>NC_139354.1:50607327-51207327 GCF_055883805.1 Amblyomma maculatum
ATTAGGTAGCGAAATACTGGAAGTAGTAGGCGAATATATCTACTTAGGACAGGTAGTAACCGCAGATCCGGACAATGAAAAGGAAATAACAAGAAGAATAAGATTGGGATGGAGCGCATTTGGCAAGCACTCGCAGATTATGACTAGCAGCTTACCGGTATCGCTCAAGAGGAAAGTATACAACAGTTGCATCTTGCCTGTACTCACCTATGGGGCTGAAACGTGGAGGCTAACCAAGAGAGTTCTACTTAAGTTGAGGACAACCCAGAGGGCTATGGAACGAAAAATGGTAGGGGTAACATTAAGAGATAGAAAGCGTGTAGAGTGGGTCAGAGAAATAACTCAAGTTAACGACATTCTAGTGGAAATTAAGAAGAAGAAATGGACATGGGCAGGACATGTAGTGCGAAGAGAGGATAACCGATGGTCGCTGAGGGTAACAAACTGGATTCCAAGGGAAGGAAAGCGTAGCAGGGGGCGGCAGAAAGTTAGGTGGGCGGATGAGATTAAGAAGTTCGCAGGGGTCAAGTGGATGCAGCTAGCACAGAACCGGGTTAAGTGGAGAGATATGGGAGAGGCCTTCGCCCTGCAGTGGGTATAATCAGGCTGATGATGATGATGATGATGATGATGACCACAACTAGATGACGAGAACCAACTTGTTGATATTCAGAACTTTCTTCACATCGCCGTAGAGACCTGTCCGCTGGTTCGGCTACGAATTCAGTGCCAGACATACCCAGATGCTTAACGATACAGCCCTCGACTCCGCGATGCTCGGTACACAACTAGAGACCTTTTCTGGACCTGGTTTCCTATTCCTCGACAAGGCTTTAGCGAGACACTCCTCTGTCGATGCTTTGGCTCGCAAAACGTGCTAAGACCGGTTGTGGGCCTAACCAACGAGGCCGTGCATAATCGCTTTCAGCTGTCTCGACGCTACGCGCTTTCGTAGGTGGTCAACGTGTCCCACCTGAAACTTTATTAGGGCCGATAGTGTTTAATCTGAGCGTGCGCGAGCGACTGCCCTTAATGCAATAATTTATTTTTTTCGTCCATCACTCTTCAAACATTGGGATGATGCTTCTTTTTGCTCTGGAAACAATGACACAATGACACAATGTAATCATTGTGTTTAGTCTGAGCTGATCGTTTGTACGTGCTTCCTCGAGTCGAGGAAACCGAAGTTTTCTTTTTGAGATTCTGGCGTTGCCTAGTTCGCAGCCTGTCTGTGCAATGAGATCCTCGGTGACTTAACGAAACTACACCATGACAATATTGCTACTGGGAAGATTTCTATTGGAACTTGCGCTGCGATGGGCGGAAATCAGCGCAAACTTCAGGGGCCGCCCAACATCCATTCTGTCTGTGTAATCATTTTCTGGCTCCCTTTGTTGTGCAAGCGATCCTCGGTCGTCGTCGTCTAGGAGCACGCCACTTCATCGGACACGCGTTCTCCGGCAACATTATCGCTCTCGGGAAAAGGCAACGTCCGGGTGAGTGTTAGGCGTGCGGTGTGAAATAGGAATAATACGACTTGAGCCAGGCCAGATGTACGATTTTGGAAGTGGTTGTAGCAGACGGTGACTTTTAGCATAGCGGTGTATTTCAATCGTTACGTCCGTTACTGGGCGTAATACACGATAAGGTTCTGTGTAGTGCGGAAGAAGTTTTTCACATAACCAAACATGGATGGACGGCAGTCAGATCAATACCAGTCGTCAAAGAGGGTAGGGAACATCACGGTGGTGAGCACCATAGCGGCGTTTTTGAGTTTCTTGAGAGGCAGAGAGATTGGGATGAGCAATCTGGTGGGCTGCATCCTGCTCGCGCGATCGTATCCGGGGCACAATAATGATGGGGCCAGCGTCGTGAAGCAATGTGTCTAAGGGCCGTAATGGTTCACTTCCAAAGAGAAGATAGAATGGAGAGTATCCTGGACTATCATGGCGCGAAGTGTTGAATGTGAAAGTTACAAGTGGCAGGGTAATGTTTCAGTCGCGGTCATCGTCGGATATGTACACAGCGAACATGTCGGTAAATGTGCGGTTCGTCTTAGCAAGGTAGGTTGTGGTGAACTTGTGACTATTGGAGCACTAACAAAGTATTTCGTCAACTCGGGAAAGAACGGCGGCCATGGTCGATAAATAGTTGACGAGGAGCAATATGGTGGAGTATGACGTCGTGCCAAAGGAAGTCAGCAATGTCAGTGGCGCAGCTGATAAGAATAGAGCTAGTGATCACGTACCGCGTGGCTGATGCCCCTTGAAGTCTGCGCCGAGTGCCGCCCATCGCAGCGCAAGTTCTAATGAATACTACCCTGCAACAGTGTTGTTTCCCTAACATCATGGACCACTTGGTTAGTAATGAAAATATCATACCATAGAATATAAATTATGCAGTTGAGCGAGAACGCATGGCAGTTATCACGTTAGAATTCAAGCAGCAAGCAGACGAGAACGTATGTCTAATGTTATAAACTGAAGGGCAAAATTTTAGCGCTGGTATGAACATTTGTCGATTACTTAAGCAGTCCTTCACTATTATTGCAATTTGTAATTGGGTCTTGCTTGCAATATATATCGGAAAATATGTTGCAGCGAAAAAAAATTTGGCAGTCGCGCGAGAAGAGCCCCCGATTTAGGCCTGTCATTAAGTCATCTTTCACCATGCCGCCATGTTCTGCCGTCTTCTTGTTTGTCGCCACGTAACATTTTGGTTAGAGGTGCGGTGTAAATCATCTTCATTCTCACCTTGGAGCGTCGACGGCATCCGTACGCCAGAACTATTGGCCGAGAGACCGGGAATTTCGACGCGCATCTTCGCCCCAGCCCTTTCTAACCAGACCGGCCAGCCGCAAGTACCGCCGCACCGATCCCAGCTTGGACCTGAGACAAGGCGCACAGACGACCAAAACAGAGCCGAGACCAGTTTAAAGACCGAAAGGACCCCAAGGTACCGAAAGACACGAACACGGGAACCCCACCCAGTTCCGACATGACCTCGAGTCATCGATCCCATGGATGCTAACGTGACGGATAGCTGAACTGCTCCAAGGGAGGTGTTTCACACAAGCATCATCATAGTTATGGTCATTCTGGGGACAAATAATTATCTTCTATATTTTGTTCAGCATCCTCACTGTCACATCTCCATCCACCCGATCGCTCGTTGGCACCGTTAAGTGGTGCGAATATCGGCAGTGGCATGATAGAAGCCCTTGCGCTTGGCCAGCCATATATCATCTTTCACCCTGGCACCATGTTGTGCCGTGTCACGAAAGTCACGAAAGTGTCATGGAGCCATGAAAGTTGTCTACCAATGATTGCCCAGCTATGTAACTTGGCAACCGCCCCCAGTTTACGGTCGTGGCACCGAATATTCGGCTGCGATTCTCCAACGGGAAGTAGCTTCGGAAAAACAATAATTGGGAAAAAGAGAGCTTGATGGCCAAAATGATAACACTAGAGAAAACGGTGCTAAGACTGCTTCCTTAGGCGTCCCTTACATTTTCGCCGAAAAACGTATTACTAAGGCTGACGTGTGAAACGAATATTTTCGTTTCATCCAATATTATTAGATGTAAGAACCCTACAACCTCCGCGTACCATCCGCAAACAAGTGGCATGAATAAGTATATGCACCGCAGCCTGGGTGGCATGCTGGCAATGTATATTGCTTCTGACCACTCCAACTGGGACCGTGTTCTTGGATTCGGCACCAGTGATCATACCTCTGCAAGTCAAGCAACCACCGGATTCTCGCCGTATTTCCTCATGCTGTGCCTTGAGCCCTCTTGTAATATGGACATCATTTTCCATACCCACCGTATCCTTCTGAGTTAACTACTATAGTTGGCCGCTCCTTCACTTCTCACGCCCAGCAGCAGGAGAAAACCACTCGCGATCAATCTGCACCTCTTCAAACTTATTTTTCAGACTCTTTGGTCTAGCTATGGGCACCTTCCTTAAGTCCCACTCTTTCCTCAATAATATCTCAGCAAGTGCCAGGGCCCCTACCGTATTCTATAGCAAACATCCCCGGTCAATTATCTCTTCGAAACCCTTATGCCGTCCACTGACCACCGTCGCCGCAACCATGAAATAGTATACAGCAAACGCTTAAAACCTTATTACGATGCCGCCATCGTCCAATCTTTAATTGAAGACAGGATGACGCCTTTTTACTCGGGGAAGTTGTAGAGAGGCATCTTGAAGGGTTCAGGGCATGACGCTCAAGAGAGACGACGACGAGAACCGTACAACGCTCGCCCCGAGGGTTTTCAGTATGCTCGCACAAGATATGACGACAAGTGATCACCGGACGTTCTGTTAAACTATTCACATTGTAGCAACTTGTGAACGTCCATTTTATAATATATTTATTTTTGTCTTGAACTCAAAGGTTTGTAGCAAACAATATAGATTATCTTCAAATATGAGCTGCTTGAGCTGTGTTCATAAAGCGGGTGTTTACTACTCAGTATTGCTTATTTGCCTTTATTGAAATCTGTCAATTTAGTGTCTCGTAGAATAAACCACAGAACTAGCGCACGCCTTATGTTTTCTCAGGCTAGATCGGTTCAGGGATAGCAGATTGCTTCTCCATACAAATTTCGGAACACTGAATTGTCACCGCTGCCACGTGGAAGGTTCATTTTTTTCCTGTACGGGTAATAGTTACCGGCAAAAATAAATATATTAACCACAAGTTCCAGCATAATGAAGCAAAAAACACAGCGATTCGTCTTTCCAGAGATGGTATATTTTTGTAACATTCTTAAAACGGCTTTGTAGGGCGGGGTATTGGGGAATTCGCGTTTATGGCTTTTGTGAGACAAAATCGAGACTGATTTCGTGTTCGCTGTAGGTAAATAAAAACGAGTGATGCCTTTTTTAAAGAGTGTGCAGAAAGCCAGGTTATTTACACAAATTGATATCTTTTAATCTAAACATTTCGAACAGCATTGAAGATAAAAAGCAATTAAACTAGATCAAGGTATTCTATTGACAGCCATAATATTGTTAATTTAATGTTAGCGTCTAAAATAAAGAAAAAATGATTATTGAATTTATAAATAATGCCCTTATTACTGGAATTTATAACTTACAGAGTATCCGCCTTTATATACAGCCAGCATTCACAGACTACACAGACCTACATCTCACAAGGTTTAATCTATCGATATGCAAAGAGGGAGAAAACACCTGGTAGTAGTTCTGTCACCTTCGGAAAAGGTTTCCTATTAGGAAGTGACAAATTAAAAAACACGACAGATGAAAGCGTATTGCCAAGGAAATATTTAGTTCATTAATCGTAGCTATTTCAGCATCTTCTGGATTTCGCTGCCATTTAATGTTTAGTTTTCCTGTACATTGGGGAGCGCGTAATCACGACGATGCAGGAAAGACATCATCTATACAGTCTAAAACGACAAATGTAATTAAATGCACATTGATTCCTTTCAGGATTACTGCCTGATCCTTGATACCGATAGCACAGATCAAGCCACCTACTATGTTTACAGAGTTCAATAGATGCTTCATAATTATTGGGTAACTATATCTATACTTAAAATTTTGTTAGCAAATGATTCAAAATAGTACCTTAACTGACTAAAATTGCAAAACTGAACATGATTTTAAATGACCGCGGTTGTTCCCCACCTTCCACATATATTTTTCTACTGTGCATTAGGAAAGCTTCTTATAGATCTTTGCAACGAGGGCCTCCTGGACGTCATTATATTGTTTGCTGGGCTGTTGTGTGCGCCTGACGTCAACACGGTGGAGGCGGCAGCGTAACCGGTTTGCAACAGTCCAGAGAGGAGGCCTTTGCGCAACCTCCTCGCCCGATGAAAAGGTCTATAGGCACCTCCCTTCAAAGAGCAAGCATTGAATAGGAAGCTGGAAGGAAGTGAAAAACCTAACATGGTTAAGGAAACGGAAAGAAAAACGAAGCGGAGCTTATCTCTGCCACATAATAAGTACACAAAGGACGCACACAGCCGAAGTGTCAGTATGGCGCTTCTCGCCTCATTACACCTCGTTATGCAAGCTACAATTGAGTATTTACAGTCAAATTCTTATGTTTAGAAGCGAGAATTCAGAGATTCACAAAAAAGTTTAATCAAATATGTAAATATATAGTGTGGTTTCAAAGCACGGCAATTAAAGGCACCTGCACATCTCCTTCTGCCTAGTGAGTCAGGCTTGCCGTCTTGTCAGCTTCCTCTGCAGTGTTCAACAGCGGCTTGATGTGGTGGTACATCTTTGTGAGGATTTTGAACTCAATATTCTAATATAGAAATGGAAGCTTATTGTTTTCTCTACCTTTACCAAAAGATTGTGAAGCAAATTATGTGTATAAAAACTTCAGTATTCATAACAAGTTCGATCATCGCTTAATTACTTGAAATAATAGACATTTTGAAATAACAATACATGAACTTTGCGATGACATATGAACCTGTCTGGTATAAGTTGCAGTTGATGCGATAAAATACGATGTTGCACTAATTGTGTGAAAAAAAATAGGGCAATGAAAGAAAAACGAAAAAGCTTTGATTAAATAGTTCATATCATGTATTAATAATTACTCTCGTGGATTCCTTTTCATTTTCCTCATCTGTTTTATGTATCTTATCTGCAATTTTCACGAATTGCTTCTATTTTAGTTTCTCGCCCACTATTTACTGCGACTACTATTTATGTCATCTGCCCACCTCTTCCACTTCTTCCTTGTTCTCATTTTTCTAGAGTAGTTTATAAGACCCGTTCACGCAATATTTTCATCATGTAGTGATGTTTGTCTCTTTGCTAGGTTGTGATTGCTTCTATATCAATTTTGTAATTTTATCAATTTTTGGTCCTCTCGTTCTAGACAATTTTTCTTCACAGTATATACTCATTCTCAACTCATAGACATAGTACATTTCAGAACATCTCCAGCCGAGCTCAAATCTTAACGTGATGTTCACCGTACCTAACTCGCTAATCATACTGCTACCCCATGCTGCTTCGCGCTTCTCAAACTGGCTCTGCATGTTTTTATATTAAAATCCTTCCCAATTCACATACTTCACAAGCAACTCGTCGGTGTGTCTTTTGGGGAAAATCCCTGTTGAAATATCCGATTGGTGTGAATGCATTTGCGTGACGAATACATATCCTCTGGTGAAAGTGGTGGACAGAGCTTTGTGTTTTCCTTCAATCTTCCTTATTTTCTTTTCTTTATTTAACTTCTTTCTCTGTTTTTCTTTTGTAAACCAATTGGAAACGGCGTTTTAGATCTAGTGCTGATGACACAGTCACAAAATGTGCATTTGAACATTTTTATTGCATTAGCAGCAACAATGTTTTGCACTGCAGGTAGGTCTTAACACTGAAAAACTGAATTGCAAAAGAAGGCCATATACTGTTATACTCGAGCAAATGTCGTCTGCATTACCGACAAAAATTTACAATGGTCTGAAGAAGTCTCGAGCACAATCTCCTGTCATGATAGCACTAAAAGGTATCATATTGTTCAGAACCAGTTCATTAAAATCAAAGACAAACATATTTCAAAAATAAATATTACGTTCACCAACGTTCACTTCACATGTGAAGCAATGCATCAACAAAAAACGTGTGTACTCTAAACCAAAACTAAGAGCCATGGATAACGATTGGAAGCTTTACCGGAATCACCAGAAATAGGCGAGTGTAATTGAAGTGTCTACAGAGACATGCTTAGAGCGAAAACCTTTAATGGCTCATTGATATCGAGAGACGTGGTCAGTAGAGGTGTCACTCCTTCGAGAGCGAGAGTTAAAATAAATTAATCAACCTTCTCTCCACCAGGAATCGAACCTCAATCTATTGACTTACCAGCCAGCGTGGAGCCCAGTGCTTAACCAACTGCACCACTCCCCAATTTTTCTCTTTATTGCCTGGCTTTGGCACACGACATAACACGAAATAAAACTCTGATCAAAACATAAAAAATGACACGCAAGGTCTTTGCCAAACGCACCGAGGCTGCATGGTTTCTTTTCACTTGTATTTTAAAGCCAATTTGTAACCCCAGGAGATCACACCTTGTTAAGAAGTGAACACAAGAGCTCGCCTTTACTTTGTATGGACTGAAAGCTGCAGAAATGGTACGAATTCTCTGCTACCAGAAGCGGAACATGCAGCCTGGTTACTTTTGGCAAAGATGGTATATGAATGAATTTTATGATTAGCCACTGTTCGACTGACCTCGTCGCTTTAAACTCGCGCAGTGACCACAAAGGTTCTAACGTTGTGAGCGATTCGGGAGGTCCTGCAGCCACTTTTTAATTACAGTAAACCACTCCGCACTGTCTCGGAAATAAATTCGAGCAAGTCATTGCTGTAACAGTTGTAGCCTGCCATTCTGGAGCGCCATATGCAGTGGAGGCCCATATGCATAAATATGTCACATGAAAACCCATGGTCATTCTTTGTCGAATGCCGTGTGAGTCCAGTGGGAAATCTTTTTTCATGGTCCGCTGAAATACAACCCAAAAATATACCCCTTTCCGACAATGTAAAAAACATTATCTATTGATTCCGGCTGCTTAAAGGTTTACCAATGGGTTTCCCGCACCAAAAAAGCCCCTGCCCTCCAAAAACATCTGTACTGGTATTGTCCTAGTATGTAACTTGAAAAAAAGTTTTAGCTCCTGCCGGAACTTGCATTTTCTTTACTCTATTTAATACATCTCTAGCTAGGTCTGCACTGTGTACACCCTGCACAAGGTTTTTGAGAAGACGATATCACACAGATCGTGGTAAAGCTTTTTCCTCTTTACAAGAAACAAAAATTCTAGATACAAACGCATTGTAAGGAGCTTAAAACTCTCGCTAACCTCACTGTAATATCGAGAAATCCCACACGCTACCTTTTTGGTATAGCCAACGAGATCAGGTAACAGGTGCCGCAGACTAACTTGGCAGAGGGTGCGCAAGAATGGGTTGGACACTTAGTGAAAATCAAACATTGATTGATCACCTGGCTTAAAAAAACCATGCCCGAGGCTCAAACACTTATCTTTAACCGGCGGGAGCAGATTCGTCCTATTGTAGCGTACCAATTCCTCCACCCAAAAGAAAACGGCAAAAATTCTGGGAAGCTCTTGTAAGTTTAGCCGCGAACAATGCAATTCTTCCAATACGTAGCATAGCTTTCTGATGAAAAACAGATTACATTCTTCAGCTCTGGCGAAAATGGATATGTTGGCGCCTTTGCACTTCTCTGCTTTCTCCCATAGTTCTTGCGTCTTCCCTTTATATTGCTCTTTTTAGCGGTAACTATCCAGATCGATACCTAAGTACTTGGTCGGGGTATCTGCCCACGTCAAATTGGCAAAGTGGTCAGGCTTCGATGGCCACTGTCCATGCCATAGCCCAAGGCAATTGGCCCAGTTCACCCTTTAAAACCAGCAGAAGGACGAGGAAGAATTGGTTTGAGGGACTGGAAGAGGTGTACGAGACCATGGAGAGCCACGTTGGCAGGTTGAAAATCGTGTGGACATCATGGGAATAAATATAGTCATAGGCGGCCTTGGAGTTCGCCCTTCTTATTCTGCAATTTTGGTGCCGCAAACGGGAAGGTAATGTGAGCTCCTTCGTCGATCCTTCCTGGAGGTTACTGGAAGAACGACAACGACCCTCCAGGAAGATACCAGGAATCGAACCCCACCGGACAAAGAGAAGAAGGCTGCGTTTGAATAGCATATAGCGTATAGAAAGAAAAAGCGATATTAAACAAGCTTTTCTGACCCAGCTGTTTCTGCAGGCAAGAGAACTTTTAAATTTGAACACAGCAAATATTTTAGCGCTAAACTTATCCATTTCCATCGTCTACACCTAATTTAGATGGGACAAAAATCTAGTTAAACCACAAACGCTGACCTGGAACATAGTCGAATCACATGCGCGGGGCTGGCATCCTTCGAGAAACATCTAGACATATCTTGCACGAGAAAGAAAATAATGAAGCCGTGTATCACAACTACGATAGTGTACAAAGTGTACATAATCTATCCGTGTGCTAAAATCACAGCTAGAAGGAAGCATGCCGGTAGCTCTTAAAAAAAGGTAAATAGAATAGAAAGGTTCGGGGCAGTATTAATGATTAGGTGTGGTTTAGTTTGTGGGGATTAACGTCAACAAAGCGACTCAGGCTATGAGAGATGCCGTAGTGGAGGACTCCGGAAACCTAGACCTCATGGGGTTCTTTACGTTCACTGACACAGCACAGCACACCGGCGCCTTGCTTTTCGCCTTCATCAAAAACCGGACGACGAGGCCGGGATTCGATCCCGCTTCCTTGGGAACAGTAATCACGCCGTAATCGCAGCGCCAACAATGGCTCTGTTTCAATTGTGGAGTGAATTGATTACTCTGATCGAGGTAGTGTATAGTACGTTGTTTTTAGTACAGCTCGCTACGACCTTTCCTGCAGCTAAAGTGATGGCATAACGTTCGACTCTAAACACTGATGCAGATTCAGCCAGCCCACCTTTTGCGTTTTTTTTCTACAAAACCCCAACAAAAGAAAGCTGTCTTCGTATTCTCTGTCTAAAATGCTCAGGAAATGTATTTACCGTAAAGAAAAAAGTTCAGATTAGGTGGGCATATCGCCGAGAAAGAGGAAGAGAAAGTGATTTCGCGGAATAGCTTACTGCAAGCTAGGCCACCCCCGCTCCGGTCCTGCTCGCTACCAGTGCCCGCTACCAGTGCCTGGATCCCCGCTTAACACTACATGAAGAGTAAAGACCTCTTCTCGTATATGTGTGCAGTATGGTGGATTGTACTAAGTGTGTGGATTTCTTCGCATCTCCATTTAAAGCGGAAGATGCGTGTTCTGATTACATGGAGCTTATTAAAACGTATCCTGAATCAGCATTTTATAATAATTAAATAACAGATATGGTATAAAAGTTCTCATATGTTTGAATATGTCAGCATGTAGCCATGGTTTTAGTGGTTGAAAACGGTGATTTGCTAAATTCTACATGCGTAATATTCTTAAGCGACGCCCTCTTTAAAGCAGTTCGAAAACGCAAACGTAAAATTTGTTCTGGATTCGATTTTTCTCATGACAGTCTCGCTGAGTATACACATTTCATCAATAGCGCTCTCCAGAATGTAATTAACACCGCTTCTTGGGAATATTGGTGCATATTTGAATTGGTGAAAACCTGCGCCACGCGGAACACACCACAATAAAGGATACGAGACACTCCCGTCTTCTTTCTTGGGCTGTGTTTTGTTCGCCACAGCCTTTCACTAATTCAAAATATCCTAGAATGTAAATTAGTAAAATGAACTATCTATCTCTCTCCCAGCACTTGAGTGGAAGGAAGTTTAGTATATTCCGATATCTGAAGCTTTATTTTCGGTGAGTTGATATCAGTCAGTAAGGTCACATTTTTAAGGTAGGGCCTAGAAAATTTAATTCCTCTTTTACCGCTAAAAAGGTTTCGGTTTTACAGGGTAGCATACTTTCAGGAACTTCTTCACTGCGGAAAGGTAAAACAATTTTCAGGACTAGAAAAAAATGTTTATTATTATATTGCATATGACGGGGAGAGCCACCGAGAGAATCATGAGGTAGATTTTAAACACGATACCATCTGATATCGAGACTTGTTAAAGGAGTAATGCACCATACGTGCGTATTAAGCTTATTTCATTCGTGGCTGTGATGCAGTACATTTTCGAATATAGAATCAATGAATGAAGCCAGCTTATCTGTGAAGTGCAACTACTGCTTCCAAAGGGATCAAAGGGATTAAAATAAATACTCAAAAGTTGTGGAACGCAAATTTACGTTGTTCCTCCAGGTGTAGCTGACGTAAACTACTCAAAGCCAGTCGTCATGCTTAGCTCATTACTTGCGCCCGAAAAATGAACAAGGGCTTAGGTTCATTCGACTACATTGTTTTTAGTCAGCCCTACAGGCGTTTTGGAGTGAGAAGCAACACAATATATGCAGACAAATGACGAAAATACATTCGAAGGGAAATGACATCAGGTGCCCTTTGTTGTTTCGATCTCTAGATTTTTGTTGTGCTCTAAAAGTTATTTTTCCACACGTCATTGAAAACGCTTGCATTGACATGGCACAGCAAACAAGACTTTTTTTTCTAATGAAGAAAAAGAAAATCACGAGGAAATACACGTTGCCTTTGTTGAACATTGAAATTTACATTTATTTGGCGCAATAACTTTAAAAAGTGGCATATGGCTGTATTGGTTTGAGACTACCTGCTTTTAATGCCAAAATATAGGCCTTTGGTGACTGAAATGAAGTGTACAGGCTGAAGTTCTGCAAAGTAAATGGAAAATAGTTTTTTTTTGCATGATTGCCTTAGGTTTTTTCTCCACTACTTTTCCCTGACAACAGAAACTAATTAACTGGGTGAATCGTGGAGCCTATAGGCCTGCACAATAAAAACAGTGATCATTATAATCGTCACACTTAAAACATTAGTCTTTAGACCTAGTTAATCTCAAAGTAAAGCCATTCAGGTATGTCTTTACTCTCATCACGTCCATAATGGCCGACATTTTTAACCTGGCTTTGCAAATAGGAGCTTTTCCCGGCGAGATAACGACATGTTAAATTACTGTTGTTTACAAAAACGGTGAGAAAAACCTTCCTATATTTCTGGTATTTCCGAAATCACTTGAAATTGTTTTGACTATCGTGTAACAAATTTCACTGAACGGAAATATGTTCTAATATATTGACAATTTGGTTTCCGAAAAATATGTCGACTTAATGCGCACTGTGGTAATGTAAGAAAGCTTTTACAAAACTTCGACGACAATTGGAACTCTGTGGCATTCTTCTGTATTTTAGAAAAGCATTTGATTTTGTCTATGATAACGTATACTTCTAAGTCAGCAGCAATCATATGGTATTTTTGGAGTACCATTGGTATTCCGGAAATCTTAACTTACGAATCGAAAATAATGCGTTTGTGCACAAAATGAATCTCACTTTGCGCCTAAACAGCAGTGAAGTATACCAAGGAAGTGTAGATATCAGGTGCGCGAGGTAATTGAGGACGTTATTTTGGCGTCACGCAGAAAAGAAGATCACCCGCAAAAAAAGACATATATTACACAAAATTTGGGAAACACTTCTATTACTGTTTATTTTCACAATCATTTGAAGAATCTGCCACCTGTAGAAATAACCGATTCAATTCGGCAGCGAAAACGGCTGCATGCACGAATAAGGTAGTCCTTACAGAACCTGTCCATTGAGTCACGAATGGCGCACTTGAGAGAGTTTTTTGTAATGTCTCCTTTTGTTGGCCTTGCGCTCAACAACGCCCGAGACATACTAGTAGAGTGAATTGAAATCTGCGGAACAAAGAGGCCACAAGTTGGGAATGATGTGGGCATGGAAGGTGTCTGCCAGCCATTTATGAATGACGCAGCTAGGTGGCGTAGGCCGGAGCCAAATCTTACTGAAAGACGTAAGGTGTTCATTTCCAGACAGTAGACGTCGAGGGCTTCACAACGGTGGCAATTACATCCATGTTCGCGGCAGCATTAACGCGTAGTCCTTCTGCAAAAAAGTCTGGGTGCATGACGTCTCCCCCATAGCTGACAACTACTACCATTATCATATCGGACGGAAATTTTATATGTATCACTGTAGACACCTCATCAGCGGTTGCGCAAAGCCATCTGTCGTTTATGGTGTTGGTTAAAGTTCTTGTCATCTAAAAAAAAAAACAAGGTACTCCCAGGCTCATCAGGTCTCTTCAGCTGTCCAAGCAAGTGCTTGCACCGGAGTAGAGAATTCTTTCTGCCGAATGTTATCGGAAAAAAATTGCCTCCTCTTCTGACATAGAAATGGTACCTGAAGTCCTCCTTCAACAACGATCCTGACACTTGGCTCTTCGACTTGGAGCTGCTGTTGACTCTCAGTTGACAGTAGACTCTCCTACTTGGGCACCTTACCAACTGCCCCTACTCGTCATATTCTGCAAACTTAATTCACTGTTACAAAACGAAAACATTGCCTGCGCTCCGCAAAGCTGGTGCCAGCAACATGCGTCCCTAAGAGGTTATTTTTAGCTCGCAGGTAAGGCTACTGGGCACAGCATGCATATTGAACTACTGTTTTTTATGCGTGACAAGATCATATAAATGGGGAGGTTGCAGATTTCAGACACTTTACTTGTATATAATATGACAGTACTCCACTTCGGTTTTTCTAGAAAATAAACATGGCATAAACAAATAGCAGAGCCATATTTGTGACAAGAATAAAGTACACGACGTTTTATTATTTCACCTCAGCTAGTGCAGCTATACCATAACGAAATCAAGCCAACGCTGAAGGTGTGCCTTTTTCACATTTTCTCATATGGATCGCCAAAACTATGCTTGTGAAATCGTGCTGACGTGGCTTTCCCCTGGCCAGCACGTATTTATAAAATGCCGCCCATCGCACTTTTCAAACCTAAAATGCAAAACATCTGTTTATTGGATCAAGCTGAGTAGCCATTCACCCCATGGTGCTGTGCTCGCGAGAGCAGTTTTGCCAGTTCTTTGCAGAAAAGGCAACCCAGTTTTGTAATGATTATTTCAGAAAGAAAAAATCAAACCGCAGCTGAACGTCAATTTTTCGGCTTTCTCTTTTGGGCCATAATTATTTCCCGTCTTATCATAAATATTTCCGATTTTTATTTTAAACTAACAACTTATTTATCAGTAAACATGCACTGAGAGTACGGAAAAGTCCTTGGCAGTTTTAGCGCCTAAATAACAGGATCTGCCGGGATAGTTGGTTGCGAGCGCGAACACCAGTGAGGAAAAAATAAGGTAGGACAGAGGCGCTGTGCTATCCCCTATCTCCTTCGTTCCTAATTGCTTCTTCCTATCTCCTTTTTTTTCTTATTGTGCGCGCTGCTGATACAAAAGGTTTAGCGGGATAGTTTTCAATTGGCGCTTCCTCAGAGATAACCGTCAGCGACTCGAGTCAACCAGAAGTGATGCGAAGCAGCAACTGCACCCGTTTATCTCGCGACAGCCGCAAAGCTAATCACTGTAGTTCGCAGCGCATGACGCGCGCATCTGGCAGCGCTTCATCAAACATCAAATGTGATCGCGGGACTCGTGGTGGTGTGGCAGCAGAGCACACTGCTATGTATTTTAAGCGATGTCGTGTTTGTGGAACGCAAATTTACGTTGTTGCTCCAGGTGTAGCTGACGTACACGACTCAAAGCCAGTCGACATGTTTAGCTCATTACTTACGCCCGGAAAATGAACAAGGGCTTAGGTTCATTCGACTTTATTCTTTTTAGTCAGCCCTACAAGAGTTTTGGCGTCAGAAGCAACACAATAAATGCAGACAAATGAAGAAAATACATTCGAAGGGAATGACATCAGGTGCCCTTTGGTGTTTCGACCTCTAGATTTTTGTTGTGTTCGAAAAGTTATTTTTTTTTCCACACGCCATTGAAAATGCGTGCATTGACATGGCACAACAATCCCGATTTTTTTCTAATGAAGAAAAAGAAAATCACGAGGAAATACGCGTTACCTTTGTTGAACATTGAAATTTGTATTTATTAGGTGCAATAACTTTAAAAAGCGGCATATGGCTGTATTATATTGAGACTAGACTACCTGCTTTAATGCCAAAACATAGGTCTGTGTTGACTAAAATGAAGTGTACAGGCTGAAGTTCTGGAAATTATATGGAAAATATCTTTTTTTGGCATGATTACCTTAGGTGTTTTCTCCGCTACTTTTCCCTGTCAACAGAAACTAATTAAGTGGGTGAATTGTGGAGCCTATGGGCCTGCACAATAAAACCAGTGATCATTATAGTCGTCACACTTAAAACACTAGTCTTTAGACCTAGTTAATCTCAAAATAAAGCCATTCAGGTATGTCTTTACTCTCATCACGTCAATAATGGCCGACATTTTTACCGTGGCTTTGCGAATAGGAGCTTTTCCCGACGGGATAACGACATGCTAAAATTGCTGATGTCTACAAAAATGGTCACAAAAACCTGCCTATATTTCTGGTATTTTCGAAATCACTTGAAATTGTTATTGACTGTCGTGTAACAAATTTCACGGAAAGAAAATGTACTCTTATATATTGACAATTTGGTTTCCGAAAAATATGTCGAGCTAATGCGCACTGTGGTAAAGTAAGAAAGTTCTTACGACCTCGACGGCAATTTGTATTCTGTGGCATACTTCTGCATTTTAGAAAAGCATTTGATTTTGTCTATGATAACTTATACTCCTAAGACAGCAGCAATCATATGGTATTTTTGGAGTACCATTGGTATTCTTGAAATCTTAACTCGCGAATCGACAACAATGCGTTTGTGCACACAATAAATTACCCTTTGTTCTTAAATAACAGTGAAGTATATCCAGGAAGTGTAGATATCACGTGCGCGAGGTAATTGAGGACGTTATTTTGGCTTGACGCAGAAAAGATCACAAGCAAAAAAAGACATATATTACGCAAAATTTGGGAAACACTTCTATTACAGAATATTTTTACAATCATTTGAAGAATCTGCCACCTGCAGAAATAACCGATTCAATTCGACAGCGAAAACGGCTGCATGCACGAGTAAGGCGGACCTTACAGAACGTGTCCATTGAGTCACGAATGGCGCCCTGATAGTTTTTTGTACTATGTCTCTTTTTGTTGGCCTTGCTCTCCACAACGCCCGAGACATACTAGTAGAGTGAATTGAAATCAGCGGAACAAAAAGGCCACAAGTTGGGAATGATGTGGGCATGGAAGGTGTCTGCCAGCCACTTATGAATGACGCAGGTAGGTGGCGTGGGCCGGAGCCGAATCTTACTGAAAGAAGTAAGGTGTTCCATTCGAGACAGTATAAGTCGAGGGCTTCACACCGGTGGCAATTACCTCGATGTTCGCGGCCGCATTAAGGCGGAGTCCTTTTGCAAACGAGTCTGGGTGCATGACGTCTCCCCCATAGCTGACAACTGCTAGCATTATCACATCGGACGGAAATTTTATATGTATCACTGTGGGCACCTCATCAGCTGTTGCGCAAAGCCATCTGTCGTTTATTGTGTTGGTTAAAGTTCTTGTCATCTAAAAAAATACAGTACTCCCAGGCTCATCAGGTCTCTTCAGCTGTCCGAGCAAGTACTTGCACCGAAGCAGAGAATTCTTTCTGCCGAGTTTTATCGGCCAAACATTACCTCCTACTTCTGACATAGAAATGGTACCTGTAGTCTTCCATCACCAACAAACCTGACAGTTGGCTCTCTGACTTGAAGCTGCTGTTGACTTACAGTTGATAGTAGACTCTCCTACTTGGGCACCTTACTAACTGCCCCTGCTCTCCATATTCTGCAAACTTAATTCCCTGTTACAAAACAAAAACATTGCCAGCGCTGCGCAAAGCTGCTGCCTGCGATATGAGTACCTAAGAGGTTATTTTTAGATATCGGATAAGGCTACTGGGCATAGCATGTATGTTGAACTACTGTTTTAAATGCGAGACGAGATCATATAAATAGGGAGGTTTCAGATTTCAGACACTTTACTTGTATATAATATGACAGTACGCCACTGTGGTTTTTCTAGAAGATAAACATGACGCAAATAAATAACAGAGCCATATTCATGACAGGAAGAAAGTACTCGACTTTATGTTATTTCACCTCAGCAAGTGCAGCTATGCCATAAGGAAATCAAGCCAACACCGAAGGTGTGCCTTTTTCACATTTTCTCATATGGATCGCCAAAACTATGCTCGCGAAATAGTGCTGAAGTGGCTTTCCCCCAGCACGCAATTATAAAATACCGTCCATCGCACTTTTCAAACCTAATATGCAAATACATCTGTTTATTGGACGAAGCTGAGTAGCCATTCAAGCCATGGTGCTGTGCTCGCGAGGGCAGTTTTGCCAGTTCTTTGCAGAAAAGGCAACCCAGTTTTGTAATGATTACTTCAGAAAGAAAAAATCAAACCGCAGCTGAACGTCAATTTTTCGGCTTTCCCTTTTGGACATTTTTTCCCGTCTTATCATAAATATTTCCGATTGTTATTTTAAATTAACAAGCTTTTCATCAGTAAACACACACTGAGAGTACGGAAATGTCCTTGGCAGCTTTAGCGCCTAAATAATATGATCTGCCGGGATAGTTGGTTGCGAGCGCCCACACAGGGAGGAAAAAATAAGATTGGACAGAGGCGCTGTGCTATCCCCTATCTCCTTCGTTCCTAATTCCTTCTTCCTATCTCCATTCTTTCCTTATTGCGTGCGCGCTGCTGATACAAAAGGTTTAGCGGGACAGTTTTCAATTGGCGCTTCCTCAGAGATAAGCGTCAGCGACTCCAGTCAACGCGGAAGTGATGCGAAGTAGCAGCTGCACCCTATTTATCTCGCGACAAACGCAAAGCCAATCACTGTGGTTAGCAGCGCATAATGCGCGCATCTGGCAACGCTTCATCAAACATCAAATGTGACCGCGGTACTCGTGGTGGAGGGGCAGGTACACTGCCATATATTTTAAACCATGTCGTGTTTCGTTTTTGAAAAGTAAAACGGGCAATATCCTATGGCATCTCCATGTCGGCACCACTTCGAACATGTCACGTGCACAGCGTTACATTATTTTCCTAATAGGAAGCTATATTGAGCAAGGTCACTCTATGGGAAACGGCCCAGGCTATAAATACAGTAACAGTCATTTTTCTGAATAGTTAGAGGATATTTTTAGTGAGGCGAAGAGAGGATAACCGATGGTCGCTTATGGTAAAAAACTCGATTACAAGGGACGGAAAGCTTAGCAGGGGCGGCAGAAAGGTTGGTGGGCGGATGAAGTTAAGAAGTTCGCAGGGGGCAAGTGGATGCAACTAGAAAAGGACCGGCATAATTGGAGGAATATGGGAGAAACCTCCACCCTGCAGTGCATATAATAAGGTTGATAATGATGATGATGAGTGTGTGGCGAATAATTGTGCTGCACATGCTACAAACATTTGTTGGTCCTAGCGTATTAGGGTAGTGCCTAGGGAATGCGTTTCGATGGGTGCAACACAGGAGCGCCAGTATAACGCTACATCTTATAATAAAACAGATAACGAGGGAAAGATGGGAATGTTGTTACTGCGCTTTGCGGTTGACGCAATATTTATATCGGCCTCTAAATGCTTTTTTTATCTTGCGCGGTAATCCTACATTTTGTCGATTGTAAATGTTCCTTCCAGACAGATTCCTTCCTCCTCATACAGTCGTCTCTTTGTGTGACATTTCGCTGCAGGCGCCGATTGCATCGCCACTTTAATAGCGACGTGGACTAAAAAAAATATCTTAAATTTGAATCTGTTCGCTTGACAAGGACCTCATGAGAAGCATGCTAGGCAGATTTAATAAACCAGGCCGGATTTCCCTCGGCATGCAAGGCTTTCCTTGCAGCGAGCGTTTGTTAATGCTGCGTTGTGTGTCTTCCTTCAATAGCGTGATTCGTTCACGACACAAGGGCCTGTTTGTTGTTATTGGTCCGGTATGAACCGTATTCTTGCAAAAATATGGCGATGAGATGATCTTCATTGCTCTCATTGTGATACGTCATCTATAGGCGATTTTTGCACTCCGCGGGCCGCTTTAAACAACACTCCCTTAAAGCAGGTTCTAGGCAACCTTCCCTCTTAATAAAGCCATTGCGTCCTGCAACATTATTGTATAAGCGACGCGAAGATTACAAACGCAAAAAATGCCGCTGGACATTTGCAAACAAGCTTATGTCGAAATTAAACACGAGAGTTGTTCTCGGGGACACGAAATAACCGCTATTTCTATAATAATTCTGCTAATATAGAGAACAGAGATTCATTATGACATCTGTTAACTATTTCCCCCTAAAGTGTGATTGTTCCATAAAATATGGCTTTTGTTATTGGGACGAACTGCACCAAATACTAGTATCTTTTATGAGTCCTTTTGGTATAGAACAAACTGCATATTCCTCTTCACTTAAATGTATCTAAAACACAAAATGTACAGTTTAAAGGCCTTATAGCGTGCATAGAAATATATTAAACTGAACTCTGAATAATAATGACTGCCTTTTCTGCATTTAGTGTTATTTGATTTGTTTTTAATTAAGTCAGAACGGCCGGGCAATGTCCTACCTAAAACATTGCGAAGGTGCTTAATGGCTGTAATCTGCATCCAG
Source organism: Amblyomma maculatum (assembly GCF_055883805.1). Taxonomy (NCBI): domain Eukaryota; kingdom Metazoa; phylum Arthropoda; class Arachnida; order Ixodida; family Ixodidae; genus Amblyomma; species Amblyomma maculatum. The sequence continues at coordinate 50,627,560 of NC_139354.1, forward strand.
CACGCACTTGTTTGAGCTGTGGATGCTACAGACTGCTGGACAAGCTTGTACGTAGCGGACCAATGTCTGTAGATGACCTAGAAGCAATTGCCGAAGAGGTCGGTTATCATTATAGGTTGCAGTCGCGGAAAATCGGCGTTGGTTGACTTCAGTCCAGCCTAACAAGAGGGCCGCACTGACCCGCCTAATGGCCTAGCTACCGTGCCCGATTTTTAGACGTTCAGTCAGATGCCCCAGATTGGGCCTTGGAAAATGGCCGACGTCTGCAGAACCTGGCACTTGGACAACCATGGGTCGTCATTTGACCGAACATCGATGGCCAGCCAGGTCGGCTACTTTCCAGCTGCTGATGGTCGGCAGTTTTTCAATGCCATCTGTCAGATAGCCACCCTCCAGAGAGGCACACGTGCATCAATAGCTCTTCTTACCCGTAAAGGTGCTTTGGCGCTCAAAACAACCTATACCATATATTTATTGAACTAAGCTTCTTCTATCAGAGCACAGCCCGACATGTGTGCTATGTATTTAAGAAACGGACTGCGCAAGAGTATGTGCAGCAACCTTCGTACTGTCTTTCAACCACTATGTGTTAGATTCTCTACATGGACAATATTATTTCATCAAACTGCATATTATGTGGTGCACTTTGCTGAACTTTTCAAAATCATTTCTGAAGTTGCGACAACGCATTACGTCATAAATCTACCTGCACCGCCGTACTCGCTCTTACACAAATGTTAAATATAGCTATCCACTAAAATAAAATTGCTGTCATCGTATATCTCAATATAAAGAAGTCCTTCGACAAACTTACCCACCAGATATTACTGAGCAAGATTAACAACTATGGGTTAAGGGGTAAAATTATGAACTTATTTCATAGCTATCTCAGTGACCGTCACAGCATATAGTAATAAAACGTTTACTTCTACGTCGCAAACTGTTTTAACTGGCGTCCCACAGGGTTTAGTACTTGGGCCCGTACTTCTCTCACTTTACATAAATAATTTCCCTGTAATCTTCAAGTATAGACAACCTTTATTGTATGCCGATGACACCGCCCTCGCGTTTACAGGAGAGAATATGAGTAAAATTCAAGGGAAAAGTTTCTGCTGAGTTAGAAAATGCTCTTATGTGGTTCACATCCAATCAATTCCCCTTAAAAATTAATAAGACGAAGTGCGCAATTTTTCAGTTTTGGAAAAAGCAGTTGAACTATGAAGAACTCAGTATATCATTGCCTGGAACAAAATTTCAAGAGGTCCTCTCGTACAAGTATTTAGGTGCATTGTTTTAATCTGACATGCACTGGAAAACACACATTACACACCTCTGTCCGAAGTTGGAATACGGATGTTTTATTTTACCTAAATGTCGTGAATGTTTCGAATACCCCACCCTATTCATTCTTTACTTTTCCTTTATTCAAAGTCACCTCAGTTATTGCATAGAGTCATGGGGAAACACCTTTACTATTTACTAAGAACCTGTATTGCGTCTACAAAAACGCGCATTAAGAATTATTTCCTCTTCAGAGAGCTCGCAATGGTAGCACGTACCTGTACAAGACTATTTCTGTTCTGCCACTAATTGCACTGTACGAATTCAAAATTGCTCGAATTATTCCTAGAATCATAGCAACAAATGATCCACTTCCCATCACTTTATTTAAAAGTGCGTTACTAAACGCAACAGCTCCCACATTCCAAAATTTTAATCTTTCTCCATGTCAAAACATGTACGGAAAAATCCTCGTAGCATTTAACAGCGATATTACTTGGAATTCTTTGCCACTAAATACAAAAGAATCCCCTAATTTTACTCCTGCCTGAAAGAGGTTCTTTTTTTAGAAATACTGTGTATGATGTTAACTGTATATTTATTTTGTATAAGCTATGTATGGTTATAAGCTATTGTGTTATGTATTGTATTTGTTGTTTCATTTGTTCGCGCGCTGCATTGATTTTGTATCCTATGCTGATTATGGACACGTTACTAGCCAATGGCTATGCTTCCATCAATGTTTGTTTGTATTTTGCAAAATACGCAACAAACAAATAATGCATGAATGAATTACGGTAAGTTAAGGCCAGGCGAATAAAATATTGATTTAAAATTGCTTCTCCATGGATTGAAAAACGTTTTCCACTTTCTTCCACCGTTAGATTATTAGTTGTCGTCTCCTTCAGGAGATCCGTTTAGAAGTTAGCACCTTCTATTCCGCGCTAAGCAGGATAGAGGAGAGGAGGAAATGTGTGGTGGGTAGAGGTATAATAGTGGGGGTGGCTTTAACCTGCCATTTCCACTATCATTGTAATGAACATGCACTATTCTCTAAGAGAATGCCGGTTGCCAGGGTCATAGCCGTTCACAAAGGTGGAGACCAGAATAATCTGTCAAATTACCGTCCCATATCTATTTTATCTGCTTTCTCAAAGTGTTTTGAAAATATCTTTTTCACACAGATACACGTTTTTGGGACAAATACAACATAATAACGCCCAGTCAGCATGGTTTTAGAAAGACGTTTTCAACAAAAACTGCAATGCTAACACAAAAAGTGTTAATGTTAGAGCCTTTTGAGCACAGAATTCTAACTCTTGGCATAATCGTTGAATTTTTCAAATGCATTCTATCGCGTCAATCACAAAATAAATTTGGCTAAACTCAAACACTACGGTTTCCGCGGAGAGTTCCTTCGTATATCACAGTCCTATTTAAGTTCTCCATCACAAGTAAAAATAAACAATGACTTATCAGATGTCAAGCACGTGGTTTCTGATGATCCGCAAGGTAGTATCTTGGGACCATTGCTGTTTCTCATTTACGTCAATGACATTGTGCCGTATCAATATTCTGCCAACATTAGTGATTTATGCTGACGACACCAGTTTATTTTTCAGAGCTGCCCCATTAGTAGATCTTGAGAAACAAGCCTCAAACTGCCTACAGTTGCTACTTGCTTTGCTTTTTGTATTGCTTTGTATTGCTTTATTTGTATTGCAGTATTGCTTTTGGTTTGGGGTACCACGGCGTTTACTAATATTAACCGCTTATACTTCCTTCAAACGAAAGCCGTTCGAAATTTTATGAATGCCCCCCCCCACTTGGACACACTGAACCAATTTTCAATGAACTTCGAATTATTTGCTTGCCACAATTATACGAAACTTTACTCTTGCGCGGTATGAAATCGGGATTCACAATAACAACTGCCTGGTGATAAAGCTGTCAGGATAGCAAAGCAAAAAGAGGGTGTACACTACACGAACGACGCCCGAGTGGCTTGTACCTAAGATCCGAACAAATTATGGTTACCAAATGCTGAGCTACACTCTTCCGCATTAATTAATAAACAGACCGAACAAATGTGTAGATAATGAAAAATCGGTTGTTTCATGTTTTTGCTTGTTTGTAAAAGTGATATTATGCTATATACCACTGCAATGCCTCTGTAGGGTGCGTCGGCCTCGTCAAGACTTTCTACTGGCTTTTTGCCGGCGCACCCAACGTTATCAACATGATAAATAAACATTTTTCCTATTCTTATTCTTATCATGTTTTGACTAGTCTTCATGTGAATCTTGGTTTACATACGAGTGTTTCATCCTTGCGCAAACACATTTGACTCGCGCATTTCTTAAGCTCTGCCTTTTATGGCACGATGCGACCCTTGGCTACTCCTAATGATTTACGTTCGCGTTACGCACATTGGCTTGATAATTTTATATTTTATCGGTGCCCCTACATATCACATAGAATTTCACAGGCACGTACTCAGGCAGCACACCAACATCGCACCAACCCCGGCCCAACGTCGACAAAAATTGGTACCAACAATGGCGTAACACTGGTGTTTTGAGAAATTACTACATTTTTATATATTGGTCAGGCTTATATGCCAACATTGCACCTGTCTTGGCACTGCCAACATAGGCTATCAGCTGGCCGTGCCCCTAGTGTCATGTATTGGCATGCCACTAGTATTCATTGGCACTTGTGACATTGGCAATAAACCGGTCGTGCCACTAGTATCAGATGTTGGTATTTATTGGCATGCAACAAGTATTCATCGGCACACGTGGCATTGGCACTGCCACTGTTAAGCCACCTTTAGCCATGCAGTTATTTCACCCTTGCCCTTACTGCTTCCATTTTCTTAACTGTCACTCTGACAATTGTGGTTTTCTTATGCAGTCATTTCCCAATACCACCTTGCATGTCATCTCCCTAAGGAGCCATAAAAACCATGCAAATAAATGAAGCAAGCAAAGTATTTTCCGAAAACGTTTTATTCAGAGCTCATATACATGTACATGCCACAAGGACATCAGAGGGCCAAAATGCGGTGCAGGAGGCATTGGGTACAGGGTTAATATGGGAGGGGCTAGTAGGTGTAATTGGAAACAGGGCACTAAGCAGCACATGATCAGGTAGTGCAGGTAAAGGTTGATGGAGTGCAGTGTGCATTGGTCATGATGGAAGGGGCTGGACATGTTGAGCAGAGTTGATGCACTAAAGCCTTGCACTATAGGAATAGGAGGCTGAGCATGGGTGCATTCAAGGGCAGTGTCCACCATGGATGGAAAATGGCAGTGGACTGTGTTGAGCATGATAGTTGGCATTGAAGGGTCAATGGATCAAGTGATGAGGTTGAGGGGGCGGGGGAAGCTCATGGCCCAGGTAGTAAGCTGGGCGCCCCGCAGGAAACGACCATTCAGGAACAGTTTGTTGAGGAGATTTGCCCGTGGGTCTTACAAATGACATCTGCACAGTAGACAAGCATATATCACCATAAGATCTAAACTCACCTTCTCAACACTTATCCAAACACATATTTGAAGTCTGGGTGCTCTATACGATTGAGTACAAAATACAGAACCCCGCTATAGTAAAACCTCTGATATAGTAAAGTGAAACTGAAGTCCCAGTTCATCTTCCATAGGCAACTGTAGATTTTCCCCCTTTACAGTAAAGATGTTTTTGGTAAAAATCGGTTAAAGTGCTTCTGGCCATGGCGACGACTCCCGCTCACTACCTAGAGTCGCTAGGCCAAGACTGTGTATTTGAAAACAGAACAATAACCCCGAGTGTTCGTTTAGGTGGCTTTACTACTAGCCGCAGCAGCAGTCAGAAGAAGCGTACTTTACAGAAGCCTTGGAGCCGTGAGGGAAAGCGGGTAGTGCGAAGAAGAAAAAAGTTCAGTTGTCTACAAACATAGCAAGGAGGCGGCGTGTTCCATTCAGAATGTAAAGGAGTAAAAGTGCAGCAAGAAATACGGAAGGGAAACAAATGGGTCAACATGTGCAGTACAAATCATGAGGCAGTGGTGGCAGAAAGTGGAGGTGCAGCGAGTAAGGTCTTACAGCACTTGAGTGCCATGCGAATTTATCATTTATTGCCTTTTAAAAGACAGAAAGAGCAAAAAGGGACACCATGTTCATGCAATGCTTTAGTTTTTACATGAAATCGAACTTGGTTGCATTCGTAATCACGCCTTCATGCTTCAGAGTTACTTCCACAAGATGTAGCGAAATTTTATAATAAAAAAATTACACAATGAGATGATAAAAGCGAGATGGAAGGTATTTAGGTTTTTTTTTTCATTAAGCAACAAGACGTGTTCAGTAAGTGCCTATTTAACTACTAGACAGCACTTTCAGGACCATGTCATCACAGACCACTGATACAGTAAAGACCATGATATAGTAAATATTTTCGCTGGCCTCAGTGGCTTTACCTTAAAGAGGTTCTACTGTATAAATTGAGAGCCTATTGCCACACATTCTTCTTTTAGAGCACTTTGCGACAGGTTTCTGGGCCTGCAAGGGCATGCAGCATCTTATGACTTAGGGATAATAAACATATATGCAAAATAATATCCATTCCAGATACAAAAGAGACATATTTGGAAGGAAAAACCTGCTTCCGGCAAACCGATAACTTCAGGTGGATGCTTAGTGTTCATATAGAATTACGTACAGTTCCTGAAAATATGACGGTTCAGGCTCCAGAACTTTCAATTTTTAAAAAATTCTTAAACATTCCTGCAATAGACAATATGGATTACTATGCATGCAAAACTGGATATTAAAGAATATTTTTCTGCAGTACACCAGTTACAGGCACGCATACATTACTGTGGCCAGAATAAAGAAATAATTGCCCTGACCGAACCAATCAAGCTATCTTCAATCTAACTGAGGGAGATGTGTACATTGCAGATATTCTCAAGGCTGTGTACGCATATAATATTCTCAAGATAACAGTACCATTTCAAGTTCCAGCTTTTTAGTTTTCACAGCTTTATTGCTTGCTGCATTCGACTATAAACAATTGCCTTACTTGTAATGTACCAAGGAATAGTTTTCATACAGTGCTCATTATAAATTAAAGACACCAGAACAACATGCACACAAACAAGAAAAGAACAGGACAGAGCGCCATTCACAACTGATTTATTGTGCAGAATAAAGTACATATATATCTGACTGCCGGCATATGCGCAAGGAACCCATTCAGTATCGTGTAGTTTAAGATATGTTCAAGAAGCGCATGCATCATACCCCAGCCTCTTTCTCTGAGAAAGCATTTCTTGAACATAGCTTATCCTAAACTACATGATGCTGAATGTGATGTAGCTGAATGTGTTCCTTGCGCATGTGCCGGCAGTGAGATATATATGTACTTTGTTCTGCACAATAAATCAGTTGTGAGTGGAACTCTGTCCCATTATTTTCTTGTGTGCGTGCATTGTTTTGGCGTCTTCAGTTTATAATAAATAAACATGGACAAGCCCAACAAGAAGTTCTAGTAATCATACAGTGCATGCTTGTTCAGCTAAAATTATTACAGTCAGCCTGCAATGAGCAATTGAGCAAGTACTAGACATTTACTTTGCATAGGCAGGAAAATATTATGCTAGATCTGAGTACGATGATATCGTACTTCCTTATCAGCTAGCAGCCTACCAGGTATGCATTTTCCCTCATCACATCTAATCATATGGCCATACCATCGGCAACCTTCCACATGCAAGATTATATTCAGTTAGGCATACATGGGTGATTTTATGTCCAGGTACCAGGTCTGGTGCTCGGGCATCTGATTTCTTCAAACCAATTCATAGTAGTTGTTGGTATAGAAAATAGTAATCTGCCTGAATATCTGAGGCGAAATATTATTTTCATTGCTTAAGCACACCTTAAAATAAAATGCTTGATGTGACTATGGGATCATAAAAAAACGATACATCTAGCATGACAGTGATTTTTCACTATCACCCTATCACAAGTTCCTTGAAAAACTAGTTGAATCCTTAGCTGAAAAGTTGTTTCGCACACATTTTATATTTCATTATCTATAAAATGTTGATATTTTGTGAATATATTTCAAAATCCAAATTTCTTAACAGCCTCACAATTTTTTTTTTCAAAAAAGGACAATATTTTGTACTCAAATTAAAAATAAGATTGTGTCTGGAGAAATAGTACTCTTTGCAGAACAAAACAGCGCATACGCAAAAAAGCACAAATATCGCTCAAATTTAATGTGCAATACACGAACTGATAGTTCACCCAAAATTACAAGTACAATAGCCCTGTGTACATGGACGACAACACCGGGTTGAATCAGCGTTGAGTAAGCAAGGTCATCATTACTCGACCCCGTTGGTGTCTACATGAACTCGCTTTCTAGTGTTTAAGTATCGTAGAAGAGCGTAGCATCGAGATTCGAAGTTATTGTGCAAGTTCGTACTCGTGTTTGACCCTATTGCCTTTTACTATCGAGAGCTTCGATTATTTTTTATCGTTGATGAGCTCTAAAAAACATTCATTTTGAGTGACGCTCGTCGCCGCTCCAGAGGCTTTTTCATATCCCAGAGTTCCCCATAACTAGACTCCCTGACTGGACAGCGTCTACATGCCTTTAGATAAGCGGGTCAAGCGAATTAACCTACCCCCTGCAAGCGAGTTAACGCGACCCGCTCCATCGCCTATTTTACTCGACCCGACTGTGTTTACATGAACCCCACAACTGATTTTTCACTCGACAGGCGTACTCGACCCAATTCTGCCGAGTTCATGTATACAGGGGTGGAACGCACGTGTAACAAGTAACAATGCTGCTAAGAATACAATCTGCTTTCTTCTGGCTCATCCAGTTTTCTAAAAAAATATCTTGTCTGACAAAGGAGGATATTTGGAGTTAAGCAGCTAAGCAACACAAGATCCATATGCTTGCTCTAACGCATGACTCCTCAGTGCACTTACAGTTGCAATTTGCTTGGTCATGTGGCAGTTCACTAAACCGTTTGACTAGACATTACAATAAAAAAGGGGGGGGGAGGATCATTTCTACTTTTATTAAGACATGCAAAAGCTTTTTTGTTCTTGACATAGCATTCAGAGACTGCGGGAGTTTGGCAGTTTTATGCGTCTTATTTCGTTTGGCAGTTGCAAGGGGATGTAGAAAAAGAAAAATGAGTAAGGAATATAAGGGGTGACAGCATCCCGAAATGAAACTAACGGACCAATGATGCACACTGCGTATCTTAAATGGCGTCACTGTGTCACAAACCCCCGCCTTTACGGTCAAAAGAGGTGCGGGATCCCCTTTACGATTACCCGTCGTTCCTCAATGAGGGTTGTGAACACATTTAAAAGTTAGGCCGGTCAACCCGTGAAGCACGTGTGTCGGTGTCTGATTGAGGAATAAGTACAAATAGGTCACTTTCTTTTACAAACAATTGAAGGTTTATAAATAGCAGACCAAAATTACACTGATAATAATAGAGTACAATGAAAGAGAATACAACGCCACGACAAGATATTGATAAAGACGAAGAAATAAATGATAAGAGAAAAAAAAATAACCCGACAGTGAACAAAACACTGTGATAAAAAATATGAAGACTATAAAGATAATAAAGCAGGTATTTCAGATATTATAAGTATGAGCAAAAGTTACATAAGAACACAGCGTAAAATACTACTAAGTCAGGTCAAAAGTTAACAAAGCGAAAATAATGTTCGATTGAACAACAGTCCGTGGCGAATGAAATTCTCACGTCTTTCTTGTTTGCTGAGGCGTCGAAGGCTGTGTTGCTCGGTAGCGGCGGCCGTACAGGTGCAGAGGACGATGCGTCGATCGCGGGCCCGAAGAACACAATACGCTTTCGGAGCACCGCGGAGTGGCCGGAAGTTTGAATCTTCCCAAACGCACTGGTGAGGGCGTGCTGCTGTCGGTTATTTTATACCCTCGGCCGACTACGTAGCAGCCGCGTCAAGGACAGGCGGTCGCTGCCCCATCGGCTTGTCGAATCTTGTTCAGAGGAGCGACGGAGTCCCGTGAATTTCGCTCTATATTCCAGCCATAAGCTCCCGCATCTTCCGCTGTATAATAGGTGAGGCAGCTTGTGACACTGCCCCCCACTGAAGAATATTGCCTCGGAATATTCTAGAACTCCACAAGCGCCGAGAACGATGTTATTACGCCTCTATAGAGGGGTGCAGTAGATTGGGTCCGTTCAGTGCACTGAAGATCGTTCGTCACTCACTACCGTTCATGACGCGCACCATATATGCACTGATCTGAACCCGCACACACCACAACACTGTAGTTCTTCAGTCATGTCTTGCGCTCATGTCACAAGTCACGGATCACTGATAACAATCAAGTGCACATATATACAGGCACATCGTGTACGATTTTCATTACACAATCAACACAATGCAGCTATGCAGTAGTGCAAGCTTAACAACTATTCCAGCCGGCTCATGTAATCTGCTCCCACGTTCTCGCTGCCTTTAATATACTCGACACGGAAGTTGTATTCCTGAAGCTTAATACTCCAGCGAAGAACGCGGCTGTTTGCAGATTTTGTTTCTTTTATGAACTTCAAAGGCTGGTGATCCGTCTGAACGAGAAACCTCCCGTAGAGGAAGACTTGAAATTTCTCGATTCCCCAAACGAGCGCTAAAGCCTCTTTCTCAGTGGTTGAATAGGCTACCTCTCGAGGGAGCAACTTGCGGCTCGCATAGGCAACTGGGTGCAGGATTCCGTCATGCGATTGAAGCAGAACGGCTCCAACACCTCTATCAGAAGCATCTGTTCGCAGGACGAATTCCCGGTCAAAATCTGGCAATTTCAGAATTGGTGCCTCAGCCAGTTTTTCCCGCAAGTTCTTGAAAGCCCGTTCTTGCTCGGGGCCCCAGCTCACGACTGAAGGTTGACCTTTCCGTGTTAGATCTGACAGAGGACAGGTTAGGTCAGCATAGTTCGGGATGAAATCACGGTAGTAACCCGTGAGTCCTAAGAAGGATCGGACCTGATTCTTTGTTGTCGGCCGTGAAGCTTCTTGTATCTTCTGTAGGGTCTTGGTGAGGGGTGACAATTCTCCGGACGCAATTTGGTGGCCCAGGAATGCGACGGTTTCCATTCCGATCTCGCATTTCAGCGGTTTGATGGTGAGACCAGCCGCTTCAATTCGAGCAAAGACCTCGTACAATGTTTGGAGATGCTGTTCCCATGTCGCACTGGCAATGAGAACATCGTCGAAGTAGTACGCCACGTCGGGAATATCGGCCAAGATGTTCCGCATCAGCTTCGTAAAAATGGCTGGCGCCGTCTTAATACCGAAGGGCATATATCGGAATTGAAAGCGCCCCGTGCCAACCGTGAAAGCAGTCATCGCCTTTGAATCGGGTGACAACGGTACTTGCCAATATCCCTTGGATAAGTCCAGCTTGGAAAAGAATTTCTTGCGGCCTACCGAGGCGATAAGGTCGTCCGCACGTGGTAAGGGCTCGGCGTCGTCTGCGATTACTTCGTTTAACTTCCGAAAGTCAATGCATAGCCGATGCGTCCCGTCGGGCTTGCGTACGGCGATCACAGGGGAATTGTAGGGCGACTCCGATGGCTCAATGATGTCTAATCGGAGCAAGTCGTCCACTTCTGATGCAATTGCCTGTCTCAAAGCGTACGGTAGCGGATATTGTTTTACATTTATCGGCCGGTCGCTCTGTAACTTCAGTTGGCACTCGATTAGCGTGGTCTTTCCCGGAAGGTCCGAAAATATACCTTCGTACTGTTGCAGAAGTTTCTTGGCTTCATTCTGCTGTACGTGGCTCAATCTCTCGGAAATGTGTACATCTCCGATAGACTGTGTCTGGGAGGGCTTAGGAAGCTCATTCTCTCCAGCGTCTGTGTCTTCTTCTGCCGATATTACTGCACCGACAGTTGCAACAATGGTGTCGTCTTTCCTTTGCTGGTATCTCTTCAGCATATTGATGTGGAATATTTTTTGTGGCATGGCCCAAATCCACTTCATAGTCGACATCGCCCCTGCGGCTGATGACCGAAAAGGGACCCTTCCATTGCATGAGCAGCTTATTGTGCTCTGTGGGAAGAAGAATAAGAACCTTCTCTCCCGGTTTGAGTGAGCGTTTGCGGCTCTTGATGTTGTAGTAGCGGCTGTAACGCTCTCCTGCGCGCTCTAGCTCTTCGTGGGCAAGTTTACAGGTATTTTCCAGTCTGTCCCGTAGAGCAAGCACATACTCGTACGTCGTTCGCAACTCGTTAGGGATGGTTGCATTCGTCCAAAGCTCTCTAAGTACAGCCAGGGGTCCACGCACATTTCGCCCATATAACAGTTCGAATGGGGAAAAGCCGAGGCTTTTGGGGCACTTCCCTGTATGCAAACAAAAGTGGAGCCAGGTAGCGATCCCAATCGGTTGGTCTCTCTTGACACATGCGCTTGAGCATTTGTTTAAGCGTGCCGTTAAACCGTTCGACTAGGCCGTTCGCTATCGGGTGGTAGGGAGAGGTATGCAGCTGTTTTACTGACAACAGACGGCTAACCTCCTTCATTACTTCGGACGTAAAATTCGTGCCCCTGTCAGTGAGGACCTCTCTGGGCACTCCTACACGGGAAAACATTTCGACAAGTGCTTCGGCTACCCTTTCGGTCTCGACGCTAGGAAGTGCGACTGCATCAGGGTACCGAGTGGCATAGTCCACCATGGTCAGGATGTACCGATTGCCTTGAGCGGACTTCGGGTTGAGTGGACCAACGATGTCGATCGCCACCCTCTGAAACGGTGTCTCGATGACGGGCACTCGAACCAAAGGCGCTCGTGTGGTGTGACCCTTCGGAGTTGTGCGTTGGCACAGATCGCAAGAGGCAACGAACCGCTTAGCGTCAGCCTGCATTGCTGGCCAGAAGAATTCTGTCTGAAGCTTCATTAGGGTTTTCTTCGCGCCTTGGTGGCCTCCCATCAACCCATCATGTGCCAGCTTGAGAATAGCTGATCTGTACTTTTGGGGCACAAGAACTTGAGTGTACTCCCCGCCCGACTCGGCGACGTATTTCCTTTGAAGGACGCCGTTAGCAATGAAAAACTGGTGGCTACCCTTTCCTTTCTTCGCTTGCGGCGGGCCTACGCGATCGAAACACGAGCGTAGGGTCGCGTCATTCTCTTGCTCTTGAACCAACTCTTCGCGGTATACACTAGGGAGGCCTTGCAGGACTTTAAGCTTTTTCAGCGTTATATCCTTGCACGCCTGCGCTCTAGTCACTACCGGACAAGCTTCAGCGGCATCCGAAATGGGTGCGGGGCTCTCGGTGTCAGGCGCTAGCTCTTCAACTTTTACTGCAGTGGACTTCGTAGTCTCGCTTTCTGTTGTCTTGTGCCAGTTCGGATCGGGGTCGTCTGCTGGCCTAGCACCTTCCACATTTCCCAGCACCAAATCGTACAAGGGATTCTCCATACACTTAGCGAGAAGTCGTCCCTGAAAGTACGGGGTGTCGACATCGACCCAAGCTTCTGGGAGCATTAGGACTGAGCGGTCAAGTAGGTAAACTGGAGACTTCGTATCGGTGATATCTTCTTTCCGTACTAAGTCCTTTCTTACCACCACCGTGTTGCAGCCTGTGTCTCTCAGGACTCGGACTGTCTGGCCTCCGATCATGCCGGCTACGACAGGTAAGCATTCCCTGACGGCGCATTCTTTACTGGTGAACCCAGCGTTGATGACGGGGATCTTCCCTCCATCCTTAAGTTCGAGGTATCCGTTCTCAACACATACTGCAGCGGACTCCCGATTTTCTTCTCTCTGTTTCGGGGCCCCATTTGCCCAGCATCTCCAGCTTGGATGACCTGGTTTTCCGCATTTGTGGCATTTCTTGGGCGGTCCCGATCCGTCGGATGGGGCGGCCCGGCAATGTTCGGGGCGGTGTCCCGTGCGTGAACAAATAAAACATTTCTTTTCATCGCTGCTCTTCGCATCCGATGATTGAAGCAAAGTTTCCTTTCTCTCGGTCGTCTTGGAGACGGCGTTTTCTGCCTTATTCTTCGGGGTGCTTCGCTTTCTGAAGTTTGACCAGCCATAGGCCTCCACATACTTTTCTGCCCTTGCTACTGTTTCAGAGAAGGATGTGTCCTTCTGTTCTTTCAAAAACATTTGTAGCGGAGTGGCGCAGTTAGAAAGGAACTGTTCCTTTAGAATCAGGTCAAAGAGATCTGCGTACTCTTTCTTTGTGTCCGACAGCTCTATCCATCTGTCTAGGAAGTTCTGAAGACGCGTCACGAACTGTGAAAACGTTTCCTCGTTCCGGGGACTAGCAGACCTGAATTTTTCTCTGAACCCTTCCTCTGTCATACGGAAGCGAATCATGAGTGCCTGCCGGAGCTTGTTGTAGTCCAAGCACTCGGACGCAGACATGCGACTAAAAACGCTGAGCGCTTCGCCGCTTAAACATAGACTAAGGGCTGTAGCCCACTGGTCGCGAGGCCAATTCTGACTCTCAGCGACGCGCTCGAAACGCATGAGGTAAGCGTCAAGGTCGTCCCTGCCCTCATTAAAAACCGGCATCAGCTTGTGCGGGCTTATGCGTTCGGGCCGAGCAGCTTGACTCTCCCCCGTTTATGACCTTGTCTCTCCGGTGCTGTTAGCGTCAGTTGCCGGATTATTAGGTAGGTCTCGTCGGAGCATCAGTAACTCCTTTTCTTTTTCCATCTCCGCTATCCGGAGTTGGGCTTTCTGCGACTCTATTTCCTTTTCTTTCTCCATCTCCGCCATCCGTAACTCCTTTTCTTTCTCCATCTCCGCCATCCGGAGTTTAGATTCTAGTTCTGCCTCCTCTTTCCGCCGCGTACGTTCCTCATTGCGTTCTTCTCTGCGACGAGCTCGCTCCTGATCTACCCATTTGAGCAGCTCTTGACCCTCAAAGCCAAAAGTTCGGCCATACTCAACAAGCCGTTCTAACTCTGCATCAGCCATGTTAGGTGGAAAGCGTTATGCAGTGCTAGGATACAACACTAAAAAAATTGCACCTACTCCTCTGTCCCTCACCGACACTTGGTTGACCAGTCCTGTCGCGGACGCCAATTATGTCACAAACCCCCGCCTTTACGGTCAAAAGAGGTGCGGGATCCCCTTTACGATTACCCGTCGTTCCTCTATGAGGGTTGTGAACACATTTAAAAGTAAGGCCGGTCAACCCGTGAAGCACGTGTGTCGGTGTGTGATTGAGGAATAAGTACAAATAGGTCACTTTCTTTTACAAACAATTGAAGGTTTATAAATAGCAGACCAAAATTACACTGATAATAATAGAGTACAATGAAAGAGAATACAACGCCACGACAAGATATTGATAAAGATGAAGAAATAAGTGATAAGAGAAAAAAAAATAACCCGACAGTGAACAAAACACTGTGATAAAAAATATGAAGACTATAAAGATAATAAAGCAGGTATTTCAGATATTATAAGTATGAGCAAAAGTTACATAAGAACACAGCGTAAAATACTACTAAGTCAGGTCAAAAGTTAACAAAGCGAAAATAATGTTCGATTGAACAACAGTCCGTGGCGAATGAAATTCTCACGTCTTGTTTGCTGAGGCGTCGAAGGCTGTGTTGCTCGGTAGCGGCGGCCGTACAGGTGCAGAGGACGATGCGTCGATCGCGGGCCCGAAGAACACAATACGCTTTCGGAGCACCGCGGAGTGGCCGGAAGTTTGAATCTTCCCAAACGCACTGGTGAGGGCGTGCTGCTGTCGGTTATTTTATACCCTCGGCCGACTACGTAGCAGCCGCGTCAAGGACAGGCGGTCGCTGCCCCATCGGCTTGTCGAATCTTGTCCAGAGGAGCGACGGAGTCCCGTGAATTTCGCTCTATATTCCAGCCATAAGCTCCCGCATCTTCCGCTCTATAATAGGTGAGGCAGCTTGTGACACACTGGTAACATCAAACAGAGAAAATCGGCCTTGAGTATGACAAATTTGAAGCCCAGGAGGTGAGTTGGTTGTGGGCAGGTAGTTGGAAAAGGGCAGTCCCCCTGAGAGGTAGGCGGCAAGATCACTGCCACCCATTATGGGGAAAGCCCTGGCAAGCATGCAGGCAAAGGTGCAGATATATAAGAGCAATAAATGCACAAGGAATGCACGCCTGAATGAGCAGCTGCACTAATAATTTCCTTTTGTCTTGCAGCCCACCCTTCCTGCACTGTAAGTAAGTCTGCTCTGTTTTCCGAACACAGAAGCATATGCAAAAACAAACAGAATGTTCTCTAATATTGACAAAATTTGAACGAGTATTGCATGATGATCTCCTCTATGCAAATGTCTTGCTCTGGTGTTACAGAATAAATTCATTGCAGCTGCGAATAAAGCTAGTTGGGAGCTAATGTCGAATCTCAATGGCTTGGGGAGAAAATTATTTATAATTGTCACTGTGAGCAAAGTAAATAGCCTGGTTTAGATCAAAGTAATATTACATCTACATGGCTGAAGCCAGTGTCGGCAACCAGAAATGTACGAGCAGTCAGTAACTGCATGTCTGCATGAACAAATACATACAGTGCAGGCAGCAGTAATGAAGGGAGGGTGGAAGGTAAATAACCTGAGCAATACTGAATGGCTTTCTTCTCTGCAACCTCAATACAGGCTTCCTGCGAATTCTTGTAATACAAGCATAATCAAGTATGCTAAATATTCCATCACTTAAAGCACCTGCACTCCCGTGTTACGCAAATGACAACTACTTCGCCAGTTCAACAAGCTATGTCTGTTATCGTGCTATCACACCACAGGTTCACTCAATCATGCCTCCACTTGAAATAGTCACATACTGTTGAAATAAAGCAACAAAATATAGCACCAGCTATTAAAGCAATGCCAGGGACATGAAGGATATTATTTTCTGCATACTGTGGGCAAGACTTATGAACAAGTAAGCCTTGAGCTAAAAAGCCAGAAAAAGTTATATAGCATGCAATCATATAGCAAAAAGCCAGCAGAGCATTTAAAGCCTTTATATATTGCAAAACAAAGGCAATGTGTCATAACTACCGAGGCAGTGTTTCCTTGCACACAGCATGTTTCATGGCAAGGCTCCCACAGTTGTTGACAGGTTTTGCAGCACCAAAATGTTGACGATGTTGCCTGCCTCACATTCAGGCAGCAGCCCTTTGATGGCAGATGATTGCTTGTGGAAAAGCAGTGCGATGATACAAGTGGAGCAGCTGGACTGCGGGCGTTATAGAGCAAAGAGCCCTAAATGCAAGGAAAGAAAGTCACCATTAAATCGATGCCTCAAAATCATGATAACCGCATACTACGGCTCTTCACTGTTTAGTTAATCTATAATTTCAATTGAAAGCTGTCTCAAAAAATGGACTAATTGCAACTCTATGTTACACACGGTATAACATAGCTGTGCAGGGCGGTGGGGCGATTAGTTAGCTAACGACTGGAAAATGCATACTGATGTTTCGTGCAGTCTTGATTTTGGAGCAAAGTGTCATGGTGCGAAGAACAAAATTAAAAGCATGCACGGGCGCCAAACGTGTGCTACGCAATCGACGCGAGTAGTGGTGTACACGGGCATAAATTTTGAGCCCGACCCGGGCCTCATGCTACAAACCCGAACCCGGCCTGGAACTGAAATTGCCTGAGCCCACCCAGCGCTCACACTTAAGGCTCCGGCCCTGCTGGACATGCTATAACAGACCAGTTGCAAAACCTACAAGTCGGCTTCCCTGTGAGGCAAGAATTCGTGCACAGTGGCGACAGAACCTGATTCAGGGATAATAGGTGCAGTACATGCATCTACCACAGTCCACGCTGCTTGGGATGCAGTTCCCCACGCACAGGCAATTGTCAGAGAAAGGGTTGCGGGCATTCTTAACACTGGTATAAAAGCGGGAGCGCTGTCACCCTAGGGGTGAAGAAAGAAAATTTAGAAAAGGGACACTAACCGGAGAGGGTAATAGTGGGGCGACAATGCGCAGGCGAATAATACTGTGACGAATGGGCAAGAGGTGCGGGAATTACCCTACCCGTCAGGCGATGTGCTAGCACTGTACCCAACTACTAAGGTCTATGCCGCCATTGTGCAGGAATGTCTGCCGCACCGGGAAGCTGACGTGTAGGTTATGCAACTGATCTATTGCAGCTGAAGCAACGATACAGAAAGAAAAAAATAGGCGACAATCCCTGGCGATGCATCGCGCGACGACGACGCCAACGCCTGTCGCTGCCGCTGGTGCACATCGCACAGAGCGAAGGACCTCAGCGACACAGACGCGTTTTCAGCCTTGCTTTGATAGCGCCGCCCCTTCGTTTGGTAAATGAGTACAGTTATGCTATATCCAGTTTCTTGCACTAAACAGCAACACTGATGAAATTTCTTGAAAAGCGTCAAGCCCCCCCCCCCCCCCCAAAAAAAAAAAAATGGTCCCAGCGCAGCGGCGTGCTACTATACTGCGATGCAGACATGATTGAAAGCAGTGGCGTTTTTCTGCAACTTTCGAAAAGTAGCAATATCTAGTTACACTAGCCTTTTTTGTTTTGCAATACTACCCTACCAAGCTTTTACTAAACCGTCTCGATGCGCTCATATATGCATGGATCAGACGAAATGAGCGTCTGCAGGAATTTCGCTCATACCGGACTCGGGAAACAAACTGCGTGCAAAAAAAAAACAAAAAAAAAACAACGAAGGTGAGTACCCCAAAGCCTTTTGCGATTGGCTGCCTCGCGAGCTGGTTCCAGCATCATGAGCGATTTTCTAAAAACCGAGAACCTGGGTGACAGGTTCTTTAGCGGTCATCAGCGCACTGCGCATCGGGCTGCCGCGCGATTCATGCGGTTAGCGTTTTATTGCGCCAGACACGAGAAAATATGCTTTTGCCCGGATTCCGCCGACCCCGCCCGCAGTCACCTGAGGGAACCCGAGCGGCCGAGCCACACGACCGCTATACGCCGTTCCAGCCACTGTAACGCCGTGAATATCCGAAGTTGGCTTTTAGGGCTACGATGCTACGCAGTTGTTTACTTTAGATAATCAGTACTCTGCAAAACAGTAACGGTTTAACTTGAAATAAGCTGCAAAATGATCGGCATCAAGTCGCGCACACTTGAGAACCACTTTTGAAAAGTTAACAACGTAAGAAATATGCTAAAAGAAGACAAATCTCCCTAGCACATGGCTTACGCAGCCTGCAGCAATAAAATGTAAGACAACGCTTGTAATTTAAAAAATGCTCAATCTAAGAGGCTAATATTTTGCCCCAATATACATAAACGCTTTATGAAATCTGATTGAAAAAATTTGAAAACTTACAGGGAATATTTCTCGAAGAAAGAAGCATTTTCCGTGCGCGGTGCCACCGAACGTCGAGCCGAACGAACGAGTGGCCGTTGGATGGACGAAAGAGGAGGAGGAGGAGGAGGAAAAACTTTATTTAGTCCTATATTATTTGGCGGTTTTTGGTCGTCTTCAGAGATGTCTGCTTGTTGTATCCACAAGAGTCTTCTCCGTCGACTTCGTCCAATTTTTACAATGGTCGGTTGCCCTCAGTCCAGGGCTCCGCTGGCTGCTGCCGCCCGTTGGGCTCGCTGTACCAGACCTTTCTGGTCTTCGCAGCGGTCGCTGGACAGCAGAGTCTCCCATTGCTCCGCACTCGGGTTTCGAATTTTGGGGACCACATCTATGTTTTGACATGCCCATGTGATGTGATATAGTGTTGGTTTTTCATAGCACCACGGACATCTGTCAGCGTATATGGTAGGGTGCATTTTGTTTAGTATGTGTAGGTTTCGGTATGAACCCGTCTGTAATTGTCTCCATATGACAGTTTCCTCTCTGGTGAGAGAACTGTGCGGTGGGGGATATCGCATTCTTCTTCCTCTATAGTTTTCTAGTATGGCCGAGTATGCCTTCGGTGCTGGCAAAAGTTCCGCGGACCCGTCGGATGCTCGGAAAGTAGTGTATGCTCGAGCTATCCTGTCAGCCTCTTGGTTCCCTGCCACCCCCATGTGCCCCGGTACCCATATAATTTTGTGTCTGGTCTTGTTTTCTTCGTGGTTTTTAAATCTGTCGCTCGCTTCGAGGAGTATACGAAGCGCGTGACGACCAATCCTACCATTCATGAAATTTCGACAGGCTGTTTGAGAGTCCGTGATTATCGTTAGCACTGAGCGCCCTCTTTAAAACAAAATACAACTGTCGCCGTCATGCCGGCTAAGCGATTGTCGTGTCATCCTTCGAGCTTTTTAGTAATTGCTTTTTCAGCAGTAGCAGCAGCATAGATGCGCTGCTGCTGCTGCTGCTCATCTATGTAGGGCTCTGTGCCAGCAGCGAAGCGCGTCATCGCCCTGGAAAGACGCCTGGCTGTTTTGTTTATAACACCCAAACCTGTTCAAGTTTTATTTTGTGAATGCTGTGTTCTACTACGAATAGTTTGCTCACTTTTAGCATACCAACGAATATGCTTTCATGCAGTGGTGCTCAATCGAGTGGAATATTTCAATCACCCTGAAATGAAGATTTGAAGCAAGTTTGTTGAACATTATTGAGCTAAGCATCTCAGTACCACGACTTGCACACCTCCTTATAAGCTAGTTGCATACGATGCTTACATTTTTTCTCATGTATCCGCACCGTCAGCATCATTCTATCTGCTAGATTAGTCATTTGTTGGCCCGATTCATTAGGCGCTTGTTTCTTTCTCACAGTTTAGTTTCTTGCGTATATTTTATTGGCCAAGAAAATGCGGTAAAAGCACATTTCTCTATGCAACCTGTTATGAGAGCCCGGAAAGGTTTGAAAGAAGTCTCCAGTCTGTTAGCGTTCGTGTTTTTATTACTGCGCAATTCCTTCCCCTGTGCGGCGGCCGTCCGCCCCTTGGACCCTGAGTGGTGCGTCGACCCGTCCACCGCTTTGGCGCACCTGCGTGGATTTCGACGCGCGCATGCAACCTCGGACCTTGCTCGCATCGCATGCGATGAGAGAGTGCGATCCGGGGAACGACAGGAGTGCGAAGTGCGCGAGGACGGGATTGAGCGGTGCGTCAGGACGGAGAGCAGGCGCTGGAAAACTGTGCGAACGAGCGTGTGCTGCAAAACAAAGATGTGTCATTGTAATCCAGTTGTTAATATACCCATTGTACCTTTTCGTATTTTATTTGTGTTTCCAGTCTTTTCTTTCATATTTTTTTTTTCGTTCTAATGCGAACAAGTCAGTTTACATGTGGGTATCTTCTCTCCATACACAATATTTGTAAAAAAAAATACCTTCTCCGCGCACGCCTGTAACTGTTCCACCACGGAGGTAGTTAGAGAATAAGCTTTGATACCGAATTAAGCTTAATTGTAAAACAACGACTGCTTTATTTAGTTTTTGAACTGTACAGTTATTCCTTCTTGCCATATGTAGCGCAAGCATTGTATTGCAGTGAACGACGATGGAATCGCGAATTCGGAGGTGTGAATAAAAGCGGAGAAACGTTACAGACTTCTTTTTTTCGCACTTGTGCAAAAACAAAATAATACAGAAATTCAAAAATTATGCTATCAGTGCACTTGCATGGCGTCGAATCAAATGTTCTGCTGAGCTGCCGTTCATGTATACTGGCTGCTACACGAAGCTATATTGATTTCCTATGAAATTCAGTGTGACAAAGCCTCACGCGGAAATATTTCGCGTTTCAAGTTCTTGTGAAATGTGGAAGCCGGCCCGTCGCCGTGCTGCGGGTGACTCTAGCTGGCTCTGCGATCATTTTTGCCACTGCAGTGATTTGAATATTCGCGGCTTGTTTAGCAAATAACTGGCGTACTCGTTTGCCGAATGAGTGTTTCAAGATAATCATAGAGCATTTACCAGTACCGTATGTGTGCGATATTCCATCAGTGATTAATGCGCCATGGTCATTGCAGTCGTACTTTTGATTATACACGTATGCGATGGTCTACTCTTGCAAAGCCTAAGACGTAAGTTACGCTAGCTCTGCGTATGTCAAATAGGTATGTGAAAGAAATAGAGCCTTAAAGTATAGCGGCTGACGCATTGCGTCGTAAATTCCCGCACGGGCGGCGGCCGTGTGCACCTTGAACCATACGTTGAGCGTCAGGACCTGCGTCTAGGATTGCATCGCGCAGCGTGTAACCCGACAACCCCGCCTCGGGCAAGTCGGCGCCGCTGTTGCTGGCGCCGTGCCTCCATGTTTTTCTTCCTTTGTTTGTGATGTTTTCAATGCACCTAGCAAGCAGCGAACAGAGCGTCCATATTTCGGCCGAGTGAGTGCCATCAGTGGACTGGAACAGAAGTGCGCGCGCGGTGTGTCCTCAACAAGGGCGGACGCTCGAGAAAAAACAAATGTGCGAACGAGTGCGATGAAGAAAAGTGAAACTGTAACCCAGTTATTTGTTTCAGCACAACCTTAATATTATTCATACTGCGATTGTACGTGCAGTGTTTTCTCTCCATTTTTTTCTAATACTTCTTAGAGCGACAACGAAGCAGGAAGCGTCGATGCGATTTGCCATATGTGGGAACGTCCATACATGTGCGGACCGACGTTTAATTTACCGCTCAATAACCCAGCTTTAATATAGATCACCATTGTTAAATCGTTTAAGCGAAAGTATGTGCTGCGATGCTTCGTATTCGTATAGCTTAAACGGTCTAGTGTATTTTTAAAGTGTATTTCGAGGGAAGCGCGCTCGCCATAGTCGATCTGAGTCACGTACGAGCCTTAATAAGCCGACGCTTATCGCTCATTTTTTGCATCGCACTGCATGCGTGTCCTGCGGTAATCGTCTGTTTGAAGCCACTGTTGTTAAAACTAATACACTCGGGGGCAAAAAAATTTGCTAAAACGTTTGGAATTCTCTTCACCCAGAGCAGCAGGAATCGCCACGGGAGCAGCCATGGAAGAACCTAGACCATTGCCGAATACAATACAATAAATAGAAACCATTGCCTATGCACGATATATGACATGTCGTTTTGATTATTTCTAATCTCCCGGTAAGCGTGGAGCTATTTATCGCCGCCGCCGCCCTGACGGACCAGCAAACGGTGAACTTATTGATATTTGACGCCGTTGACCGATCGTCGGTCTCATCCAAATTCGTCACAGTATACATGCGGATTGATTACAGTGCCAGCTTAAGTCAATGAAATCTAATGTAAAAGAACATGGTGTAATCCCAAGCAACATCAACAACAGCTAGGAGGGATTAAAGCAAACACGACGGAAACCAGCACCGTGGAACTATAACTTTTTAGACACAAGATTTCCGAGGTATTTAAAATTGCAAAGGTGACTTGAAAACATCAATTATAACAGCACAGTTAACGACTTCAAGTATTAAATGAGCCTGCCAACCGCAAAAGCACGCTAATGCGGTTTCCTACGGATATTTCCAGCCACATGCTAATTTGCATCTAATATTGACCAGTAGGTGAAATAGGCAAGACAATGTTGACTAAAGTGTATGCCAGTGCATCTGGCAGGACATGGTAACAGAACTGACAGTATTGTCCAGCATATGCCATATACTAGCCAACGTCAGTGGAGTAATGGCTAACGCTGTTCGATATAGCCATCTTTATGAAAGGGCAATGCCAATACCGTTGATATGTAAGGTATGCCAGTGTATATCTGACATTGGCGGGCCATTGTAACAGAGCTCGCATTATTGTCCAGCATATGTCGAATATTGGCCAAGATCAGTGGACTGACGGCTATTGCTGTCCGTTATAGCCATCCTTATCTCATGGCAGCGCCAACACCGGTGATACGCCGGATATCCAGGCCCATCATTGCCATCCTTATATAATGGTACCACCGATATTGTGAGGGCCTCGGATATGACGGGCCAATGTTGTCATCATTATAAATAGGTACGAGCAATATTGGTTACCAATGGAATCCTCAGGGCCAGTGTTGGACGTGTTATAGAATGGCACAACCAATACCAGCCATAAGATGCCAGCGCTGGGCCTACATAGGGCTGATCTCTGCCAGCTCACTGACAATATTGGCCCGGGCTCTTGTGCTGCCTGGGTTCGAGCGGATCTGTCAGCAAACCCAGTCATTGTTTCAACGAAATTTTTCTTTGAATCCGTTTACCAACTTCTACTCCCTCAATCTTCAAGCATATCAGCACTACCATTCAAACAGCAGAATTTTGCTTGCAATGAATGCCTAGGGTATAGCCCCACTGCACTCTGTCCCAAGTACATTTAAACTTCGGATTTTAGAATATCACTGGATAGCATTATGGATTCTAAGGCGCTCGAAGATTCAGTTCACCGAAGAATGTGAGTCGCAACTTCTATATGGCCATTGCAGATTGCGAGAAGCTCAGCACATTCTGTGCCCTAGAGGTGCAAGTACCGCATGTAAAATTGTTGGCCCTGAACAACCCTCGGTCTCCTCGCCGGCGATGTAATCAAGGCTATCACTGTAGATTGGAACGGGAACCTCACGTCTGCTCTATGAATGATAGCATGACCATGCGGCGCCGGCGTATCGAGGCTACTTATTACTTATAAATAGAGATGACGTTCTGATAAATAATTGGTTTCGTAAAAAGAACAATTCGCGCAGATCACAGACAAAGAACATTGCATGGTACCTTCATATTTGGATTGTTTGGTGTTCATCAGCTGCCACCTTCTGCGGGATAAATGCTTTCGAAGGTTTTCTACTTCAGCGAAGGCAGAAGTTGGAGACGGCAAAAACAGAATGTTGAAGTTTTTTATATTTTAAACCTTAATGAATAAATTTTATAATTTTAGTGTAATCAGAATATTTTGCAAGCGCTTAGGGAAAACCAGATATAGTCTGCTAAAAACGCTGAATGGTGTCACCATGTCCCTTTCCAGTTTGTATCTCTTGACTTCTGTAAGACCCTCCATCATGCATGCCGCAAGGATGCTATATCTTAGAAACATGCTGCAAACTTCTCTTCTTGCTTCTAAATTCCACGGTGGACTACGTGTGAGCTGATTAGAATTCTTTTAATGCACAGCAGAGCTTCATGGTAATTTGCATGCTGCCGTAGATAATTGGAGTGCAATTACAGCCGACCACATCAAAAAGTCAGTGATACAGCATCGTCCTATTTTTACTATTTATAGTTGAGACATTGTATAGCGCATGGTAAACATTTGGGCTTTACGTGCACATTAAAAAAGCAAAAAAGGGCCGTAATCTTCAGCAGTAATTTTCATATTATGTGAGAGCATAATTGTCAAGATGCCTTTATGTGACGCTCAATTGCAGACCTAGTTTGAAAACATTTACCAATCACTTTGGGTGCGCAAAACCGCACTGGAATTTTATCTCTAGTCCCTTGAAAATTTCAGAGATGTAAGCAATCGAAAAAGAAAACAAAGGCCTTTATCAACTTTACTGAGGCATAGAAAGATATGGAGGGGACGCTGAGAAAGTTCGAAGATCATGAATGCTGAAGTTAATTTCAGCGTTGAGCTTGTCTCCGTTGGAAGTTTTGGTTGTACATTCATCTGATAATGCAACATTAGGAATTTTCCTAAAGGCATAGGACTGCCTGCTGATTGACAAACTTATAACGAATCCATGTTCTTATTAGCAAAATCTTGACGTAATACGTACGGTCATCACTCACTTTTCGTTTCTTTTCAGTCCAGCTCAAAACTAATTATGACTACAACAACTACACGAAACAAGTTAACCGATAAGCATTTCTTTTAATTGGGGGTCGCTCTGTTGCGTCGCCTTTTTTTCTTCAAACCTGGCAAGAACGCCACAACTTGACTTCTCCACTGGAGTGCATGCTCTGCTGGCCATTTCTGTCTCTGAATGGTGCCCTGTCGTTAACTTTTTCAATTACTCTCATGTAGCGAATAATTTTGGCTTCAGAAAGTATACCCAAAGTCGCGCAAGCGCAATACGCAATACATACTACGTAAGATTATCGCAGGTTAATGGTGAATTGTGTTAGCAGGCATTGTAGTACTTCGCTCTTGAGATTATCGGAGGTAATGGTGAATAGTGGCAGAAGACATGTTAGTGCTTTACTCATGATATTATCGCTGGTAATGGTGAATGGTGTAAAAAGGCATTGTTAGTACTTTACTCTTGAGATTATCGCAAGTTAATGGTGAATATTATCAGAAGGCATTGGTAGTACTTTGCTCTTGAGGCTATCGCAGGTTAATGGTGAATAGTGTCAGAAGGCATTGTTAGTAATTTACACTTAAGATTATTGCAGGTCAATGGTGAATAGTCTTAGAAGGCATTGTTCGTACTCTGCTCTTGAGATTATCGCAGATTAACTTTGAATAGTGGCAGAAGACATTGTTGTTACTTTGTTATTGAGATTATCGGAGGTTACTGGTGATTTGTGTCAGAAGCACTGTTAGTGCTTTGCTCTTGAGACACTCAATGGCATCAAATGCAGGTCACATGCATCATCATCATCATCATCAGCGTGACAATACCCACTGCAGGGCGAAAGCCTCTCCTATACTCTTCTAATTACCCCAGTTTTGTGCTAGCTGCATCCACTTGACCCCTGCGAACTTCTTAACTTCATCCGCCCACCCAACTTTCTGCCGCCCTCTGCTACGCTTTCCTTCCCTTGGAATCCAGTTTGTTACCCTAAGCGACTATCTGTTTTCCTCTCTTCGCTCTACATGTCCTGTCCATGCCCATGTCTTCTTCTTGATTTCCGCTAGAATGTCAGTCACTTGAGTTATTTCTTTGACCCACTCTGCACGCTTCCTATCTCTTAATGTTACCTCTATAATTTTTCGTTCCATAGCCCTCTGCGTTGTCCTCAACTTATGTAGAACCCTATTGCTCAGCCCCTACGTTTCAGCTCCATAGGTGAGTACAGGTAAGGTCACATGTATATCTAGCACTTTTTTGTTTTGCCGAATTGTTCTTCCGCTAAAGAGTGTGCATGATTGTTTTTCTTCTGATTGAGCCCAGTTATCAGAATTCATAGCATCTGTTTTTCGGGTTAACGGAGGATGAGTTTCAACAGCTGAATGCAATCGATGAAAAAGTAGGTTGGTATTCATATAAAATACCTGATATTATAGCCGCTGATTTTACTCAGCAATTTATTAGTCATCTCTTTTACGACTTGTCAGCCAAACCAGCTTAATGTAGTCCTGTTCATTAGTCTGCAGTATATATTGTGTGGGAAGGAGCCGAAGTGAAACTCAGTGAAAAGTTTTTCAATGCTGCTCATATTTATTTCTACTTTCTAACACCCGGTGGCTATGTAAGACTTTACTTCCGTTCGTATATGCAGTCATCTTTGTGAAGTTCGATTCCTTCTTGACCTGTATGAAGGCACTTACTTTCGTAATAATAAGAACACTGTAACGGAATAAGTTGTCCGATTTTTGAGGCTCTGAATAGAAGTTCGCAACCTGTAAAAAAGTAAAAAAGAATAATGAGCTTGAACCACAGTTAACGATCCTGTTAAAATGCAATTTGATGGCGGAAAATGATATTTATCACTTCACCTATATAACAGTACAAAATGGTGAGATCTTCAAAAGCACGTTGTTATCTTCGAAGACGACTTTTAACAAGAGGATATTCGCAAGTGTCGTATGAATTAATTTTGTCATACGCTAACTAATGAGGACGGAAGAAAAGATAATTGAACATATATGGTTGGGAATAAGATATATAGGGGTAAATGAAAATGAATGGCTCTGCCAGGCACAAAAAAACCTGCGTAAAAACCTCGACCGCAGCAGCTCTCTGCCTTATCGGTTTCCCCCAATGCTATCATTGCTGAACCGCTTCGAAAGCCGGTGTTCCCAGTGACTACAGTACCGCGGGGAGGTTCATTGCTCTCGAGCTTCGCTACTCGGAAATTTATATGTTTTAATTTGTTGATTGCAGCGAATAGTAGCTTCCTCATGGAAGCAAAATGCTTGAGGATAGTGAACATTGCCAATATTGTGTTGCGAGCCGCAGTATGAGCAGATCAGCCAAGCTAAAAGCTGTGTTGTCATCGGGTCACACACCTGATACACGACAGCAACCAGTAGCCTCAGCATAGGTGTACACTATGAACACGAATAGAGGAACTATGTTTAAGCTCCTATAAAAAATATTGCGCCACACTATATGATTCACTCCACTTTTGGATTCCACATTGTGAGCCTCTATAAGGACCGCCACGCTTCGAGAGATTTCTAGACAATTTTATCCTTCTGTGAGGTCAATGTCGCGTCACGCCTGATCTTACAGGTGCGTTCATTCCTTTGATAATTTCAAACGGTTAATTTTATCACTCTTTTGTAACATTGCGATCAGTGCCAATGGCAGCGTAACTAATGATCTACTTACAACAAACAAGTCATATCTTCTTAAAGTCGTCAATGAAGTCCTAAAATTGTTTGTGACGAAATTTAGCGGTTGCCAAGATTTCAGATATAAGCATTCATGTTTTCTTTATTGCGACCGCGTTAAGGAGGACATTTCGCAAAAATATCGGCGTAAATGTGGTTGCTTTGGCAGAAACTATTCAAAGCATGGAAATAGAGTTATTTCTAAAGAATGAAAGTCTCGACGCCCTGTGCTGGGTATTGTACCCAGGCCATCTACTTTCCTCAAAGACCGGCGAGATAGTTGCGGTAGAGGCTAGCAGTTAAGCGCATATGGGCGACGGCGTAGTGAGTACAGTGAGCGCCTTTTGTGGCGTGCGCATAGGTATGGTAGGGGTGCCGTATGGTCTCGTGCTGCAATTTTTAGCATCAATGCCTTAACCAAAAGCGCTATCACGCCACACTCTTGAGGCA
Source organism: Amblyomma maculatum (assembly GCF_055883805.1). NCBI lineage: Eukaryota > Metazoa > Arthropoda > Arachnida > Ixodida > Ixodidae > Amblyomma > Amblyomma maculatum. The sequence goes on from NC_139354.1 coordinate 50,655,673, forward strand.
ACTCTCACGCGACCTGCACTTTTTGGTTACTTGGTTGATAGAAGACTGTTACGAGCATATCTGCACTTTCGGCCTAGATTCTCTTATATCTCACTGGTGCATTGCCTTAACATGAATGAGCAATGTGGGACGGAACAGATAGATTTGTTTTCCACATGTCGCTGGGTGATTTGATGCAAAAAAATCCCTTTGTTGGTAAGCAGCGATTTCTTCTTATAAATTTCCATATAATGCTGCAATCATGGGCAAGAAACCCAATGCGGGAGACGGTATGTTATTGTAGAATTTGCAAAAATTAAAAAAAAACGCCATAAAATAAAAATGCGCGAAGTGAAGACCATACCATGCAGATGATACATTTCATTTGGACCTTTAAGACTTGCTCTGTGTTCTTTGGTATATATCGATGAATTTGCTTAACAATTCTGGGAAGCAGACTTTGATATTAAAGTTTCAAAAAATGAATATAATACTGAAGATGTCGAGGTAGGGTATTAAGAACTTTTAGAAAATTGGCAGATGGTGTTGTATACTGATACAAGTGGATAATATATGGACAGAACGTATTTTGAAAGTTGACTGGTGCAGGAATACCTTGCCTCAAAATATGTTGTGTAGAGGGAAAGTTTATTTAGAGGCAATCGCAAAGGCTGGACACAACTACCCCAGTTGGTCATCTCAAATTATTCTACATACGAGAAAGCAATGAAGCCAAGGAAGACGGCATTAGTGTACAAGCGATGGACGATACCATCGCAGATACCATTATTTTGTATGGGGTAGAAGCAGCAGGCAGATAAGCGAAGATACCGATAAATTATCGATGAAGGCGATGAATTTGACTAAGTACAGGACAAAGTATGGTAGCCTCGAATCAAGCATAGAAGATAGAGCTGTCAGAGATATCAAAGGTAATTAGTAGATGCAAATGGCTTGATATCAAGAAATATTATACGGAGGAAATCTAGCTTTTTCTGCAGTAGCGGTTGCAGCTTGGAAGTGGTCGCCTCTTTTTGCCACCCTTATAAACAAAAAGATACGGCAACGGTTCATCAATTATTCGCCTGGAGAACAAGTTTGTGCTCCGACCTATGTGAGACTCCGAGGACTCTCGGCAAAATTGATGTGCAGATGCTTCGATTCATACGGAATCATGCGCAGTTTAATGGACATCACGTATAAAATGTTTCCCGAAGCTATCAGTCAAACGAGCCGTCGCCAACCTCACTTCCATGTTGCACACTGTGTGACCGAAACCTTACCTTATCAGGTGATTTGTGATGCCGTTGTGGGGACGTGTAACCCCGGGGTGTTAACCCGCGCATTGATTACCTTCTACTGCCGCATCTGATGCTTCTATGATTTTGTTCTTTTCTTTTTATAGGGAGAAAGTAATGTCACCTGGCTTACCAGCTGGCAGAGAAATAAGAAAGTGCTCGCGCAGTTGTGTGCTACAAATGCTGACGACGCACTCTAAGCGTATGTGCTTATACCTGGATATTTGTGGTAATATTAACAGCGCTGCAGTCCATGAATGCGAGGAAATGTGTCAATTAATACAGAATTGCAGGATAATTGTGGAGTTATGCAGCGTAAATCGTAGGTGCTTGCCCCTAATTGCAGCCACAGCGTTGTACTCAATATTGCCATTTACAGCATATTTGAGCAGTCTCAAGACAGCCAAAAGCCTAAATGCTATCCTTTATTTTGTTTAAGGCAGTTTTCAGCAGTATCTGAAAGAATGCTTGCATCTTCCTCTAGTACCTATGCTAGTTGCCACACAGTCGCTACTTTGCTTATTTCACTTCGAAATATACAATATCGTATAGCTGGAGTGCACTCACCATTGTCGTCGTCGCTGTTTTCTGCGTAAAGTACAAAACATGACCCTTCATCGTCGGTCTTCATAAGGATCAGGGTAGTATTCAGTTTTGCTAGAACGTTATTAGAAACAATTAAGCGCGTTAAACAACTTGTGCATCATGAACAACATGCAGTTAGGGCGCGCATTTAGCATATCTCGTTTCCAACAGCTAATGGCTTTATTTATTTTGGTGTCAGCTCCACTTTCCTCATATTTTTCGTATTGTTTATTGCCCTTAACGAGTATTACGTGTATTATGTCATATTTAAATAACGAATTTGGTTGGTAGAGTGCGTAAAACACCGTGGATATGTTTCAATGTCCCTAATACGAGAGTTCATTGGACTGCCAGAAGATCAACACAGTCGATATTGTCTTCCATAAACCCTGACTGCTCATTGGAGGGTCAAATTCTAAAGTTAAAGCTCAGCTAAATTGGTCATCTGATGAGAAGAGAGGAGTCGCTGGAGAATGATTTGATGTTGGGAAAGGTTGAGGGTGGCCGGAGAAGGGGTAGGCAGCGAGCGCGATGGTTAGATGGCATCCTCGAGGCACTGCAGATTAAGGTATGTGATGTTAGGAAGATAGTGAGAGACCGGAAAGCGTGTCGTGACATGGTCCATATGATCACGAAGAGTCGGACACGACTGAACGACTGAACTGAACTGAATACGAAAAGCTTTGAAACGCATAGATTCGAACATAATGAAGCTTGTGCCTCGCTCACGTTCTTGGTTCGCCAATATGAGCACGGTTACTATCTTGTTGCTCGCAGGATGAATCATCAGTGGCTAAACTAGGAAGCGCTGCCCATTAATCACTCTACTTCATGCACTCTAATGTAAATTGCGGTTAACTATGAAAACAAACCAAACAATTGTTGTTGCGTTATGAGTACGAGATCATCTCCCTTTACTCTGTACGTGGCTAAACATAATTATCTATAGATCTCGGCAATCCCTGCTCATTGTATTCGCGTCCCGTGCCTAAGAATACCTATCTGGCACACCAGAATTACTGCCGTAGATCCCGTAGAATTTTGTAATCCATTTGGACTGTCATTAATATTAGCCGTACTTCAGGCAACACTTTATTAGAAGTTCACATTAATATTCATTTTGCCTCATAGCAATACTTCCCTCATACATCACGAAATTATAAAAAAATATATATATCAACGACCATGTGCGTGAGTGCTGAACCTGACGCTAAATACCCGTCAGTGTTTTTACTCCCTATTTTGCTACGATCATAAATGAGTAAAATATAACAGTTTTAAGCAAGTGAGCCGAATAATTTCTTCATAGCATGCGCAATATTATCGATTGAACTAGCCGCCCGAGCATTAGTAATTTAGGTTTCGTCCTTTGCCACTGCAATATTGTAAACGAAGCTTGATTGGTAAAAGTAAGGCTGAGGACAAGAATCGCCAAATATTATATTTTGGAATTGTCGTCCAAGTTAAGTTATTTTAAATCGGTAAGAGACGTATCGCGAAGTATGCGCGGTTTCAAAATATGTTTTTTTTAAGGGCTGACGTTTGATGCATTGGGTGTTCTTGCTATGGAGAGAAGCAATTATAAGGTGTGGCGTAAAATTGTAAAAAAAGAGTATATCTGCTGTCAGATATTTTTTTTATTCATATGCATATATTAGCATGTTATTCAAAGCGCTCACTCTGCAACAAACAAATATTCTGTTTGTACCTAAAATTAATTGGACAATTACTTGCGGGTAAAAAATACTTCGAAAAATGTTCGCTTGTACCTGAAATAAACTTGACACTTACTTGCGGGTGAGAAATACTTGGCCTTATAAATGGTCGGGTGTTCTTTGCTCGCAAAATAGTCTACAGTTACATCTACGTCAGCGCTGCAAAAGATTACACTACGTTACCACTTCTTGCCAGCAGAAACCCATAAAAAGAGGCAAAAAATAACCATCAGTAGTCGGTCATGCACACAACGGTTAACTAAAAAAAATCCTTTTGTTGCTTTAACTTAATTGCGTTCGAAAACGAAAGCCCGCAAACTAATATGTGCGCAAAATGAGAGGCACAAAGTAAGAGAGTATAGAATAAATCCGTAGAAAAGCGCGCACACGAGGATCAGCATGCAGGTACCATTAACGCTACAGTGTTATGCTGGTATATGCCGGCTTCAACTGTTCCTTGAATGTATATATATATATATATATATATATATATATATATATATATATATATATATATATATATATATATATATATATATATATATATATATATATATATACACACACATATATATTTTTTTGGGGGTGGGTGTGTCTGTGGGTGTAGGTATGCGTAGAAGCTATCTAAATTCAAAATTGGGTTAATATGATGATCCTATCAATCAATGAAGTAGTTCGCGTGGCAAAGGAGAGCATTTGGTCATTGTTTTCCTTTTTGGGGTGTTGAAGTGTATTATTCCTAAAATTTTCTCGTTTATAATTGCAAGAAAATTACACAATGTAGAAGAAAACATCAACCTACCGCTAGTAGAATTATGGATATATTGGACATTGGGGTGAGAACATTTTGGAGTAAAAAATTATTCTGTAATATTCAGGGCTTCCTCTCTTGCAGCGCAAAGAATGCCGCTAGATGCAAAGATATTACAGAGAGTAAATTTTTGTTCGCATCTTGAATAGGTCAGTGGTTAGATCATTGAGAACCAAATGGGATGTTATTTACCACAAATAACTGAAGCAGCTAAATGCATGAATGAGGAGTTTCAAACGCGGCTAACAATATTAAGCATTTTTATCAGGGCACACTGCTTTTTATTCTGCGGCCATATCCCCTTCAGATAAAAAGCAATAGAGTAAGTGTTACAAGAGTATATTTTTTGCCTAAACATTTTTAGGGAGACACATCTCTATTTACTCACTAAGAAGCCGAAGCGGATTCGCCATTTCTTCCACGCAGTTTGTACTCATACTGAGTTGTTTTTATTTCTTTCACCTTCTTCGCCGAAAGGCACCTGTACTGCGTTTTTGTGTGATGCGTTCGTCTCACAACGACAAGGGCTTCATTCACCTTTGCCATCTGAAAGAATAGACAGGCATCTGCTGTTACTAGGACAAAAAGGCTTTATTTAATCAATAATTAAAGCAGCCATGAGATATTCTACAAGCTGCGTATTAGCTTTCTTTGGTGAATTTTCTAGATGTACTTAGAAAAAAGTCATTCTTTCAGGCGACAGTTCTGGAACTAAGACTGTCAAGGCAAAGAGCTGCGCTGTTCCTAAAGTTTCTGTCATTGCTATTGTAACAATATGTTTTCGTAGGTAAAAAAAGAAACCACACAAATCAAATCCAAATTTCGGATGCAAATCGGTGAATAAAATAACGCCTGAACTGAACTGATATGTGTTGGCCAATGATATGCTTGTTTGTTATATATATTGAAATTCAAGTGTATTATTATAAAAAGCACGTGAACTACGCGAACAATTCTGAGACACAAGATGCATTTGCAAGAAGGAGGACAAGATTGAAACTTTGATAAAACATATTTGCTCCTTCTTGCTTTCAGTGATAAAATATTAAAATTAGGAATTTCTTGTTCATAAATTCTGTCCGTGATTCAAGCGTCAAGTAACATGCTATAATAAAAACCGGTGGCATTAAAAAGTGCCCGCAATGATTCTGGAACTACTTTCGCTTCTTCAAAAAAAGGAACTATTTTTGCACTACTGTAGCCCTGTATTTGACTGGCCATTCTACGTTGAGGAAACACACAGTAAACATTTATCTGACACTGAAAGTAAAAAATGTAAATGGAGATTTTACACCGCATTCAGCTGCCAAACTAAACATAGATATAATTCTCCGCCACGCTAAATTAATGAAACAGCCGAAAAACTTGCATATTTTTAGCTTAGCAGCCATATCTATAACTTCGTTTAAAGTTCTGAAGCGAGTGCGGATGTCCGCTTTCACTGCTGACACATACGAAAATGGGGTCGTAGTACATAAATACAATACAATACAATCAGGCATAACCCCGAAGTTCGGCAGCTTGCCCGATGTGACGGCCTTTGCAAGCGTGGATTCTCACGAGCATCCACATAAGCCTCCGAATTTTACCGACATGTTTCGCCAAATTGTCCTTGATGAACTATCACGGCATCAAAATGTTGTGAACAACAGTGCAATCCACTGTGATAGCTGCTCCCTGCAGGCTGCTCCCATCCCGCTCTCTTCTTCTTGGGGTTCTACCGCTCCTCTCCCTGTCCGTGACCCCCGAAACGACTCCTACGGCCCGGCACCCCTACCTCTTTCTGACTATAGAGCGCCACCTCCAATGCAACGATTCCAGCGGCTGGACGTTGCTGATCGCTTCAATCCTGATCGCTTCGATTACTCCAAATAACCAGCTGATGTGCTAGACTCATTAAATTGACTCCTGCGAACTTACCTCATGAGCTACCTAACTTTCTGCCAAAACTTGATAGGCTTTCCTTCATTTGTAATATAATTTTAACCCCTTTAGATCATCAGATATTCTCTTCACTTCATTCGCTCCCCATCTACATTTCTTCTAGAGTTCTAATGAAAAATCATTAACCCGAGTTATACACACAAAGAACTTCACCTGTGCTTTTTTAAATATCATGGTTATGACGTTCTTTATCTGATTTGTGAACTTTGCCGGCACATTTTACGTTAAGCGTAAGTATTCATTTGCCTGCAGTGTCCAATATCGGCTTTAGACTATTGCCGAAATGTTTCCTGGCAAATCCACGTGCTTATTGTTCTGGTGACTGGCTGCCTGAGTGTGGTGAATGCAGGGACAATTCAGCAGTCTGATATTTCTTCGGGGTCAATCGAGGCATCTGGCGCTTATAGCGAGACTGTACTTGGCACTCTATCAATGACGCTTCCTTGATGTTCAAACGTGTAAAATCCCTACTTAAAGGTCTTTGATCCAGTTGAAATTTAATGGCATTCGTACGCACGTGCGAGATGGCGTGTGTATCGCGCATATATAAAAAAATATTAACCTTCAAACGACACGGTTTTAGTTTTCCTTGGGACTGTTCCTGATCTAGGCTCATAGGTAAAAATTGTGATCGCATGAAAGATGGCAAAATATCTTACTGTGCTGTAATGCACCTAATGCAAGCAGCACACAGTGCCGATTTAAATATCGGATCTTCAACATAAACTGCTCTTTTGACAGTAAATGTAGCGAGAATACCATTTATGCTTAACCGCTTCTCATAAGTCTCGGTTGTTGCATATTTGCGCGCTTTTTTAAATAAGTATATATTTCAGCACTTACAGGAGTCAGTATTAAAAATAACTACTTTCACTTACTTGCATTATGTCTACTAGATCCGTATCTTTAGGTGGCTCGTTTGCCTTGACCGCTGCAGTTGCGATGGCACCGAGGCAGAGTGCGAAAGTGAGCATCATGCTTTTCGATCTCTTTGGTGGCTGATCTGGAGAGTGCTTCTTGAGGTCATGGTAGAGCATTTTTATAAGAAACCTTGTGTGTGATTGATGACGTCCAGACGCACGCAAAGGTGTTAGATTTTGACTTCTTAGTGGAATAAAAACTTTGAAAAAGCAAAATATATGCTTCGGAAAACAGCAGGTGTCAAGCGCATCAACATACATTTACAAAAGGGTGAATAAAGAGTGGAGAAAGTTCTTACAATGAAGGGTATTTTATTTTATTGTTCGTTTTAACACATGAATGACGTACGGCCTGCATGCATGAATAGGCTAGCTCAATGGGATTATCATATTTAACGCTCCTACTATCACTAACACCGTTTTAAAGCTCAATTTATATCCTATTTCCTCTCATATATTATAACACCTTATCTTAGAGACAAAATAGAGATAACAGCATAGGATGCAAGGGCGTGCGGCAGGACATAATGTTCCCTTCAAAAGTCATAAATTCGATTTTATTTGTTTGTATACGCAAGCGCTAAGTTAAAACTGTTCGCGCAGGTTAATCATAGGGATCAGATGCCTGCTGAACACACCAAATTTCTGCTGAACTTAGAATATTTCAGTAATAGGCATGCAGAACAAGTGCTAGTAATTACAATTGTATTTATTGCGACTGCATCACACACAGCTCTTTTGGTCTGTACTGCACCGTGAATGATGCTACAAAGAGCGCAAAGTGTCAGAATATATCAGATGCCAGTCTGTCTGCTTCATTACAATTGAAGGGCACACTGAGAGGGTATCCATTGCCGCATAACGTGTGGTAGCTCGCAGACGTTAACATGTCACATATTATACTCAACTAGATGTATTGAATACGCACTAATTTCAGTGAATACAGAAGAGAGTGACTTATGGAGGACTATACATTAGCTGAAGTGGGTTGTTCGAGAATAAAAAAAAAATAAACCCTTCACGTCGATCAGCGAGCTTGGCAGTAGATGTCTATGACAGTGGTTGAGGCTTGTTGAGCTGGGCGGGTGTTTATGGTATCGAAAACATGACTGCATTTGAGGTGGAATGTGCACAGCGGGAAATTTAGCTGTGGCTGTGAGGCCTGTCCCAGGCAGCACACCAACATCGCACCAATCCCGGCCCAACGTCGACAAAAATTGGTACCAACATTGGCGTAACACTGGCTTTTTGAGAAATTACTACATTTTTATATATTGGTCCGGCTTATATGCCAACATTGCACCAGTCTTGGCACTGCCAACATAGGCTATCAGCTGGCCGTGCCCCTAGTGTCACGTATTGGCATGCCACTAGTATTCATTGGCACAACTGACATTGGCAATAATCCGGCCGTGCCGCTAGTATCATATATTGGTATTTATTGGCATGCAACAAGTATTCATCGGCACACGTGGCCTGCCACTGTTAAGCCGCCTTTAGCCATGCAGTTATTTCACCCTTGCCCTTACTGCTGCCATTTGCTTAACTGTCACTCTGACAATTGTGGTTTTCTTATGCAGTCATTTCCCAATACCACCTTGCATGTCATCTCCCCAAGGAGCCATAAAAATCATGCAATTAAATGAGGCAAGCAAAATATTTTCCGAAAACATTTTATTGAGAGCTCATATACATGTAAATGCCACAAGGACATCAGAGGGCCAAAATGCAGTGCAGGAGGCATTGGATACAGGGTTAATATGGGAGAGGCTAGTAGGTGTAATTGGAAACAGGGCACTAAGCAGCACATGACCAGGTAGTGCAGGTAGAGGTGACTGGGTGCAATGTGCATTGGTCATGATGGAAGGGGCTGGACATGTTGAGCAGGGTTGATGCACTATAGCCTTGTAGTGCGAGAGGTGTTGCAGGAATAGGAGGCTGAGCATGGGTGCATTCCAGGGCAGTGTCCACCATGGATGGAAAATGGCAGTGGACTGTGTTGAGCATGATAGTTGGCAGTGAAGGGTCAGTGGATCAAGTGATGAGGTTGAGGGGGCGGGGGAAGCACATGGCCCAGGTAGTAAGCTGGGCACCCCGCAGGAAGCAACCATTCAGGAACAGTTTGTTGAGGAGATTGGTCCGTGGGTCTTACAAATGACATCTGCACAGAAGACAAGCATATATCACCATAAGATCTAAATTCACCTTCTCAACACTTATCCAAACACATATTTGAAGTCTGGGTGCTCTATACGATTGAGTACAAAATACAGAACCCCGCTATAGTAAAACCTCTGATATAGTAAAGTGAAACTGAAGTCCCAGTTCATCTTCCATAGGCAACTGTACATTTTCCCCCTTTATAGTAAAGATGTTTTTGGTAAAAATCGGTTAAAGTGCTTCTGGCCATGGCGACGACTCCCGCGCACTACCTAGAGTCGCGAGGCCAAGACTTCTTGTATTTGAAAACAGAACAATAACCCCGAGTGTTCGTTTAGGTGGCTTTACTACTAGCCGTAGCAGCAGTCAGAAGAAGCCTACTTTACAGAAGCCTTGGAGCCGTGAGGGAAAGCGCGCAGCGCGAAGAAAAAAGTAAAGCTGTCTACAAACATAGCAAGGAGGCAGCGTGTTCCATTCAGAAAGTAAAGGAGTAAACGTGCAGCAAGAAATAGGGAAGGGAAAGAAATGGGTCAACATTCACTGCAATGTGCAGTACAAATCATGAGGCAGTGGTGGCAGAAAGCGGAGGTGCAGCGAGTAAGGTCTTACAACACTTGAGTGCCATGCGAATTTATCACTTATTGCCTTTTAAAAGACAGAAAGAGCAAAAAGGGACACCATGTTCATGCAAGGCTTTAGTTTTTACATGAAATCGAACTTGGTTGCATTTGTAATCACGTCTTCAGGCTTCAAAGGTACTTCCACAAGATGTAGAGAAATTTTATAATGAAAAAAACACAAAGAGATGATAAAAGCGAGATGGAAGGTATTTAGGTTTTTTTTTCATTAAGCAAGAAGACGTGTTCAGTAAGTGCCTATTTAACTACTAGACAGCACTCTCAGGACCATGTCATCACAGACCACTGATACAGTAAAGACCATGATATAGAAAATATTTTCGCTGGCCTCAGTGGCTTTACTACAAAGGGGTTCTACTGTATATATTGAAGGCCTATTGCCACACATTCTTCTTTTAGAGCACTTTGCGACAGGTTTCTGGGCCTGCAAAGGCATGCAGCATCTTATGACGTAGGGATGATAAACCTATATGCAAAATAATATCCATTCCAGATACAAAAGAAAGATATTTGAAAGTAAAAACCTGCTTCCGGCAAACCGATAACTTCAGGTAGATGCTTAGTGTTCATATAGAATTACAGTTCCTGAAAATCTGACGGTTCAGGCTCCAGAACTTTCAATTTTAAAAAAAATTCTTAAACATTCCTGCAATAGACAATATGGATTACTAAGCATGCAAGACTGGATGATATTAAAGAACACATTAAAGAATATTTTTCTGCAGTACACCAGTTACAGGCACGCATACATTACTGCGGCCAGAATAAAGAAATAATTGCCCTGACAGAATCAATCAACCTATCTTCAATCAGCTAACTGAGGGAGATGTGTAGATCGCAGATATTCTCAAGGCTGTGTACGCATATAATATTCTCAAGATAACCGTACCATTTCAAGTTCCAGCTTTTTAGTTTTCACAGCTTTATTGCTTGCTGCATTCTACTATAAACAATTGCCTTAATTGTAATGTACCAAGGAATAGTTTTCATACAGTGCTCATTATAAATTAAAGATACCAGAACAACATGCACACAAACAAGAAAAGAAGAACGGGACAGAGCGCCATTCACAACTGATTTATTGTGCAGAATAAAGTACATATATATCTCACTGCCGGCATATGCGCAAAGAACTCATTCAGCATCATGTAGTTAGGGATAAGATATGTTCAAGAAGCCCATGCCTCATACCACAGCCTCTTTCTCTGAGAAAGCATTTCTTGAACACAGCTTATGTTAAACTACATGATGCTGAATGTGATGTAGCTGAATGTGTTCCTTGGGCATGTGCCTGCAGTGAGATATATATGTCCTCTGTTCTGCACAATAAATCAGTTGTGAGTGGAACTCTGTCCCGTTCTTTTCTTGTGTGCGTGCATTGTTTTGGCGCCTTCAGTTTATAATAAATAAACACGAACAAGCCCAACAAGAAGTTCTAGTAATCATACAGTGCATGCTTGTTCAGCTAAAATTATTGCAGTCAGCCTGCAATGAGCATGAGCAAGTACTAGAAATTTACTTTGCATAGGCAGGAAAATGTTATGCTAGATCTGAGTACAATGATATTGTACTTCCTTATCAGCTAGCAGCCTACCAGGTATTCATTTTCCCTCATCACAGCTAATCATATGGCCATACCATCGGCAACCTTCCACGTGCAAGACTATATTCAGTTAGGCATACATGGGTGATTTTATGTCCAGGTAACAGATGTGGTGCTCGGGCATCTGATTTCTTAAAACCAATTCATGGTAGTTGTTGGTATAGAGAATAGTAATCTGCCTGAATATCTGAGGCCAAATATTATTTTCATTGCTTAAGCACACCATAAAATACAATGCTTGATGTGACTATGGGATCATAAAAAAACGATACATCTAGCATGGCAGTGATTTTTCACTTTCACCCTATCACAATAAGTTTCTTGAAAAACCAGTTTAATCCTGAGCTGAAAAGTTGTTTCGCACACATTTTATATTTCAGTATCTATAAAATGTTGCTATTTTGTGAATATATTTCAAAATCAAAATTTCTTAACAGACTCACAAATTGTTTTTTTTTTTTCAAAAATGGACAATATTTTGTACTCAAATTAAAAATAAGATTGTGTCTGGAGAAATAGTATTGTTTGCAGAACAAAACAGCACATACGCAAGAAAGCACCAATTTCACTCAAATTTAATGTGCAATACACGAAATGAGAGTTCACCTAAAATTACAAGTACAATAGCCCTGTTTACATGGACTCGACAGCACCGGGTTGAATCAGCGTTGAGTAAGCAAGGTCATCATTCTCGACCCGGCTGATGTCTACATGAACTCGCTTTCTAGTGAGTAAGTATCGTAGCAGAGCGTTGCATCGAGATTCGAAGTTATTGTGAAAGTTCTTACTCGTATTTGATCCCATTGCCTTTTACTATCGAGAGCTTCGATTATTTTTTATCGTTGATGAGCGCTAAAAAGCATTCATTTCGAGCGACGCTCGTCGCCGCTCCAGAGGCTTTTTCATATCCCAGAGTTCCCCATAACTAGACTCCCTGACTGGACAGCGTCTACATGCCTTTAGATAAGCGGGTCAAGCGAATTAACCTACCCCCTGCAAGCGAGTTATCGCGACCCGCTCCGCCGCCTATTTTACTCGACCCGACTGTGTATACATGAACCCCACAACTTATTTTTCACTCGACAGACGTACTCGACCCAATACTGCCGACTTCATGTATACAGGGGTAGAACGCACATGTAACAAGTAGCAATGCTGCTAAGAATCCAATCTGCTTTCTTCTGGCTCCCCATCCAGTTTTCTAAAAAAATATCTTGTCTGACAAAGGAGGATATTTGGAGTTAAGCAGCTAAGCAACACAAGATTCATATGCTTGCTCTAACGCATGACTCCTCAGTGCACTTACAGTTGCAATTTGCTTGATCATGTGGCAGTTCACTAAACAGTCTGACTAGACATGACAATCAAAAAAGTAGTCGGGGGATCATTTCTACTTTTATTAAGACATGCAAAAGCTTTTTGGTTGTTGACATAGCATTCAGAGACAGCGGGAGTTTGGCAGTTTTATATGTCTTATTTCGTTTGGCAGTTGCAAGGGGATGTAGAAAAAGAAATATGAGTAGGGAGTATAAGGGGTGACAACATCCCGAAATGAAACTAATGGACCAATGATGCACACTGCGTATCTTAAGTGACGTCACTGGTAACATCATAGACAGAAAATCGTCCTTGAGTATGGCAAATTTGAAGCCCAGGAGGTGAGTTGGTTGTGGGCAAGCAGTTGGTAAAGGGCAGTCCCCCTGAGAGGTAGGCGGCAAGATCACTGCCACCCATTATGGGGAAAGGGAAAGCCCTGGCAAGCATGCAGGCAAAGGTGCACATATATAAGAGCAATAAATGCACAAGGAATGCACGCCTGAATGAGCAGCTGCACTAATAATTTCCTTTTGTCTTGCAGCCCACCCCTCCTGCACTGTAAGCAAGTCTGCTCTGTTTTCCGAACAAAGAAGCATCCCAGGTAGCACAGAATGTGGGGCCCCAGTAGGTCCGATGTAGGCAAGTGGGGCTGGGGCAACCATCATAAAACCTGCATCGGTCCCCGATGGGTCAAATGTGGGCAAGCCCCATTTGGGCTTGCCCCTGCTCCTCCTGCATGGGTCCCATAGCGGCGTTTCTTGGGCTAATGCAGAGCACATTCCTGCATCCAGACCACAAGGGTCCCTTGCCGGATATTTGAGGGCAATCCAACCTAAATGTGGGCTTTTTATGGGAGAGTCCTCATAGATCCGAAGTGAGGCCGCCCCCATTAAATCTTTGTGGGACCAACATCGGCCGTAGTGGGGCAAGAAAACGGACGTACCCACATGCTGCCCAAATCGGCCCCTTGTAGGTTACTTGAGGGCAGGTGAAATATGAATAAGGGCTCAATTTGGGCAAGCCCTCGTGAAGCCCAAATGAGGCAGCCTTAGCTAAACCGCTTTAGGTCCCACATAGGCTGTAATGGGGCTGGAAGGCGGGCGTGCCCGCATGGTACCAAAATCGGTCCTTTGTGGGGGCTTTGAAGGCCCGTGCAACAGCAGGTGGGCTCTAGGTTCAAAAACAACGTCCAGCCCAATTGGGGCTGCCCACATAAAACTGCTTTATATCCCACATGGGCCGTAATGGGGCTGGAAGGCGGGAGGGCCCGCATGATACCAAAATTGGTCCCTTGTGGGGAATTTGAAGGCGCGTGCAATAGCAAGTGGGCTTTAGGTTCAAAACCAACACCCAGCCCAATTGGGGCTGCCCACACAAAACCGCTGTAGGTCCCACATCGGCCGTAATGGGGCTAGAAGGCGTGCGTGCAATTGCGTAATCATTGTTTCTAACTTTCATTTGCATTAGATGTTGCCCTAAATTACCGTTATAGATGATTTGTATAATAGTTGTGGCCATGTTTAGTCGATTGGAAATTTACATGGCTTTAGTTCTCGCGCTCGTGCAAATTGCGCTACATATACTAAAACAAACTGATTGCTAACTGTTGCCTCTTATGTGGTTGCTTTGGACCGCCTGCAACTCGCAGTACAATATTACTGTTCAGAACACACATCTCCATAGCCTGAACAAGATGTACATGAAGTCATTTCGGCTAGATGAATGTTATGAATTATTGTAGAATTTAATATTGCGGCTGTTTAGAAAGTGCAGACATGTAAAAAGTAATTACTTAATTATGTGCCTAAATATTGATTGGGAAAACTTGGACTAGGGCTTTCCATCAATTTCCTACGTCGGACCCCTATGAGAATAATGTGGGCAAGCCCAAGTGTGGCTACCGCTATAGAACCCGCATTGGTCCTATGTCATTTTCTGAGGGGCACACTGAAATAAAAAAAAATGTTCCTCCAAAGCGGCTGCCCAAATCGGTCCAAAGTAGGACCATCGCGGGGAGTTGGCGGGATGTGCCCTTTTAACAATGTCGGAAAAATGTGGGCAGCCCCCCAAGGGCTGCCTGCATCGGCCCCTAGTGGGGCCAATTGGGGCTTTGTCGACAGCCCGCTTCGGGCCTACGTCGGCCCCTCTTGCAGCACCCACATTGAGCCCACCGGGGCTGTCCTGCATTGCCTACATCGGGCCCACCGGGGCCCACCCTTCATAGCCCACTTTGTGCTACCTGGGATATGCAAAAACAAACAGAATGTTCTCTAAAATTTACAAAATTTGAGCGAGTATTGCATGATGATCTCCTTTCTGCAAATGTCTTGCTCTAGGGTTACAGAATGAATTCATTGCAGCTGCGAATAAAGCGAGTTGGGAGCTAATGGCAAATCTCAATGGCTTGGGGAGAGAATTCATTATAATTGTCACTTTGAGCAAAGTAAATAGCCTGGTTTAGATCAAAATAATATTACATCTACATGGCTGAAGCCAGTGTAGGCAACCAGAAATGTACAAGCAGTCAGTAACTGCATGTCTGTATGAACAAATACATACTGTGCAGGCAGCAGTAATGAAGGGAGAGTGGAAGGCAAATAACCTGAGCAATACTGAATGGCTTTCTTCTCTGCAACCTCAATACAGGCTTCCTGCGAATTCTTGTAATGCAAGCATAATCAAGTATGCTAAATATTCCATCACTTAAAGCACCTGCACTCCCGTGTTACGCAAATGACAACTACTTCGTCAGTTCAACAAGCTATGTCTGTTATTGTGCTATTACACCACAGGTTCACTCAATCATGTCTCAACTTGAAATAGTCACATACTATTGAAATAAAGCAACGAAATATAACACCAGCTATTAAAGCACTGCCAGGGACATGAAGGATATTATTTTCTGCATACTGTGGGCAAGACTTCTGAACAAGTAAGTATTGAGCTAAAAAGCTAGAAAAAGTCATATAGCATGCAATCATATAGCGAAAAGCCAGCAAAGCCTTTTTTAAAGCCTTTATATAAAGCAAAACAAAGGCAATGTGTCATACCTACCGAGGCAATGCTTCCTTACACACAGCATGTTTCATGGCAAGGCTCCCACAGTTGTTGACAGGTTATGCAGCACCAAAATGATGATGATGTCTGCTCACATTAACGCAGCACCCCTTTGATGGCAGATGATTGCTTGTGCAAAAGCAGTGCGATGATACAAGTGGAGCAGCTGGACTGCGGGCGTTATAGAGCAAAGAGCCCTAAATGCAAGGAAAGAAAGTCACCATTAAATCGATGCCTCTAAATCATGATAACCGCATACTACGGCTCTTCACTGTTTAGTTAATCTATAATTTCAATTGAAAGCTGTCTCAAAAAATGGACTAATTGCAACTCTATGTTACACACGGTATAACATAGCTGTGCAGGGCGGTGGGGCGATTAGTTAGCTAACGACCGGAAAATGCATACTGATGTTTCATGCAGTCTTGATGCTGGAGCAAAGTGTCATGGTGCGGAGAACAAAATTAAAAGCATGCACGGGCGCCAAACGTGTGCTACACAACCGACGCGACTAGAGGTGTGCACGGGCATAAATTCTGAGCCCGACCCGGGCCTCATGCTACAAACCCGAACCCGGCCTGGAACTGAAATTGTCTGAGCCCACCCAGCGCTCACACTGAAGGCTCCCGCCCTGCTGGACATGCTATAACAGACCAGTTGCAAAACCTACAAGTCGGCTTCCCTATGAGGCAGGAATTCATGCACAGTGGTGACAGAACCTGATTCAGGGATAATAGTTAGGTGCAGTACATGCATCTACCACAGTCCACGCTGCTTGGGATGCAGTTCCCCACGCACAGGCCATTGTCAGAGAAAGGTTTTCAGGCATTCTTAACACTGGAATAAAGGGGGGAGCACTGTCACCCTAGGGGTGAAGAAAGAAAATTTAGAAAAGGGACATTAACCGGAGAGGGTAATAGCGGGGCGACAATGGGCACGCGAATGATACTGTGACGAATGGGCAAGAGGTGCAGGAATTACCCTTCCCGTCAGGCGATGTGCTAGCACTGTACCCAACTATTACCCCAAAGTCTATGCCACCATTGTGCAGGAATGTTTGCCGCACCGGGAAGCTGACGTGTAGGTTTTGCAACTGATCTATTGCAGCTGAAGCAACGATACAGCTCATGCGGTTAGCGTTTTATCGCACCAGACATGAAAATATATGCTTTTGCCCGGACTCCACCGACTCCGCCCGAGGTCACCCGAGGGAACTCGAGCGGCCGAGCCAACTTCGGATATTCACGGCGTTCCAGCCACTGTAACGCCGTGAATATCCGAAGTTGGCTTTTAGGGCTACGATGCTACGCAGTTGTTTACTTTAGGAAATCAGTACTCTGCAAAACAGCAACAGTTTAACTTGAAATAAGCTGCAAAATGATCGGAATGAAGTCGCGCATACTTGAGAACCACTTTTGAAAAGTTAACAACGTAAGAAATATGCTAAAAGAAGACAAATCTCCCTAGCACATGGCTTACACAGCCTGCAGCAACAATGAAATGTAAGACAACCCTTGTAATTTAAAAAATGCTCAATCTAAGAGGCTAATATTTTGCTCCAATATACACAAACGCTTTATAAAACCTGAATGAAAAAATTTTAAAACTTACATGGAATATTTCTTGAAGAAAGAAGCATTTTCCGTGCGCGGTGCCACCGAACGTCGAGCCGAGCGAACGAGTGGCCGTTGGATGGACGAAAGAACGGAGCGCCCTCTTTGAAACAAAATACAACTGCTGCCGTCATGCCGGCTAAGCGATTGTCGCGTCATCCTTCGAGCTTTTTAGTAATCGCTTTTTCAGCAGCTCGATTGTCTCGGTGTTGTACCCTCCGTTTAGCAAGCGTTTCCTAGATGACAGGACTTGAACCAGCCTTGAACGATGCGCTGCTGTTACTGCTCATCTATGTAGGGCTCTGTGCCAGCAGCGAAGCGCGTCGTCGCCCTGGAGAGGCGCCTAGCTGGTTTGTTTACAACACCCAAACCTGTTCAAGCTGTATTTTGTGAATGCTGTGTTCTACTACGAATAGTTTGCTCACGTTTAGCATACCAACGAAAATGCTTTCATACAAGTGTGCTCAATCAAGTGGAATATTTCAATCACCCTGAAATGAGGATTTGAAGCAAGTTTGTTGAAAATTATTGAGCTAAGCATCTCAGTACCACGACTTGCCACCTCTTTATAAGTTAGTTGCATACGATGCTTACATTTTTTCTCATATATCCGCACCGTCAGCATCATTCTATCTGCTAGATTAGTCGTTTGTTGGCCCGATTCATTAGGCGCTTGTTTCTTTCTCAGTTTAGTTTCTTGCGTATGTTTTATTGGCCAATAAAATGCGGTAAAAGCACATTTCTCTATGCAACCTGTTGTGAGAGCCCGGAAATGTTTGAAAGAAGTCTCCAGTCTGTTAGCGTTTGTCTTTTTATTACTGTGCAATTCCTTCCCCTGGGCGCCGGCCGTCCGCCCCTTGGACCCAGAGTGGTGCGTCGACCCGTCCACCGCTTTGGCACACCTGCGTGGATTTCGACGCGCGCATGCAACCTCGGACCTTGCTCGCATCGCATGCGGTGAGAGAGAGCGATCGGGGAACGACAGGAGTGCGAAGTGCGCGAGGACGGGATTGAGCGGTGCGTCAGCACGGAGAGCAGGCGTTGGAAAACTGTGCGAACGAGCGTGTGCGAAACAAAGATGTGTCATTGTAATCCAGTTGTTATTATACCCATTCTACCTTTTCGTATTTTATTTGTGTTTCCAGTCTTTTCTTTCACATTTTTTTTCGTTCTAATGCTAACAAGTCAGTTTACATGTGGGCATCTTCTCTCCATACACAATATTTTGTAAAAAAAAAAAAACTACCTTCCCCGCGCACGCCTAAACTGTTCCACCACGGAGGTAGTTAGAGAATAAATAAGCTTTGATACCAAATTACGCTTAATTGTAAAACAACGACTGCTTTATTTAGTTTTTGAACTCTACAGTTATTCCTTCTTGCCATATGTAGCGCAAGAATTGTATTGCAGTGAACGACGACGGAATCGCGAAATTGGGGGTGTGAATAAAAGCGGAGAAACGTTACAGACTTAAATAAACGAGAAATTCTAAAATTATGCTATCCATGCACTTGGCATGGCGTCGAATCAAAGTTGTTCTGCTTAGCTGCCGCTCTTGTATACTGGCCGCTACACGAAGCTATTTTGTGTTCCTATGAAATTCAGTGTGACAAAGCCCCCCGCGGATATATTTCGCGTTTCAAGTAATTGTGAAATGTGGAAGCCGGCCCGCCGCCGTGCCGCGGGCGACTCTAGCTGGCTCTGCGATCATTTTTGCCACTGCAGTGATTTGAATATTCGCGGCTTGTTTAGCAAATAGCTGGCGTACTCGTTTGCCGAATGAGTGTTTCAAGATAATCATAGAGCATTTACCACTACCGTATGTGTGCGATATTCCATCAGTGATTAATGCGCCATGGTCATTGCAGTCGTACTTTTGATTATACACGTATGGAATGGTCTACTCTTGCAAAGGCTAAGACGTCAGTTACGCTAGCTGTACGTATGTCAAATAGGTATATGAAAGAAATAGAGCCTTTAAGTATAGCGGCTGATGCACTGCGTCGTAAATTCCCGCCCGGGCGGCGGCCGTGTGCACCTTGAACCACACGTGGAGCGTCAGGGCCTGCGTCTTGGATTGCATCGCGCAGCGTGTAACCCGACAACCCCACCTGCAGAGCGCATCCACTCGGGCAAGTCGGCGCCGCTGTTGCTGGCGCCGTGCCTCAATGTTTTTCTTCCTTTGTTTGTGATGTTTTCAATGCACCTAGCAAGCAGCGAACAGAGCGTCCATATTTCGGCGCGAGTGAGTGCCGTAAGTGGACTGGAACAGAAGTGCGCGGTGTGTCGTGAACAACAGCGGACGCTTGAGACAAAACAAATGTGCGAACGAGTGCGATAAAGAAAAGTGAAACTGTAACCCAGTCATTTGTTTCAGCATAACTTTAATATTATTCATACTGAGATTGTACGTGCAGTGTTTTCTTTCCATTTTTTTTCTAATACTTCACTTCTTAGAGCGACAACGAAGCAGGAAGCGTCGATACGATTTGCCATATGTGGGAACGTTCATGCATGTGCGGACCGACGTTTAATTTACCGCTCAATAACCCAGCTTTAATTTAGATCACCATTGTTAAATCGTTTAAGCGAAAGTATGTGCTGCGATGCTTCGTATTCGTATAGCTTGAACGGCCAAGTGTATTTTTAAAGTGTATTTCGATAAAAGCGCGCTCGCCACAGTCGATCTGAGTCACGTACGAGCCTTAATAGGCCGACGCTTATCGCTCATTAATTGCATCGCACTGCATTCGTGTCCTGCGGTAATCGTCTCTTTGAAGCCACTGTTGTTACAACTAATACACTCGGGGGCAAAGAAATTTGCTAGAACTTTTGGACTTCTCTTCACCCAGAGCAGCAGGAATCGCCACGGGAGCAGCCATGGAAGAAACTAGACCATTGCCAAATAGAATACAAAAAATATCAACCGTTGCCTATGTACGATATATGACGTCGTTTTGATTCTTTCTAATCTCTCGGTCGGCGTGGAGCTATTTATCGCCGCCGCCGCCCTGACGGACCAGCAAACGGTGGTGAACTTATTGACGCCGTTGACCGATCGTCGGTCTCATCCAAATTCGTCACAGTATACATGTGGATTGATTACAGTGCCAGCTTAAGTCAATGAAGATCTAGTGTAAAAGAACATGGTGTAATCCCAAGCAACATCAACAACAGCTAGGTGGAATTAAAGCAAACACGACGGAAACCAGCACCGCGGAACTATAACTATTTAGACACAAGATTTCCGAAGCATTAAAAATTGCAAAGGTAACTTGAAAACATCGATTATAACAGCACAGTTAACGACTCCAAGTATTAAATGAGCCTGCCAACCGCAAAAGCACGCTAATGCGGTTTCCCACGGAATATTTCCAGCCACATGCTAATTTGCATCTAATATTGATTAGTAGGTGAAATAGACAAGACAATGTTGACTAAAGTGTATGCCAATGCATCTGGCGGGACATGGTAACAGAACTAACAGTATTGTCCAGCATATGCCATATAATAGCCAATGTCAGTGGAGTAATGGCTAACGCTGTTCGATATAGCCATCCTTTTGAAAGGGCAATGCCAATACCGTTGATATGTAAGGTATGCCAGTGTATATCTGACACTGGCGGGCCATTGTAACAGAGCTCACATTATTGTCCAGCATATGTCGAATATTGGCCAACATCAGTGGACTGACGGCTAATGCTGTCCGTTATAGCCATCCTTATCTCATGGCAGCGCCAACACCGGTGATTCGCCAGGATATCCAGGCCCAAAGTTGCCATCCTCGTATAATGGTACCACCGATATTGTGAGGGCATCGGATATGACGGGCCAATGTTGTTATCATTATAAATAGGTACGAACAATATTGGTTACCAATGGAATCCTCAGGGCCAGTGTTGGACGTGTTAAAGAATGGCACAACCAATACCAGCCATAAGA
The DNA here is from genome assembly GCF_055883805.1 of Amblyomma maculatum. Classification (NCBI taxonomy): domain Eukaryota; kingdom Metazoa; phylum Arthropoda; class Arachnida; order Ixodida; family Ixodidae; genus Amblyomma; species Amblyomma maculatum. The sequence continues at coordinate 50,677,255 of NC_139354.1, forward strand.
TGGCAGCGCTGGGCCTACATAGGGCTGATCTCTGCCAACTCACTGACAATATTGGCCCGGGCTGTTGTGCTGCCTGGGGTAGCAGCCAGGGAGTAACTCAACATAATGTATTTAACAGAATATGCCAAACAGGAATAGTATAAAGCACTCCATTCATAACCAACGATAACATTGGATGGTAAGCCACTGAACTTAGCTAATAATCACCCTTTCTTAAATCCACCTATTTCTCCTTTTATGTTCATCAAGATATAGGCGTAAGCTTCTACACTATGTACAAGATAACCAGCCATCGAGGTCTTGAAGCGGTTTAGCCATACCGAATTAACAAGCGTACGTCTTTTAGGAATGCAGTGCATGTCTAGGCATTCATATCCTCGGTACAATTCTAATCGGACACAGGGAAATTAACCTCGTCCTTCAGCCATACAAGCTACAAAATTTTATTTGAGAAACACTTTGGTGCCTTTAGGCCATATTCATACTATTAAGGTGTGAACTAGTGCATCATTTACCAGTATTCTACAAAAACTATCAATTCAATTTCACTGGTGCACGCAGAATAAGGTAGATGTGTCAGGGTTAGGCAGAAGGAATAAAATAAAGGCTGAATTAAAAGTTCGTAAATATATGCAATGCCGTCATTGGTATAACCTAGATGAAGTGGTTGACCTCCACACCAACACGACAACGGAACCCTAGTCCTTTATACGTAAGAGCTAACTGAGATGCCCACAGCATGTATCATGAAAGCACTTTAACCAACAGCAGTCGGCAACTGCATGGACTCCGGCATAGGGCAAGCATAAAATGATGATTTTCTAATTTCATGATGAGATTAGAAAGTTTGAGGACATAAGCTGCTCCGTGCTTGGTACAACACAAACGTGTTTGCGCAGATATGGGATAAACATTTGTGTTGCGCCCCTAGCATTGATATTCGTGCAGGTATATAACGCCCGCACAAAATTTATATATATCAAGAGCGCTCGTTTTCCTGAAGGCTGTATAATATATTTCTCTCTCCTCAGGCCGATTAGCGTTCAAATACTGCCAATGGCTATACATACTGCTCTTACTGTCGGCGACCACGCCTTCTATCATGTTGAAGGAAGCGCAAAAAACAAGAACTAAGAAGTGGGACACGACACGAGCGCTTTTCGTTACTAAAATTTTATTCAAAACCACGGAATAAAACCCCCATCTCATAACTATAAAAACACACAAAGGGAGGGGGGGATTATCTGGAAAAACACGGAACTTCATAGTCACAATGCCGAGCAATAATTATTAAAAGGAAGGAAGGATTCTACGGAAGAGATTAGTTCATATGTGGTCTAGAGATGCAAGCTTCTTTTTTGGTAAAGAAATTGAGCGGTGCGCTTATGCATGTATTCCCTTGTTTTAATTTAAAAAGTATCGTTGATTTCATGTTTAGGTCGTTCCTTGGGGGTTGATTATACTTCGCCTGCTCACACAGGGGCTTCCATTTTTCTTACACACCGCCCTACATTACGGCTTACTGTTTGGATTGCATTCTTCACATCAATGGTACTGGTCAACCAGAGATTAGCCCTTGGACACCGATATTATTTTTCATGTTCATTTAGCCATATATTTACGCAACGTCGCGTCTGATATATGTAGGTATTTCCACAGGAAACTGGTAGCTCGTATACAAGCTCCGTTTGGCAAGCAATAAACCTTAAAATATGACATGGTTTAGATCTTTTCTCATTCAACAACACATCCTCCAGGTTGTCAGAGTTTGGAAAAAAAAATGGGTATAAAATATCAATTCGAGATAAGTACTTTATTAGATAGCTATAGATGAGATGTTGCCATCTGTTCCTTTCTGTAACAATAACATGGATAGGTATATCTGTCTGTTGTGTTTTTGCAGAAAAGATGACAACCAAATGCGTACCTCTCGCAGTCAATACTCTCGTTGCAAGACGGTGCAGGCGCATACCTTTTATTTGCTTGGTAGCCTGCTTTGTAAACTTCGACACTTTCGCGTTATAGCGTTGAAATTCTTTTCCACAGCTGACAACCCATTGACCGCAAATATGCTTTTGGGAACAACAAAGAAGAACAATTCTTTTTCCGACACAGGTGACCGTAAACCGGAATTCGGAAGATCGCGACGCAGTAGCTGGGATCAGACTTACAAGTTTGGTCCTAATATATTCTTGCAACCAAGTCGACACATTCTTCAACGCACATGAGACGAGTGCGTTCTGGCACACACTGGTGATGGCTCAACCAAAGGAGAGTTTGTTGATTGTTTTCTAGGTCGGTCGGTGGGTGAAATATGGTCCATCATTTAGGGTCTGAAGTTGTCGGCCCGAAAGACACTGGCTCCCGCAAACGAGGAAGTTTGTTATGGTAGAAGCGCTCGTATCTTCTTGCGCAGATGAATTTTGTGGTCCGTTGCTGTGTCGCAATTTCCCCAATACATACATGCTTGTTGATTATGTTGCATTTTCAGGTCACACGCCAGACGTAGCACGTCCTTGTAACACCTGACCTGCCTCCTAACTTCGAGCTTAGGGTACGGTCAACCCGTCGGTCAAGGCCGGTGGACTGAGGGAGGCATCCACACATGCTGACGATTTTCGGAAGGCAGTTGCCCTGTCTTGCGTATCATAAGGCAATCCTTGGTTTCATTACATATATAGATATTAGCATGGCCAGCGAGGCCGGCCTAGAGAGGTGGAAGTTAAAACACCCATCAGAGCCCGTTGTAGAAGAAATACATAGCAGTAAGATGCACATATCTTTAATATTAAAAAGATTCAACTCGCCTAATTGTCACTCTTACTAATGACTGCTTTATTTGTCCTACGGCATTATCTTACTGGCCACGCGATCATCAACTGTGTTCAAGATACTCCCGTTTCTTTTGTATAGAGTTTAAGGGTAAGGAAGAAATACAAATTGCTGCATCTAGAAATAGACGTCAGCACAAATTACTTTAGACAATAGATCAATCCATATTGTGTACATTAGTCAATGTCAATGGCGCAGCATAATAAAACCGAACGTGAATATTTTATTTATTAGGCGATGCACGTTTACCAGGGTTGCTGTAGTAGTTCCGCAAATAGGTAAATACCTTCTAACAGTTCCGTTTTCATAGCACGGTTTTGTAACACTAATATGTAGTTTGTTTTAGCCCATGAAGAAACAAATATTGTCAAATACAAAACAATTGTTGGCACGAACGCCAGCAGCTGATTCCTGACCATTTTGAGACTGAAATTTGTATTTCGTTATTGAGAATGACATCTGGTGTGTTTACGCGAGCTGGTGGTTTATTTATCTTCACATTAATAGACCAATCATCGCAGTGGTGTGGATGTACGTGTAGAGGAAGAAATTAAGAACTGAGTGCTTAGCCACAAGAAAATATATGTACAGCGATCCCTATTGTCAATCATTACATTGACAGATACCCGGTTATTTCTATTTATGTAGCAGAAGATTTTACGACGTCGAGGTCAGCGGAAGTAGCGGCTCGATACAGATCGATGCAAGTCAAGTCGAGAAACGTTCGCCCAGAAGCGATAGCGCACAGGCTTTTTAGGGATGCAGTTCTATGTTCAATTTGAATGGGTTACGTATCGACGCATTTCTATCCCGCAGATATTAACGAGTTGTTTGTGCATCAAAAATGAAAGAATTGCTCGACCGGTGTTATTTATGATGCAGTCAAATATGAAGTTCTCCAGTGTTTCTGTTTGGTTTGGTAATATCGTAAAAAATCAAGAGCAGCATTAGAGATTAAATTGCGTTTTTCGAATGATTGCCCCTGAAGTCGCAAAGCGATAAGCTACAAAAATACAGAACACTTTATTCCATTCATTGTCTAGGTCGTAGTTCGCAACATACATATCAGAGCGAGTCCGTTTAAGTTTTCTTGCCTTTTATGGAACGCGCTGTTTGCATACATATATTTTGATGGCATAAAACGTTTTAACTCTATGAATGAGAACTTTTACAGAATTGCTGACGTCAACGAAGACAAATGTCAATTTCATGTTTACCGTTCCATACACAGTCTAATGTAGACAATAATTTACATATCTTGTAAACAAATTCAATGTTTTCGAGAGGTTTATTGTTTTTTATTGAGGTTTATTGTTGCCCTCTTTAGCAAATTCGTAATGACACTAAGGTAGAGCATTGAAATGTGCACCCTTAAAACAAATTTATCTGTTTCCATCTGTAGTGTTTGAAGCATATCCGGATACATAATGGATGTCGGAAAAGGCGCTTGAAAAAATGTATATGCCCCCAAAATCGTATATCTGTTCTTCTTCTGATAACAGGTGGAAAAGGAAGACTAGAGGGAAACAGTAGGCGGAGAGTTACGCACTGTGGGCATTACAAAAAGATTTTAAAAAATGCAAATAAAAACGTCTCCGCAGTTTCCGATACAAATAAAAACATGTATCTTCACTGTGTTGCTAGGAAAATGTTGAATTGCAATTTCCACGATTTGATGAAACACAGTAGCAGGGTTGACATGGTTCGGCTATGGTTGGGTGCAATGCTGAGACGCTTAGTCGTGCAGGACATTGGGTTGTAAATCAGTTTATTGTAGGAAGCTTCGTTAAAGTGCGAAATTCATAGCCGGCAGCGATCAGAATCAAAAATAAACAATGAGGTGGTTGCTTAATCTTTGACTCAAAGTTGATGCGAAGCGCCTTTAACAACGCCTGTCCTTAGCGCAAAATATTGTTACGAAGCGGCAAGCCGATGAAAACAGGAGAACAAAGGACAGAAAGATGTTCGATGGCACTGAGATGATGTTTTATGAAAATGTTGCGGGGCCTAGCGCTCGCGCTCCTGTCCGCACCACTGCCCGCTTCTTCCTTCTCAATTGTCCGTAACATTACCCGGGGCCACCGAGCGATCGTCCCGATTGTGGAGGAGGAACTTTACTGACGTTGATGATTCCATGGCATGATGATGGGCGTGTCTGGATATTTGAAGAAGAGGAAGAAGGAAGGATAGAACGGCTTGCCAGCACGATGATTCCCGATGAACCTTGGCCCAGGACACTCTCGGGCAACACGTTCGGACGACTCGATGGCGGAGGCATGGCATAGGTAGAAGAAGATGTCTTGAGGTGTAGCGGTATCTTGGGTTGTTGCGCCTTTGGTCGGTACATCTGATTAGTGGGGTCACATATGGTCGTCCGGGTTTCTTCTTCTGTCTTGTGGTCACGTGTGTCGTCTCGGGTCCGTCTCTCCTTCGTCATGTCTTGCGGTCGGGACGGGGGGACTGGGCGGAGGAACTCTAATATCTTGCTGGGTCCGGCAGGCTGGGGAACAGCCATGCCACGCCTCCTAACCTACAGCCGACGGCGCAAGAGGTCGCAGGGCATTGAAGCTCCGGACCAGGAGGAGGGGGGTGATGATGGAGTACACAGCACCTCCAACCAAATGTTACGAAACGGCAAGCAGATGAAAACCGGAGAACAGAGGACAGAGAGATGTTCGGTGGTAGTGAGATGACGTTTTATGAAAATGTTACCGGGCCTAGCGCTCGCGCTCCTGTCCGCGCCGCTGCCCGCTTCTTCTTTCTTAACCGTCCGTAACAATATTACTTGTTTCGTTTCATTTTTTTTGTCTTATTTTAATGCTTAAGTTTTAAAAACTCGCCTACAGTTGTCATAGGCGCGTTTATTCTTTGCAGTTTTCCTATTATAGAAACTCCGTTAAAACAAATACAGACTGTTTTTCATCTTCACTAGCAGATGACTGCTCAGTGAGTGGAGAAATGGTGTACTCCCCACAAAAGACCGCTGCATAATACAATTGCGTCACAATTTTTATTAGAAGTAACGCACGCATTTTTTTCGAAACAATGTTTATAACAATGTTAAAACGGCATCAGCAGTACCTTTTCGGCCACGGAGCTCTGTACGTCTCGCCTAATACTCAAACATACATTAAAAACGCAGCATTAATTCAAGCTATCGGTACATTTTCATCGAAGTAAATCCCCTAGCTCTATGATCACCTTTTTCTAATTAGCAATATGTCAATATGGTAAGTTGTGGGCTCTTGTTTCTGCGATAGGGATGGTCCTGTTTTCATTGCTAGCAAATACGCCACCGGGAAGTGCGACGCCTTAAAAGGGACGGCCTCAATGCGAGTGTGCTCCGTCTAGCTTTGAAATAACTTTTTAGATAGCTCCGTATTTCTGATCCTAAGTGTGCATCCTGGGAGTGGACAGCAAGAGCGAAAGATTGCTCACTCTCACCAACTCGAAGCCAGCTAGTCCTCGATAAGTTGCCAATATGCGTATACACGACATACCATACAATTGCTCAGAGCATTTCTAAGCCCGGTACATAGCCCAACAAAAAACATTGTCATTTCTGCATTCGCAGGTTTCATAGACCGGAAGCAGACGTAGCCTTCTTGCGATGGCCGCAAAGCATTTTTTTCTGTTGTTTTGTTCATTTTCAAATCTCCCAAATAAAAGCCCATAGAAGGTCATTATATGTTTATTGTTAGATGTTCAATACGCTTAGCTCATGTCACCACTGTTTGCCTATTAATATGGTTACTGCATGCACTCCTGTATAATGCTGCCACTGTACCTTTACCACGAGACTAAATTACGGATAAATATATGGAAAAACCACACCCCTAGTATTTGGTGTGTAAAGCCCAGAGACCGACGGTTACGCAAGAAATAAGCTTGTCAATTGATTATGATGGCGGCAGCGTCACGCATCATTTCATAAATATTTCTGATGTAGGCACTGGGCAATTTTTTTCTTCGCTCTGCGCTGTTCTCGAGCGGATGCCTCCTCGAGGCGAGCAAACTGAATCTTTCCCATTGTGGCGCTAGCCCTGCATAGTTCACTGCCACTCTGTGCGTGCACTGTGGTCCCTGGTGATATTTGATGACACTGCTCCGTGATATCTGTGCATGCGGTATCCAACGCGACGAATTCTCCGAAAGCTTCGAACGAGCCGAGACTCGTGCCATCAGGGACATCTTAACTTCAGAATTACGCCTAACCATCGGGTTAGTTGACAATTTCGAGGTCCTGAGCCGGAATACGCGCCGCTAGAATTTCAGCGCACTACGAGGATGCCACTATTTTCTCCGGCGCCACGTTCACCGACCACACAAGAGCCCATGAAGGTGCAGGTCGATACCTTGGTGCTTTCCATCTTGTAGCAGACGTGGGAGACGCCCTCCTTCCAAGGCTTTCCTGGCGGTAGCCCAGAAAATTGGCTACGTTTGAGGGTAGTAGTCTAGTAGAATTGCTGGGCGACGACCGGAAGCTGTAGCATATTTTTTTTCTGGACGGTGTAGCCAGCACCTGGTATGCAACCATGAGACCACTATCACAGAATGAAGTTATTCCAAAGACCTGTTCCTACAAGCTTTCGCCATCGTTCTCCGCAAAGGAAATGCCGAACTGCTCCTTTACATGAGAGTCAAACTCCCTAATGATAGCGTCCTCCTTTATATCGAGGACAAGGCGAGGTTGTTTCATCGGGCGGATACAAACATGTCTGAGGACAAAAAGCTTCCTTATCTCATGAAGGCAATGAAGAGATCTTCGCTGGTATAGTGTAATTTCCCTCGAAGGCAATCGGCGACTTTCTGCCCGAGGCCACTACCACCGAGAAGGCGCCAGGGATGCGACCCAAGCACTACGAGCGGCCGTCTAGAGCTATGACTACCTCCATCGTTGACACTAATCGTACTAACCTGCTCAGCGAGTCCTTGCGGGCTGTCGTACTCGAGGAGCTGCAAAAACGTTTCAACGACAGCACCGGCTTATGTATCCTGCCTTTCGCAGATGTTTTGAGAAGTGGTCGACAAGGCGCTCGCTCAGCATCAACCACTCACACAATACCACATCTAGACACGACCTACGCCGCAGTCGCTCGTCGTGCAAGTCCACCTACGACTGTGCACCCAATGAAGCTCTCACATAGATCTCTTCTGCACCTCGCACTTGACCTCCTCACAGTGCGTCCAGCAAAATCGATGTCTGGCTCACTCGCGATCATCTGGAAACTGTGGCAAGGCTGTTCATCTGTACTGCAATTGCTATTACGAAAGCATAGGTCTTTCGGGATTTTTAGCCTACACGCGTATACCACAGCCTGGTGAATGACTACTGCTACAGATCCTCACTTCCCTGAAACACCCGAATTGCAATATGAATATATTCCCGGTCGCATTCATCCCTGAAGTACTCTTCCACGGCACTGGAAAATTATGAGCTGCATGCAAACGCTTGGCTGGGGTTTTGCACAGCAGCGATGTTCTCAAGTTCCTCAACCTCTGTAACCGGATGGCCACACCATTCCACAACGACACGAAGTGCACCAGCTTGATCCGCTGCCTTGGCGCGCCTGTTCTCCGACGACACGAAATCAGTTAATGCTACACCGCCGCCGAGACCGGACCCCATGAGGTTCCGGTACCTCTACAGCTCTAACCGGCCTAATTAATATTTTAGTGGGCGGAAGCAACGCGACAGTGCTTGTTGATGCCGGCCGAGATTTTTCTGTATTAACTGGTCTTTTCGCCATCACCCAGAAAAAGATTACACCCTGGACAGGCCCGAAATTTTATACTGCCGGAGGCCACTTAATCCCATGCAGTGCTAGGGTAAGAGTGCATTAATTAATGTACAAAGCAATCTTCGTCGTACTTGCCCAGTGTTCCCGTGACGTAGTCATTGACATGGATTTCTTAGCAGACAATAGGTAGTTATCGACTTGCAGTCCAAGTAAGTGTACTTACCGACAGAGAACGCAATACACTGTGCTTCAGAAAGACCGACAGCACTGTACATTCGTCATGATCACGTGCCAATTATGCCCCATTCTAAGTGTGATGACATCTTGTACTGTGAAGACGCTACGAAATTTCGAAGATTTCGTAGAGACTAAACAGACCCTGGTTGAAACAAAATCTCGCTGTCACCAGGGTAGTCGTTCATAGCAAGGATAGCAAAGCAGATGTCCTACTCATTAATTGTGATGGTGAGCATTACCCTTTTAGCATTGGGACTGTAGTGGGTCACATTTGGGGTATCATAATGCCTCGAAAACTTCAAAACTGTATTTGTTGTTTTTACTGCGAAAGCAATACTGCTAGCAGTTTGAGCCGTCAGCGTGACCCGGCGGTGACCATCATTGACCTTTGACCTTTGGACGAATTCCGTAGACGACCCCAAGCTGGCAGGAGCTGCCAACTTGGGTCTCTCGTTTCACATGGGACGGTTATGTCAGAATCAGCATGCCAGAACCCTGGCATTCACGTTACCCCTAGAGCCCAATAAGGCACGTTCATACGGCTTAGTTAGAGAGGGGCTTTATGTGTGGGCAGGGGAAGAAAAAAAAGAAGAAGTATGCTCGGTCATCCGCAGCTATTGATTTCGCTCAATATTCGGTTCAGCAGCGTTGAACTCTTCATCTTTTTAACAGCCGCCAGCATACGGCCTTATCACTGTGATTCCGGCAAGCGTATCAATTCTGCATCCCGTGTTTGTTAATGCTCGTTGTAGCGATACGACGCGTTATCATTTTCTTTGCCGCCAACGATGCGCTGAGATATGTCTCGAAGATTCGGATCACTCGAGCCCATTTCTACAATGCTCTAGGCGGTGCGAGTAGTATATTGGGATATTATCTAGATAGTTCTGAGCAGCCTTTAAATTTAGCGTTGACAAGTGTGACGGGCTTTCTTTGTTCGACGATCGACGAGCACGTTTGTTGCTATCGCCACCGCCGAGTTGTTTAGTTTTTTGCGGGCGCGAGTCAGCCAAATAAAAAGTTAATTTCAGTACCATCAAGCCTGTGTCTTTTGGTGTCTAAGGCCTTGTCACCACTACGTGGCAATATGGGTTGCCGCCAACGCGCGTGCACCCGCACGAGAAAAATGGAGCCGCGCTGTCGCGCTGCGTTTTGCGGTTAATGTTGTTTGGATAGTTTTGGTCACGTACGTCCCACATGAGGCCACGCTTTTCTACTTAGCAGATTAGGGCCTCGATAAAGGTTGTCTTGGCCATTTTGGCCGAACACTGCGCTCGAACGAACAGGAGGCGTGAATTCACGTGGCTCCTTGGACGCATGCACCAGCCTTGCTGAAGAAACAGCAAACTTCAGCCAAAAAGGTCCCGCCGAGTTACGTGGAGAGCAGATCCATTTCTTGGCAAGGAAAAACACAAAATGACATGTGACTGGAAGCTTATTGTTGGACTCCGGCCCTGACGTCTGTGGACGCTCCGCGCGAGCCGTTTTTTTTTTCTACTTCGCGTAGAAACAGACAGCAGCGCAATTTCTTGACAGGCACGCGTCAGAATGCCAAAGGCGTCCCACCATCCGCGCAGCAATCGCGCCCTTTATCGCGCCCTGCGGTGCCAGCTCTACAAAGAATATTGTGCCCCCCCCCCCTTGACAGTAACCTTACCGAGTATCTCTGACTGAACGCGCCACTATCACCTTCAACAGAAAGAGGTGCTTCGCGACGATGTCGTCCAGCCCTCACGGTGTCTGGTTTCAGCACCTGTCGGTATGGTAAAGAAACAGGATGGTACGCCAAGTTTTCGCTTTGGGTAACACTGGCTAAAGAAAATTACAAACACACGTCTATCGCCTGCCTCGAACTGACGATGCTCTATGTCGCCTCTCTTCGGCGAAATTATTTTCTTCGATGGACATGAAGTCTGAATACTTGCAACTAGAGGTAGATGAGACGGACCTATATAAAAAGGCGTTTATAACCTCTGATGGGCTCTAACAATTTAAGGCTACCCATTTGGTCTTTGCTATGCGCCGGCTTCTTTTTAATGATTTATGGAAAGTGTGCTTGCAGATCTGAAGTGGCAGTTATGTCTCAATTACCTTTATGGCATGATGGTCCTCGCCCCAATGTTCTCGAAGCCCCTTTGGGGCCTTAAAACGGTTTTGCAAAATATAACATCATCTGGGCTTACCTTAAAGAACAAGAAGTGTATTTGCTTACACCGACCCCAGCGTCCTGGCGCATGTTTGTAAGCTAGGCTGGTGTCCTGCCATTTCCTCAAAAAATGGCAGCTATTGGTAACTTTTCTGCACCCTTAAACGAGAAAGCTGTTCAACAATTTCTTTTGTAATGTACTTACAACAGGCACTTTGTCTAAGTTTCACTCAGATCACCTAGCCCCTGACGTATCTGACAAAGACAGGCATGCCTTTAACTTGAGACACACCACAGGCTCAAGCATTGCAAGCGCTTCAACCTGCCTATAAGCTCCTCCCAAATTAGCTCACTCATAAAAACGCTCACCGAAAAACGTTCATGCATAGGTGTCACGCTCCGCTTTACATCTATGGGAGCCACCTAGGCCTGGGAACCGTTCTAGTTCAAATCCAAGGTACCCAAGGCGGATAGGAACGTGTGATCGCTTAAGCTAGTCGCAGTCTGTCTAAAGCTGAATCTAATTATTCTGCTACATATATAGTATGTCTAACCATACTATGCGCGACGTCGAAAAACCGGCCTTATCTTTATGGGAAACCATTCAATGTAGTTATTGACGCACCATGACCTGTGTCGGCTCCCGAACTTAAAGAACTGGTCAGTCCGTCTTCTGACATGGAGTCCAGCACTATTTAAATTCGACATAGCTATCACGTACAAGTCTGGTCGTCACGATTAGGATACCGACCGGTTCTTTGGTGCCCCGAAAAACCCTTCCCCCTTCCCAAGATAATAATCATGATTCCGAATACCTATCAATGTCATCAGCGCCGAGCGCTGAACAACAATCTACATCGTGAACGTTGACGCATCGCGGACTATCAAAACTGTGCGTGTACAATTTCTCTAGAAGCTTTCTAGCGTGTTCTACTATCGCTATATTGGCGCGAATGTGTTCTGATGAAGAAACATTTTTAACTCACCAAGCTCAGAACCTGATTTATGTAGCTAGGCGACTAAATGATGACGTTTTACAATCTCCCATTATAAGCCAACTTCTGGAATTGCAAGGATTCAATAAAAGTTCCACTGGTCTCGTTTTAACGCAGACGTTTCACACTACGCCAAAGCGTGTCGCGGCTTTGAGCGTTGCAAGGTGCCACTGATCAAACTCACTGGGTCTTTGAAGCCAAAGAACAACCTTGGAGACCCCTCCAGTAGATTGGCATAGATATGCCGAGATCATTTCGCTTTTCACACTACCGTAACCGGTGGGTAATCGTTGCAATAAATTCCCTTACACAATATGCAGAAACCTCCGTGCTTTACAACCGCACTGCCTTAGAGGTTGGAAAGTTTTTCATCCATCACAATGACTGCGTCATGGCACACACGAGATTCTGATCTCATCACTGACTTCGGTGTCGCTCTCACAGCCGATTTGCTGAATCAGATGCTGCTTCAGATTTTTCGCGAACTGAGGAAGACAACACCATACCATCCCCAAACCACCATCGTGACCGTATGATTGAAGAAACCAAGTCCTCAGATGCTGTCAACGTACGACGACGTTAGAGTACAAAACATAATATAAAATGCTACCATACATCTCTCTAGCGTTCGATACGGCGGTCCAGGAATCAACGAATATGTCACATTTCAATCTCCTCCATAGCCGCAATGTGACCATGCCTTTGTTGGCACGTTACCACATCTAGATGACGAGAACCAACGTGTTGATATTTAGAAATTTCTGCACATCGCAGTAGAGACCCGTCAGCTGATTCGGCTACGAATTAAGTACCAGACATACCCAGATGCTTAACGATAAAACCCTCGACGCCGCGATGCTCGATACACAACTGGGGGCCGTGTCTGGATCTGGTTTCTTATTCCTCAATGAGTCCTCAGCGAGAAACTCCACTGTCGGTGTTTTAGCTCGCAAATACTGCTAAGACCGTTTGAGAGCCTAACCTATGAGGCCATGCCTAATTTCTTTCAAAAGTCACGACGCTACACGCTTTCTGAAGTGGCCAACGTGTCCCGCCTGAAACCTTTTTACTGGCGATGTTCACTCTTCTCGTGCGCCGAGCGACTGCCCTCCATCCAATTATTTCTTTCATCCAGCACTTTCAAACTTCAGGATGATGCTTCCTTTGGCTCGGGGAACAATCACACGATGTAATCATCCTGTTCGATCTGCGCTAAGTCGCAAGTGCGTGCTTCCTCAAGGCGAGGAAACCGAATTTCTCTTATAGAGCTCCTCGTCCCACCTAGTTCGCGGCCGGTCTGTGCAATGTGGTCACTGATGACGTTTGACGTAACTACTCCATGGCAATATTGTCACGGGGAAGACTTGTCGAAGTTTCGCTGCCATGGACAAATCTCAGGACAAACTCTTCGGGGAGCATCTAACATCCACTCTGTCTGCGTCATCGTTTTCTAGTATCGTGCATGCCATCTTCGGTCGTCATCGTCTGGGAGCACACCACTTAATCATCCACGCATTACCCGGAAACACTAATACCCTCGGAAAAGGCAATGTCCCTGTGCGTGTTAGGCGTGCGGTGTGGACTGGAAATAATACGACTTAGCCAGGCCAGACGTACAATTTCGGAAGTGAGTGTAGCGGACGATGACGTTTTGCGTAGCGGTGTAATTTCGTTGGTTATGTCCGTTACTGGGCTTATACACGATAAGTACCTGTGTAGTGGGGTAGAGGTTTTTCAGATAACCCAAAATGACTGGACGGTAGCCAGAGCAATACCAAAGATCAAACAGGATAGGGAACACAATGGGGGTGACCGTCGTAGCGGTGTTTCTGAGCTTCTTGAGAGGCAGAGAGATTGTGACGAGTGGTCTAGTGGGCTGCATCGGCTCGCGCGATTGTATCGCGGGTACAATAGTGATGAGGCCAGCGTCGGGAAGCGTGGTGTCCAAGGGCAGCAAGGGTTCTCTTCCAATGAGAAGATAGAATGGAGAGTATCCTGCACTATCATGGCGAGAAGTGTTGAATGTGAAAGTTACAAATGGCAGGGTAACGTCCCAAGCGCGGTTATTGTCGGATAATTACATAGCGATCATGTCGGTAAATGTGCGGTGAAGACGTTCCCTAAGCCTGTTCGTCTGAGCATGGTAGGTTGTGGTGAACTTGTGACAATTGGTGCACTAACGAAGTATTTCGTCAACTCGGGAAAAGAAACAGAGGCCACGATCGATAAGTAGTTGACGAGGAGCACCATGGTGGAGTGTGACTTCTTGCAAAAGGAAGTCAGCAAGGTCAGGGGTGCAGCTGGCACAACAAATCTTAAAATGCTTTAACATCGCCTTATCTCCCTTAACCATTACTCATGAGATGCCTGATGATCCTTCTATTCAATTTCTGGACATAAAACTGCACCTACAAGCACGTCACACCTGCTGGTCCTATGAACCACGAAGCAAAAAACCGGTCCTTCCGTTCCATTCTGCTCATTCAAAAACGGTGAAACGTGCCATTGCTAATCTATGCCTCTCCAACGCGCTCAAAAAGGCTTGTAACCACCATACTGAGTTTAGTTTTCTCAAACAGTGCAATAGGCTAAAAGAGGCAGGTTACCCGCCCTATCTTCTGGTATCCGTCGCTCAGAAATTGCTGAAGCATACACTATCTCATTTGGGAAAGGCTGATCCTAATGAACTTATTCCACAGAATGAAAAGAAAAACCAACAGAAAGTCACAGTTATCCCATATTGCCACACCCTTTCCCACAATCTAAAGAGGACAATGAGCCGAGCCAAAGTGCGGGTGGTGTTCTCCGCTCCTGACAAATTATCAAACCTATGTAACCGCGTGAACCCTCGTGCTAATGTCGTGTTAGCCCAGGCAGGGGGGGCGCCGTTGCACCCGCGCCGGAACGCTGCCAGAGAAAGCAGTCCAGACACCGAGCTCCCAAGCGACGAAATGAACCCCCGTTTATTCTCGCACTCCGCTTTTATACACTTGCGCCACACTTGCGCCACAGATACACTAGCGCCACTATCGCAGTCGCAGCTGCCAGCCAAGCCAAGCCAAACCAAAACAGATGATAACAGCACATCCCCCTTTTCAAGCACTATTAACTTTACATGCATACACTTCAAAATAACATTGGAACACACCCAAGAAAACACGACAGAACACAGTCACTCCAGCATCAGTCGTCCACGCCCAGCCTTATGGGTTTGCGAACAACTCTTCCAAATCTGGTCGTAGTTACAATTCTAGCTTGAGAATTGCCACCGTCAGTCTCCGTCTGAGTTAGAGGCACCAAAGCTTCCGGAGCTTCGTCAAATTGGCTGTCTACTCCAGTTACCAATCCGGCCCTGCTGGGCTGTTCCTGACTATCCGGAAATTCGTAGTTCCCGCTATCTACCCGGTCTTTTGGGAGACGGTTAAGCATTCTCCTGTTTCGACGGACTTCAACCCCGTTTTCCGTTTGAACACGGTATGAACGCGGCTGTGGTGCTGCTCCGAGCACTGTACCTTTGGTACGGAGATCAGTCACCCACACCACATCACCTGCTTCCAGCTTTGGGAGATTTTTAGACCGGTGACGTCGGTCGAAGTGGCGGCTTTGCTCCTTTCTGACTTTACGGTCCTTGGCTGCCGCTTCTTGCAGACAGCATTGTCCCGGATTGCGGTGCGAAGGCAGCATTGGGACTCTCGTCCTAAGCCTTCTACCCATCAGTATCTCCGCTGGGCTGAAGTTCAGAACACCAGGTGTGGCCCTATAAGCCAGCAAGGCTAAGTAAGGGTCGTCCGATTTTAGAATGAGATTCTTAACCGTCTTTACCATACGTTCGACTTCCCCGTTTCCCTGGGGGTGCCTCGGACTCGAGGTGACATGACGGAAGCCATACAGTTTTGCAAATTTCTCGAACTCGGCACTGACAAATTGGGGACCATTGTCGGTCACCACACACTCGGGAATGCCATGTCTCGCAAAAATGCTTTTCATTCGGCTTATCACGGTAGCAGACTTTGTTGACGGAAGAATGGCAATCTCTGGGTATCGCGAAAGATAGTCTACTACGACAAGATATTGCCGTCCCTGAATTTGAAACAGATCGACCCCTACTCTCTCCCAAGGAAAAGAGAGCGTTGGCGATGCAATCATCGGTTCGATCTGTTCTGGCGCATGCCTCGCGCAAACGCTGCACTGTTTCACGAATGACGCTATCTCAGTGCTAAGTCCCGGCCACCAGACAGAACCTTTAGCCACACTGCGGCATCGCGAGATGCCTTGGTGACCGTCATGCAGTTTGCTTAGCGCTTCCTTGCGAAGGGTCTGAGGAATGATAAGCCTCATACCTTTGAGCAGAAACCCGTTCACCAAAGTAATGCATGCACGTTCCTGCCAGTAGGGCAGAAGATAACAGGGAACATTTTGTTTCCTGGGCCACCCTTTTTTGCACACTGTGCGCAAGCTTCGACACACTTCGTCGTTTGCTTGACCTTCTTTTACTCTTTTCAAGAAATCGTCGCCTGTCTCTAAACCCAGTAAACAAGCTTTCGAGTAAGCGGTTACCTCTGAGACAGTTAAACAGCTTTCCACTTTCGTACGAGCTAACGGCGAACGTGAAAGAGTATCAGCAGTGGTTAGCGATTTGCCTGGTACATATAATACAGAAAAACTGTATCGCATCAGGCGCAGACGAAAACGTTGAATTCTTGGGGGCATAGCGTCGATTGCCATGTGACCCAACAGCGACACCAAGGGCTTGTGGTCAGTTTCAAAAACAACTTCCAGACCACGTATATACTCATCAAACCTTTCCGCTGCCCACGTCAACGCCAGCGCCTCCTTTTCGATCTGGGAGTACCGTTGCTCGGTTTTGGTGAGCGAACGAGAAGCGAATGCAACTGGTCTACGTTGCCCGTCTTTTTGCTTTTGAAACAAAACTGCTCCCAGACCAAAAGACGATGCGTCAGCTGAAAGAGTGGTTTGTAGCGAAGCGTCGTACAAAGCCATGCATTGCGCTGAACAAATGAGCTCTTTGAGTTCTTGGAACGCTTTTTCCTGATTGTTGTCCCAGACCCAGTCCCTATCCTTGTGCAAAAGAACACGCATGGGAGCAGTCACTTGGGCTAAATGTGGCAGGAAGCGGCCCAAATGATTCGCCATGCCCAAAATGCTTCTAAGCTCAGTAACGTTTCTGGGTGCTCTCAAATCTTTTATAGCACTGACCTTCGCTGGATCAGGATGAATACCTTCCTCATTCAAAATGTGACCCAAAAAACGCACTTGCCTAACCCCGAATAATGTTAGCCCAGGCAGGGGGGGGGCGCCGTTGCACCCGCGCCGGAACGCTGCCAGAGAAAGCAGTCCAGACACCGAGCTCCCAAGCGACGAAATGAACCCCCGTTTATTCTCGCACTCCGCTTTTATACACTTGCGCCACACTTGCGCCACAGATACACTAGCGCCACTATCGCAGTCGCAGCTGCCAGCCAAGCCAAGCCAAACCAAAACAGATGATAACAGCACATCCCCCTTTTCAAGCACTATTAACTTTACATGCATACAATTCAAAGTAACATTGGGACACACCCAAGAAAACACGACAGAACACAGTCACTCCAGCATCATTCGTCCACGCCCAGCCTTATGGGTTTGCGAACAACTCTTCCAAATCTGGTCGTAGTTACAATTCTAGCTTGAGAATTGCCACCGTCAGTCTCCGTCTGAGTTAGAGGCACCAAAGCTTCCGGAGCTTCGTCAAATTGGTTGTCTACTCCCGTTACCAATCCGGCCCTGCTGGGCTGTTCCTGACTATCCGGAAATTCGTAGTTCCCGCTATCTACCCGGTCTTTTGGGAGACGGTTAAGCATTCTCCTGTTTCGACGGACTTCAACCCCGTTTTCCGTTTGAACACGGTATGAACGCGGCTGTGGTGCTGCTCCGAGCACTGTACCTTTGGTACGGAGATCAATCACCCACACCACATCACCTGCTTCCAGCTTTGGGAGATTTTTAGACCGGTGACGTCGGTCGAAGTAGCGGCTTTGCTCCTTTCTGACTTTACGGTCCTTGGCTGCCGCTTCTTGCAGACAGCATTGTCCCGGATTGCGGTGCGAAGGCAGCATTGGGACTCTCGTCCTAAGCCTTCTACCCATCAGTATCTCCGCTGGGCTGACGTTCAAAACACCAGGCGTGGCCCTATAAGCCAGCAAGGCTAAGTAAGGGTCGTCCGATTTTAGAATGAGATTCTTAACCGTCTTTACCATACGTTCGACTTCCCCGTTTCCCTGGGGGTGCCTCGGACTCGAGGTGACATGACGGAAGCCATACAGTTTTGCAAATTTCTCGAACTCGGCACTGACAAATTGGGGACCATTGTCGGTCACCACACACTCGGGAATGCCATGTCTCGCAAAAATGCTTTTCATTCGGCTTATCACGGTATCAGACTTTGTTGACGGAAGAATGGCAATCTCTGGGTATCGCGAAAGATAGTCTACTACGACAAGATATTGCCGTCCCTGAATTTGAAACAGATCGACCCCTACTCTCTCCCAAGGAAAAGAGAGCGTTGGCGATGCAATCATCGGTTCGATCTGTTCTGGCGCATGCCTCGCGCAAACGCTGCACTGTTTCACGAATGACGCTATCTCAGTGCTAAGTCCCGGCCACCAGACAGAACCTTTAGCCACACTGCGGCATCGCGAGATGCCTTGGTGACCGTCATGCAGTTTGCTTAGCGCTTCCTTGCGAAGGGTCTGAGGAATGACAAGCCTCATACCTTTGAGCAGAAACCCGTTCACCAAAGTAATGCATGCACGTTCCTGCCAGTATGGCAGAAGATAACAGGGAACATTTTGTTTCCTGGGCCACCCTTTTTTGCACACTGTGCGCAAGCTTCGACACACTTCGTCGTTTGCTTGACCTTCTTTTACTCTTTTCAAGAAATCGTCGCCTGTCTCTAAACCCAGTAAACAAGCTTTCGAGTAAGCGGTTACCTCTGAGACAGTTAAACAGCTTTCCACTTTCGTACGAGCTAACGGCGAACGTGAAAGAGTATCAGCAGTGGTTAGCGATTTGCCTGGTACATATAATACAGAAAAACTGTATCGCATCAGGCGCAGACGAAAACGTTGAATTCTTGGCGGCATAGCATCGATTGCCATGTGACCCAACAGCGACACCAAGGGCTTGTGGTCAGTTTCAAAAACAACTTCCAGACCACGTATATACTCATCAAACCTTTCCGCTGCCCCCGTCAACGCCAGCGCCTCCTTTTCGATCTGGGAGTACCGTTGCTCGGTTTTGGTGAGCGAACGAGAAGCGAATGCAACTGGTCTACGTTGCCCGTCTTTTTGCTTTTGAAACAAAACTGCTCCCAGACCAAAAGACGATGCGTCAGCTGAAAGAGTGGTTTGTAGCGAAGCGTCGTACAAAGCCATGCATTGCGCTGAACAAATGAGCCCTTTGAGTTCTTGGAACGCTTTTTCCTGATTGCTGTCCCAGACCCAGTCCCTATCCTTGTGCAAAAGAACACGCATGGGAGCAGTCACTTGGGCTAAATGTGGCAGGAAGCGGCCCAAATGATTCGCCATGCCCAAAATGCTTCTAAGCTCAGTAACATTTCTGGGTGCTCTCAAATCTTTTATAGCACTGACCTTCGCTGGATCAGGATGAATACCTTCCTCATTCAAAATGTGACCCAAAAAACGCACTTGCCTAACCCCGAATAAGCATTTCTCTTTGTTTAATGTCACATTTGCCCTTGCTAGGCGTGTGATCACGTTACTTAAACGCTCATCGTGTTGAGCTTTGCTTTCGCCAAACACTAGGACATCGTCCATGAAATTAACGACCCCCGGAAGGCCACCTAGTATCTCAGACATTCTCTTTTGGAAGTATTCCGGAGCGGAGGTAATTCCAAAGGGTAGACGCGTGAAACAGTATCTACCGAAGGGTGTTAAGAACGTGGTTAGCTCTTCCGAGTCTTTACTGAGTCGCACCTGGTGGAAGCCCGAGTTGGCATCGAGCTTTGAAAACCATTTCGCTCCCGACAGTGACCCTAGAGCTTGATCCACAGTTGGTAACGTAAATCGCTCTCGAACTACGCATTTGTTCAATTTAGTGAGGTCTACGCAAACTCTCAGGTCTCCTGAGGGCTTCACTACCGGAACTATTCCGGCGCACCATTCGGTGGGCCCATCCACTTTCCTGATTATGCCTAAACGCTCCATTTTATCTATTTCGCGCTTCAGGGACTCCCTCAGGGGAATTGGTACCCTGCGTGGAGCGCTTATGGCATGCGGGATAGCGCCAGCTTGTAGCCTGATGGTGTACTGCCCTGGCATCGTACCTAGACCGCGGAACATTTCTGGAAAACGCGTCTCGTACTGCAGGTTTCCCGAGTCGACCGCGTCTGCAAATTTCACGATACCTAAGACCTCAAGTGCAGGTAATCCTAGAAGGACGTCGCGTAACGGACTGACAACGTAGCATGTTTGATACACAGTTTTCTCTTTCCATGCGATCTCCGCTACGAATTTGCCTAGTACGTTAAGCTTACTGCCTCCTGCACCTAGCAAGATTTCATCGGTTTTTACCAGTCGGGACGGTAATCCCGGAAACGTTGCTGGTAATACTGACACTTCAGCACCTGAGTCAAGCTTTGCAAAAATGGGCACAGAATTAATGCGCACCTGAACAAATCGCGCTTTTCTGCATGCATCTATTGATCCCACGAAAGTCTCTCCAGTTTCCTGGTTGACCGCTGAGACGCGTAGCTCTCCAGTTTCCTGGTTGACCGCTGAGACGCGTACCTTTCGTTGAGCGGAAGCCGTTGCTTTCTTCAAGCAGGCCTTTGCGAAATGTCCCTTCTTGCCACAGTGAAGACACTTGGCAGCTCTGGCTGGGCACATTGTCCTGGGGTGGGCGTCGCCACTGCAGAAAGGACACCGCACCTCCGGCGTTCGTTGCCCATGCTGCCGCACCTCCGGCGTTCGTTGCCCATGCAGACGTCCCTTGTGCCTCTGTTGAACCACCGCGTCCACATTGGGGTCCTGGTCACGAATTTCCGATGACTGATGGCTTTGTTGTCCTCGTAGAGTACTTTGCTGCTGTTGGACGCTTTCCTTTAAGCGAGCCTTCGACAGCGCCGAAGCCAGCGTTAGCTGAGAATCCATTTGCAAAGCTTCCGAGAGCTTTGCGTCGCGGAGCCCGACAACCAGTCTGTCTCGGATCATTCGTTCTTTTAGTTCACCGTAGTCGCAACGTTCCGCCAAGCCGTGTAGCGCAGTGACGAACTGGTCTACCGACTCTCCTGGCATTTGTACGCGTCTGTGAAAACAGGCGCTTTCGTACACGATGTTCCTCTCTTTTACGAAGTGCTCGTCGAACTTTTTCTTTACGGTTTCATAGTTCTTGGCGTCTTCGTCAGATAGTGAAAACGTCTTGAATATGTCACGAGCTTGCCTTCCCATTGTGTACAACAGCGTTCGTACCTGAGCCTCCCCGGAGCATTCGTTGAGTCCCGTTGCATATCGGAAGTCGTCGAAATGTTCGATCCACGCCGGCCACTCTGACGTGCGGTCAAAGTCCAGCGGTGGCGGTTGCTGCAGTCCATGCAGCCGCATTGAAGGCGTCTTCGACATCGTGGATGGAAGGTGCCTGGCTCAGTGCGAAGATTCTTGACCATCTGACATCTTGTCGTAGACGGCCACTTCTGACACCATGTCGTGTTAGCCCAGGCAGGGGGGGGGCGCCGTTGCACCCGCGCCGGAACGCTGCCAGAGAAAGCAGTCCAGACACCGAGCTCCCAAGCGACGAAATGAACCCCCGTTTATTCTCGCACTCCGCTTTTATACACTTGCGCCACACTTGCGCCACAGATACACTAGCGCCACTATCGCAGTCGCAGCTGCCAGCCAAGCCAAGCCAAACCAAAACAGATGATAACAGCACACTAATAAAGCCAAAAAATGTGGAAAGAATCATAAGAACCAATATGTCTCCTGTAAAAATAATGTAATTTATTCTATACCACTGAAATGCGGCCGGAAATATATAGGGCAGACCGGCAGATGCCTCAATGACAGGTTACGCGAACATAACAATGATGTCAGGAATGGTGTCAAAGGGCATCTTGCTTGCCACATTAATGAAAAAGAAATAGATGGAAAAACTAAGAAATGTCCCAGTTGTTATCCCGATTTTAAAACGTCGGACGTCATTGATTGCCACAAAGATCAGCTTACAACGGAAATCATAGAGGCGTTCAATATTTCATTGCAAAAAGATATGTGCATCAGTGCTGCCTCAGTGTTTTTATCTGACAAAGAAATGCAATACCTGTCTGCTAATCTGTGAACGTGTTTGACGATAACTCTGTTTGATTGCTTCTTATATTTTAACGCTTTTATGTCTCCCCCTCTTCTTTGTCAAGAAAGTGCTTATATTGCCTGGTCTTGCAATAAAAATTCAGTTGTAAGTTAGCGCCCGTCCTGTGTGTCTCGCTGTGTCCTTGTCTTTTTAGCGCTATGCACCAATCGCTCCGACAACCGCCCGATCTGTTATTCATGTGGCGTTCCTGGCCACGTCGCCCGGTTTTGTCGCCAGCGCACGCAGTCATACCGCAATGGCCCCCGCCTGTACAGTTATAACTACAGTTCAAACTTCGAACCTTCCCCTCCCCCTGTCCCTGCTGGCACTTCTACGGACTCATTTTATCCTGACCGCTCCTCCCACTCCTCCCGTCGATCGCCGTCTCCCTGCCGTCGTTCCCTCTCGCCGCTGCGCCGTCGCTCTCCTGCTGGCCCGGAGGAAAACTAACAGCCGCAGTTCCGGAGGCAAGAACTGCGTTTTCCTCTACTTGTGCAAGTCCTCCGTCTTCCCCTACCAACGTTCTCGAAGTGTTTGTTGATGACGTCGTAGTTCTCGCTCTTGTGGACACTGGCGCCGCTGTGTCCGTTATAAGTGCCAACCTTTGCCGCCGACTTCGTAAAGTTACGACGCCTGTTTCGAAATTTTTTCTCCGAACTGCCAGCTCACATCGCATTCAACCGCTTGCGGCGTGCACAGCTCGAATTGTCATTCAGGGTGTTTTGTACGTCGCCGAATTTCTTGTGCTGCCTCACTGCTCTCACGAACTGATTCTGGGTTGCGACTTTCTCACCAGTCATCATGCGATTATTGATTGTGCCCGAGCCAGCATCGAATTGTCTCCGCTTTCACCGGCCGCCTCGTCTGACACACCGCTCCACGTCGATAAGATAACTGTGGCCGAAGATACTGACATCCCCGCCTGCTCTACCGTCCTCGTGCCCGTTTCCTGCGCCGGCTTTTCTGATTCGACAGTTATGTTCACTCCGACGCATACCGCTAATCGTCGCCATTGCTTAGTCCTGCCTTTCGCCCTTCTGACTTTCTGTGGTGGCTACAGTGCCATATACGTCTCTAACCCGTCGCCTTGTCCGTCAACGCTTCTTCGTGGAGAACGTCTTGGTCATGTCGAATCCTTTGATGACGCTATGACATCTGCCGTCTCAGAAGACCCAACCCCACTGCAACTCGATACTATTGACTTGCCCGCTTCTGTACAGAACGACGACTCCACTGCAGCTTTTTCTGGCTGTCTCGATGCCAGCCTTTCAGCAGATCAACGCGACCAGCTCGTCAGCTTGCTGCAGCGCTTCCGTTCCTCATTCGACCTTCCTCGGACATCTTTGGGGCGCACATCCGTAGTCACTCACTGCATCGACACCGGTACGCACGCCCCGGTACGCCAGCGCCCTTATCGGGTATCGGCGGCTGAACGTCAAGTTATCACCGAGCACGTTAATGACATGCTTCAGCGTGGCGTCATCCAGCCTTCGTACAGCCCTTGGGCTTCACCTGTTGTTCTCGTGAGGAAAAAGTATGGCTCTATACGGTTCTGTGTTGATTACAGGCGTTTGAACAAGATAACGCGAAAAGACGTATACCTCCTTCCACGTATTGATGACGCTCTCGATTGCCTTCAAGGTGCCGGATTCTTTTCATCTCTGGATCTTCGCTCGGGCTACTGGCAGGTACCCATGGCAGCTGACGATCGACCAAAAACCGCCTTTGTGACACCTGATGGTCTCTATGAATTTAACGTCATGCCATTTGGATTGTGCAACGCGCCGGCCACCTTTGAGCGCATGATGGACACAATTCTGTGCGGACTCAAGTGGCATTACTGTCTTTGTTACCTGGACGATGTTGTCGTGTTTTCAAAAGATTTTACTTCACATTTGGACCGTCTCGAGCGTGTGCTAAAGTGTTTGACTGATGCCGGCCTGCAACTAAATTTGAAAAAGTGCTGCTTCGGGGCTCGCCAGCTTCCTATATTGGGACACGTTGTTTCGAAAGATGGTGTTGGTCCAGATCTTGCGAAACTCCGTGCAGTAGTTGAGTTTCCACGCCCAACTTCTCTAAAGGAGCTGCGTAGTTTTATAGGGCTGTGCTCGTATTTTCGTCGCTTCGTCTGCAATTTCGCTTCGATCATCTCGCCGCTGACTGATCTCCTTGCCGGTGACGCCATTCTTTCGTCTTGGACATCCGACTGTGATGAGGCCTTTTCGACACTTCGGCGTCATCTAGTGTCGCCTCCGATTCTCCGCCATTTTGACCCTACGGCGCCTACCGAAATTCACACTGATGCCAGCGGTGTAGGTCTCGGCGCTGTCCTTGCACAACGAAAGCCCGGCAACCCAGAGTACGTTGTTGCTTATGCCAGCCGTACCTTAACAAAGGCCGAAAAGAATTATTATGTAACCGAAAAGGAGTGCTTGGCCATCATTTGGGCCATTGGGAAGTTCCGCCCATATCTCTACGGTCGTCCTTTTCTGTTGTTACGGACCATCACGCAGTCTGCTGGTTGTCCACCCTTAAAGACCCATCCGGCCGTCTTGCTCGTTGGGCCCTCCGCTTACAAGATTACGACATTCAGGTCACCTACCGGTCTGGCCGTAAGGATTCTGATGCCGACGCCCTGTCTATGTCACATCTTCAATGTGGCTCTGACTCGACAGCTATCACCATAAGTGACTCATTTTCGCTAGAAATTGCAGACATGCCCAATGAACAAAGGCAAGACTCTTGGATCGCTTCTCTTCTCACGCTTTTATCTACACCTTCCCTGCGCCCAGCTTCACGAACGCTTCACCGCCAAGCTCGTCATTTTTCCATCCGCGATGGCATGCTTTACCGCCGGAATTACCTCTCTGACGGACGCAAGTGGCTCCTTGTCATTCCTCGGCATCTCCGTTCGGAAATATGCGCCGCTTTTCACGCCGATCCTCAGTGTGCCCACGCCGCAGTGTTGAAAACTTACACTCGTATTCGCCTCCGCTATTACTGGCAGGGTATGTACCGCTTCGTGCGTCATTACGTTCGCGCATGCCAGGAATGCCAACGCCGCAAAAACCCGCAACCATGGAATGGTTGAGCGTTTTTACCGCACCTTAAGTGACATGCTGGCCATGTATGTTGCGTCCGAGCACTCAAACTGGGACCGGCTTCTCCCATTGGTCACGTACGCTTATAATACTGCCATACAAAGCACGACCGGCTTCTCCCCCTTTTTCCTTCTATACGGCCGTGAACCCACCTGAACTATGGCCACTATACTTCCTTATCGCCCTGACACCTCCGAAGCGACCACCGTCTCTCAAGCAGCAGCATATGCAGAAGAATGTCGCCAGTTGGCCCGCTCATTTACAACCCAGAACCAAGGTCACCAGCCGTTCCTTCGCGCACCGTCTTGTCCAGCTCCTTCATACAGCACAGACTCCCTCGTGTGGCTTTGGGTTCCTGCCACCCCTTCCGGCCTCTCTACCAAATTTGCGTCCAAATACCATGGCCCATATCGGGTTATCTGCCAGACCTCTCCGGTGAACTACGTTATAGAACCGCTTGTACCGACTCCGGATATGCGTCGCCGCGGGCGTAAAACAGTGCACGTTGACCGCCTCAAGCCCTGTTACGACCCGCCTGTTGTGTCCACACCATGAGTCGGCAGGATGCCTCTTTTTTTTATCCCGCGGATAATTGTAGTGTCACACCAACGCTCGGTGATTGTCGACGATGACAAAGACGACGAGCGTATGTCGGAAGGCGCGTGCTAAAAAAAGAAGACGGCAGACAAAAGACGAAGACGCAAGAGACTGACGCGCCAGTTAAACGGTCGACCTGAACACCGACCTGAGCTTCAACGCGCCCTTACACTGCGAAGAAAAAGATCGGCAGTGGCGCGAGAGGAGCCATCGCTCTATGCCTCCATATAAATCATCTTTCACTCTGCCGCCTTGTTTTTCCGTCTTCTTATTTGTCGTCACGTAACGTTTGGCTTGAGGAGCGGAGTAAATCATCTCCATTCCCACATTTGAGCATCGAAGGTATCCGTACGCCAAAACTATCGCCGGAGAGCCCGGGTATATCGCCGCGCGTCTTTGCACCAGCCCTTCCTGCCCAGACCCGGCCAGACGCCAAATACCGCCGCCCCAATCTCAGCTCGGAACTGAGACAAGGCGTACAGACGAGCTCAAAGAGCCGAGACAAGCGTAAAGACCCAAAGGACCCCAAGGTACCGAAGGACACAAACACGCAAACACCGCACAGCTGTCCGACAGGACCTCGAGCCTTCGGTCCCATGGATGCTTCGGTGGCGGATTTCTAAACCGCTCCAGGGGTGATGTTTCACACAAGAAAAATCGTGGTCGTCGTCATTGTGGTGGCAAATCATTCTGTTCTATATTTTCTTCAACATTCTCACTGTTACGTCTTCATCAACTTCCACAGGCCGATCGGGGCGATTCCTCGTTGGCCCCGGTAAGTGTTTCGAAGATCGAGAGTGGCATGAGAGAAGCCCTCGCTCTAGGCCAGCCTTAAATCATATTTCACCCTGACCCCATGTTGTGCCGTGTTCTTGCTTGTCGCCACATGAAACCATATTATTCCCTGTTTTAAGGAATCGCAGCGAACGTGTGTGCGGAGCCTTAAGGCTTCGGAACGAAGCCGGCTTTTTCTTGCTTTCTTACGGAGTCACAAATTAGTTTGCCATTGATTGCCCAGCTATGTAACCTAGCTACCGCTCCCAGTTGACGTCGTGGCATTGAATTTCGCGCTGTGAGTCTCCAACGGAAAGTAGCGTCGGAGAAAAATTCTATTGCGATCGTATCCCGGGCACAATAGTGATGGGGCCAGCGTCGAGAAGCAAGGTGTCCAAGGGCAGTAAGGGTTCTCTTCCAAAGAGAACCCTGTCAAGATAGAATGGAGAGTATCCTGCACTATCATGGCGCAAAGTGTTGAATGTGAAGGTTACAAATGGCAGGGTAAGGTCCCATTCGCGGTCATCGTCGGATACTTACACAGCGAGCATGTCGGCAAATGTGCGTTGAAGACGTTCCGTAAGCCCGTTCGTCTGAGCATGGTAGCGTGTGGTGAACTTGTGACGATTGGAACACTAACGAAGCATTTCGCCAACTCGGGAAAGGACGGCAGCCATGGTCGATAAATAGTTGACGAGGAGCAATATGGTGGAGTATGACGTCGTGCGAAAGGAAGTCAGCAAGGTCAGTGGCGCAGCTGGTTGGAATAGAGCGAGTGATAACATACCGCTTGGCTGATGCCCCTTGAAGTCAGCGCCGAGTGCCGCCGATCGCAGCGAAAGCTCTAATAAATAGTACCCTGTAACAATATTGTTTCCCTAACATCATGGACCACTTTGTTAGTAATGAAAATATCATACCATGGAATATAAATTAGGTAGTTGAGCGCGAACGCAGGGCGCTCATCACGTTAGAATTTAAGCAGCAAGCAGACGAGAACGTATGTCTAACGTTATAAATTCAAAGGCGACATTTTAGCACTGGTATGAACCTTTGTCGATTGCTTAAGCAGCCCCTGACTAATATTGCAATTTGTAATTGGGTTTTGCTTGCAATATATATCGAAAAAATATATTGCTGCGAAGAAAAAATTGGCATTCGCGCGAGAGGAGCCTGTCAGGAGCCTGAGAGGAGCGCGAGTAGGCCTGTCATTAAATGATTGTTCAACCTGCCACCATGTTCTGCCGTCTTCTTGTTTGTCGCCACGTAACATTTTGGTCAGAGGTGCGGTGTAAATCATCTTCGTTCTCACCTTGGAGCGTCGAAGGCATCCGTACGCCAGAACTATCGGCCGAGAGACCGGGGATATCGCCTCGTATCTTCGCCCCAGCCCTTCCTTTCCAGACCGGCCAGCCGCAAATACCGCCGCCCCAATCCCAGCCCGGATCTGAGACAAGGCGCACAGACGACCAAAACAGAGCCGAGACCAGTTTAAAGACCCAAAGGGCCCCAAGGTACCGAAAGACACGAACACAAAAACCCCGCTCACTTCCGACACCACGTCGAGTCATAGGTCGCATGGATGCTAGTGTGACGTATGGCTTAACTGCTCCAAGGGAGGTGTTTCACACAAGCATCATCGTAGTTGTGGCTATTGTGGTGGCAAATATTTATCTTCTATATTTTCTTCAGCATCCTCACTGTCACATCTCCATCCACTCGATCGCTCGTTGGCCCCTGTAAGTGTTGCGAATATCGGCAGTGGCATGATAGGAGCCCACGTGCTAGGCCAGCCATAAATCATCTTTCACCCGGTTACCATGTTGTGCCGTGTCCTTGCTTGTCGCCACACAAAACAATATTATTCCCTGTTTTTAGGAATCGGAGCGAACATGTGTGCGGAGCCTTAAGGCTCAACTCCAACGACATATCCTGGGCGTCGGCGCTCAGCGTCGGCGCTGTTAGCGTATGCAGAAAGCGGTTTGAGCATGCGCACGGTACGAGATGCCAGCAAGCGGAGCGCCGAGACCTGTCCGTGCTATATTTCGGCGTCAGCGTTCACGCAGGCTGCGAGCTGCTCACCCACGTAGGTCTCTCATTGGCGCACGTCTAGGCCCCGTACACCAATGAGAGGCCAGGGTGGCCGCGACATCCGGATTGGGAATTATCGCTCGTGCGGAGTATTCTAGGGCTTTTTTTTTTCACTTTTTTGTCATCGCTTCCCGTCGTCGTACGTGGCCGTCATGGCAAAACCGTTCGCTGCCGACCGGTTGATCACAGCCGTGGAGGAACAAAACTCAAAGGACTTGTCTCAGCTACGGTCGCGGAAAGTGGGACAAATTGATGTTGCGTCGACGGCGTTGCAGATTGTATTAAAAAGCAGAGAAAAATGTGGAAGATGCACGTTTATTTGTGCAGAAGTAGAATGTGTAAACTGTAATTAGGTTCTATGTCCAAAATTACTTCTCTTAACGCTTTAGAATGCAGAAATCTTTCAGTGAATGTTAAAATTGTTTTGGGCAATGTCTGCTTGTTTGGTCTAGCAACAACGCACCAGCGCGAGTACAAGCGTAGGCAGTGAGCACCAGCGTCGCCAGCGCCGAGTCCCATGGAGGTGCGCACCGCTCAGCGTCGTCGCTCAGCGTCGGCGCTGACAGCGCAGACGCTGAGTGCCGACGCCCAAGATATGTCTTTGGAGTTGGGCCTTTAGAGTAGCGTAGAGCCGCAAGTGGGCCGAGTCTTTTTAGGTCCAGTGACAGTGCGTGCGAAACCGGCTTTTTCTTGCTTTCTCATGGAGTCACGAAAGTGGTCTGGCAATGATTGCCCAGCTATGTAAATTGGCAACCGCCCCTAGCTGACGTCGTTGCACCCAATATCGAGCTGGGAGTCTACAAAGGGAAGTAGCGTCGGAACAAAATATTATTGGGAAAACGATACCTTGATGACCAAAACGACAACACCAGAGAAAGCGGGGCTAAGATTGCTTCCTTAGGCTTCTGCTTACATTTTCCCAGAAAATGTGTTATTAAGGCTGACGCGTGAAACAATTACTTTATTTTCATCCAGTATGAGTGGATATAAGAATGGAACGAATCATTATGAAAGGTATAGCTATTCTCGTTCACCCTAAAACCTCCGCGTACCATCCGCAAACAAGTGGCATGCTGCAATGTATATTGCTTCCGACGACTCCAACTGGGACCGTGTTCTTCAATTTGGCACCAGTGCTTATAACTCTGACTTTTAAGCAACCACTGGATTCTCGCCATATTTCCTCTTGCTCAGCCTTGAGCCCTCTTGTGCAATGGACATCATTTTTCATACCCACCGTATTCTTCTAAGTTAACGACTATAGTTGGCCGCTCCTTCACTCCTCATGCCCAGCAGCAGCAGAAAACTAATCGAAATCAATCTGCGCCTCTTCCAGCTTCTTTTCCAGACCCTTTGGTCTGGCTATGGGTACCTTCCTTAGGTCCCAGTCTTTCATCAATAATCCTCAGGAAGTGCCAGGGCCCCTAACGTATTCTATAGTAAACATCACCGGTTAATTATCCCATCGCCACCCTTATGCTGTCCACGGACCACCGTCGCCGCAACCATGAAATATACAGCAAACGCTTGAAACCATATTACGATGCCGCCATCGTCCAATCTTCAAATGAAGACAGGATGACGCCTTTTTATCCGGGGAAGTTGTAGACAGGCATCTTGAAAGTTTCAGGCAAGAGAGACGACGACGAGAACTGTACAACGCTCGCCCCGAGGGTCGTGAGTATGCTCGCACAAGATATGACGACAAGTGATCACCGGACGTTCTGTTAAACTGTTCACGGTGAAGCAATTCGTGAACGTCCATTTTTATAATATATTTATTTTTGTCTTGAACTCAAAGGTTTGTAGCAAACACTATAGATTGTCTTCAAATATGAGCTGCTTGAGCTGTGTTCATAAAGCGGGTGTTTACTCTGTATTGTTTATTTGCCTTTATTGAAATCTGTCAGTTTAGTGTTCGTAGAATAAACCACAGAACTAGCGCACGCCTTATGTTTCCTCAGGCTAGATCGGTTCAGGGATAGCAGATTTGCTTCTCCATACAAGTTTCGGAACACTGAAATGTCACCGCTGCCATGTGGAAGGTTCATTTTTTTCCTGCACGGGTAATAGTTACAGACAAAAATTAATATATTTAACACAAGTTCCAGCATAATGAAACAAAAACACAGCGATTCGTCTTTCGAGAGATGGTATATTTTTGTAACATTCTTAAAACGGCTTTGTTGGGCAGGGTATTGGGGAATTCGCGTTTATGGCTTTTGTATTACAAAATCGAAAGACAGTTGTCGTGTTCGCTGTAGGTAAATAAAAACGAGTGATGCCTTTTTTAGAGAGTGTGCAGAAAGACAGGTTATTTACACAAATTTATAGCTTTTAAGCTAATTATTTCTAACAGCATTGAAGATAAAAAAGCAATTAAACTAGATCAAGGTATTCTATTGACAGCCATAATATTGGTAATTTAATGTTAGCGTCTAAAATAAAGAAAAATGATTATTGAATTTATAAATAATGGCCTTATTACTGGAATTTATACCTTGCAGAGTATCCGCCTTTATATACAGCCAGCATTCACAGACTACACAGACCTATATCTCACAAGGTTTATTCTATCGATATGCAAAGAGGGAGAAAACACCTGGTAGTAGTTCTGTCACCTTCGGAAAAGGTTTCCTATTAGGAAGTGACAAATTAAAAAACACGACTGATGAAAGGGTATTGCCGAGGAAATATTTGTTCATTGCTCGTAGCTATTTCAGCATCTTCTGGATTTCGCCGCCATTTAATGTTTAGTTTTCCTGTACATTGGGGAGCGCGTAATCACGACGATGCAGGAATGACATCATCTATACAGTCTAAAACGACAAATGTAATTAAATGCACATCGATTCCTTTCATGTTACTGTCTCATCCTTGATACCGATAGCCCAAATGAAGCCACCTACTATGTTTTCAGAGTTCAATAGATGCTTCATAATTATTGGGTAACTATATCTATACTTAAAATTTTGTTAGCAAATGATTCGAAATAGTACCTTAACTGACTAAAATTGTAAAATTCAACATGATTTTAGGTGACCGCGGTTGTTCCCCACCTTCCACATACATTTTTCTACAGAGCATTAGGAAAGCTTCTTATAGGCCTTTCCAACGAGGGCCTCCTGCACGTCACCATATTGCTCGCTGGGCTGTTGTGTGCGCCTGACGTCAACACGGTGGAGGCGGCAGCGTAACCGGTTTGCAACAGTCCAGAGAGGTGGCCTTTGCGCAACCTCCTCGCCCGATGCAAAGGTCTATAGGCACCTCTCATCAAAGAGCAAGCATTGAATAGCAAGTTGGAAGGAAGTGAAAAATCTAACATGGTTAAGGAAACGGAAAGGAAAACGAAGCAGAGCTTATCTCTGCCACATAAGCAAGAACACAAAGGACGCACACAGCCGAAGTGTCAGTATGGCGCTTCTCGCCTCGTTACACCTCATTATGCAAACAACAATTTGATATTTACAGCCTAATTCCTACGTTGAGAATCGAGAATTCAGAAGTGCACAAATAAATATTTTCTACGGCACTTTAGACAAAAAAAACTCGTTTCCACCGAGTGTGGTTTCAAAGCAAAGCAATTAAAGGCACCTGCACATCTCGTTCTGTCTAATGAGTCAGGTTAGCCATCCTCTCAGTTTCCTGTGCAGTGTTCAACAGCGGCTTAATGTGGTGGTATGTTTTTGTGAGGGTTTTGAACTCAATATTCTAATATGGAAATTGGAGCTTATTGTTTTCACTACCTTTACCAAAAGATTGTGAAGCAAATTATGTGTATAAAAACTTCAGTATTCATAACAGGTTAGATCACCGCTTAATTACTTGAAATAATAGATATTTTGAAACAACAATACATGAACTTTGCATTGACATATGAACCTGCCTGGTATAAGTTGCAGTTGATGCAATAAAAGAGAATGTTGCACTAAGTGCTACAAAAAAACGGGACAACGAAAGAAACACGAAAAAGCTTTGATTAAATAGTTCATATCACGTATTAATAATTACTCTCGTGCATTCCTTTTCATTTTCCCCATCTGTTTTATGTATCGTGTCTGCAATTTTCACGTATTGCTTCTATTTTCGTTTCTCAGGCACTATTTTCTGCGACTACTATTTAGGTCATCTGCCCACCTCTTTAACGTCTTCCTTGTTCTCATTTTTTTAGAGTAGTGTATAAGACCAGTACACGTAATATTTTCATCATTTAGTGATGTTTGTCTCTTTGCTTGGTTGTGATTGCTTCTATAACAATTTGGTATTTTATCAATTTTCGGTCCTCTCGTTCTAAACAATTTTTTTTCTCAGTATATACTCATTCTCAACGGAGTGACATGGTACAATTGAGAACATCTCCAGCCGAGCTCAAATCTTCTTAACGTGATGTTCACCGCGTCTAACTCGCTAATCATACTGCTGCCCCATCCTACTTTGCGCTTCTCAAACTGGCCCTGCATGTTTTTATATAGAAATCCTTCCCACTTCACATAATTCACAAGCAACTCGCCGGTGCATCTTTTTGGGAAAATCTCTGTTCAAATATCCGATTAGTGTGAACGCCTTTTATTGACGAATACAAATGCTGTGGTGAAAGTGGTGGACAGAGCTGTGACTCTTCCTTTATATTTTTCTCATTTTCTTTTGTGTATTTAACTTCTTTCTCGATTTTCTGTTTGTCAACCAAGTGGAAACGGTGTTTTAGATCTAGTGCTGATGACATGGTCACGAAATATGCATTTGAACTTTTTATTGCATTTGCAGCAACAATTTCTTGCACTGCAGGTAGGCCTTAGAACTGAAAAACGCTGAATTGCAAAAGAATGCCATATACGGTTATACTCGAGCAAATGTTGACTGCATTACCGACAAACATGTCTAATGGTCTGAAGAATTCTTGAGCACAATATCCTGTCGTGATAGCACTGGAAGGTATCAGATTGTTCAGAACCAGTTCATTAAAATCAAAGACAAATATATTTATTACGTTCACTAACATTCACTTCACATCAGAAGCAATGCATCAACAAAAATTGTGTGTAATCTAAACAAAAACTAAGGGCCTTGGATAATGTTTGGAAGCGTTGCTTGCTGATCAGCAAGCTAGCTTTGGAAGCTAGCTTGCTGATGAAAAACAGATTACATACTGCAGCTCTGGCGAAAATGGATATGTTGGTGCCTTCGCACATCTCTGCTTTCTCCCATAGTTCTTGCGTCTTCCCTTTATATCTTTTTTCAGCGGTAACTATCCAGATCGATACCTAAGTACTTGGTCGGGGTATCTGCCCACGTCAAATTGACAAAGTGGTCAGGCTTCGATGGCCACTGTCCATGCCATAGCCCAAGGCAATTGGCCCAGTTCACCCTTTAAAACCCGCAGAAGGACGAGGAAGAATTGGTTTGAGGGACTGGAAGAGGTGTACGAGACCATGGAGCGCCACGTTGGCAGATTGAAAATCGTGTGGACATCATGGGAATAAATATAGTCATAGGCGGCCTTGGAGTTCGCCCTTCTTATTCTGCAATTTTGGTGCCGAAACCGGGAAGGTAATGTGAGCTCCTTCGCCGATCCTTCCCGGAGGTTACTAGAAGAACGACAACGACCCTCCAGGAAGATACCAGGAATCGAACCCCACCGGACAAAGAGAAGAAGGCTGCGTTTGAATAGCATAGAGCGTATAGAAAGGAAAAGCGATATTAAACAAGCTTTTCTGACCCAGCTGTTTCTCCAGGAAAGAGAACTTTTAAGTTTGAGCACAGGAAATATTCTAGCGCTATACATATCTATTTCCATCGTCTGCGCCTAATTTAGAGGGGACTCAAATCTTGTTAAACCACGAACGCTGACCTGGAACATAGTCGAATCACTTGCGTGGGGCTGGCATCCTTCGAGATACATCTAGACACACCTTGCACGAGAGAGGAAATAATGAAGCCGTGTATCACAACTACGATCATGTATAAATGGTACATAATCTATCCGTGTGCTAAAATCACAGCAAAAAGGAAGCATGCCGGTAGATCTTAAAAGAAAAAGGTAAATAGAATAGAAAGGTTTGGGGCAGTATTAATGGTTAGGTGTGGTTTAGTTTGTGGGGATTAACTTCAACAAAGCGACTCAGACTATGAGAGATGCCGTAGTGGAGGACTCCGGAAACCTAGACCTCATGGGGTTCTTTAACGTTCACTGACACAGCACAGCACGCGGGCGCCTTGCTTTTCGCCTTCATCAAAAACCGGACGACGAGGCCGGGATTCGATCCCGCTTCCTTGGGAACAGTAATCACGCCGTAATCGCAGCGCCAACAATGGCTCTGTTTCAATTGTGGAGTGACTTGATTACTCTTATCGAGGTAGTGTATAGCGTGTTGTTTTTAGTACAGCTCTCTACGACCTTTCCTGCAGCTAAAGTGATGGCATAACGTACGACTGTAAACACTGACGCAGATTCAGCCAGCCCACCTTTTCCGTTTTTTGTTCTACAAAACCCCAACAAAACGAAGCTGTCTTCGTATACTCTGTTTTAAATGCTCAGGGAATGTATTTACATGAAGAGTAGAGACCTTTTCTCGTATATGTGTGCAGTATGGTGAATTGTACTAAGTATATGATTTTTCGCATCTGCATTTAAAGCGGAAAATGCGTGTTCTGAGAACATGGAACTTATTAAAAAGTATCCTGAATCAGCATTTTATAATAAATAAATAACAGATATGGTATAGAAGTGCTCGAATATTTAAATATGTCAGCATGTTGTCATGGTTTTAGTGGTTGAAAACAGTGGTTCGCTAAATTCTACATGCATAATATTCTTAAGCGATGACCTCTCTAAAACAGTTCAAAAACGTAAACGTAAAATTTGTTCTTGATTCGGTTCTTCTCATTTCAGTCTCGCTGAGTATACACATTTCATCAATGGCACTTTTCAGAATGTAGTTAACACCGCTTCTTAGGGTAGTTGGTGCATCTATGAATTGGTGAAAAAGTGCGCCGCGCGGAACACACCACAAGAAAGGATATGAGACACTCTCGCTTTCTTTCTTGTGCTGTGTTTCGTTCGGCACAATGTTTCACTAATTCAAAATATCCTAGAATGTAAATTAGTAAAATAATCTATCTATCTCCCTCCCAGCACTTGAGTGGAAGGAAGTTTAGTACATGCCGATATCTGAAGCTTCATTTTCGGTGCGTTGATATCAGGCAGGAAGGTCACTTTTTTAAGGTCGGGCCTAGAAAGTTTAATTCCTCTTTTACCACTAACATGGTTTCGGTTTGTACAGGGTAGCATACTTTCAGGAATTTCTTCCTTGCGGAAAGGTTAAACAATTTTCAGGACTAGAAAAAAATGTTTAATGTTGTATTGCATATGACTGGGAGAGCCACCCAGAGAATCATGAAGTAGATTTTTAACACGGTACCATCTGACATCGAGACTTAGGAGTAATGCACCACATGTGCGTATTAACCTTACTTCATTCGTGGCTGTGATCCGGTACATTTTCGAATCTGGAATGAATAAATGAAGCCCGCTGATCCGTAAAGTGCCACGACTGATTCCAAAGGGATCAAAGGGATTAAAATAAACACTAAAAAGTTGTGGAACGCACATTTACGTTGTTCCTCTAGGTGTAGCTGACGTAAACGACTCAAAGCCAGTCGACATGTTTAGCTCATTGCTTACGCCTGGAAAATGAACACGGGCATAGAATCATTCGACTATATTATTTTTAGTCAGCCCTACGGGAGTTTTGTCGTCAGGAGCAACACAATAAATGCAGATAAATTACGAAAATACATTCGAAGGGAATGACATCAGGTGCCCTTTGGTGTTTCGACCTTTCTATTTTTGTTGTGCTCGAAAAGTTATTTTTTCCACACGCCATTGAAAACCCGTGCATTCACGCGGCACAGCAATCCCGATATGTTTTTCTAATAAAGAAAAACAAAATCACGGGCAAATATGCGTTACCTTTGTTGAACATTGAAATATTCATTTATTAGGTAAAATATATTTACAAAGGGTCATATATCTGTATTGTTTTCAGACTACCTTCTTGTAATGCCAACGCATAGGTCTTTGTTGACTAAAATGGAGTGTATAGGCTTAAGTTCTGGAAAATATAAGGCAAATATTTTTTTTGCGTAATTACCTTACGTTTTTTTCTCCACTACTTTTCTCTGACAACTGAAACTAATTAACTGGGTTAATATTGGAGCCTATGGGCCTGCACAATAAAAACAGTGATCATTATAATCGTCACATTTAAAACATTAGTTTTAGACCTATGTAATATCAAAATAAAGCCATTCAGATATGTCTTTACTCTCATTATGTCAACAATGGCCGACATTTTTAACCTGGCTGTGCAAATAGGAGCTTTTCCCGAACAGATAACGACATGCTAAAATTACTGTTGTCTAGAAAAACGGTCAGAAAAACCTGCATATATTTCTGGTATTTTCAAAAGCACTTGAAAATATTATTGACTATTGTGTAACAAATTTCACTGAAAGCAAATATGTTCGAATATATTGACAATTTGGTTTCCGAAACATATGTCGACTTAATGCGCACTGTGATAATGTAGGAAAGTTTATACAAAACATAGACGACAATTTGTACTCTGTGGCATTCTTCTGTATTTTAGAAAATCATTTGATTTTGTCTATGATAACTTATACTCCTAAGTCAGCAGCAATCATGGAATTTTTGGTGCACCATCGGTATTCCTGAAATCTTAACTCGCGAATCGGCAACAATGCGTTTGTGCACACAATAAATTACCCTTTGTCAGTAAATAACAGTGAAGTATATCAAGGAACTGTAGATATCAGGTGCGCGAGGTAATTGAGGACGTTATTTTGGCTTGAGACAGAAAGGAAAGTGGTGCAGCGGTGGCGTAGCGGTAGAACATCTGCCTCGCATGCAAGGGGAATGGGGTTCAAATCCCGGTGCCACGCAATTCTCCACCGGATTAAAAAAAAAATCCGCCTGTCGATGGAATTGCATAAACAGGTTTAGGGTGCGATCTGATGCCGGTGAACACCTCTGGCAACGCACTCCCTCACCAGAACAGGAGTTGGCCACCCTGGAGAGGTAACTGGCCCAACCTCTTATGATAAGCTCCTTAAAACCCCTGCCCTAAGTCACCAGCGGCTGCGGAACAGCTCACCACGGCGGCGGTCAGACCTTTGACGCAGTAGGGGATGCTAAGAATTCCTGGCTCCACTGGACAGGCCGCCAGTGGAAACTGACCGTGGAAACGTTTAACGCTAGAACCATAGCTAGTAAAGCTAGTTTATCAGTACTGCTAGAGGAACGAGAGGGTATAAAATGGGATGTCATAGGCCTTAGTGAGGTTAGGAGGGCGAATGAGGCATAAACTGTACTGAAGGATGGGCATCTACTGTGTTATCGAGGTATACCTGAGAGGCGACAACTAGGAGTCGGTTTCATTGTCAATAAGATATAGCGGGTAATATAGATGAATTCAATAGTATTTTGAAAGGATGGCAGGCATCGTAATTAGGCTTAATAAGCGGTATAAACTGAAGGTTTTCAGGCTTATGCACCTACATGTAGTTATGATGACCAGGCAGTTGAAAGCTTCTACGAAGATATAGAATCGGCAATGCGAAAAGTAAAGACGCAGTATACAGTGCTAATGGGAGACTTCAATGCCAAGGTAGGGAAAAAGCAGGTAGGAGACCAGGCAGTAGGTGACTATGGCATTGGTTCTAGGAATAGCAGGGGGGAGTTTCTAGTTGAGTTTCCAGATCGCAATAACTTAAGAGTCATGAATACCTTCTTCATCAAACGGAAGAACCGGAAATCGACATGGAAAAGTCCTAAAGGGGAGACTAAAAATGAAATTGACTTCTTAATGTGTTCAACTCCCGCCATTGTGCAATGTGTAGAGATAATCGGGAAAGTGCGATGCAGTGACCACAGGATGGTAAGGTCCCGAATTAGCCTAAATCTGAACAAGGAACGCAAGAGATTAGTAAGATGAAACCCATCAACGAATTAGCGGTGGGGAGGACGGCAGAAGTATTCAGGATCTCGCTACAGAATAGGTATTCAGCTCTAACCGAGGATAGCGACATTACCCTAGAAGCAATGAACAATAATTTCAGAGATATCATTACTGAGTGTGCGGTAGAAGTAGGCGGTAGGATAATTAGAGAGGATACCGGTAAGCTGTCTAAGGAGACGAAAGATTTGATTAAGAAACGCCAGAATAAGAAAGCTTCCAATACAACAGACCAGATCGAATTGGCCGCGATATAAAGCTAATCAATAAGCCCAAGGTAGCCGATATAAGAAAGTATAACATGGAGAAAATTGAGCATGCTGTAAAGAACGGGGGAAGCCTTAAAGCGGTAAAGAAAAAAACTGGGCATAGGCAAAAACCAGATGTGTGCGATAACGGACTAGGTGGGCAACGTCATCACGAATATGGACAAGATAGTCAAAGTAGCAGAGGAATTTTATACAGATCTCTAAAGCAGCCAAAGTAGTCAGGACCGCAACGAGATTAGCGGCAAAAAAGAAACAGTCAGACGTACCACCAGTGACGAAGGACGAGGTCAAGAAAGCATTAGAAATTATGAAAAGGCGGACATCGGTTGGAGAGGATCAGATAACTACAGATTTGCTAAAGGACGGGGGGATATCGTGCTAGAAAAACTGGCCACCCTGTATACGCAATGCTTGGTGTCATCGACGGTACCGGTACCATGGAAGAATGCGAACATTATCCTCATTCATAAGAAAGGGGACTCTAAGGACCTTATAAATTACAGAC
This sequence comes from Amblyomma maculatum, assembly GCF_055883805.1. NCBI lineage: Eukaryota > Metazoa > Arthropoda > Arachnida > Ixodida > Ixodidae > Amblyomma > Amblyomma maculatum. The sequence continues at coordinate 50,716,942 of NC_139354.1, forward strand.
CAATCAGCCTACTGTCTGTTACGTATAAGGTATTTACTAAGGTAATCGCTAATAGAATCAGGACAACCTTAGACTGCAATCATGCAAAGGATCAAGCAGGTTTTCGGAAACGGTAATCTACTATCGGTCATATCTATACCATCAATCAGCTGATAGAACAATGCTCAGGATATAACCAGCCCTTATACATAGCATTCATTGATTACGAAAAAGCATTTAACTCTGTTGAAACATCGGCGGTGATGCAGGCTTTGCAAAATCAGGGGGTAGACGAGCCGTACGTTAAGTGCTAGAAGATATATATAGTGGCTGCACGGCAACCATAGTTCTGCATTAAGAAAGTAACAAACTTCCCATAAAGATTGGTGTTAGGTAAGGAGACACAATCTCCCCAGTACTATTCGCAGCTTGCTTAGAGGAAGTACTCAGAGACTTGGAATGGGAGCAGTTAGAGATAAGGGAAGATGGAGAATACCTCAGTAATCTGCGAATTGCTGATGACATTACCTTGCTAAGCAACTCGGGGGATGAACAGCAAATTATGATTGATGACCTAGACAGGAAAAGTGGAAAGGTAGGCTTGAAAATCAATATGCAGAAGACTTAGGTAATGCTCAACAGCCTCCGGAAGGAACAGCAGTTTACATTAGGTAGCGAAGTACTGTAAGTAGTTGGCGAATGTGTCTACTTAGGACAGGTTGTACCCGCAGATCCGGACCATGAAATAGAAATAACAAGAAGAATAAGATTGGGATGGAGCGCATTTGGGAAGCACTTGCAGATTATGAGTAGCAGCTTACCGGTATCGCTCAAGAGGTATGTATACACCATTGCGTCTTACCTGTATTCACCTATGGGGCTGAAACGTGGAGGCTAACCAAGAGAGTTCTACTTAAGTTGAGGACAACCCACAGGGCTATGGAACGAAAAATGGTAGCGATAACATTAAGAGATAGGAAGCGTGCAGAGTGGGTCAGAGAAATAACTCAAGTTACCGACATTCTAATCGAAAATAAGAAGAAGAAATGGGCATGGGCAGGACATGTAGGGCAAAGAGAGGATATCCGATGGTCGCTTATGGTAACAAACTGGATTCCAAGGGAACGAAAGCGTAGCAGGGGGCGGCAGAAAGTTAGGTTGGCGGATGAGGTTTAGAAGTTCGCAGGGTTAAAGTGGATGCAGCTAGCACAGAACAGGGTAAATTGGAGAAATACGGGAGAGGCCTTCGCCCTGCAGTGGGTATAATCAGGCTGATGATGATGATGATGTAAAAAGCACATCACCAGCGAAAATTGACATATTTTCAGCAAGATTTGGGAAACATTCTATTAGAGTTTATTTTCACAATCATTTGAAGAATCCGCCACCTGCAGAAATAACCAATTCAATTAGGCAGCGACAATGGCTGCATGCACGAATCAGGCGGTCCTTACAGATCCCGTCCATTGAGTCAGGAAAGGCGCCCTTCAGAAAGCTTTTTGTACTATGTCTCCTTTTGTTAGCCTTGCTCTCAACAACGCCCGAGACACACTAGTAGAGTGAATTGAAGTCAGCGGAACAAAGTGTCCACAAGTTGGGAATGACGTGGGCATGGAAGGTGTCTCCCAGCCACTTATGGTTGACGCAGCTAGGTGGCGTGGACCGGAGCCGAATCTTACTGAAAGACGTAAGGTGTTCCTTTCGAGACAGAATAAGTCCAGGGCTTCACAACGGTGGCAATTACCTCCACGTTCGCGGCCGCATTAACACGGAGTCCTTCTGCAAACGACTCTGGCAGCATGACGTCTCCCCCATAGCTGACAACTGCTAGCATTATCACATCGGACGGAAATTTTATATGTATCACTCTAGGCACTTCATTAGCGCTTACGCAAAACCATCTGTCGTTGCAGCGATGAGCTTTTTGGTGTTGGTTAAAGTTCTTGTCATCTAAAAAAACAAACAAGGTACTCCCAGGCTCATGAGGTCTCTTCAGCTGTCCAAGCAAGTGCTTGCACCGGAGTAGAGAATTCTTTCTGCCGAGTTTTACTGGACAAAAATTGCCTCCTCCTTCTGACATAGAAATGGTACCTGAAGTCCTCCATCACCAACAAACCTGACAGTTGGCTCTCCGAATTGGAGCTGCTGTTGAGTTGCAGTTGACAGAAGACTCTCCTACTTGGGCACCTTACCAACTGCCCCTACTCTCCATACTCTGCAAACTTAATTCACCAGTTACAAAAGAAAAACCTTGCCAGCGCTGAGCAAAGCTGCTTCCAGCAATATGCGTCCCTAAGAGGTTATTTTTAGCTCTCGGGTAAGGCTACTAGGCATATCATGTATATTGAACTACTGTTTTATATGCGAGACGAGATCATATAAATGGGGAGGTTGCAGATTTCAGACACTTTACTTGTATATAATATGACAGTACGCCACTGTGGTTTTTCTAGAAGATAAACATGACGCAAATAAATAACAGAGCCATATTCATGACAGGAAGAAAGTGCTCGACTTTTTATTACTTCACCTCAGCTAGTGCAGCTGTGCCATAAGGCAATCAAGCCAACATCGAAGGTGTGCTTTTTTCACATTTTCTCATATGGATCGCCAAAACTATGCTCGTGAAATTGTGCTGACGTGGATTTCCCCCAGCACATATTTATAAAATACCGCCAATCGCACTTTTCAAACCTAATATGCAAATACATCTGTTCATTGGATGTAGCTGAGTAGCCATTCACGCCATGGTGCTGTGCTCGCGAGCGCAGTTTTGCCAGTTCTTTGCAGAAAAGCCAACGCAGCTTTGTAATGATTATTTCAGAAAGAAAAAATGAAACCGCAACTGAACGTCAGTATTTCGGCTTTCTCTTTTGGACCATAATCATTTCCCGTGCTATCATAAATATGTCCGATATTTATTTACAATAACAAGCTTTTTTATCAGTAAACATACATCGAGAGTACGGAAATGTCCTTGGCAGCTTTAGCGCCTAAATAACACGATCTGCCGGGATAGTTGGTGGCCAGCGCGCACACAGTGAGGAAAATATGAGATGCGACAGAGGCGCTTTGCTATCCCCTAGCTCCTTCTTTCCGAATTCCTTCTTCCTATCTCCAATTTTTTCTTATTGTGTGCGCGCTGCTGATAGAAAAGGTTAAGCAGGACAGTTTTCAATTGGCGCATGGTCAGAGATAACCGTCAGTGACTCCAGTCAACGCGGAAGGGATGCGAAGCAGCAACTGCACCTTTTATCTCGCGAAAGCAGCAAAGCTAATCACTGTGGTTAGCAGAGCATAACGCGCGCATCTGGCAGCGCTTCACAAAACATCGAATGTGATCGTGGGACTCGTGGTGGAGTGGCAGCAGAGCGCATTTTAAACCATGTCGTGTTTCGTTTTTGAAAAGTAAAACGAGCTATCCTAAGGCATCCTCGTCGGCACCACTTTGAACTTTTTCCGTGGACAGCATTACATTACTTTGCTAAAAGGAAGCTATATCGAACAAGGTCACTTTATGTGAAACGGCCCAAGCTCTAAATACAGCCACAGTCATTTTTCTGAATAAAATTTGGCGTATTGGCAACTGTGGTAAGGCATTTTGTGAGAGTCGTTTTAGTGAGACGATATTTTTAGTTATGCGAAGAGAGGATAACCGATGGTCGCTCTGGGTAACAAACTGGATTCCAAGGGAAGGAAAGCGTAGCAGGGGTGGCAGAAAGGTAGGTGGGTGGATGAGGTTATGAAGTTCGTAGGGGTCAAGTGGATGCAGCTAGAACGGGACCAGGTTAATTGGAGGAATATGGGAGAAGCCTTCACTCTGCAGTGCGTATAGTAAGGCGGAGGATGCTGATGATAAGTTTGTGGCGAATAAGTGCGCTGCACATACTACAAAGTTTTGTTGGTCCAAGCGTAGTAGGGTAGCGCCTAGGGAGTGTGTTTCGATGGGTGCAACACAGGAGTGCCAGTTTAAGTACTACACTATATCTTATAATAAAGCAGAAAAAGAGAGAAAAATGAGAATGTTGCTATAGCGTTTTGAAGTTAACACAATATTTATGTCGGCCTCCAAATGCTTTTTTTAACCTGCGTGTATGCCCTACATTTTGTCGATTGTAAATGTCCCTTCCTGACAGATTTCTTCCTCCTCATACAGTCGTCCGTTTGTGTGACATTTTGCAGCAGGCGCCTACTGCATCGCCACTTTAATAGCGACATGGGCGAAAAAAAATGGTTTGAATTTGAATCTGTTCGCTTGACAAGGACCTCATGAGAAGCATGCTAGGCAGATTAAATAAACCAGGCCGGATTTCCCTCGGCATGCGAGCCTGTTCTTGCGGCGAGCGTTTGTTAATGCTGACTTGTGTGTCTTCCTTCAATAGCGCGCTTCGTTCACGACACAAGGGCCTGTTTGTTGTTATTGGTCCAGTATGAGTCGTATTCTTACAAAAATGTGGCGATGAGATCATCTTCATTGCTCTCATTGTGATATGTCAACTATAGGCGATTTTTGTAATCTGCGGGCCGCATTAAAGAACATTCCCTTACAGCAGGTCCTAGGCATCCTTCCCTCTTAATACAGCCATTGTATCCTGCAACATTATTGCATAAGCGACGCGAAGATTAAAAACGCAAAAAATGCCCCTAGACATTTGCAAACAAGTTTATGTCGAAATTAACCACGAGAGTTATTTTCGGGGACACGAAATAACCGCTATTTCTGATTATTTCTGCTAATATAGACAACAAAGATTCATTATCACATCTGTTACCCATTTACCCCTCAATTGTGATTGTTGCAAAAATTATGGCTTTGATTACTGTTACAAACTTCACAAACTACTAATATCTTTTATAAGTCCTTTTATATAGAATAAACTGCATATTCGTGTTTGCTTAGATTTATCTAAGAAATGAAATGTACTGTTTAAAGGCCTTCTAGCCGTGCATGGAAATATATTAAACTCAAATCTGAATGATAATGACTGCTTTTTCTGCATATTATTTCATTTGATTTGTTTTTAATTAAGCCAGAACGGTCGGCTAAGTCCTACTTAAAGCATTGCGACAGTGCTTATTGGCTGTAATTGGCATCCAGCGCGCACGTGTTTAAGCCGTGGGTGCTACAGCCTGCTTGCCAAGCTTGTACGTAGCCGACCATAAGCCGGTAGATGCCCTAGAAGCCAATGCCGAAGAAGTCTGTGTTCATTAAGGGTTGCAGTCATGGAAAATCGGCGTTGGAGGACTTCAGTCCAGCCTAACAAGAGGACGGCACTGGGCCGCCTAATGGCCCAGCAACCGTGCCCAATTTTTAGCGTCCAGTCAGATGCCCCAGATTGGGCCTTGGAAAGTGGCCGACGTCTGCAGAACCTGGCACTTGGACAACCATGGGTCGTCATTTGACCGAACATCGATGGCCAGCCAGGTCGGCTACTTACCAGCTGCTGATGGTCGGCAGTTTTTCAATGCCATCTGTCAGATAGCCACCCTCCAGAGAGGCGCACGTGCATCAATAGCTCTTCTTACTCGTAAAGGTGCTTTGGAGCTCAAAACAGCCTATAGCATATATTTATTTACCTAAGCTTCTTCTATCAGAGCACAGCCGGACATGTGTGCTATGTATTTAAGAAACGGACTGCGCAAGAGTATGTGCAGCAACCGTCGTACTGTCTTTCAACCACTATGTGTTAGATTCTCTACATAGACAATATTATTTCATCAAACTGCATATTATGTGGTGCACTTTGCTGATCTTTTCAAAATCATTTGGAAGTTGCGACAACGCATTACGTCATAAATCTACCTCCACCGCCGTACTCGCTCTTACACAAATGTTAAATATAGCTCTCCACTAGAATAAAATTGCTGTCATCGTATATCTCAGTATAAAGAAGTCCTTCGACAAACTTAACCACCAGATATTACTGAGCAAGATTAATAACTATGGGTTCAGGGGTAAAATTATGAACTTATTTCATAGCTATCTCAGTTACCGTCAGACCATATAGTAATAAAATGTTCACTTCTACGTCGCAAACTGTTTTAACTGGCATCCCACAGGGTTTAGTACTTCGGCCTGTACTTCTTTCACTTTACATAAATAATTTCCCTGCAATCTTCAAGTATAGGCAACCTTTATAGTATGCCGATGACACCGCCCTCGCGTTTACAGGAGAGAATATGAGTGAAATTCAAGGAAAGATTTCTGCTGAGTTAGAAAATGCTCTTATGTGGTTCATATCCAATCAGTTCCCCTTAAATATTAATAAGACGAAGTACACAATTTTTTATTTTAGGAAAAAGAAGTTGAAATATGAAGAACTCAGTATATCATTGCCTGGAACAAAATTTCAAGAAGTCCTCTCGTACAAGTATTTAGGTGTATTTTTTTAATCGGACATGCAATGGAAAACACACATTACACACCTCTGTTCGAAGTTGGTATACGGATGTTTTATTTTACTTAAGTGTCTTGAATGTTTCGAATACCCCATCCTATTCATTCTTTACTTTTCCTTTATTCAAAGTCACCTCAGTTATTGAATAGAGTCATGGGGAAACACCTTTACTATTTACTAAGAACCTGTATTCCGTCTACAAAAATGCGCATTAAGAATTATTTCCTCTTCAGGGAGCTCGCAATGGTAGCACGTACCTGAAACGTGGAGGCTAACCAAGAGAGTTCTACTTAAGTTGAGGACAACCCAGAGGGCTATGGAACGAAAAATGGTAGGGGTAACATTAAGAGATAGAAAGCGTGCAGAGTGGGTCAGAGAAATAACTCAAGTTAATGACATTCTAGTGGAAATTAAGAAGAAGAAATGGACATGGGCAGGACATGTAGTGCGAAGAGAGGATAACCGATGGTCGCTGAGGGTAACAAACTGGATTCCAAGGGAAGGAAAGCGTAGCAGGGGGAGGCAGAAAGTTAGGTGGGCGGATGAGATTAAGAAGTTCGCAGGGGTCAAGTGGATGCAGCTAGCACAGAACCGGGTTAAGTGGAGAAATATGGGAGAGGCCTTCACCCTGCAGTGGGTATAATCAGGCTGATGATGATGATGATGATGATGATGACCTGTACAAGACTATTTGTGTTATGCCCCTAAACGTACTGTACGAATTCACAATTGCTCGGATTTTTCCCAGAATCATAGCAACTAATGATCCACTTCCCATCACTTTGTTTAAAAGTCCGTTACTAAACACAACAGCTGCCACATTCCAAAATTTTAATCTTTCTCCGTGTCAAAACATGTACGGAAAAATCTTCGTAGCATTTAACGGCGATCTTACTTGAAATTCTTTGCTACTAAATATAAAAGAATCCCGTAATTTTACTCCTGCCTGAAAGAGGTTCTTTTTTCAGAAATATTGTGTATGATGTGTAACTGTATATTGATTTTGTATAAACTATGCATGGTTATTAGCTATTGTGTTATGGATTGTATTTGTAGTTTCATTTGTTCGCGCGCTGCATTGATTTTTCATCCCATGTTGATTATGGACACGTTACTAGCCAATGGCTGTGGGTCCCTCAATGTTTGTTTGTATTTTGCAAAATACGCAATAAACAAATAATGAATGAATGAATTACGGTAAGGTAAGGCCAGACGAATAAATATTGATCTAAAAGCTTCTCTATGGATTGAAAAACGTTTTCCACTTTCTTCCACCGTTAGATTGTTAGTTGTCGTCTCCTTCAGGAGATCCGTTTAGACGTTAGCACCTTCTATTCCGTGCTAAGCAGGATAGAGGAGAGGAGGAAATGTGTGGTGGGTAGAGGTATATTAGTTGGAGTGGCTTTAACCTGCCATTTCCACTATCATTGTAATGAACATGCAGTATTCCCTAAGAGAATGCCGGTTGCCAGGGTCACAGCCATTCACAAAGGTGGAGACCGGAATAATCTGTCAAATTACCGCCCCATATCTTTTTTACCTGCTTTATCAAAGTATTTTGAAAAGATCTTGTTCCCACAGATATACGTTTTTGCGACCAAAACAGCATAATGACGCCCAATCAGCATGGTTTTAGAAAGAAGTTTTCAACAAAAACTGCAATGCTAACACAAAAATAGCTAATTTTAGATTCTTTTGAGCACATACTTCTAACGCTTGGCATAACAGTTGATTTTTTAAAAGCATTCGATCGCATCAATCACAAAATATTGTTCGCTAAACTCGAACACTACGGATTATGCGGACAGTTCCTTCATATAATACAGTCCTATTCAAGTTCTCGATCACAAGTAAAAATAAACAATGCCTTAACAGATGTCAAGCACGTGCTTTCTGGTGTTCCGCAAGGTAGTATCTTGTGACAATGGCTGTTTCTTATTTACGTCAATGACGTTGTCCCGTATCAATAATCTACCAACATTAGTGATTTATGCTGACGACACCAGTTTATTTTTCAGAGCTGCCCAAATGGTAGATCTTGAGAAACAAGCATAAAACTGCCTACAGTCGCTTCTAGAATTGTCTAAAAAAATATTTTAAACATAAACACTGAAAAAAACGAAAGCTGTGATATTCAGGCCTCGAAACAAGTTGACAAACATGCCACCACTCTGTTTAAAGATCGGTGCGTCACGCATCCGAACGACCTCGGCGGTAAAAAGCTGGGGCGTTATTTTCAGGGAGAATTTGAGTTAGAATGATTATGTTGATGTGGTGGTGAATAAGATGTCAAAGGTTGTCGTTATCATGTGTCGATTGAAATATATAAGGCCGAAGTGTATTAAGGAAATTTTGTATAATGCTTTGTTTTCTTCTTTTCTTATGTATTGCTTTTTGGTTTGGAGTACCACGACGTTTACTATTTTGACCGCTTATATATACCTCCTTCAAAAGAAAGCCGTTCGAAATGTTATGAATACCCCCCGACTTGGACACACTGAACCAATTTTCAATGAACTTCGAATTATCCGCTTGCCACAATTATACGAAACTGCTCTTGCGCGGTATGAAATCGGGGTTACAATAACAACTGCCTGGTGATAAAGCTGTCAGGATATCAAAGCCAAAAGGAAGTATACACTACACGAACGACGCCCGAATGGCTTGTACCTAAAATCCGAACAAATTATGGTTACCAAATGGTGAGCTACATCTTCCGCATTAATTAAATAAACAGACTGAACAAATGTGTAGATAATGAAAAATCCGTTGTTTCAAGTTTGTGCTTGTTTGTAAAAGTGATAATATGCTATATACCACTGCAATGCGTCTGTAAGGGGCGTCGGGCTCGTCAAGCCTTTCTACTGGCTTTTTGCCGGCGCACACAACATCTTCAGCATGTTAAAAAAACATTATTCCTATTATTATTCTTATCATGTTTTGACTAGTCTTCATGTGAATCTCGCTTTACATACGAGTGTTACTTTCTTGCGATAACACATTTGACCGCTTATATTGCGCGCATTTCTTAAGCTCTGCCTTTCAAGGCACGATGCGACCCTTGGCTACTCCCTATGATTTACGTTCCCGTTACGCACATTGGCCTGATAATTTTTATTTTATCGGTTTGGTTTGGTTTGGCAAAACTTTATTTCCCACAGTAGGGGTCCTGGAGGGCACTCGGCTAGACGCCAGGTGTAGAGAGCAGCTCCCACGTCGGAACAGAGAGCCCGAAGCTCTCCGCCGCCGCGCGGGCCTCCTGGACAGCCTGAGGCTGATCATGTAGTGAAGCACTTTTTAAAACTTTGTCCCAACGTTCCTTGTTCTTGGCGTAGGCGTCGCTCGATGCACAACCACACAGCATATGGTGTAAGTCTACACGGTCACTGCACCGTTCACACACATGTTGTCCGTCGTAGTCTGGGTCGATGTGCTTCATGCGCCAGGGGTTGGGGTATGAGTTCGTTTGGAGCAAGCGTAACGTGACTGATTGGCTGCGGGTTAATTTCTTATCCGGGAGGAGAAATGCTCGTCTGCCTAGATAAAAGTGCTTAGTGAGCTCGTTGTACATGAATAATTGATCTCTCTACTCGATATGTGGAGTAGCAGGGGAAACCGGAGGGACGCGGTCGATGAGTCCTCGCGCCGCCTCGTGTGCGATCTCATTGAGATTCCGCAGGCCGCCCCCTAAGCTGCCCATGTGTGCCGGGAACCATACGATGGAGTGATCGGTGATGTTACTTCCGCCTAAGATCCGTAGCGTCGTCTTGTCTATCCCGCCCTTGGCGAAAGCTCGAGTGGCTGCTCTAGAGTCGCTGTATACAGTTGTGAAGTCCGAGTCTTTTAGAGCTAGTGCTATCGCTGCTTGTTCAGCTACCTCTGACTTCTTGGTGTAAAGTGTGAGTGAGTTGCGCGTACGGCCGCGTCCGTCTACTACTGCTACCGAGTAGGCGTGCTTTCCCGGTATGTACGCTGCATCCACGAAAGCTGTCTGGTCGGGGAACTGTGCCGCGTCCGCAGCGAGGGCTTTGGCGCGGGCGAGCCTTCTTCCTTGATTGTGGATCGGGTGTACGTTTCTTGGGAAAGGGGACACTTTGATCGCTTCTCGCACGACTTTAGGTAACTGCAGGACGTTGTCCTTTTCTACTATGGTGTTCAGGCCGAGCTTAACGAGAATCTGTCTGCCCGCTTTGGTGCTTGATAGGCGTGCAATCTGTGCCGTGTGCTGTGCCTCGATGATTTCGGCAAGGGTATCGTGCACTCCTAGCTGTAAGAGTAGTTCAGTGGAGGCATTATCGGGGAGCCCCAACGCTGTCTTGAAAGCTCGGCGTATGTGTACCTCAAGTCTTCTCTGATGTTCCTTTTTCCAGTTGAGCATTGCAGCCACGTATGTGATGTGACAGAGTACAAAAGCATGGACCATTTGAATAGCGTTGTCCTCGCTCAGTCCCCTGTGCCTATTCATGATGCGCCGAAACATCCGGATCGCGTTTGCAATCTTGATCGTGATGCTGTCGAGCATCGCCCAGTTGGACCCGTTGCTTTGGATGATTAGTCCTAGAATTCGCATTTTATCGACCGTGGGTATGCGATTTCCATTCCTGTCGTGTAACTCTATGCATGGTGTGTGGTGTCGGCGCCAGTCGTTGGACGGGCGGCCTGGTCTTGGGGGGTGGTAGATGAGTAGCTCAGATTTTCTAGAAGAGCAGCGAAGTCCCATTGGGGCAAGATGGGCCTCGGTAACCGTGATGGCTTCTTGCATGCGCGCTTCTAATTCGGCATCGCTGCCACCGGTGCTCCAGATGGTAACATCGTCTGCGTATATGGTGTGCTCCACATCAGCAATTTCACCCAATGCGCGAGAAAGCTTTGTCATCGCCAAGTTAAATAAGAATGGTGAAAGCACTGAGCCTTGTGGTGTTTCCTTATCGCCCAGATTAAAGCTCTCCGAGACGTGTTCGCCTATCCGGATAGTGGCCGTTCGATCCTGCAGAAACGCCTTGACGTAGTGGTAGAAGCGTGTTCCGAGATTGTGGTCAGATATGGCTTTGAGAATGGCTTGATGTTGGATTTTGTCAAAAGCTTGCTCCACGTCGAGTCCCAGTAGCGCCTTGGTGTCTCGTGTGGGGCGATCCAACAGACTTTTCTTGATGCGTAGCATAGCGTCTTGCGTTGAGAGACCTGGCCTAAAGCCAATCATATTGTAAGGGAAGTACTCCTTTTCTTCTACGTATTCCGATAGTCTATTAGGATGACGTGTTCGGCTAGCTTTCCTAGGCAGGACGTCAGTGAGATCGGCCTTAGGTTGGGTAGGCCCAGCGGCTTGACCGGTTTTGGGATGAGGATCGTATTGGCATGCTTCCACTCTGCAGGTAGTTGGCCAGTTTTCCAGACTTCATTGATTTGTTGCGTTAGGAACGTGACCGAGTCGTCCTCTAAGTTTCGGAGAGCCCGATTTGTGATACCATCGGGGCCGGCTGCAGAGTTACTGTTGAGTTCGTGAATGGCGAAGCGTACTTCGCTTTCTGTGAAGTCCGTATCTAGCTCTGAGTTTGGAGCAGCGTCATAGCTGTTCCTTTGTAAGGTACTGGGTAGCCCCGATTTAAGCGGTAAGTATCGTTTGGCAAGGTCATCCAGAAGGGCTTCGGCGGTACTGATTTGCTTCTCGCGATGTACTAATTTACTTAGCCTGATCCGTTGAATAGTTTTGGACTTTGCTCCGTGTTCGTCGAGGAGGTGTTTTATGAGTCCCCACCTACTTCCTCTGCGTATTTGCCCATTGAGGGAGTTACAGACTTCGTCCCATTGTTGTCGCGAGAGAACCATGCAGTATTGTTCAATTGTCTTGTTGAGTTCGCAAGTTTCCTTCGCAGTCTACTGTTAAGACGTTGACCCTTCCACCTGGCTAGAATGGAATGTTTGGCTTCGAGAAGATTCGCTAGCCGACTGTCCATCCTCTCTACCTTAACGTCCGTGGTAATTGTCCGTTCCGAGGCTGCGATGTCTGCTTTGAGCTGCTCGGTCCAGCTTGTTATCGTGTGCTTTGTGGTTGCTCCTGATGAGTTGGATGACTGCGCCCGTATTGCACGAAATTTGTCCCAATCGATAAATTTCTATTCCCTTTGACTCTTTCCCGGTATCTCTGCATCAATTCGGAGAATATAGTGGTCACTCCCAAGGTCTATTCCTGAGTTGTGCCAGGCACATTTTTCTAGGCCCCGGACAAAAGTAAGGTCCGGTGTGGTGTCTCGACATGTGGAAGTGCCACATCTGGTTGGGGTCTCCGGGTCTGTGATCAGCGTGCCCCTACATATCACATGGAATCTCACAAGTACGTAGCTCATAGTACGGGAGGATCAGTTAGCAAACCTAGTCTTTGGTTCAACGAAATTTTTCGTTGAATCCGTTTACCAAAAACGCTGAATGGTGTCACCATTGCCCCTTTCCAGTTTGTATCTCTTGACGTCTGTAACACCCTGCATCCTGCAGACTGCAAGGATACTATAACTTAGAACAATGCTGCAAACTTCTCTTTTTGCCTCTAAATTCCATGGTGGACTAAGTGTAAGCTGATTAGACTTCTTTTAATGCACAGCAGAGCTTCCTGGTAATTTACATGCTGCCGTCGATAATTGGAGTGCAATGACAGTCGACCACATCAAAAAGTAAGTGATACGGCATCGTCCTATTTTTACTATTTATAGTTTAGACATTGTATGACGCATGGTAAGCATTTGAGCTTTATGTTCACACTAAAAGGGCAAAAAAGGGCCGCAATCCTCGGCAGTAATTTTCATATTATGTGAGAGCATAATTGTCAAGATGCCTCTATGTGACGCTCAATTCCAGACTTAGTTTGAAAACATTTACCAATCATTTTGGGTGCGGAAAACCGCACTGAAATTTTATCTTGAGTCCCTCGAAAATTTCAGAGATGCAAGCAATCGAAAAAGAAAACAAGGCCAGTTATCAAATTTACTGAGGCATAGAAAGATATGGGGGATGATCTGAAAGTTCGAAGATCATGAATGCTGAAGTTATTTTGAGCGTAGAGCTTGTCTCCGTTGGAAGTTTTGGTTGTACATTCATCTGCTAATGCAACATTAGGAATTTTCTTCTAGGCATAGGAATGCCTGTTGATTGACCAACTTATAACGAATCTATGTTTTTATTAGCAAAATCTTGATTTAATACGTACAGTCATCACTCACATTTCGTTCCCTTTCAGTCGAGCTCAAAACCAATTATGAGTACAACACCTACACGAAACAACGATAAGCATTTATTTTAATTGGGGGTCGCTCTGTTGGGTCGCCTTTTTCTCTTCAAACCGGGCAAGAACGAAACAACTTGACTTCTCCACTGGAGTGCATGCTCTGCTGGCCATTTCTGACTCTGAATGGTGCCCTGTCAACGTTTTAAATTACTTTCATGTAGTGAATAATTTTGGCTTTAGAGAGTATAACCAACGTCGCGCAAGCGCAATACACAAAACATACTACGTAACATTATCGCATGTTAATGGTGAACAGTGTCAGAAGCCTGCTGTTCAGATTATCGGAAGGTAAAGGTGAATATTGTCAGAAGGCATGTTGGTGTTTTACTCATGATATTATATCAGGTAATGGTGAATGGTATCAAAAGGCATTGTAAGTACTTTACTCTTGAGATTATTGTAAGTAAATGGTGAATATTATCAGAAGGCATTGGTAGTACTTTGCTCTTGAAAATATCGCAGATTAATGGTGAATAGTGTCAGAAGGCATTGTTAGTACTTTGCTCTTGAGATTATCGCACATTAACTTTGAATGTGACAGAAGACGTTGTTATTACTTTGTTCTTGAGATTGTAGGAGGTGGTTAAAGGTGAATTGTGTCAGAAGCACTGTTAGTGCTTTGCTCTTGAGGCACTCAAAGGCATCAAATGCAGGTCACATGTATCATCATTATCATCAGCCTGATAATACTCACTGGAAGGCGAAGGCCTCTCCTATACTCTTCTAATTAACCGAGTTCTGTTCTAGCTGCATCCACTTGACACCTGCGAACTTCTTAACTTCATCCGCCCACCTAACTTTCTGCCGCCCACTGCAACGCTTTCCTTAACTTGGAATCCAATTTGTTACCCTAAGCGACCATCGGTTTTCCTCTCTTCGCTCTACGTGTCCTGCCCATGCCCATTTCTTCTTGATTTCCGCTAGAATGTCAGTCACTTGAGTTATTTCTCCGACCCACTCTGCACGATTCCTATCTCTTAATGTTACCGCGACAATTTTTCGTTCCATAGCCCTCTGCGTTGTCCTCAACTTATGTAGAACCCTATTGGTCAGCCTCTACGTTTCAGCCCCATAGGTTAGTACAGGTAAGGTCACATGTATATCTAGCACTTTTTGTTTTGCCGAATTGTTCTTCTTGTAAAGAGTGTGCATGATTGTGTTTGCTCTCATTAAGCCCAGTTATTAGAATTCATAGCTACTGTTTTTCGGGTGAACGGAGGATGCGTTTCAACAGCTGACTGCAATTGAAGGAAACGTAGGTTGGTATTCATATAAAATATTTGTTAAAAGCTCCTAATTAGCAGACATTATAGCCGCAGTTTTTACTCAGCAATTTATTAGTCATCTCTTTTACGACTTGTCAGCAAAACCAGCTTAATGTAGTCGTATTCATTAGTCTGCAGTTTATATTGTGTGGGAAGGAGCCGAAGTGAAACTCAGTGAGAAGTTTTTCAATGCTGCTCATATTTATTTCTACTTTCTAACACCCGGTGGCTATGTAAGACTTTACTTCCGTTCGTATATGCAGTCATCTTTGTGAAGTTCGATTCCTTCTTGACCTGTATGAAGGCACTTACTTTCGTAATAATAAGAACACTGTAACGGAATAAGTTGTCCGATTTTTGAGGCTCTGAATAGAAGTTCGCAACCTGTAAAAAAGTAAAAAAAGAACAATGAGCTTGAACCACAGTTAACGATCGCGTTAAAATGCAATTTGATGGCGGAAAATGATATTTATCACTTCACCTATATAACAGTACAAAATGGTGAGATCTTCAAAAGCATGGGGTTATCTTCGAAGACGACTTTTGACAAGAGGATATTCGCAACTGTCGCATGACTTAATTTTGTCATACGCTAACTAATGAGGACGGAAGAAAAGATAATTGAACATATACGCAGTCGAAAAAAACTGCAGAACTGTGTAAAAATACGACAAAATATCCTGTCATCATCACCAGCCTGATTATACCCACTGCAGGGCGAAGGCCACTCCCATATTTCTCCACTTAACCCGGTTCTGTGCTAGCTGCATCCACTTGACCCCTGCGAACTTCTTAATCTCATCCGCCCACCTAACTTTCTGCCGCCCCCTGCTACACTTTCCTTCCCTTGGAATCCAGTTTGTTACCCTCAGCGACCATCGGTTATCCTCTCTTCGCACTACATGTCCTGCCCAAGACCATTTCTTCTTAATTTCTACTAGAATGTCGGTAACTTGAGTTATTTCTCTGACCCACTCTGCACGATTCCTATCTCTTAATGTTACCCCTACCATTTTTCGTTCCATAGCCCTCTGGGTTGTCCTCATCTTAAGTAGAACTCTCTTGGTTAGCTCCATAAATATCCTGTAGTTCTGTCATAACCATCAAAATTTTCTGCAGTTCTGTAGTTTTTCAGTAGTAAATTTGTGTTGTCTGTAGTTCTGTAGCACTTTTCTGTTGTAATACCAGACATTTCTGATGTTACTACAGAATGTTCTGTTGTCACAACAGGTTTCCCGTCAAAAACCGCACAGAAAGTTTGTCGTAACATTAGAAAATTTTCTGTAGTTTTTTCCGACTGGGTATGGTTGAGAATAAGATATATAGGGTTAAATGAAAATGAATGGCACTGCCAGGCACAAAAAAACCTGCCTAAAAACCTCGACCGCCGCACCTCTTTGCATTATCGGTTTCCACCATTGCTATCATTGCTGAACCGCTTCGAAAGCCGGTGTTGCCGCTGACTACAGTACCGCGGGGAGGTTCATTGCTCTCGAGCTTCGCTACTCGGATATTTATATGTTTTAATTTGTTGATTGCACAAAATAGTAGCTTCTTCATGGAAGCAAAATGCTTCAGGATAGTGAGAACTGTCAATATTGTGTTGCGAGCCGCAGTATAAACAGATCAACCAAGCTAAAAGCGGTGTTTTCATCGGGTCACACACATCATACACGACAGCAACCAGTAGCGTCAGCATAGGTGTACACGATGAACACGAATAGATTAACTATGTTTAAGCTCCTATAAATAAATATTGCGCCACACAATATGATTCACTCTACTGTTGAGTTCCACACTGTAAGCCTCTATAAAGACCGCTACGCTTCAAGAGATTTCTAGACAATTTTATCCTTCAGCGAGGTCAATGTCTCGTCATGCATGAAATATTCAGTTGCGTTCATTTCTTTGATAATTTCAAACGTTTAATTTTTTCACTCTTTAGTAACATTGCGGTCAGTGCCAATTGCAGCATAACCAGTGATCTCCTTGCAACAAAAAAATGGTCATATTTTATAAAAGTCGTCATTGAAGTCCTAAAATTGTTTGTGACGAAATTTAGCGGTTGCAAAGGTTTCAGAAATAAGCATTCATGTTTTCTTTATTGCGACGGCGTTAAGGAGGACATTTCGCAAAAATATCGGTGTAAATGTGGTTGCTTTGGCAGAAACTATTCAAAGCACGGCAAATAGAGTTATTTCTACAGAATGAAAGTCTCGACGCCCTGTGCTGGGTATTGTACACAGGCCATCTACTTTCCTCAAAGACCGGCGAGATATTTGCGGTAGAGGCTAGCAGTTAAGCGTATATCGGCGACGGCGTAGTGAGTACAGTGAGCGCCTTTTGTGGCGTGCGCAATGGTATGGTAGGGGTGCCGTATGGTGTCGTGTTGCAATTTTTAGCATCAATGCCTTAACCAAAAGCGTTATCACGCCACACCCTTGAGGCAACTCTCACGGGACCTGCACTTTTTGGTTATTTGGTTGATAGAAGACTGTTACGAGCATATTTGCACTTTCGGCCTAGATTCTCTTATATCTCACTGGTGCATTGCCTAACCATAAATGAGCAATGTGGGACGGAACAGATAGATTTGTTTTCCACATGTCGCTGGTTGATCTGATGCAAAAAAATCTCTTTGTTGGTAAGCAGCGATTTCTTCTTATAAATTTCCATATAATGCTGCAAACATGGGCAAGAAACCCAATGCCGGAGACGGTATGTTATTCTAGAATTTGCAAAAATTAAAAAAAAAGTCATAAAATAAAAATGAGCGTAAATGAAGACCATACCTTGCAGATGATACATTTCATTTAGACCTTTAAGACTTGCTCTGTGTTCTTTGGTATATACCGATGAATTCGCTTAAAAATTCTGGGAAACAGACTTTGATATGAAAGTTTCAAAAATATGAATATAATACTGAAGATGTCGAGGTAGGGTATTAAGAACTTTTAGAAAATTGGCAGATGCTGTTGTATACTGATACGAGTGGACAATATATGGACAGAACGCATTTTGAAAGTTGACTGGTGCAGGAATACCTTGCCTCAAAATATGTTGTGTAGAGGGAAAGTTTATTTAGAGGCAGTCGGAAAGGCTGGACACAACTACCCCAGTATGGTCATCTCAAATTATTCTAGATTTGAGAAAGCAATGAAGCCGAGGATGACGGCATTAGTGTACAAGCGATAGACGATACCATCGTAGATACCAATATTTTGTATGGGATAGAAGTAGCAGGCAGATAAGCGATGATATCGATATATTATCGAAGAAGGCGATTAACTTGACTCAGAGCAGGACAACGTATGGTAGCCTCGAATCAAGCATAGAGGATAGAGCTGTCAGAGATATTAAAGGTAATCAGTACGTGCAAATGGCCCGATATCAAGAAGTATTCATCATCATCATCATCATCATCATCAGCCTGATTATACCCACTGCAGGGCGAAGGCCTCTCCCATATTTCTCCACTTAACCCGGTTCTGTGCTAGCTGCATCCACTTGACCCCTGCGAACTTCTTAATCTCATCCGCCCACCTAACTTTCTGCCGCCCCCTGCTACGCTTTCCTTCCCTTGGAATCCAGTTTGTTACCCTCAGCGACCATCGGTTATCCTCTCTTCGCCCTACATGTCCTGCCCATGTCCATTTCTTCTTCTTAATTTCCACTAGAATGTCGGTAACTTGAGTTATTTCTCTGACCCACTCTGCACGCTTTCTATCTCTTAATGTTACCCCTACCATTTTTCGTTCCATAGCCCTCTGGGTTGTCCTCAACTTAAGTAGAACTCTCTTGGTTAGCCTCCACGTTTCAGCCCCATAGGTGAGTACAGGCAAGATGCAACTGTTGTATACTTTCCTCTTGAGCGATACCGGTAAGCTGCTAGTCATAATCTGCGAGTGCTTGCCAAATGCGCACCATCCCAATCTTATTCTTCTTGTTATTTCCTTTTCATGGTCCGGATCTGCGGTTACTACCTGTCCTAAGTAGACATATTCGCCTACTACTTCCAGTATTTCGCTACCTAATGTAAACTGCTGTTCCTTCCCGAGGCTGTTGAACATTACCTTAGTCTTCTGCATATTGATTTTCAAGCCTACCTTTCTACTTTTTCTATCTAGGTCATCAATCATTATTTGCAGTTCATCCCCCGAGTTGCTTAGCAAGGCAATGTCATCAGCAAATCGCAGATTACTGAGGTATTCTCCATCTACCCTTATCCCTAACTGCTCCCATTCCAAGTCTCTGAATACTTCCTCTAAACAAGCTGTGAATAGTACTGGGGAGATTGTGTCTCCTTGCCTAACACCTTTCTTTATGGGAATTTTGTTACTTTCTTTATGCAGAACTATGGTTGCTGTGCAGCCACTATATATATCTTCCAGCACTTTCACGTACGGCTCGTCTACCCCCTGATTTCGCAATGCCTGCATCACCGCCGAGGTTTCAACTGAGTCAAATGCTTTTTCGTAATCAATGAATGCTATGTATAAGGGCTGGTTATATTCCGAGCATTTTTCTATCACCTGGTTGATGGTATGGATATGATCGATAGTAGAGTACCGTTTCCGAAACCCTGCTTGATCCTTTGATTGATTGCAGTCTAAGGTTGTCCTGATTCTATTAGCGATTACCTTAGTAAATACCTTATACGTAACAGACAGTAAGCTGATTGGTCTGTAATTTTTAAGGTCCTTAGTGTCCCCTTTCTTGTGAATGAGGATAATGTTTGCATTCTTCCATGGTTCCGGTACCGTCGATGACAACAGGCACTGCGTATACAGGGTGGCCAGTTTTTCTAGCACGATATCCCCCCCGTCCTTCAGCAAATCTGTAGTTATCTGATCCTCTCCAGCTGATTTCCCCCTTTTCATAGTTTCTAATGCTTTCTTGACCTCGTCTTTCGTCACTGGTGGAACGTCTGACTGTTTTTCCCTACCATCAAACTCATTACGGTCCTGACTACTTTGGCTGCTGTAGAGATCTGTATAGAACTCCTCGGCTACTTTGACTATCTTGTCCATATTAGTGATGACGTTGCAAGAAGTATTATACGGAGGAAATCTAGCTTTCTCTAAAGTAGCGGTTGCAGCTTGGAAGTGATGAACGGATATTAAGTATAAATAATAAAATTAGGTAAATAAAAAAGGGGTCAAGGCGGACAGCGCCAGTGCTAATATGGACAAATAATTGAAGTCACCGAGAGATTCTGTACTAACCTGTAGAGTAGCCGAAATGGTCAAGACAGTAATCAAATGGATTAACGAACGACGCGGCTAAGGTAGGATTATATGCTATTAAAGAGGAGAACAAAGCGCGTCGTTCAGTTTAGTGTTAACGAGCAGTATTTCCCAGCATATGAATCACGAGTTTCCTGCTGCGAAATTCAGGAGGAATGTTAACTAGTATATGCGACTGCCGCTGCCTGCATCGACACTTTGAGATTGAGGACAAATTAGAGAATGTTATACTAGAAATAGCATGCATACACAATCATAGTGCTAAAAAATAAAAATAACACGTGTGGACTGCATGAACTGATCATGGGAGCAATCCTCCTTAGGTGGAGTAGTATTCCAAAAGCGGAGCTATGGCGGTCGACTTTTTTTCCCACCCTTCTAAACAAAAATATACGGCAACGGTTCATCAGCTATTCACCTTGAGAACAAGTTTGTGGTCCGACCTATGTGAAACTCCGAGGACGGTCGGTAAAATTTATGTGCAGATGCTTCGGTTCATCCGGAATCATGCGTAGTTTAATGGACCTCACGTATGAAATTTTTCCCGAAGCTATCAGTCAAACGAGCCGTCGCCAACCTCGCTTCTATGTTGCACACTGTGTGACAGAAACCTTACCTTATCAGGTGATTTGTGATGCCGTTGTGGGGACGTGTAACCCCGGGGTGTTAACCCGCACATTGATTACCTTCTACTGCCGCATCTGATGCTTCTATGATTTTGTTCTTTTCTTTTTAATGGGAGAAAATAATGTCACCTGGCTTACCAGCTGGCAGAGAAATAAGAAAGTGCTCGCGCAGTTGTGTGCTACAAATGCTGACGACGCACTCTAAGCTTATGTGCTTATACCTGGATATTTATGGTAATATTAACAGCGCTGCAGTGCATGAATGCGAGGAAATGTGTCAATTAATACAGAATTGCAGGATAATTGTGGAGTTATGCAGCGTAAATCGTAGGTGCTTGCCACTAATAGCAGCCACAGGGTTGTACTCAATATTCCCATTTACGGCATATTTGAACAGTCTTAAGAAAGCCACATGCCTAACTACTATCCTTTATTTTGTTTAAGGCAGTTTTCAGCAGCATCCGAAAGAATGCTTGCATCTTCCTCTAGTACTTATGCTAGGTGCCACACAGTCGCTACTTTGCTTATTTCACTTCGAAAAATACAATATCGTATAGTTGGAGAGCACTCACCATTGTCGTCGTCACTGTTTTCTGCGTAAAGTACAAAACATGACCCTTCATCGTCGGTCTTCATAAGCATGAGGGTAGTATTCAGTTTTGCTAGAACGTTATTAGAAACAATTAGGCGCGCTAAACAACTTGTAGAATCCGTAGAATCTTGTAATCCATTTGGACTGTCATTAATATTAGCCGTACTTCCGGAAACAATTTATTAGAAGTTCACATTAATATTCATTTTGCCTCATAGCAATACTTCCCTCACACATCACGAAATATAAAAACAATATAACAACGACCGTGTGCGTGAGTGCTGAACCTGACGCTAAATACCCGTCAGTTTTTTACTCCCTATTTTGCTGCGCTCATAAATGAGTAAAATATAACAGTTTTAAGCAAGTGAGCCGAATAATTTCGCAATAGCATGCGCAATATTATCGATTGAACTAGCCACCCGAGCGTTAGTAATTAAGGTTTCGTCCTTTGGCACTGCAATATTGTAAACGAAGCTTGATTTGTAAAAGTAAGGCTGTGGACAAGAATCGCCAAATCTTTATAATTTGTAATTCTAGTCCAAGTTAAGTTATTTTAAATCCGTAAGAGACGTATCGCGGGGTATGCGCGGTTTCAAAATATGTTTTTTTTTAAGGGCTGACGTTTGATGCATTGAGTTTTCTTGCTATGAAGATAAACGATTATAATGTGTGGCGTGAAATTGTAAAAAAAGAGTATATCTGCTGTCAGATATCTTCTTTAGTCATATGCATATATTAGCATGTTATTCAAAGCGCTCACTCAGCCACAAAAAAAATATTCTGTCTGTACCTAAAATTAATTGGACAATTACTTGGGGGTAAAAAATACTTGGAAAAATGCTCGCTTGTACCTGAAATAAACTGGACACTTACTTGCGGGTGAGAAATACTTGGCCTTATAAATGGTCGGGTGTTCTTTGCTCGCAAAAAAGTCTACAGTTACATCCACGTCAGCGCTGCAAAAGATTACACTACGTTAGCACTTCTGGCCAGCAGAAACCCATAAAAAGAGGCAAAAAATAAGCATCAGTAGTTGGTCATACACACAATGGTTAACTAAAAAAAATACTTTAGTTGCTTTAACTTAAATGCGTTCGCAAACTAAAGCCCGCAAACTAATATGTGCGCAAAACGAGAGGCACAAAGTAAGAGAGTATAGCATAAATCCCTAAAAACGCGCGCACACGAGGATCAGCATGCAAGTACCATTAATGCTACTGTGTAATGCAGGTATATGCCGGCCTCAACTGTTCCTATATATATATATATATATATATATATATATATATATATATATATATATATATAAGAACAAAAGAAGCCAACAGTCTGCGAGGCCTAGGAAAGCATTTCGGATTGGGGTTTATCTTTTTTTTTAATTTTTACTTGGATAATCACAGAAATGAGGATTGTAATCTGCTTAGGGGAAAGATAATTAATAATTAATAATTAATGTAGCTCACTTAGAAGAGCACCGGGACGCGATATTCGGAGGTCGTGGGTTCGGTCCTCACCATCGGTGCGTTGTTTTTTCTTCTACTTTGTGCTTAATTATCTTTCCCCTAAGCAGATTACAATCCCCATTTCTGTAATTATCGAAGTAAAAATTAAAAAATAAATAAAACTTAATCCCCAATGCTTTCCTTGGCCTCGCCGACTGTTTGCTTCCTTCGTTCTTGTATTATAACGAGCATCCTCATTTCCCCTTCATTTATCTGCTTTTATATATATATATATATATATATATATATATTATTTGTGGGTGTGTCTGTGGGTGTAGGTGTGTGTGTGTATAGAAGCTATCTAAATTCAAAATTGGCTTGATATGATGATCGTATCAATCAATGAAGTAGTTCGCGGGGCGAAGGAGAGCATTTCCTTATTGTGGTGTTGAAGTGTATTATTACTATAATTTTCTCGCTTATAAGTGCAAGAAAATTCCGCTAGTAGAATTATGCATATATTGGACATTGGGGTGAGAACATTTTGGAGTAAAAAATTATTCTGTAATATTCAGGGCTTCCTCTCTTGCAGCGCAAAGAATGTCGCTAGATGCAAAGATATTACAGAGAGTAAATCTTTGTTCGCATCTTGAACAGGTCAGTGGTTAGGGAATTAACAACCAAATGGGATGTTATTTACCACAAATAATTGAAGTAGCTAAATGCATGAATGAGGAGTTGCAAACGCGGCTAAACAAATCAAGCATCTTTGTGAGGGCACACTGCTTTATATTATGCGGTCATCTCCGCTTCAGAGAAAAAGCAATAGAGTAAGAGCTACCAGAGTATATTTCTTGCCTAAACATTTGTAGCGAGACACATCTCTATTTACTCACTAAGAAGACGAAGCGGATTCGCCATTTCTTCCACGCAGTTTGTACTCATACTGAGTTGTTTTTATTTCTTTCACCTTCTTCGCCGAAAGGCACCTGTACTGCGTTTTTGTGTGATGCGTTCGTCTCACAACGACAAGGGCTTCATTCACCTTTGCCATCTGAAAGATTAGACAGGCATCTGCTGTTACTAGGACAAAAAGGCTCTATTTATTCAATAATTAAAGCAGCCAAGATATATTCTAAAAGCTGCGTATTAGCTTTCTTTCGTGAATTTTCTAGATGTACTTAGAAAAAAGTCATTCCTTCAGGCGACAGTTCTCGAACTAAGACTGTCAAGGCAAAGAGCTGCGCTGTTCCCAAAGTTTCTGTCATTGTTATTGTAACAATGTGTTTCCGTAGGTTAAAAAAGAAGCCACACAAAAAAAATCCAAATTTCGCATGCTAATCGGTGAATAAAACGGCATTTCCTTCGGATGTCAAAGCACGGATTACCGAGGAATACAGTGTGGCTATATGTGTTGGCCAATGATATGCTTGTTTGTTATATATATTGAAATTCAAGTGTATTATTAGGAAAAGCACGTGAACTACGCGAACAATGCTGGGACACAAGATGCATTTGCAAGAAGGAGGACAAGATTGAAACTTTGATAAAACTTATTTTCTCCTTCTTGCTTTCAGTGATAAAATATTAAAATTTGGAATTTCTTGTTCATAAATTATGTCCGTCATTCAAGCGTCAAGTAACATGCTATAATAAGAACTGGTGGCATTAAAAAGTGCCCGAAATGATTGGGGAACTACTTTCGCTTCTTCAAAAAAGGAACTATTTTTGCACTACTGTAGCCCTGTATTTGACTGGCCATTCTACGTTGAGGAAACGCACAGTAAACATTTATCTGACGCTGAAAGTCAAAATTGTAAATGGAGATTGTACACCGCATTCCACTGCCAAAGTAAACCTAGATATAATTCTCCGCCACTCTAAATAAAAAAAAATCTGAAAAAATTGCATCTTTTTTAATTTAGCAGCCATATCTATAATCTCGTTTCAAGTTCTGAAGCGAGTGCGGATGTCCGCTCTCACTGCTGACACATAACAAAATGGGGTCGTAGTGCATAAATACAATACAATACAATCAGGCATAACCCCGAAGTTCGGCAGTTTGCCCGATGTGACAGCCTTCGCAAGCGTGGATTCTTACGAGCATCCACAGGAGCCTCCGCATTTAGCCGACATGATTCGCCAAATTGTCCGTGATGAACTATCACGGCGTCAAAATGTTCTGAACCACTGTGCAATCCCCTGTGATAGCTGCTCACTGTAGGCTGCTCTCTTCCAGCTCTCTTCTTCTTGGGGTTCTACCGCTCCTCTCCCTGTCCGTGACCCCCGAAACTTACTCCTACGGCCCGGCACCCCTACCTCTTTCTGACTATAGAGCGCCACCTCCACTGCAACGATCCCAGCGGCTGGACTTTGCTGATCGCTTCGATTCTGATCGCTTCGATTACTCCAACTAACCAGCTGATGTGCTAGCTTCATTAAATTGACTCCTGCGAATTTACCCTCATGCGCCACCTAGCTTTCTGCCAACACTTGATAGGGTTTCTTCCATTTGTAATCTAATTTGTTACCCTTTTCGACCATCAGATATTCTCTTCACTTCATTCGCTCCCCATCTACATTTCTTCCGAAGTTCTAATGAAAAATTCATTAACCCGAGTTATACACACAAAGTACTTCACCTGCGCTTTTAAAATATCACATTATGACGTTCTTTATCTAATTTGCGAACTTTGCCTGCAAATTTTACGTTAAGCTTAAGTATTCATTTGCCTGCAGTGTCCAATATCGGCCTTAGACTATTGCCGAAATGTTTCCTGGCAAATCCACGTGCTTATTGTTCTGGTGACTGGCTGCCTGAGTGTGGTAAATGCAGGGACAATTCAGCAGTCTGATATTTCTTCGGGGTCAATCGAGGCATCTGGCGCTTATAGCGACACTGTACTTGGCACTCTATCAATGACGCTTTCTTAATGTTCAAACGTGTAAAATCCCTACTTAAAGGTCTTTGATCCAGTTGAAATTTAATGGCATTCGTACGCACGTGCGAGATGGCGTGTGTATCGCGCATTGATAAAAAAATATTAACCTTCAAACGACTCGGTTTTTCTTTTCCTTAGGGCTGTTTCTGATCTAGGCTCATAGGCAAAAATCATGATCGCACGAAAGATGGCAAAATATCTAACTGTGCTGTAATGCGCCTAATGCAAGCAGCGCACAGTGCCGATTTAAATCTTGGATCTTCAACATAAACTGCTCTTTTGACAGTAAATGTAGCAAGAATACCATTCTTGCTTAACCGCTTCTCATCAATCTCGGTTGTTGCATATTTGCGCGCTTTTTTAAATAAGTAGATGTTCCCGCACTTACAGGAGTCAGTATTAAAAATAACTACTTTCACTTACTTGCATTATGTCTACTAGATCCGTATCTTTAGGTGGCTCGTTTGCCTTGACCGCTACAGTTGCGATGGCACCGAGGCAGAGTGCGAAAGTGAGCATCATGCTTTTCGATCTCTTTGGTGGCTGATCTGGAGAGTGCTTCTTGAGGTCATGGCCGAGCGTTTTTATAATAAACCTTGCGTGTGATTGATGACGTCCAGACGCACGCAAAGGTGTTTGATCTTGACTTCTTAGTGAAATAAAAACATTGAAAAAATAAAGTCTATGCCTCGGGAAACAACAGGTGTCAAGCGCGTCAACATACATTTACAAAAGGGTGAATAAGGAGTGGAGAAAGTTCTTACAATGATGGGTATTTTATTTTTGTGTTCGTTTTAACACATCACTGACGTACGGCCTGCATGGATGAATAGGCTAGCTCAATGGGATTATCATATTTAACGCTCCTACTATCATTAACACCGTTTTAAAGCTCAATTTAAATCCTGTTCCCTCTCAGAAACTATAACACCTTATCTTAGAGACAAAATAGAAATCATAGCATAGGATGCAAGGGCGTGCGGCAGGACATGATATTCCCTTCAAAAGTCATAAATTCGATTTTATTTGTTTGTATACGCAAGCGCTAAGTTGAAACTGTTCGCGCAGGTTATACATATATAGAGAACACAGGCCTGCTGAACACACCAAATTTCTACTGAACGTAGAATATATCAGGAATAGGCATGCAGAACAAGTGCTAGTAAATACAATTGTTTTTATTGCGACTGCATCACACGCAGCTTTTTTGGTCTGTACTGCACCGTGGATGATGCTACCAAGAGCTTAAAGTGACACAATATAACAGATGCCAGTCTGTCTGCTTCATAACAATTGAAGGGCACACTGAGAAGGTATCCATTGCGGCATAACGTGTGGTAGCTCGCAGACGTTAACATGTCACATATTATACTCGACTAGATGTATTGAATACGCACTAATTCAGCTAATACAGTACAGAGTGACATATGAAAGACCATATATATGCTGATGTGGGTTGTTCGAGATTAAAAAAAAATAAACCCTTCACGTCGATCAGCGAGCTTGGTAGTAGACGTCTAGGACAGTGGTTGAGGCTTGTTGAGCTGGGCGGGTGTTTATGGTTTCGAAAACATGACTGCATTTAGGTGGAATCTGCACAGCGGGAAATTTAGCTGTAGCTTTGAGGCCTGTAGCCGCCAGGGAGTAACTCAACATAATGTATTTAACAGAATATGCCAAACAGGAATAGTATAAAGCACTCCATGCATAACCAACGATCACATTGGATGGTAAGCCACTGAACCTCGCTAATAATCACCCTTTCTTAAATCCACCTATTTCTCCTGTTATTTTCATCAAGATATAGGCGTAAGCTTCTACACTATGCACAAGATAACCAGCCATCGAGGTCTTGAAGCGGTTTAGCCATACCGAATTAACAAGCGTACGTGTTTTAGGAATGCAGTGCATGTCTAGGCATTCATATCCTCGGTACAATTCTAATCGGACACAGTGAAATTAACCTCGTCCTTCAGCCATACAAGCTACAAAATTTTATTTGAGGAACACTTTCTGACTTTAGGCCATATTCATACTATCAAGATGTGAACTAGTGCATCATTTACCAGTATTCCACAAAAAATATGAATTAAAGTTCACTGGCGCATGCAGAATAAGGTAGATGTGTCATGGTTAGGCAAAAGGGAAGGAAATAAAGGCTAAAAAGTTCGTAAATATATGCAATGCAGGAATTGGTATAACCTAGAAGAAGATATTGACCACCACACCAACAGGACAACGGCACCCTAGTCATTTATACGTAAGAGCTAACTGAGATGCCCACAGCATGTATCATGAAAGCACTTTAACCAATAGCAGTAGGCAACTGCATGGACTTCGGCATAGTGCAAGCATAAAATAATGAATTTCTAATTTCATGATGAGATTAGAAAGTTTGAGGACATCAGCTGCTCCGCGCTTGGTACAACACAAACGTGTTTGCACAGATATTTGATAAACATTTGTGTTGCGCCCCAAGCATTGAGATTAGTGAAGGTATATAAAGCCCACACAAAATTTATATATATCAGGAGTGCTTGTTTTCCTGAAGGCTGTATAATATATTTCTCTCTGCTCAGGCGGATTAGTGTTCAATACTGGCAATGACTATACATACTACTCTTACTGTTGGTGACAACGCCTTCTTTCATGTTGAAAGAAGCGCAAAAAACAAGAACTAAGAAGTAGGACGCAAAACGAGCGCTTTTCGTAACGAAATTTTTTTTCAAAACCACGGGATAAAACCCCCATCTCATAAATATAGAAACACACACAAAAAAAACGTGATAGCATCACGATCAGTATACGGGACACTAAATTTATTGGGCGGGGGGGGGGGTAAGATTTTGTGGGAAAACACGGAACTTCATAGTCACATTGGCGAGCAACAATTATTGAAAGGAAGGAAGGATTCTACGGAAGAGATTAGTTCATGTGTGGTCTAGATATGCAAGCTTCTTTTTTGGTAAAGAAATTGAGCGGTGCGCTTATGCATGTATTCCCTTGTTTGAATATAAAAAGTATCCTTGATTTCATGTTTAAGTCGTACCTTAGGGGTTGATTATTCTTATGCTTGCTCATAAAGGGGTTTACATTTTTCTTGCACACCGCCCTACACTCCGGCTTACTGTTTCGATTACATTCTTCACATTTATGGCCCTGGTCAACCAGAGATTAGCACTTGGACACCGATACTAATTTTTATGTTCATTTATCCGTGTATTTCCGCAACGTCGCATCTGACCTATGTAGGTATTTCCACAGGAAACCGCCAGCTCGTATACAACATCCGTTTGGAGAGCAATAAACCCTAAAATGTGACCTGGTTTAGATATTTTCTCATTTTGATTTTTACCATCCTTTTGGTAATATTCGCATTATTTTTTGCTTTATCATCACTTGCTTTTTCTTTCTCGTCACCTTTTACCCAGCGGATAAGTGTGTTGCGTACAAACGTATTGCGCTGTCCGAATAGACTGATACTTTTATTCTATTTACGTGTTCATGACAGCTTTTATCGATGTCGCGGGTGCAAGAGTTAACCAGGAGTGAATGTAGACATGGAAGAACAAGTCTATTGTTCTTTGCAATTTATCTCCGGTGAAAATTACGAGGGAAACATGCCTATTTCTACATTCTCAGAAAACCTTTAATATTGTCACGTCTCGATAGAACGCCAAGGAGGACCCAAAGATAGGACGGGTTTAATAATAAACCATGGCGAGTGTTGCGCTCAAAAGTCCTTCTCTTCCAGGCTCGCGCTTGTGGGGCCAGGCATCCACTTTGGCGTCGTCTTCTATGCGACATTTGCCCCCCTCCTCAGGAAGCATCGTCCCGATGAGCATGAAAGGAAGTAGGAGGTCAAGGTCAGTCAGAGTTGTACGGCCTCATGCGCACAACGTGGACGACGTCGGCTTGTTGCTGGCGTCGCTTTGAGGTCGACATCCCCTATGGCTCCAACTCATAAGTGACGTCGTTTAAACGTCGCTGAACAACATAGGGCCCGAAATATCGCCGCAATAGTTTCTGGAGAGTCCATGGCGGCGAATAGGCGTCCAGACCCACACTTTGTCGCCAGGTTCGTACATGATATTTCGGCGTCTTTGATTGTAGCGTCGTGCATCATGCTCTTGCTGATTTTTATCCAGACACGCGCTAGTTGGCGAGCTTCCTCTGCACGCTGAGCGATTTCCTCGGCTTCCTGATCGAGATCATCGGTGTCGGCATTCGGGAGCAACATTGCATCCAGCATAGTTGTTACTGGTCACCCGTGAAGGAGGCTGAATGGTGTCATACGAGTGGTGTCTTGGCGTGCCGTATTGCAGGCGAACGTGATGTAGAGAAGAATTTCGTCGCAATTCTTGTGGTTCACGTCAACGTGCATGCAAAGCATGTCTGCGATGGGTTTATTGAAGCATTTCGTCAACCCATTGGTTTGGGGGTGATAGGGTGCAATTTTGCGGTGACTGGTACCAATGTGGCGGAGAACGGTCTCCAAAAGTTCGGCCCTAAACGCAGTTCCTCGGTCAGTTATAATGAGCAACGGAGCGCCATGCTTCAGGACAATATTCTCAATGAAGAACCGAGCTGCTTTGGCGGCGGTACCAGTTGGCAGAGCCTTGGTCTCCGCGTAGCGGGTTAGATAATCTGTGGCGACAATTATCCATTTATTCCCGGCTTTGGAAGTCTGAAATGATCCCAGAAGGTCCATGCCGATTAGCTTAAAAGGTGTTGTTGGCACTTGAAGAGGGTGGAGTAGGCCAGCTGGTTTTACTGGGGGTGATTTACGGCACTGGCAGTCTATGCATGTATGTACATAGTGTTTCACTGTCGCCGGCAGTTTTCGCCAGTAGTATCCGTGCTGTACTCTAGCCAACTTGCGGGTGTAGCCTAGGTGACCGGCGATTGGCTCGTCGTGACACACTTGCAAAACTTCACTGCGGAGAGGGCGGAAGTTCTTGTAAAGTACGTTGTTGCGAATAAAGGATGAAGAGATCACTCGGGCGAAAATCTTAGGCACAAACGTAGTTCGTTTTTTCAAGAAATCAATAAGTGGAAGCAATTCCTGGTCTTCTGGCTTCTGTTGGAAAAGCGTTGCGTCATCTATGACACCTAAAAACGCAGTGTCTTCATCGGTCATAGTGGAAGGTTCGACCAGCGCTCGAGAAAGGCAGTCAGCATCCATGTGCTTTTTTCCAGATTTGCAAATAACTGCCATGTCGAATTCTTCTAATCGAAGACTCCAATGTGCGAGTCTCCCTGAAGAGGCCTTTAGATTCGTCAGTACACCGAGCGAGTGATGGTCTCTAAAGACTTGAAAGGGGCGAGCGTACAAATAAGGGCGGAACTTCATAACTGCCCATACCACTGCAATACATTCTTTTTCGTTTGCCGAGTAGTTCGCTTATGATTTAGATAGGGTCCTGCTGGCGTAAGCAATTACTTTTTCAACACCATCCTGGCACTGAACCAGCACAGCACCTAAGACCACGTTGCTGGCATCCGTGTGAAGCAGTGTAGGGGCGTCGTCATCAAAGTGCGCCAGGACAGGTGGTGTCTGTAAACGCTTCTGCAGCTCATTAAAAGCTTGTTGCTGTTCTTCACCCCAGAGAATGACAGCTCTGTCACGCGTAAGCGAATTTAATCGCAAGGCAACTAGTGAGAAACCGGCAATAAACGCAAAGACCCAGGAAACCGGTAATAGGCGCAAAGACCCAGGAAGCGCCGCAATGTCTTTTTGTCTGTAGGTGTTGGGAACTTGGCGACGGCGGATAACTTTTCAGGATCAGGCTGGACACCTTCTTGGCTAACAACGTGACCTAAGACCTGCAGCTCCTCGTAACCGAAGTGGCACTTCTAGGGTTTTAGTGTGAGGCCCGCGGATCGTATGGCATGAAATACAGCTAGAAAACGGCGTAGATGCTCTTCAAATGTGGCCGAAAACACAATCACGTCGTCAAGATAAACCAGGCATGTTTGCCACTTAAGTCCCGCGAGCACAGTATCCATCAACCTCTGAAATGTTGCTGGTGCGGAGCATAAACCGAACGGAAGGACCTTAAACTCGTACAATCCGTCGGTAGTGACGAAGGCTGTCGTCTCCCGATCTTTCTCGTCTGCTTCTATCTGCCAATATCCACTTTTCAAGTCCATTGATGAGAAGTAACGTGCATTTCGTAGGCGATCAAGGAAATCGTCGATGCGAGGAAGAGGGTACCTAAGAGGGTCTTCTTAGGTACTTGGTTGTGCTTGTGATAATCTATGCAAAATCGTAGGATGCCGTCTTTTGTTTTAACAAGTACCACGCGGGAAGCCCAGGGGCTCTGTGACGGCTGGATAACGTCGTCTCTAAGCATTTCGGCCACCTGGCGCTGAATGGCTTCACGTTCTTTCGGAGACACACGGTAAGGATTTTCTCGAATCGGGCGAATCGAGTCATCCGTGATGATTCGATGTTTTGTCAAAGGCGTTTGGCCGATCCGCGATTCGGAAGCAAAGCAGTCTCGAAATTGATCTATGAGATCCAAAATACGATTCCTTTCTGAAGAACAGAAATTTGGACTCACATCGACAATGGTTACGGGCGTCTTGCACATTGATCCTTCCTGTTGCAGTGAGAAGCAGTGCTGCGCATTTGGGAGGCTGTCGGTAAAGGCCACAGTTGTGCCTTTTGGAATTTGCTGACGCTCGTCGCTGAGAGTTTGTCAGCAGCACTTTGGTCTGCCGATTGGTCAAGGCACTCGAGCTATAGAAACACCTCGGCTTAGTACCAGGGCGACTGCCCTTTCGGCGATACCATCGCCGGTATGCGCCATGTCGCACTTCACTTCAACAAGAGAACATGATCGCGGAGGTAATGTCACCTGTCTCATTGGCGACGCGTAAGGGCATCAGGGGTACTTCCGCATAGCCAAGGTCTTCACGATTGTTGGTGAAGGCAGCGACGCTGTCACGAGTGCTGATTACAGCCCCATGAAGATGCAGAAAGTCCATGCCCAAGATGAGGTCTTTGCAACAGTCAGGGAGAATAACGAAGCTGCCAACAAACACCGCGTTTCCTATTCCTATCCGGGCAGTGCACTTCCCTGTCGGTGACAGTAGCTGGCCCCCAGCACTTCGTATTTCCAGCAATTTCATACTGCCGGAGGCCACTTATTCACACTGACCATTATGCACTGCTATGGCAAGAGTGCATTAAACAATTTACCTTGCAATTTTTGCCGTACTTACCCACTGTTCTCGCGACGTAATCATTGACATGGATATTTTAGCAGACAATGTAGTAAATATCGACTTGCAGTCCAAGTCAGTGACCTTAGCGACGGAGAACGCAATACACAGCGCTTAAGAACGACCGACAGCACTGTACATACTTCATGATCACGTCCCCATCACGCCTCATTTTAAGTGTGATGACATCTTGAGCGGCGAATACGCTGCAAAACGTCGAAGGTTTCGTTTAGAGCAACTGATCCTGCTTGTCGAAACAAAACCTTGCTATTGCCAGATGAGTCGTTTGTAGCAAGGATTGCAAAGCAGATGTACTACCCATTAATTGTGGTGGTGAGCATTGCCCTTAGGCATTGGGGCTGCCGTGGTTTTGCATTTGGGGCATTACATTA
This sequence comes from Amblyomma maculatum, assembly GCF_055883805.1. Lineage (NCBI taxonomy): Eukaryota > Metazoa > Arthropoda > Arachnida > Ixodida > Ixodidae > Amblyomma > Amblyomma maculatum. The sequence goes on from NC_139354.1 coordinate 50,750,333, forward strand.
GTTTCCGCCGACGCGTGAGCACCCGCACAAGAAAACTAGAGCGGCGCTCTCGCGTCGCGTATTGCGGGTAATGTCATTTGCATAGTTTCGGTCGCGTACGTCCCACAAAACGCGAAGTTTTTTTACTTCGGTGATAAAGGCGTCGTTAAAGGTTGTCTTGTCCATATTGGCCAAACACTTATACCTTTTGGCGGAACACTAGGCGCGAACGAACAGTGTGCGTGAATGCACGTTGCTCCTTTGACACGCGCACCAGCTTTGTCGAGGAAACAAAACAGTTCCGCCAAAACTATTCTGCCGAGATACGCGGTGAGCAGAGCCCTTTGTTGGCAAACCAATATAACCAAAATGACATGTAACTGGAAGCTGATTGATGTACTCCAGCTGTGACGTCAGTGGACGCGCCGCGCAGGGCGTTTTTTTCTTTCTACTTCGCGCACAACTACGCGGCAGAGCGATTTTGTGCTAGGAATCCGTAAGAATGACGAATGCGTCCCACCATCCGCGCGGCAATCGTGCACATCACACCATGCGGTTCCAGCTTTACAGAGAATGCTGTGCCCCTTCTTGAGAGTAGCCTTACCGAGTGTCTCCGACTGAACGCGCCACTATCACCTCCAAATAAAAGAGATATGTTTCGCGACGATGTCATCCAGCCCTCACGGAGTCTTGTTTCAGCACCTGTCGTTATGGTAAAGAAACAGAAAGGTACGCCAAGGTTTCGCATGGGGTAACACTGGCTAAAGAAAATTAGAAACACAAGTCTACCGCCTGCCTCGAATTGACGATGCTCTGGGTCGCCTCTCTTCCGCGAAAAATTTTCTTATTTTTCTTCAATGGACATGAAGTGTGGATACTGGCAACTAGAGGTAGATGGGAGGGACCTATATAAAGAGGCGTTTATTACCCCTCATGGGCTCCAAGAATTTATGGCTATGCCCTCTGGTGTTTGCTTTGCGCCCGATTTTTTTAACTAATTATGGAGAGTGTACCTGCAGATCTGAAGTGGTATATACGTCTCATTTACCTTTAAGTCATCGTGGCCGTCGCCCTAATGTTCTAGAAGCCCCTTCGGTGCCTTAAAACGGTTCTGCAAACTATCACATCCTCCGGGCTTACCATAAAGAACAAGAAGTGTAATTTTACTTACACCGACCTCAACTTCCTGGCGCATGTCTTAAGCCAGGCTGGTGCCCTGCCATTTCCTGAGAAAACGGCAGCCATTGGCATCTTTTCAGCACCCTTGAACGAAAAGGCTGTTCGTCTGTTTCTTTTAGGAATGTGCTTAAACCGGCACTTTGTCAAAGTTTCACTCTCTCGCTTAGCCCCCGAGGAGAATGAAAAGTACAGACATGCGTTTACCTTGGGACAAGCCACCGGTTCAAGCATTCGAAGAGCTTCAACCTGCCCACAAGCACCTTCCATATTCACTCACTCATAAAAACGCTCAGAGAACAACGTTCATGCATAAGTGTGACGCTCCGCTTCACATCTACGCAAGCATGGTATGCCTGGTCGCTGTCCTGGTTCGAATACACGGCGGCCAGATACGTGTGGTCCCTTAAGCTAGTCGCAGTTTGCCTAAAGCTGAATTTATCTATTCTGCAAAAGAGAAAGTATGTCTAGCAATACTGTGCGCGACGTCGAAATTCCGGCCTTATATTTATGGGAAGCGATTGAATCTTGTTACTTACACACCATCACCTGTGTCGGCTCACGAACCCAAAAAACCGGTCAGCTGGCCTTGTTAGACGGAGTCCCCCCTATTGGATACAACATAACCATCACGTACAAGTCTGATCGTCAGGAGTCGGATGCCTACTGGTTCTTGAGTGCCCCTTAGGTCCCCCACCGATGATAATCCTGATGCCGAATACCCCTGAATGTCATCAGAGCCGAGTGCATCGCTGAAAGACAATCTACATCGCGAACGTTGACGCACCATGGACTATCTAAACGGCGCGTATACAGGTACCCTAGGAGCTTTCTATCGTGTTCTACTATCGCTATATCGTCGCGGCTGTGTTCTGATTGAAGAACAATTTTTCACTCACCAAAAGCGTACCTGATACATGTACCTATTTGAATAAATTTTAACATTTTGCAAGTTTGTCTTTATGAACCGCGTGCAAGGATTCAGTAAAAGTGCTACTGACCTCGTTTTAACGCAGATGTTTTACACTATGTCAAAGCTTGTCACGGCTGTTAGCGTTGCAAGGTGTCACCGATCAAACTCACTCGGTTCATGAAGCCAAAGACCAACCATAGAGGCCCCTCCAGCACATTGGCATGAATGTGCAAAGATTATTTCGCTTTTCACACTACGGTAACCGCTGGGTCACCGTTGCAATAGATTAGCTGACACGATACGCAGAATACTCCGCGATTTACAACTGTACTGGCTTAGAGGTTGAAACATTTTTCACCCATCACAATGACTGCGTCATTTCACACACAAGATTCCGACCACATCACTGAATGCGGTGCCGCACTCACAGCCGATTTGCTGAAGCAGATGTTGCTCCTCAGGCATCTCGAACACAGGAAGACAACACCATACCTTCCTCAAACCACCACCGTGAGAGAGTGATTGAAGAAAAAAAGCCTCACATGCTGCCGACGTACGACGACGTTGAGTACAAAGCATGATATGAAATGCTACCATACGTCTCAGTAGAGCTCAATACGGTGGTCTGAGAACCAACGAACATGTCACATTTCCGTTTACACAATAGCCGCAATGTGACCTAAATCTTTGTGGCATGTTACCACAACTAGATGACGAGAACCAACTTGTTGATATTCAGAACTTTCTTCACATCGCCGTAGAGACCTGTCCGCTGGTTCGGCTACGAACTCAGTGCCAGACATACCCAGATGCTTAACGATACAGCCCTCGACTCCGCGATGCTCGGTACACAACTAGAGACCTTTTCTGGACCTGGTTTCCTATTCCTCGACAAGGCTTTAGCGAGACACTCCTCTGTCGATGCTTTGGCTCGCAAAACGTGCTAAGACCGGTTGTGGGCCTAACCAACGAGGCCGTGCATAATCGCTTTCAGCTGCCTCGACGCTACGCGCTTTCGTAGGTGGTCAACGTGTCCCACCTGAAACTTTATTAGGGCCGATAGTGTTTAATCTGAGCGTGCGCGAGCGACTGCCCTTAATGCAATAATTTATTTTTTTCGTCCATCACTCTTCAAACATTGGGATGATGCTTCTTTTTGCTCTGGAAACAATGACACAATGACACAATGTAATCATTGTGTTTAGTCTGAGCTGATCGTTTGTACGTGCTTCCTCGAGTCGAGGAAACCGAAGTTTTCTTTTTGAGATTCTGGCGTTGCCTAGTTCGCAGCCTGTCTGTGCATTGAGATCCTCGGTGACTTAACGAAACTACACCATGACAATATTGCTACGGGGAAGATTTCTATTGGAACTTGCGCTGCGATGGGCGGAAATCAGCGCAAACTTCAGGGGCCGCCCAACATCCATTCTGTCTGTGTAATCATTTTCTGGCTCCCTTTGTTGTGCAAGCGATCCTCGGTCGTCGTCGTCTAGGAGCACGCCACTTCATCGGACACGCGTTCTCCGGCAACATTATCGCTCTCGGGAAAAGGCAACGTCCGGGTGCGTGTTAGGCGTGCGGTGTGGAATAGGAATAATACGACTTGAGCCAGGCCAGATGTACGATTTTGGAAGTGGTTGTAGCAGACGGTGACTTTTAGCATAGCGGTGTATTTCAATCGTTACGTCCGTTACTGGGCGTAATACACGATAAGGTTCTGTGTAGTGCGGAAGAAGTTTTTCACATAACCAAACATGGATGGACGGCAGTCAGATCAATACCAGTCGTCAAAGAGGGTAGGGAACATCACGGTGGTGAGCACCATAGCGGCGTTTTTGAGTTTCTTGAGAGGCAGAGAGATTGGGATGAGCAATCTGGTGGGCTGCATCCTGCTCGCGCCATCGTATCCGGGGCACAATAATGATGGGGCCAGCGTCGTGAAGCAATGTGTCTAAGGGCCGTAATGGTTCACTTCCAAAGAGAAGATAGAATGGAGAGTATCCTGGACTATCATGGCGCGAAGTGTTGAATGTGAAAGTTACAAGTGGCAGGGTAATGTTTCAGTCGCGGTCATCGTCGGATATGTACACAGCGAACATGTCGGTAAATGTGCGGTTCGTCTTAGCATGGTAGGTTGTGGTGAACTTGTGACTATTGGAGCACTAACAAAGTATTTCGTCAACTCGGGAAAGAACGGCGGCCATGGTCGATAAATAGTTGACGAGGAGCAATATGGTGGAGTATGACGTCGTGCCAAAGGAAGTCAGCAATGTCAGTGGCGCAGCTGATAGGAATAGAGCTAGTGATCACGTACCGCGTGGCTGATGCCCCTTGAAGTCTGCGCCGAGTGCCGCCCATCGCAGCGCAAGTTCTAATGAATACTACCCTGCAACAGTGTTGTTTCCCTAACATCATGGACCACTTGGTTAGTAATGAAAATATCATACCATAGAATATAAATTATGCAGTTGAGCGAGAACGCATGGCAGTTATCACGTTTGAATTCAAGCAGCAAGCAGACGAGAACGTATGTCTAATGTTATAAACTGAAGGGCAAAATTTTAGCGTTGGTATGAACATTTGTCGATTACTTAAGCAGTCCTTCACTATTATTGCAATTTGTAATTGGGTCTTGCTTGCAATATATATCGGAAAATATGTTGCAGCGAAAAAAAATTTGGCAGTCGCGCGAGAAGAGCCCCCGATTTAGGCCTGTCATTAAGTCATCTTTCACCATGCCGCCATGTTCTGCCGTCTTCTTGTTTGTCGCCACGTAACATTTTGGTTAGAGGTGCGGTGTAAATCATCTTCATTCTCACCTTGGAGCGTCGACGGCATCCGTACGCCAGAACTATTGGCCGAGAGACCGGGAATTTCGACGCGCATTTTCGCCCCAGCCCTTTCTAACCAGACCGGCCAGCCGCAAGTACCGCCGCACCGATCCCAGCTTGGACCTGAGACAAGGAGCACAGACGACCAAAACAGAGCCGAGACCAGTTTAAAGACCGAAAGGACCCCAAGGTACCGAAAGACACGAACACGGGAACCCCACCCAGTTCCGACATGACCTCGAGTCATCGATCCCATGGATGCTAACGTGACGGATAGCTGAACTGCTCCAAGGGAGGTGTTTCACACAAGCATCATCATAGTTATGGTCATTCTGGGGACAAATAATTATCTTCTATATTTTGTTCAGCATCCTCACTGTCACATCTCCATCCACCCGATCGCTCGTTGGCACCGTTAAGTGGTGCGAATATCGGCAGTGGCATGATAGAAGCCCTTGCGCTTGGCCAGCCATATATCATCTTTCACCCTGGCACCATGTTGTGCCGTGTCACGAAAGTCACGAAAGTGTCATGGAGCCACGAAAGTTGTCTACCAATGATTGCCCAGCTATGTAACTTGGCAACCGCCCCCAGTTTACGGTCGTGGCACCGAATATTCGGCTGCGATTCTCCCACGGGAAGTAGCTTCGGAAAAACAATAATTGGGAAAAAGAGAGCTTGATGGCCAAAATGATAACACTAGAGAAAACGGTGCTAAGACTGCTTCCTTAGGCGTCCCCTACATTTTCGCCGAAAAACGTATTACTAAGGCTGACGTGTGAAACGAATATTTTCGTTTCATCCAATATTATTAGATGTAAGAACCCTACAACCTCCGCGTACCATCCGCAAACAAGTGGCATGGATAAGTATATGCACCACAGCCTGGGTGGCATGATGGCAATGTATATTGCTTCTGACCACTCCAACTGGGACCGTGTTCTTGGATTCGGCACCAGTGATCATACCTCTGCAAGTCAAGCAACCACCGGATTCTCGCCGTATTTCCTCATGCTGTGCCTTGAGCCCTCTTGTAATATGGACATCATTTTCCATACCCACCGTATTCTTCTGAGTTAACTACTATAGTTGGCCGCTCCTTCACTTCTCACGCCCAGCAGCAGGAGAAAACCACTCGCGATCAATCTGCACCTCTTCAAACTTATTTTTCAGACTCTTTGGTCTAGCTATGGGCACCTTCCTTAAGTCCCACTCTTTCCTCAATAATATCTCAGCAAGTGCCAGGGCCCCTACCGTATTCTATAGCAAACATCCCCGGTCAATTATCTCTTCGAAACCCTTATGCCGTCCACTGACCACCGTCGCCGCAACCATGAAATAGTATACAGCAAACGCTTAAAACCTTATTACGATGCCGCCATCGTCCAATCTTTAATTGAAGACAGGATGACGCCTTTTTACTCGGGGAAGTTGTAGAGAGGCATCTTGAAGGGTTCAGGGCATGACGCTCAAGAGAGACGACGACGAGAACCGTACAACGCTCGCCCCGAGGGTTTTCAGTATGCTCGCACAAGATATGACGACAAGTGATCACCGGACGTTCTGTTAAACTGTTCACATTGTAGCAACTTGTGAACGTCCATTTTATAATATATTTATTTTTGTCTTGAACTCAAAGGTTTGTAGCAAACACTATAGATTATCTTCAAATATGAGCTGTTTGAGCTGTGTTCATAAAGCGGGTGTTTACTCAGTATTGCTTATTTGCCTTTATTGAAATCTGTCAATTTAGTGTCTCGTAGAATAAACCACAGAACTAGCGCACGCCTTATGTTTTCTCAGGCTAGATCGGTTCAGGGATAGCAGATTGCTTCTCCATACAAATTTCGGAACACTGAATTGTCACCGCTGCCACGTGGAAGGTTCATTTTTTTCCTGTACGGGTAATAGTTACCGGCAAAAATAAATATATTAACCGCAAGTTCCAGCATAATGAAGCAAAAAACACAGCGATTCGTCTTTCCAGAGATGGTATATTTTTGTAACATTCTTAAAACGGCTTTGTAGGGCGGGGTATTGGGGAATTCGCGTTTATGGCTTTTGTGAGACAAAATCGAGACTGATTTCGTGTTCGCTGTAGGTAAATAAAAACGAGTGATGCCTTTTTTAAAGAGTGTGCAGAAAGCCAGGTTATTTACACAAATTGATATCTTTTAATCTAAACATTTCGAACAGCATTGAAGATAAAAAGCAATTAAACTAGATCAAGGTATTCTATTGACAGCCATAATATTGTTAATTTAATGTTAGCGTCTAAAATAAAGAAAAAATGATTATTGAATTTATAAATAATGCCCTTATTACTGGAATTTATAGCTTACAGAGTATCCGCCTTTATATACAGCCAGCATTCACAGACTACACAGACCTACATCTCACAAGGTTTAATCTATCGATATCCAAAGAGGGAGAAAACACCTGGTAGTAGTTCTGTCACCTTCGGAAAAGGTTTCCTATTAGGAAGTGACAAATTAAAAAACACGACAGATGAAAGCGTATTGCCAAGGAAATATTTAGTTCATTAATCGTAGCTATTTCAGCATCTTCTGGATTTCGCTGCCATTTAATGTTTAGTTTTCCTGTACATTGGGGAGCGCGTAATCACGACGATGCAGGAAAGACATCATCTATACAGTCTAAAACGACAAATGTAATTAAATGCACATTGATTCCTTTCAGGATTACTGCCTGATCCTTGATACCGATAGCACAGATCAAGCCACCTACTATGTTTGCAGAGTTCAATAGATGCTTCATAATTATTGGGTAACTATATCTATACTTAAAATTTTGTTAGCAAATGATTCAAAATAGTACCTTAACTGACTAAAATTGCAAAACTGAACATGATTTTAAATGACCGCGGTTGTTCCCCACCTTCCACATATATTTTTCTACTGTGCATTAGGAAAGCTTCTTATAGATCTTTGCAACGAGGGCCTCCTGGACGTCACCATATTGTTTGCTGGGCTGTTGTGTGCGCCTGACGTCAACACGGTGGAGGCGGCAGCGTAACCGGTTTGCAAAAGTCCAGAGAGGAGGCCTTTGCGCAACCTCCTCGCCCGATGAAAAGGTCTATAGGCACCTCCCTTCAAAGAGCAAGCATTGAATAGGAAGCTGGAAGGAAGTGAAAAACCTAACATGGTTAAGGAAACGGAAAGAAAAACGAAGCGGAGCTTATCTCTGCCGCATAATAAGTACACAAAGGACGCACACAGCCGAAGTGTCAGTATGGCGCTTCTCGCCTCATTACACCTCGTTATGCAAGCTACAATTGAGTATTTACAGTCAAATTCTTATGTTTAGAAGCGAGAATTCAGAGATTCACAAAAAAAGTTTAATCAAATATGTAAATATATAGTGTGGTTTCAAAGCAAGGCAATTAAAGGCACCTGCACATCTCCTTCTGCCTAGTGAGTCAGGCTTGCCGTCTTGTCAGCTTCCTCTGCAGTGTTCAACAGCGGCTTGATGTGGTGGTACATCTTTGTGAGGATTTTGAACTCAATATTCTAATATAGAAATGGAAGCTTATTGTTTTCTCTACCTTTACCAAAAGATTGTGAAGCAAATTATGTGTATAAAAACTTCAGTATTCATAACAAGTTCGATCATCGCTTAATTACTTGAAATAATAGACATTTTGAAATAACAATACATGAACTTTGCGATGACATATGAACCTGTCTGGTATAAGTTGCAGTTGATGCGATAAAATACGATGTTGCACTAAGTGTGAAAAAAAATAGGGCAATGAAAGAAAAACGAAAAAGCTTTGATTAAATAGTTCATATCATGTATTAATAATTACTCTCGTGGATTCCTTTTCATTTTCCTCATCTGTTTTATGTATCTTATCTGCAATTTTCACGAATTGCTTCTATTTTAGTTTCTCGCCCACTATTTACTGCGACTACTATTTATGTCATCTGCCCACCTCTTCCACTTCTTCCTTGTTCTCATTTTTCTAGAGTAGTTTATAAGACCCGTTCACGCAATATTTTCATCATTTAGTGATGTTTGTCTCTTTGCTAGGTTGTGATTGCTTCTATATCAATTTTGTAATTTTATCAATTTTTGGTCCTCTCGTTCTAGACAATTTTTCTTCACAGTATATACTCATTCTCAACTCATAGACATAGTACATTTCAGAACATCTCCAGCCGAGCTCAAATCTTAACGTGATGTTCACCCTACCTAACTCGCTAATCATACTGCTACCCCATGCTGCTTCGCGCTTCTCAAACTGGCTCTGCATGTTTTTATATTAAAGGGGCCCAAAACAGCCTTAGTGATACAGTTTCCCTATGCCTAGTATGTGAAAGAATGTCGATGTGAGATAGCCTTGCCGCAAAAATTTTTTAAATGCGGCATTTGGAAGCAGAGTTATTTGCAATCAAATTTTGAATATCTGCGCCTTCGCGGCTTTCCTCCTCTTTTCAACTTTTTAGCGCGCGCAAAGGCTGGCCCTCCTCCAAGGCCTCGCCCACTGACACGTCACAACTGACGCATCTGCGCTTTTACTTTTTTTGCTTAGCGCCACACGCCGCAACTTCCGTTTTGTCGCGCTTGCTTGCCGACGCGCCGCCGGGGGCCTCTTGTCGTCTGCTTCATCGTCATCGCCCTTCGGCACGAACTCGCAAGTTTTGTTGCCACGCTATACATCCCTGGCGTTGACCTCACCTTCGATTTTGTGTTACGTCGTGTGCGCGACGGGTGCAGGACAGTTCTGGGCTAGGCTGGTCACTCTCTTGAGTTCGCGAAGGCAGTTATCGAAGCGCTGAATTGTTGTTGTTGACGGGACATGAGCGGGAGGTTGTTACAGTGTGCAGTCCCTGGCTGCGAAGGTATTGCTAGTGAGGGCAGGAAAAACATTCTGCATCAAGTGCTTCAAAACGCCAACCTCCGGAAACAGTGGCTACAGATCATCGGATAGCCAGCATCGGTGAAGACAGCGTTTATCTACGTTTGCTTTACCCGGATATGTGGTTCGCGATTTGGGGATCCCAACAAGACAGTCTGCGTGAAGGAGCGGTACCAACGCTGTTTCTTCCAACCCTGCCGGTAAGTGTAAATTGAAAAGATTGTGATAATATTAGCTTTAGACGCGTTATCACAGTACAGAATGGATTGTTTTTTTTTTTTTTTAACTCAGGCGATCTTGCTCGGCGTTGTGGCATGCATATAGCAAGATTTGTCATGATCACTGTGAACTACACTGCTCAAAATAAACCAGTGGCGAGCTTACGATGGGACTTTATTATTTTTTAATGTTATGCTAGTCGACCCCACGCACCAATGCACCCATATAAGCCGTATACTATCATCGTCGGGGTTCAGCAGCGGATTCTTCAACGGCATGTACTTGTGGGGGTCGAGTCCCATCTCGGTACTCATTCGCCGAAGTCGCTTTTCAAGCTCGGGGTCCATAATATCCGTACCGCAGCAAGGGCATGAGATGTTAGCGAAAGACTAGAAATTCAGAATCGAGATCGCACAGAGCGGTCTTCCGGGCGTTGCGGAGGGAAACTCTCTCGTGCACCTTGCCCGAACCTTGAAACCTCCGTGTTTAGGTTCCTCTTGCTTTTGACTATATGATGCCCCTTCGTGAAAGATAACGATCGATTGTAAAGAAAAAAAAAAAAGGAAGGGGATGAGGAGAAGGGGACTGCGTAGTTGTGCGCTGTGGTGTAGTTTGTCAGCCGCGGTTCGGCGTCAGCTGACTGCAACGACGAATACGCGCGCCGACAGGAAGTAAACAAACTTTGTTCGGTGCCCGATTATTATCGCAGCATGACTCCCGCCCTGTAGCTTTTTTTTTTTTAACGCCGTGCGGTGTTTGTACAGAGCGTACCCTGAAATGTCGCGCGGATGGAGCCGCGTCCAAGTTTACCAACCGAGGCGGCCAGGAATTAGAAACACGTGAAAACCGAGATGGGCGTTGATAAGAAGAAAGAGAAGAAAGTCAGGAATGAAGAGATGGAAACAGAAAAAGAAAAGTGCCAAGAGGCTTTACCCTTCAGCAGGAGGGGGGGGGGGGGGTCGCGAATGAAACGTTATCACTCGCGTGAACTGGCTTAGTCGCTCAAAGTTGTGCCTCTTTATCCCTAAGCGATCAGCTGCCGATCGGAAGTGTAAGAGTTGGTTTTGACAAGAGCATAGACAGGAGTTATACACAACTAGATTTTTCCTGCGGAAAGGGGGGGGGGGATTAAACGCAACAAGGGAAGAGGACTTCTCCAAATGGCTCACCGACAGCAATAAGAGCAAGAGCCTTCTCCGGTTCCTAACGGAAAATAATATGCACGGGTTCTTATAATATGCCTTTGGCAAGCTTGCGTAATAAAAAAAGAAAAACAGCGCGCGCATGCAGTAGTGCAACGATCGAGTGACACAGTTCGGCACAATGTTACAAGTGGCTCACAAATGCACATTTATTTTTGTCCCAGCTTTTCCAGGAACAGCGGGTGCAGATCATCAGCCAGCTGGATGGAATGGAAGTGGACCTCGCAGGAGATGAGCGTTGCGACTCCCCGGGCTACAGCGCCAAGTACTCCACGTACAACGTTGTTATCATTCAGACTGACCATATTCTACAATGGGAAAAGGTAAGAATAGGAGAGGTAAGGCAATGCTGCGATATGAAAATTGGCAAGCTGCAATTCATATTAACTGTGTGAAGTCAGCTGCAGTGCCCAATAGTGCGAGCATGGGGCCTGGCCTCAACTTAACGAGTCTCAGTGCAGTCTTTAACAAAAGGCGACAATTTCTGCATATTATTAGGAGAAATTATTTTCAGCCTCACCAAGAGTGCCCTTGGCAAGTGCTGCTTGCATGTCTATACATAAAAAGAATCAAATTAATCATTATATAATACAAACAATTGAATTACAAAACGTTTTATCGTTGCAAACCATTGGTGAAGAGGTACATTTGCTAACATATATTATTATGTAATGAGTTTTTAATTTCATCTATCTACAGACCATCACCCAGCTATCTGGACATATTGCAAGAGCAGCAAATCGCCCATACAGCAGTACTTTGATGCTTGGTGCATTACTAAAGATGCATTCAGTTGCTTGCTTTAATAATTAGGGCGAATACATGGTAATAACAATATTCTATACTGCATTTAAGAAGTTGCAAGCTGTGAGCAGGTCAAAGGGCTGTGAAGCAATAGAACCATGGATCCAGACAATCACAAGTCTATGTTGCTGCCCTGGGCTAGGGTAATGGTGACCTGATCATCAGCATGTAGCAGCCTGTTGAACCACATATGCAATAAGCGTGATGGCCATGATAGACCATACATCAAATGCCTGCATTAGCTCCTTGCAAACAGGCAATGGATGAGCAGAGGTAATCTGTTCTGTATAGTTTTTTTTTTTTGTAAAGTTTTCACTTTGATGTTGTTTGGAAGGTGCACGGCTCACACTTGTGGCATTTGTCAACCAATGATAAATTTAAGAGATAGGTAATGCAAATAGAACTTCACAGAAAAAACTTTGTATACATTCACACATAACAGGAAGTTCACATATGACATAGCTGAGAAAGAAACCCCTAATGAAGTGAAGAAACAAAATAATGTAAATGGGAGTGCTGAGACTGCAAGATATTTTAATACTGAGGCAGCTTGGTTATACATGCTAGTATGGAACACAAATACAATGGGATTTTCCATACTGTCCTATACTGACAATTTTAAAGAAGACAAAGTGTAGCATGTTTGCTCGACATCTCTTAGATTTCTTTTCACCGTAATATAGTAGTACAAGACCTGGGGTGTTTTTAAGAATATGATGCTAAAACTGTTTTCAGCTGCAATGCAGCAGCTGCAAGCAGGTTCAGCATCTACGATTGACTAGAACACACATCAACACTGCAACTCATCAGCCAAATATTTATATATATTTTTTATGTATATATTTTTAACAGATTCATGTGCTTTCAAGAAGCTGAACTCCATTCTGAAGAACTCCCAGTTTTTGATTGACACTCGACAACTGTCTCCCAAAGCCCAAACATCTTCCCTTGAATCTTTTCACAACTTTGTCATCAAGTTTGCTCCCAAATCAATTGCATACTCGGATGGTGGGATGCAAGTAAGGTTTGTTGAATGAAAGAGAAGACTAAGACATTATTTTTCCCTCCAGTGTGACTATGTAGTCCAACTTTTCTGCATGGCATGTGCAAACAATAAGTCCTTGCATGAAGCTTTTAATGTATGTACATAATATTGTCATTATAAAAGGAACAGAGACCATAGGAAATAGAACACAGTGCGAAAAAGAAAACCAGAAGTTCATATCATTTGCTCCATTTCCTTTTGCTCCTTTTGATTCTTCAACTTGCTAAGCAGCCCATTGGAACTTGCAACTAAGCAGATTGCTTTTAGTTCATGCTATGGAATAGCCCTGGAGGGCTGAAAAATTGCTTTGTGACCAATTTCAAGCACCTCAGAACAGTCATTCTCATGGTCTAGTGCTGAGGTTTAGAGAAAAAAAGTTCAAAGGTTTTTTTTTTTTTTGATGTGAGGAGGGGGAAGCTGCTGTGTTACTGGATGCATTTGGCACCTTCTTTTTATGGAAGTTGGGCTTGACTTCAGTCTCCTTAGTGCAGTGCTTGATCTGGAGCTCTCATGTTATCAGGCCAGGTAAAATGAAACCCTACAATTGCGATTCACAGGAGTCGACCCTGACATCTGCCAAAAAAAGTGCCCTCCACGTAACTCAATCCCAACTTCTGCATAAAGTAGGCACTCAATGCACCTTATGAGCCAGCTGCCACAATCCTTCCATCCTGATAGTAAATACACTGCTGTAAAATTAGCTGAACTTATCTTGTGTCTTTCTTTTCAAAACTTGGAACACTTCCATGTCAAAGGTAGTTATCATACATTTGGAGGAGACTGCAGTGCACACTTCTGACATTCAAGGATGCTTCATATAATATGGTAAAAACATATTTGGTAGAATGGTAGCACTAGCCATTCTGTAATCCCCTTCCGTGGAAAAAGTGAGACAGGAGGCTGACGTACTGCACAGGCCACCAAGGGTCCTCATTGAAAGTCAGTGCTGTTATATTAAAATAGGCACATGGGATGAGATAAAGAACAGTGCACCAGAAATACATACAGACAGAAATGACATGAGCTGAGACACTGCAGTGACACAAAGTTGAGGGCGAGCATGGAGGGCTGGCTGGAAAAACACCTTGTCTCTCTTTTTTGCTCATCTTAGTGCAGTCCCAAGACAAAGGTAGTTTTTAAAGAACTGGAAGTTATCAGCGCAAGTTTCCGACCCCTCTAGAACCATCTCGAATGTCCCGAAGCTAATGTGTTGATATTGAAAGAATGCTCAAGGTTCACTTGATCACTTGGACTAATGATGATCGCTAGAATACCACAGCAGGGAGAACATGGGTGATCCACGATATGAAGTTGTATAGCCCATGTCATACATTCATTTTGCTGCTTGAAGATCATTGCATCACATTTTTAATTTGATATAAAGGGGCTGGATATAGAAGCTAAAACAGAAGCAATCTCTGCTGCAGTGATGTGAATATAATGCATAATGATTTCTTATAGTAGCCTCTACTTGGTATAATTTTGCTAGTAGGCAACAAGAAACACATTTTTTTCCAAAGTATGAAAAATTCATTCATATTTACCTTCTTTTTAGGTCACATCTGGCTGTTATTCACTTCAATGAAAATTCTTCTAAGCTCCAGGCACAGAAAAAGAAAGGAGAGGACGGCTGGAAAGTGAAAATGGCAAAATCAAGAAAAGGACATTTCAGTGCCGCTTCAGTGAAAATGGAGCATACTTTTTGTCAAGCTGGAAGTAAATGGAAGTAATTAAAGTGAGCCGACTTCACAAGTGACCATGTCACATCTCTCTTTTCACAGGCTCGCTGTTCCGCATCCGTTAAGGTCCACAGTTTACAAGGCAACAGTGTAATTGCGCTTATCATTATTATGTGCCAGATATAATACTGTGTTCTTAGAGGTAATTTATACTGCTGAGCGACTAAGAAAGCACAACGCTTCGCTGCGGAGAGGTTTTTTTTTTTTTAATAACGTCAGTTGTTTACCCTCAGGACATAATGGAATATGCTCTAGGACTTATCTAGAGAAATTCTGCAGGCCTTCTCTCGAAATAAAGTTGTTTTCTTTGTTTCTTCGGTGCCTCCTCATCACTGCACGTCATGTGAAACCTTGCAAGGGGCAGATACAGCATGCGAATGCTAATACGTGTTTACCGCGGCGTCTTGTATCTCACCGGCCTAACCGCTCAGTAGTTTGTGGTGAAACTGCACACGGAGCTTTGATATTGCGGTAACTTCTATTTGCTCGCAGTAAGTTAGGTAAGGGTGCTTAATTCGCTGCTGCTGCGTACAATGCGAACCCGCAATCTGCGCCAGTATCGGGGGCCGAAAGCTGCCAACGCCGGCACATGATACCACGGGTTCGCGCATCGCGCACGGCCAAGTCAGGTAGGTACAGTTGTCTTAGCTAATTTACTATAAGGCAAAAGTTTATAACCTACAAACTTACTACGAGACAAAATGCAACCTCCGTGAGTAGTTTCACGCAATCAAGTCAATGGTTAAGACGGTAGGATTTTAATAGCCGCCACAGTAATGATGTATCACAACAATGACTAACTCATTGCACCTGTGAAACCGTCGCTTATCTGTGCGCTAATGTTCAAGCTAGTAAACACATTACTTACCAGCGTATGTTGTCGCCTTGACTTGATCCGAGGTGCGTATTTTGGTTTGGTGGACACAGGAACGGAGCAGCGGTTGCCTCCGAAATTTTGCTGCACTACGTAAGGCGCAGTGGATTGGGGCCCGACATTTAAAGCACCGACTTAATGTTGTAAACCTGTAAGCCGACTTCGAAGTTCATTTCGCATGGGCGACACAAGAAACGAGAACATTCACAGGCGGAAAGTGCCCCGCAAGTACACTGCAAGGAACTGAAACGAGATCGCCGCTCGCGACCGCGCCGCTGCGATTGCCGTGGTGCCTGCGCGAAGGGCAAAGATGCGCGCGTGCGCGCACGAGACCGGAAGTGCAGGAAAAAAAAGCTTTGAAAAAATGTTTCTGTCTACAAAACATCCTAATTTTCTTTCCTGATAATTAAAAGTTAAGCGTATTTCGATTTTTCTGGCATAAGCGATAGTTTAATGGCTGTGTGACGTCGCAAAGAAGCAGACCAATAGTCATTCGAAAACGCATGCACGTAGCAGCGTTGCACCGAGGAGAAGGAGGACTGGCAAAAGTCGAAGGAAAGAACGCGCCAACTTTCGAATGGGATTGTGGGACCTGCACTGCGCGTAGACGTGTATTATTGCGTTCAAATGTGTATCGCAGCATAATCTAGCGACTGAGATAGTTTGTGAGGAGTGCTCGGGAGGTGTTTGTGGGCCCCTTTAAAATCCTTCCCAATTCACATACTTCACAAGCAACTCGTCGGTGTGTCTTTTGGGGAAAATCCCTGTTGAAATATCCGATTGGTGTGAATGCATTTGCGTGACGAATACATATCCTCTGGTGAAAGTGGTGGACAGAGCTTTGTGTTTTCCTTCAATCTTCCTTATTTTCTTTTCTTTATTTAACTTCTTTCTCGGTTTTTCTTTTTTAAACCAATTGGAAACGGCGTTTTAGATCTAGTGCTGATGACACAGTCACAAAATGTGCATTTGAACATTTTTATTGCATTAGCAGCAACAATGTTTTGCACTGCAGGTAGGTCTTAACACTGAAAAACTGAATTGCAAAAGAAGGCCATATACTGTTATACTCGAGCAAATGTAGTCTGCATTACCGACAAAAATTTACAATGGTCTGAAGAAGTCTCGAGCACAATCTCCTGTCATGATAGCACTAAAAGGTATCAGATTGTTCAGAACCAGTTCATTAAAATCAAAGACAAACATATTTCAAAAATAAATATTACGTTCACCAACGTTCACTTCACATGTGAAGCAATGCATCAACAAAAAACGTGTGTACTCTAAACCAAAACTAAGAGCCATGGATATTGATTGGAAGCTTTACAGGGATCACCAGAAATAGGCGAGTGTAATTGAAGTGTCTACAGAGACATGCTTAGAGCGAAAACCTTTAATGGCTCATTGATATCGAGAGACGTGGTCAGTAGAGGTGTCACTCCTTCGAGAGCGAGAGTTAAAATAAATTAATCAACCTTCTCTCCACCAGGAATCGAACCTCAATCTATTGACTTGCCAGCCAGCGTGGAGCCCAGTGCTTAACCAACTGCACCACTCCCCAATTTTTCTCTTTATTGCCTGGCTTTGGCACACGACATAACAAGAAATAAAACTCTGATCAAAACATAAAAAATGACACGCAAGGTCTTTGCCAAACGCACCGAGGCTGCATGGTTTCTTTTCACTTGTATTTTAAAGCCAATTTGTAACCCCAGGAGATCACACCTTGTTAAGAAGTGAACACAAGAGCTCGCCTTTACTTTGTATGGACTGAAAGCTGCAGAAATAGTACGAATTCTCTGCTACCAGAAGCGGAACATGCAGCCTGGTTACTTTTGGCAAAGATGGTATATGAATGAATTTTATGATTAGCCACTGTTCGACTGACCTCGTCGCTTTAAACTCGCGCAGTGACCACAAAGGTTCTAACGTTGTGAGCGATTCGGGAGGTCCTGCAGCCACTTTTTAAATACAGTAAACCACTCCGCACTGTCTCGGAAATAAATTCGAGCAAGTCATTGCTGTAACAGTTGTAGCCTGCCATTCTGGAGCGCCATATGCAGTGGAGGCCCATATGCATAAATATGTCACATGAAAACCCATGGTCATTCTTTGTCGAATGCCGTGTGAGTCCAGTGGGAAATCTTTTTTCATGGTCCGCTGAAATACAACCCAAAAATATACCCCTTTCCGACAATGTAAAAAACATTATCTATTGATTCCGGCTGCTTAAAGGTTTACCAATGGGTTTCCCGCACCAAAAAAGCCCCTGCCCTCCAAAAACATCTGTACTGGTATTGTCCTAGTATGTAACTTGAAAAAAAGTTTTAGCTCCTGCCGGAACTTGCATTTTCTTTACTCTATTTAATACATCTCTAGCTAGGTCTGCACTGTGTACACCCTGCACAAGGTTTTTGAGAAGACAATATCACACAGATCGTGGTAAAGCTTTTTCCTCTTTACAAGAAACAAAAATTCTAGATAGAAACGCATTGTAAGGAGCTTAAAACTCTCGCTAACCTCACTGTAATATCGAGAAATCCCACACGCTACCTTTTTGGTATAGCCAACGAGATCAGGTAACAGGTGCCGCAGACTAACTTGGCAGAGGGTGCGCAAGAATGGGTTGGACACTTAGTGAAAATCAAACATTGATTGATCACCTGGCTTAAAAAAACCATGCCCGAGGCTCAAACACTTATCTTTAACCGGCGGGAGCAGATTCGTCCTATTGTAGCGTACCAATTCCTCCACCCAAAAGAAAACGGCAAAAATTCTGGGAAGCTCTTGTAAGTTTAGCCGCGAACAATGCAATTCTTCCAATACGTAGCATAGCTTTCTGATGAAAAGCAGATTACATTCTTCAGCTCTGGCGAAAATGGATATGTTGGCGCCTTTGCACTTCTCTGCTTTCTCCCATAGTTCATGCGTCTTCCCTTTATATTGCTCTTTTTAGCGGTAACTATCCAGATCGATACCTAAGTACTTGGTCGGGGTATCTGCCCACGTCAAATTGGCAAAGTGGTCAGGCTTCGATGGCCACTGTCCATGCCATAGCCCAAGGCAATTGGCCCAGTTCACCCTTTAAAACCAGCAGAAGGACGAGGAAGAATTGGTTTGAGGGACTGGAAGAGGTGTACGAGACCATGGAGAGCCACGTTGGCAGGTTGAAAATCGTGTGGACATCATGGGAATAAATATAGTCATAGGCGGCCTTGGAGTTCGCCCTTCTTATTCTGCAATTTTGGTGCCGCAAACGGGAAGGTAATGTGAGCTCCTTCGTCGATCCTTCCTGGAGGTTACTGGAAGAACGACAACGACCCTCCAGGAAGATACCAGGAATCGAACCCCACCGGACAAAGAGAAGAAGGCTGCGTTTGAATAACATATAGCGTATAGAAAGAAAAAAGCGATATTAAACAAGCTTTTCTGACCCAGCTGTTTCTCCAGGCAAGAGAACTTTTAAATTTGAACACAGCAAATATTTTAGCGCTAAACTTATCCATTTCCATCGTCTACACCTAATTTAGATGGGACAAAAATCTAGTTAAACCACAAACGCTGACCTGGAACATAGTCGAATCACATGCGCGGGGCTGGCATCCTTCGAGAAACATCTAGACATATCTTGCACGAGAAAGAAAATAATGAAGCCGTGTATCACAACTACGATAGTGTACAAAGTGTACATAATCTATCCGTGTGCTAAAATCACAGCTAGAAGGAAGCATGCCGGTAGCTCTTAAAAAAAGGTAAATAGAATAGAAAGGTTCGGGGCAGTATTAATGATTAGGTGTGGTTTAGTTTGTGGGGATTAACGTCAACAAAGCGACTCAGGCTATGAGAGATGCCGTAGTGGAGGACTCCGGAAACCTAGACCTCATGGGGTTCTTTACGTTCACTGACACAGCACAGCACACCGGCGCCTTGCTTTTCGTCTTCATCAAAAACCGGACGACGAGGCCGGGATTCGATCCCGCTTCCTTGGGAACAGTAATCACGCCGTAATCGCAGCGCCAACAATGGCTCTGTTTCAATTGTGGAGTGAATTGATTACTCTGATCGAGGTAGTGTATAGTACGTTGTTTTTAGTACAGCTCGCTACGACCTTTCCTGCAGCTAAAGTGATGGCATAACGTTCGACTCTAAACACTGATGCAGATTCAGCCAGCCCACCTTTCGCGTTTTTTTTTCTACAAAACCCCAACAAAAGAAAGCTGTCTTCGTATTCTCTGTCTAAAATGCTCAGGAAATGTATTTACCGTAAAGAAAAAAGTTCAGATTAGGTGGGCATATCGCCGAGAAAGAGGAAGAGAAAGTGATTTCGCGGAATAGCTTACTGCAAGCTAGGCCACCCCCGCTCCGGTCCTGCTCGCTACCAGTGCCCGCTACCAGTGCCTGGATCCCCGCTTAACACTACATGAAGAGTAAAGACCTCTTCTCGTATATGTGTGCAGTATGGTGGATTGTACTAAGTGTGTGGATTTCTTCGCATCTCCATTTAAAGCGGAAGATGCGTGTTCTGATTACATGGAGCTTATTAAAACGTATCCTGAATCAGCATTTTATAATAATTAAATAACAGATATGGTATGAAAGTCCTCAAATGTTTGAATATGTCAGCATGTAGCCATGGTTTTAGTGGTTGAAAACGGTGATTTGCTAAATTCTACATGCGTAATATTCTTAAGCGACGCCCTCTTTAAAGCAGTTCGAAAACGCAAACGTAAAATTTGTTCTGGATTCGATTTTTCTCATGACAGTCTCGCTGAGTATACACATTTCATCAATAGCGCTCTCCAGAATGTAATTAACACCGCTTCTTGGGAATATTGGTGCATATTTGAATTGGTGAAAACCTGCGCCACGCGGAACACACCACAAGAAAGGATACGAGACACTCCCGTCTTCTTTCTTGGGCTGTGTTTTGTTCGCCACAGCCTTTCACTAATTCAAAATATCCTAGAATGTAAATTAGTAAAATGAACTATCTATCTCTCTCCCAGCACTTGAGTGGAAGGAAGTTTAGTATATTCCGATATCTGAAGCTTTATTTTCGGTGAGTTGATATCAGTCAGTAAGGTCACATTTTTAAGGTCGGGCCTAGAAAATTTAATTCCTCTTTTACCGCTAAAAAGGTTTCGGTTTTACAGGGTAGCATACTTTCAGGAACTTCTTCACTGCGGAAAGGTAAAACAATTTTCAGGACTAGAAAAAAATGTTTATTATTATATTGCATATGACGGGGAGAGCCACCGAGAGAATCATGAGGTAGATTTTAAACACGATACCATCTGATATCGAGACTTGTTAAAGGAGTAATGCACCATACGTGCGTATTAAGCTTGTTTCATTCGTGGCTGTGATGCAGTACATTTTCGAATATAGAATCAATGAATGAAGCCAGCTTATCTGTGAAGTGCAACTACTGCTTCCAAAGGGATCAAAGGGATTAAAATAAATACTCAAAAGTTGTGGAACGCAAATATACGTTGTTCCTCCAGGTGTAGCTGACGTAAACTACTCAAAGCCAGTCGTCATGCTTAGCTCATTACTTGCGCCAGAAAAATGAACAAGGGCTTAGGTTCATTCGACTACATTGTTTTTAGTCAGCCCTACAGGCGTTTTGGAGTGAGAAGCAACACAATAAATGCAGACAAATGACGAAAATACATTCGAAGGGAAATGACATCAGGTGCCCTTTGTTGTTTCGACCTCTAGATTTTTGTTGTGCTCTAAAAGTTATTTTTCCACACGTCATTGAAAACGCGTGCATTGACATGGCACAGCAAACAAGACTTTTTTTTCTAATGAAGAAAAAGAAAATCACGAGGAAATACACGTTGCCTTTGTTGAACATTGAAATTTACATTTATTAGGCGCAATAACTTTAAAAAGTGGCATATGGCTGTATTGGTTTGAGACTACCTGCTTTTAATGCCAAAATATAGGCCTTTGGTGACTGAAATGAAGTGTACAGGCTGAAGTTCTGCAAAGTAAATGGAAAATAGTTTTTTTTTTGCATGATTGCCTTAGGTTTTTTCTCCACTACTTTTCCCTGACAACAGAAACTAATTAACTGGGTGAATCGTGGAGCCTATAGGCCTGCACAATAAAAACAGTGATCATTATAATCGTCACACTTAAAACATTAGTCTTTAGACCTAGTTAATCTCAAAGTAAAGCCATTCAGGTATGTCTTTACTCTCATCACGTCCATAATGGCCGACATTTTTAACCTGGCTTTGCAAATAGGAGCTTTTCCCGGCGAGATAACGACATGTTAAATTACTGTTGTTTACAAAAACGGTGAGAAAAACCTGCCTATATTTCTGGTATTTCCGAAATCACTTGAAATTGTTTTGACTATCGTGTAACAAATTTCACTGAAAGGAAATATGTTCTAATATATTGACAATTTGGTTTCCGAAAAATATGTCGACTTGATGCGCACTGTGGTAATGTAAGAAAGCTTTTACAAAACTTCGACGACAATTGGAACTCTGTGGCATTCTTCTGTATTTTAGAAAAGCATTTGATTTTGTCTATGATAACGTATACTTCTAAGTCAGCAGCAATCATATGGTATTTTTGGAGTACCATTGGTATTCCGGAAATCTTAACTTACGAATCGAAAATAATGCGTTTGTGCACACAATGAATCTCACTTTGCGCCTAAACAGCAGTGAAGTATACCAAGGAAGTGTAGATATCAGGTGCGCGAGGTAATTGAGGACGTTATTTTGGCGTCACGCAGAAAAGAAGATCACCCGCAAAAAAAGACATATATTACACAAAATTTGGGAAACACTTTTATTACTGTTTATTTTCACAATCATTTGAAGAATCTGCCACCTGTAGAAGTAACCGATTCAATTCGGCAGCGAAAACGGCTGCATGCACGAATAAGGTAGTCCTTACAGAACCTGTCCATTGAGTCACGAATGGCGCACTTGAGAGAGTTTTTTGTAATGTCTCCTTTTGTTGGCCTTGCGCTCAACAACGCCCGAGACATACTAGTAGAGTGAATTGAAATCTGCGGAACAAAGAGGCCACAAGTTGGGAATGATGTGGGCATGGAAGGTGTCTGCCAGCCATTTATGAATGACGCAGCTAGGTGGCGTAGGCCGGAGCCAAATCTTACTGAAAGACGTAAGGTGTTCATTTCCAGACAGTAGACGTCGAGGGCTTCACAACGGTGGCAATTACATCCATGTTCGCGGCAGCATTAACGCGTAGTCCTTCTGCAAAAAAGTCTGGGTGCATGACGTCTCCCCCATAGCTGACAACTACTACCATTATCATATCGGACGGAAATTTTATATGTATCACTCTAGGCACCTCATCAGCGGTTGCGCAAAGCCATCTGTCGTTTATGGTGTTGGTTAAAGTTCTTGTCATCTAAAAAAAAAAACAAGGTACTCCCAGGCTCATCAGGTCTCTTCAGCTGTCCAAGCAAGTGCTTGCACCGGAGTAGAGAATTCTTTCTGCCGAATGTTATCGGAAAAAAATTGCCTCCTCCTTCTGACATAGAAATGGTACCTGAAGTCCTCCTTCAACAACGATCCTGACAGTTGGCTCTTCGACTTGGAGCTGCTGTTGACTCTCAGTTGACAGTAGACTCTCCTACTTGGGAACCTTACCAACTGCCCCTACTCGTCATATTCTGCAAACTTAATTCACTGTTACAAAACGAAAACATTGCCTGCGCTCCGCAAAGCTGGTGCCAGCAACATGCGTCCCTAAGAGGTTATTTTTAGCTCGCAGGTAAGGCTACTGGGCACAGCATGCATATTGAACTACTGTTTTTTATGCGTGACAAGATCATATAAATGGGGAGGCTGCAGATTTCAGACACTTTACTTGTATATAATATGACAGTACTCCACTTCGGTTTTTCTAGAAAATAAACATGGCATAAACAAATAGCAGAGCCATATTTGTGACAAGAATAAAGTACACGACGTTTTATTATTTCACCTCAGCTAGTGCAGCTATACCATAACGAAATCAAGCCAACGCTGAAGGTGTGCCTTTTTCACATTTTCTCATATGGATCGCCAAAACTATGCTTGTGAAATCGTGCTGACGTGGCTTTCCCCTGGCCAGCACGTATTTATAAAATGCCGCCCATCGCACTTTTCAAACCTAAAATGCAAAACATCTGTTTATTGGATCAAGCTGAGTAGCCATTCACCCCATGGTGCTGTGCTCGCGAGAGCAGTTTTGCCAGTTCTTTGCAGAAAAGGCAACCCAGTTTTGTAATGATTATTTCAGAAAGAAAAAATCAAACCGCAGCTGAACGTCAATTTTTCGGCTTTCTCCTTTGGGCCATAATTATTTCCCGTCTTATCATAAATATTTCCGATTTTTATTTTAAACTAACAACTTATTTATCAGTAAACATGCACTGAGAGTACGGAAAAGTCCTTGGCAGTTTTAGCGCCTAAATAACAGGATCTGCCGGGATAGTTGGTTGCGAGCGCGAACACCAGTGAGGAAAAAATAAGCTAGGACAGAGGCGCTGTGCTATCCCCTATCTCCTTCGTTCCTAATTGCTTCTTCCTATCTCCTTTTTTTTCTTATTGTGCGCGCTGCTGATACAAAAGGTTTAGCGGGATAGTTTTCAATTGGCGCTTCCTCAGAGATAACCGTCAGCGACTCGAGTCAACCAGAAGTGATGCGAAGCAGCAACTGCACCCGTTTATCTCGCGACAGCCGCAAATCTAATCACTGTAGTTCGCAGCGCATAACGCGCGCATCTGGCAGCGCTTCATCAAACATCAAATGTGATCGCGGGACTCGTGGTGGTGTGGCAGCAGAGCACACTGCTATGTATTTTAAGCGATGTCGTGTTTGTGGAACGCAAATTTACGTTGTTGCTCCAGGTGTAGCTGACGTACACGACTCAAAGCCAGTCGACATGTTTAGCTCATTACTTACGCCCGGAAAATGAACAAGGGCTTAGGTTCATTCGACTTTATTCTTTTTAGTCAGCCCTACGGGAGTTTTGGCGTCAGAAGCAACACAATAAATGCAGACAAATGAAGAAAATACATTCGAAGGGAATGACATCAGGTGCCCTTTGGTGTTTCGACCTCTAGATTTTTGTTGTGTTCGAAAAGTTATTTTTTTTCCACACGCCATTGAAAATGCGTGCATTGACATGGCACAACAATCCCGACTTTTTTCTAATGAAGAAAAAGAAAATCACGAGGAAATACACGTTACCTTTGTTGAACATTGAAATTTGTATTTATTAGGTGCAATAACTTTAAAAAGCGGCATATGGCTGTATTATATTGAGACTAGACTACCTGCTTTAATGCCAAAACATAGGTCTGTGTTGACTAAAATGAAGTGTACAGGCTGAAGTTCTGGAAATTATATGGAAAATATCTTTTTTTGGCATGATTACCTTAGGTGTTTTCTCCGCTACTTTTCCCTGTCAACAGAAACTAATTAAGTGGGTGAATTGTGGAGCCTATGGGCCTGCACAATAAAACCAGTGATCATTATAGTCGTCACACTTAAAACACTAGTCTTTAGACCTAGTTAATCTCAAAATAAAGCCATTCAGGTATGTCTTTACTCTCATCACGTCAATAATGGCCGACATTTTTACCGTGGCTTTGCGAATAGGAGCTTTTCCCGACGGGATAACGACATGCTAAAATTGCTGATGTCTACAAAAATGGTCACAAAAACCTGCCTATATTTCTGGTATTTTCGAAATCACTTGAAATTGTTATTGACTGTCGTGTAACAAATTTCACGGAAAGAAAATGTGTTCTTATATATTGACAATTTGGTTTCCGAAAAATATGTCGAGCTAATGCGCACTGTGGTAAAGTAAGAAAGTTCTTACGACCTCGACGGCAATTTGTATTCTGTGGCATACTTCTGCATTTTAGAAAAGCATTTGATTTTGTCTATGATAACTTATACTCCTAAGACAGCAGCAATCATATGGTATTTTTGAAGTACCATTGGTATTCTTGAAATCTTAACTCGCGAATCGACAACAATGCGTTTGTGCACACAATAAATTACCCTTTGTTCTTAAATAACAGTGAAGTATATCCAGGAAGTGTAGATATCACGTGCGCGAGGTAATTGAGGACGTTATTTTGGCTTGACGCAGAAAAGATCACAAGCAAAAAAAGACATATATTACGCAAAATTTGGGAAAAACTTCTATTACAGAATATTTTTACAATCATTTGAAGAATCTGCCACCTGCAGAAATAACCGATTCAATTCGACAGGAAAACGGCTGCATGCACAAGTAAGGCGGACCTTACAGAACGTGTCCATTGAGTCACGAATGGCGCCCTGATAGTTTTTTGTACTATGTCTCCTTTTGTTGGCCTTGCTCTCCACAACGCCCGAGACATACTAGTAGAGTGAATTGAAATCAGCGGAACAAAAAGGCCACAAGTTGGGAATGATGTGGGCATGGAAGGTGTCTGCCAGCCACTTATGAATGACGCAGGTAGGTGGCGTGGGCCGGAGCCGAATCTTACTGAAAGAAGTAAGGTGTTCCATTCGAGACAGTATAAGTCGAGGGCTTCACAACGGTGGCAATTACCTCCATGTTCGCGGCCGCATTAAGGCGGAGTCCTTTTGCAAACGAGTCTGGGTGCATGACGTCTCCCCCATAGCTGACAACTGCTAGCATTATCACATCGGACGGAAATTTTATATGTATCACTGTGGGCACCTCATCAGCTGTTGCGCAAAGCCATCTGTCGTTTATGGTGTTGGTTAAAGTTCTTGTCATCTAAAAAAATAAAGTACTCCCAGGCTCATCAGGTCTCTTCAGCTGTCCGAGCAAGTACTTGCACCGAAGCAGAGAATTCTTTCTGCCGAGTTTTATCGGCCAAACATTACCTCCTACTTCTGACATAGAAATGGTACCTGTAGTCTTCCATCACCAACAAACCTGACAGTTGGCTCTCTGACTTGAAGCTGCTGTTGACTTACAGTTGATAGTAGACTCTCCTACTTGGGCACCTTACTAACTGCCCCTGCTCTCCATATTCTGCAAACTTAATTCCCTGTTACAAAACAAAAACATTGCCAGCGCTGCGCAAAGCTGCTGCCTGCGATATGAGCCCCTAAGAGGTTATTTTTAGATATCGGATAAGGCTACTGGGCATAGCATGTATGTTGAACTACTGTTTTAAATGCGAGACGAGATCATATAAATAGGGAGGTTTCAGATTTCAGACACTTTACTTGTATATAATATGACAGTACGCCACTGTGGTTTTTCTAGAAGATAAACATGACGCAAATAAATAACAGAGCCATATTCATGACAGGAAGAAAGTACTCGACTTTATGTTATTTCACCTCAGCAAGTGCAGCTATGCTATAAGGAAATCAAGCCAACACCGAAGGTGTGCCTTTTTTCACATTTTCTCATATGGATCGCCAAAACTATGCTCGCGAAATAGTGCTGAAGTGGCTTTCCCCCAGCACGCAATTATAAAATACCGTCCATCGCACTTTTCAAACCTAATATGCAAATACATCTGTTTATTGGATGAAGCTGAGTAGCCATTCAAGCCATGGTGCTGTGCTCGCGAGGGCAGTTTTGCCAGTTCTTTGCAGAAAAGGCAACCCAGTTTTGTAATGATTACTTCAGAAAGAAAAAATCAAACCGCAGCTGAACGTCAATTTTTCGGCTTTCCCTTTTGGACATTTTTTCCCGTCTTATCATAAATATTTCCGATTGTTATTTTAAATTAACAAGCTTTTCATCAGTAAACACACACTGAGAGTACGGAAATGTCCTTGGCAGCTTTAGCGCCTAAATAACATGATCTGCCGGGATAGTTGGTTGTGAGCGCGCACACAGGGAGGAAAAAATAAGATTGGACAGAGGCGCTGTGCTATCCCCTATCTCCTTCGTTCCTAATTCCTTCTTCCTATCTCCATTCTTTCCTTATTGCGTGCGCGCTGCTGATACAAAAGGTTTAGCGGGACAGTTTTCAATTGGCGCTTCCTCAGAGATAAGCGTCAGCGACTCCAGTCAACGCGGAAGTGATGCGAAGTAGCAGCTGCACCCTATTTATCTCGCGACAAACGCAAAGCCAATCACTGTGGTTAGCAGCGCATAATGCGCGCATCTGGCAACGCTTCATCAAACATCAAATGTGACCGCGGTACTCGTGGTGGAGGGGCAGGTACACTGCCATATATTTTAAACCATGTCGTGTTTCGTTTTTGAAAAGTAAAACGGGCAATATCCTATGGCATCTCCATGTCGGCACCACTTCGAACATGTCACGTGCACAGCGTTACATTATTTTCCTAATAGGAAGCTATATTGAGCAAGGTCACTCTATGGGAAACGGCCCAGGCTATAAATACAGTAACAGTCATTTTTCTGAATAGTTAGAGGATATTTTTAGTGAGGCGAAGAGAGGATAACCGATGGTCGCTTATGGTAAAAAACTCGATTACAAGGGACGGAAAGCTTAGCAGGGGCGGCAGAAAGGTTGGTGGGCGGATGAAGTTAAGAAGTTCGCAGGGGGCAAGTGGATGCAACTAGAAAAGGACCGGCATAATTGGAGGAATATGGGAGAAACCTCCACCCTGCAGTGCATATAATAAGGTTGATAATGATGATGATGAGTGTGTGGCGAATAATTGTGCTGCACATGCTACAAACATTTGTTGGTCCTAGCGTATTAGGGTAGTGCCTAGGGAATGCGTTTCGATGGGTGCAACACAGGAGCGCCAGTATAACGCTACATCTTATAATAAAACAGATAACGAGGGAAAGATGGGAATGTTGTTACTGCGCTTTGCGGTTGACGCAATATTTATATCGGCCTCTAAATGCTTTTTTTATCTTGCGCGGTAATCCTACATTTTGTCGATTGTAAATGTTCCTTCCAGACAGATTCCTTCCTCCTCATACAGTCGTCTCTTTGTGTGACATTTCGCTGCAGGCGCCGATTGCATCGCCACTTTAATAGCGACGTGGACTAAAAAAAAATATCTTAAATTTGAATCTGTTCGCTTGACAAGGACCTCATGAGAAGCATGCTAGGCAGATTTAATAAACCAGGCCGGATTTCCCTCGGCATGCAAGGCTTTCCTTGCAGCGAGCGTTTGTTAATGCTGCGTTGTGTGTCTTCCTTCAATAGCGTGATTCGTTCACGACACAAGGGCCTGTTTGTTGTTATTGGTCCGGTATGAACCGTATTTTTGCAAAAATATGGCGATGAGATGATCTTCATTGCTCTCATTGTGATACGTCATCTATAGGCGATTTTTGCACTCCGCGGGCCGCTTTAAACAACACTCCCTTAAAGCAGGTTCTAGGCAACCTTCCCTCTTAATAAAGCCATTGCGTCCTGCTACATTATTGTATAAGCGACGCGAAGATTACAAACGCAAAAAATGCCGCTGGACATTTGCAAACAAGCTTATGTCGAAATTAACCACGAGAGTTGTTCTCGGGGACACGAAATAACCGCTATTTCTATAATAATTATGCTAATATAGAGAACAGAGATTCATTATGACATCTGTTAACTATTTCCCCCTAAAGTGTGATTGTTCCATAAAATATGGCTTTTGTTATTGGGACGAACTGCACCAAATACTAGTATCTTTTATGAGTCCTTTTGGTATAGAACAAACTGCATATTCCTCTTCACTTAAATGTATCTAAAACACAAAATGTACAGTTTAAAGGCCTTATAGCGTGCATAGAAATATATTAAACTGAACTCTGAATAATAATGACTGCCTTTTCTGCATTTAGTGTTATTTGATTTGTTTTTAATTAAGTCAGAACGGCCGGGCAATGTCCTACCTAAAACATTGCGAAGGTGCTTAATGGCTGTAATCTGCATCCAGCACGCACTTGTTTGAGCTGTGGATGCTACAGACTGCTGGACAAGCTTGTACGTAGCAGACCAATGTCTGTAGATGACCTAGAAGCAATTGCCGAAGAGGTCGGTTATCATTATAGGTTGCAGTCGCGGAAAATCGGCGTTGGTTGACTTCAGTCCAGCCTAACAAGAGGGCCGCACTGACCCGCCTAATGGCCTAGCTACCGTGCCCGATTTTTAGGCGTTCAGTCAGATGCCCCAGATTGGGCCTTGGAAAATGGCCGACGTCTGCAGAACCTGGCACTTGGACAACCATGGGTCGTCATTTGACCGAACATCGATGGCCAGCCAGGTCGGCTACTTTCCAGCTGCTGATGGTCGGCAGTTTTTCAATGCCATCTGTCAGATAGCCACCCTCCAGAGAGGCACACGTGCATCAATAGCTCTTCTTACCCGTAAAGGTGCTTTGGCGCTCAAAACAACCTATACCATATATTTATTGAACTAAGCTTCTTCTATCAGAGCACAGCCCGACATGTGTGCTATGTATTTAAGAAACGGACTGCGCAAGAGTATGTGCAGCAACCTTCGTACTGTCTTTCAACCACTATGTGTTAGATTCTCTACATGGACAATATTATTTCATCAAACTGCATATTATGTGGTGCACTTTGCTGAACTTTTCAAAATCATTTCTGAAGTTGCGACAACGCATTACGTCATAAATCTACCTGCACCGCCGTACTCGCTCTTACACAAATGTTAAATATAGCTATCCACTAAAATAAAATTGCTGTCATCGTATATCTCAATATAAAGAAGTCCATCGACAAACTTACCCACCAGATATTACTGAGCAAGATTAACAACTATGGGTTAAGGGGTAAAATTATGAACTTATTTCATAGCTATCTCAGTGACCGTCACAGCATATAGTAATAAAACGTTTACTTCTACGTCGCAAACTGTTTTAACTGGCGTCCCACAGGGTTTAGTACTTGGGCCCGTACTTCTCTCACTTTACATAAATAATTTCCCTGTAATCTTCAAGTATAGACAACCTTTATTGTATGCCGATGACACCGCCCTCGCGTTTACAGGAGAGAATATGAGTAAAATTCAAGGGAAAAGTTTCTGCTGAGTTAGAAAATGCTCTTATGTGGTTCACATCCAATCAATTCCCCTTAAAAATTAATAAGACGAAGTGCGCAATTTTTCAGTTTAGGAAAAAGCAGTTGAACTATGAAGAACTCAGTATATCATTGCCTGGAACAAAAATTTCAAGAGGTCCTCTCGTACAAGTATTTAGGTGCATTGTTTTAATCTGACATGCACTGGAAAACACACATTACACACCTCTGTCCGAAGTTGGAATACGGATGTTTTATTTTACCTAAATGTCGTGAATGTTTCGAATACCCCACCCTGTTCATTCTTTACTTTTCCTTTATTCAAAGTCACCTCAGTTATTGCATAGAGTCATGGGGAAACACCTTTACTATTTACTAAGAACCTGTATTGCGTCTACAAAAACGCGCATTAAGAATTATTTCCTCTTCAGAGAGCTCGCAATGGTAGCACGTACCTGTAAAAGACTATTTCTGTTCTGCCACTAATTGCACTGTACGAATTCAAAATTGCTCGAATTATTCCTAGAATCATAGCAACAAATGATCCACTTCCCATCACTTTATTTAAAAGTGCGTTACTAAACGCAACAGCTCCCACATTCCAAAATTTTAATCTTTCTCCATGTCAAAACATGTACGGAAAAATCCTCGTAGCATTTAACAGCGATATTACTTGGAATTCTTTGCCACTAAATACAAAAGAATCCCCTAATTTTACTCCTGCCTGAAAGAGGTTCTTTTTTTAGAAATACTGTGTATGATGTTAACTGTATATTTTGTATAAGCTATGTATGGTTATAAGCTATTGTGTTATGTATTGTATTTGTTGTTTCATTTGTTCGCGCGCTGCATTGATTTTGTATCCTATGCTGATTATGGACACGTTACTAGCCAATGGCTATGCTTCCATCAATGTTTGTTTGTATTTTGCAAGATACGCAACAAACAAATAATGCATGAATGAATTACGGTAAGTTAAGGCCAGGCGAATAAAATATTGATTTAAAATTGCTTCTCCATGGATTGAAAAACGTTTTCCACTTTCTTCCACCGTTAGATTATTAGTTGTCGTCTCCTTCAGGAGATCCGTTTAGACGTTAGCACCTTCTATTCCGCGCTAAGCAGGATAGAGGAGAGGAGGAAATGTGTGGTGGGTAGAGGTATAATAGTGGGGGTGGCTTTAACCTGCCATTTCCACTATCATTGTAATGAACATGCACTATTCTCTAAGAGAATGCCGGTTGCCAGGGTCATAGCCGTTCACAAAGGTGGAGACCAGAATAATCTGTCAAATTACCGTCCCATATCTATTTTATCTGCTTTCTCAAAGTGTTTTGAAAATATCTTTTTCACACAGATACACGTTTTTGGGACAAATACAACATAATAACGCCCAGTCAGCATGGTTTTAGAAAGACTTTTTAAAAAAAACTGCAATGCTAACACAAAAAGTGTTAATGTTAGAGCCTTTTGAGCACAGAATTCTAACTCTTGGCATAATCGTTGAATTTTTCAAATGCATTCTATCGCGTCAATCACAAAATAAATTTGGCTAAACTCAAACACTACGGTTTCCGCGGAGAGTTCCTTCGTATATCACAGTCCTATTTAAGTTCTCCATCACAAGTAAAAATAAACAATGACTTATCAGATGTCAAGCACGTGGTTTCTGATGTTCCGCAAGGTAGTATCTTGGGACCATTGCTGTTTCTCATTTACGTGAATGACATTGTCCCGTATCAATATTCTGCCAACATTAGTGATTTATGCTGACGACACCAGTTTATTTTTCAGAGCTGCCCCATTAGTAGATCTTGAGAAACAAGCCTCAAACTGCCTACAGTTGCTACTTGCTTTGCTTTTTGTATTGCTTTGTATTGCTTTATTTGTATTGCAGTATTGCTTTTGGTTTGGGGTACCACGGCGTTTACTAATATTAACCGCTTATACTTCCTTCAAACGAAAGCCGTTCGAAATTTTATGAATGCCCCCCCACTTGGACACACTGAACCAATTTTCAATGAACTTCGAATTATTTGCTTGCCACAATTACACGAAACTTTACTCTTGCGCGGTATGAAATCGGGGTTCACAATAACAACTGCCTGGTGATAAAGCTGTCAGGATAGCAAAGCAAAAAGAGGGTATACACTACACGAACGACGCCCGAGTGGCCTGTACCTAAGATCCGAACAAATTATGGTTACCAAATGCTGAGCTACACTCTTCCGCATTAATTAATAAACAGACCGAACAAATGTGTAGATAATGAAAAATCGGTTGTTTCATGTTTGTGCTTGTTTGTAAAAGTGATATTATGCTATATACCACTGCAATGCCTCTGTAGGGTGCGTCAGCCTCGTCAAGACTTTCTACTGGCTTTTTGCCGGCGCACCCAACGTTATCAACATGATAAATAAACATTTTTCCTATTCTTATTCTTATCATGTTTTGACTAGTCTTCATGTGAATCTTGGTTTACATACGAGTGTTTCATCCTTGCGCAAACACATTTGACTCGCGCATTTCTTAAGCTCTGCCTTTTATGGCACGATGCGACCCTTGGCTACTCCTAATGATTTACGTTCCCGTTACGCACATTGGCTTGATAATTTTATATTTTATCGGTGCCCCTACATATCACATAGAATTTCACAGGTACGTACTCAGGCAGCACACCAACATCGCACCAACCCCGGCCCAATGTCGACAAAAATTGGTACCAACAATGGCGTAACACTGGTGTTTTGAGAAATTACTACATTTTTATATATTGGTCAGGCTTATATGCCAACATTGCACCTGTCTTGGCACTGCCAACATAGGCTATCAGCTGGCCGTGCCCCTAGTGTCATGTATTGGCATGCCACTAGTATTCATTGGCACTTGTGACATTGGCAATAAACCGGTCGTGCCACTAGTCTCAGATGTTGGTATTTATTGGCATGCAACAAGTATTCATCGGCACACGTGGCATTGGCACTGCCACTGTTAAGCCACCTTTAGCCATGCAGTTATTTCACCCTTGCCCTTACTGCTTCCATTTTTTTAACTGTCACTCTGACAATTGTGGTTTTCTTATGCAGTCATTTCCCAATACCACCTTGCATGTCATCTCCCTAAGGAGCCATAAAAACCATGCAAATAAATGAAGCAAGCAAAGTATTTTCCGAAAACATTTTATTCAGAGTTCATATACATGTACATGCCACAAGGACATCAGAGGGCCAAAATGCGGTGCAGGAGGCATTGGGTACAGGGTTAATATGGGAGAGGCTAGTAGGTGTAATTGGAAACAGGGCACTAAGCAGCACATGATCAGGTAGTGCAGGTAAAGGTGATGGGGTGCAGTGTGCATTGGTCATGATGGAAAGGGCTGGACATGTTGAGCAGAGTTGATGCACTAAAGCCTTGCACTATAGGAATAGGAGGCTGAGCATGGGTGCATTCAAGGGCAGTGTCCACCATGGATGGAAAATGGCAGTGGACTGTGTTGAGCATGATAGTTGGCATTGAAGGGTCAATGGATCAAGTGATGAGGTTGAGGGGGCGGGGGAAGCTCATGGCCCAGGTAGTAAGCTGGGCGCCCCGCAGGAGACGACCATTCAGGAACAGTTTGTTGAGGAGATTTGCCCGTGGGTCTTACAAATGACATCTGCACAGTAGACAAGCATATATCACCATAAGATCTAAACTCACCTTCTCAACACTTATCCAAACACATATTTGAAGTCTGGGTGCTCTATACGATTGAGTACAAAATACAGAACCCCGCTATAGTAAAACCTCTGATATAGTAAAGTGAAACTGAAGTCCCAGTTCATCTTCCATAGGCAACTGTAGATTTTCCCCCTTTACAGTAAAGATGTTTTTGGTAAAAATCGGTTAAAGTGCTTCTGGCCATGGCGACGACTCCCGCTCACTACCTAGAGTCGCTAGGCCAAGACTGTGTATTTGAAAACAGAACAATAACCCCGAGTGTTCGTTTAGGTGGCTTTACTACTAGCCGCAGCAGCAGTCAGAAGAAGCGTACTTTACAGAAGCCTTGGAGCCGTGAGGGAAAGCGGGTAGTGCGAAGAAGAAAAAAGTTCAGTTGTCTACAAACATAGCAAGGAGGCGGCGTGTTCCATTCAGAATGTAAAGGAGTAAAAGTGCAGCAAGAAATACGGAAGGGAAACAAATGGGTCAACATGTGCAGTACAAATCATGAGGCAGTGGTGGCAGAAAGTGGAGGTGCAGCGAGTAAGGTCTTACAGCACTTGAGTGCCATGCGAATTTATCATTTATTGCCTTTTAAAAGACAGAAAGAGCAAAAAGGGACACCATGTTCTTGCAATGCTTTAGTTTTTACATGAAATCGAACTTGGTTGCATTCGTAATCACGCCTTCATGCTTCAGAGTTACTTCCACAAGATGTAGCGAAATTTTATAATAAAAAAATTACACAATGAGATGATAAAAGCGAGATGGAAGGTATTTAGGTTTTTTTTTTTCATTAAGCAACAAGACGTGTTCAGTAAGTGCCTATTTAACTACTAGACAGCACTTTCAGGACCATGTCATCACAGACCACTGATACAGTAAAGACCATGATATAGTAAATATTTTCGCTGGCCTCAGTGGCTTTACCTTAAAGAGGTTCTACTGTATAAATTGAGAGCCTATTGCCACACATTCTTCTTTTAGAGCACTTTGCGACAGGTTTCTGGGCCTGCAAGGGCATGCAGCATCTTATGACTTAGGGATAATAAACATATATGCAAAATAATATCCATTCCAGATACAAAAGAGAGATATTTGGAAGGAAAAACCTGCTTCCGGCAAACCGATAACTTCAAGTGGATGCTTAGTGTTCATATAGAATTACGTACAGTTCCTGAAAATATGACGGTTCAGGCTCCAGAACTTTCAATTTTTAAAAAATTCTTAAACATTCCTGCAATAGACAATATGGATTACTATGCATGCAAAACTGGATATTAAAGAATATTTTTCTGCAGTACACCAGTTACAGGCACGCATACATTACTGTGGCCAGAATAAAGAAATAATTGCCCTGACCGAACCAATCAAGCTATCTTCAATCTAACTGAGGGAGATGTGTACATCGCAGATATTCTCAAGGCTGTGTACGCATATAATATTCTCAAGATAACAGTACCATTTCAAGTTCCAGCTTTTTAGTTTTCACAGCTTTATTGCTTGCTGCATTCGACTATAAACAATTGCCTTACTTGTAATGTACCAAGGAATAGTTTTCATACAGTGCTCATTATAAATTAAAGACACCAGAACAACATGCACACAAACAAGAAAAGAACAGGACAGAGCGCCATTCACAACTGATTTATTGTGCAGAATAAAGTACATATATATCTCACTGCCGGCATATGCGCAAGGAACCCATTCAGCATCGTGTATTTTAAGATATGTTCAAGAAGCGCATGCATCATACCCCAGCCTCTTTCTCTGAGAAAGCATTTCTTGAACATAGCTTATCCTAAACTACATGATGCTGAATGTGATGTAGCTGAATGTGTTCCTTGCGCATGTGCCGGCAGTGAGATATATATGTACTTTGTTCTGCACAATAAATCAGTTGTGAGTGGAACTCTGTCCCGTTATTTTCTTGTGTGCGTGCATTGTTTTGGCGTCTTCAGTTTATAATAAATAAACATGGACAAGCCCAACAAGAAGTTCTAGTAATCATACAGTGCATGCTTGTTCAGCTAAAATTATTACAGTCAGCCTGCAATGAGCAATTGAGCAAGTACTAGACATTTACTTTGCATAGGCAGGAAAATATTATGCTAGATCTGAGTACAATGATATCATACTTCCTTATCAGCTAGCAGCCTACCAGGTATGCATTTTCCCTCATCACATCTAATCATATGGCCATACCATCGGCAACCTTCCACGTGCAAGTTTATATTCAGTTAGGCATACATGGGTGATTTTATGTCCAGGTACCAGGTCTGGTGCTCGGGCATCTGATTTCTTCAAACCAATTCATAGTAGTTGTTGGTATAGAAAATAGTAATCTGCCTGAATATCTGAGGCGAAATATTATTTTCATTGCTTAAGCACACCTTAAAATAAAATGCTTGATGTGACTATGGGATCATAAAAAAACGATACATCTAGCATGACAGTGATTTTTCACTATCACCCTATCACAAGTTCCTTGAAAAACTAGTTGAATCCTTAGCTGAAAAGTTGTTTCGCACACATTTTATATTTCATTATCTATAAAATGTTGATATTTTGTGAATATATTTCAAAATCCAAATTTCTTAACAGCCTCACAATTTTTTTTTTTTATAAAAGGACAATATTTTGTACTCAAATTAAAAATAAGATTGTGTCTGGAGAAATAGTACTGTTTGCAGAACAAAACAGCGCATACGCAAAAAAGCACCAATATCGCTCAAATTTAATGTGCAATACACGAACTGATAGTTCACCCAAAATTGCAAGTACAATAGCCCTGTGTACATGGACGACAACACCGGGTTGAATCAGCCTTGAGTAAGCAAGGTCATCATTACTCGACCCCGTTGGTGTCTACATGAACTCGCTTTCTAGTGTTTAAGTATCGTAGAAGAGCGTAGCATCGAGATTCGAAGTTATTGCGCAAGTTCGTACTCGTGTTTGACCCTATTGCCTTTTACTATCGAGAGCTTCGATTATTTTTTATCGTTGATGAGCGCTAAAAAACATTCAATTTGAGTGACGCTCGTCGCCGCTCCAGAGGCTTTTTCATAACCCAGAGTTCCCCATAACTAGACTCCCTGACTGGACAGCGTCTACATGCCTTTAGATAAGCGGGTCAAGCGAATTAACCTACCCCCTGCAAGCGAGTTAACGCGACCCGCTCCATCGCCTATTTTACTCGACCCGACTGTGTTTACATGAACCCCACAACTGATTTTTCACTCGACAGGCGTACTCGACCCAATTCTGCCGAGTTCATGTATACAGGGGTGGAACGCACGTGTAACAAGTAACAATGCTGCTAAGAATACAATCTGCTTTCTTCTGGCTCATCCAGTTTTCTAAAAAAATATCTTGTCTGACAAAGGAGGATATTTGGAGTTAAGCAGCTAAGCAACACAAGATCCATATGCTTGCTCTAACGCATGACTCCTCAGTGCATTTACAGTTGCAATTTGCTTGGTCATGTGGCAGTTCACTAAACCGTTTGACTAGACATTACAATAAAAAAAGGGGGGGGGGGGAGGATCATTTCTACTTTTATTAAGACATGCAAAAGCTTTTTTGTTCTTGACATAGCATTCAGAGACTGCGGGAGTTTGGCAGTTTTATGCGTCTTATTTCGTTTGGCAGTTGCAAGGGGATGTAGAAAAAGAAACATGAGTAAGGAATATAAGGGGTGACAGCATCCCGAAATGAAACTAACGGACCAATGATGCACACTGCGTATCTTAAATGGCGTCACTGTGTCACAAACCCCCGCCTTTACGGTCAAAAGAGGTGCGGGATCCCCTTTACGATTACCCGTCGTTCCTCAATGAGGGTTGTGAACACATTTAAAAGTTAGGCCGGTCAACCCGTGAAGCACGTGTGTCGGTGTGTGATTGAGGAATAAGTACAAATAGGTCACTTTCTTTTACAAACAATTGAAGGTTTATAAATAGCAGACCAAAATTACACTGATAATAATAGAGTACAATGAAAGAGAATACAACGCCACGACAAGATATTGATAAAGACGAAGAAATAAATGATAAGAGAAAAAAAAATAACCCGACAGTGAACAAAACACTGTGATAAAAAATATGAAGACTATAAAGATAATAAAGCAGGTATTTCAGATATTATAAGTATGAGCAAAAGTTACATAAGAACACAGCGTAAAATACTACTAAGTCAGGTCAAAAGTTAACAAAGCGAAAATAATGTTCGATTGAACAACAGTCCGTGGCGAATGAAATTCTCACGTCTTTCTTGTTTGCTGAGGCGTCGAAGGCTGTGTTGCTCGGTAGCGGCGGCCGTACAGGTGCAGAGGACGATGCGTCGATCGCGGGCCCGAAGAACACAATACGCTTTCGGAGCAACGCGGAGTGGCCGGAAGTTTGAATCTTCCCAAACGCACTGGTGAGGGCGTGCTGCTGTCGGTTATTTTATACCCTCGGCCGACTACGTAGCAGCCGCGTCAAGGACAGGCGGTCGCTGCCCCATCGGCTTGTCGAATCTTGTTCAGAGGAGCGACGGAGTCCCGTGAATTTCGCTCTATATTCCAGCCATAAGCTCCCGCATCTTCCGCTGTATAATAGGTGAGGCAGCTTGTGACACTGCCCCCCACTGAAGAATATTGCCTCGGAATATTCTAGAACTCCACAAGCGCCGAGAACGATGTTATTACGCCTCTATAGAGGGGTGCAGTAGATTGGGTCCGTTCAGTGCACTGAAGATCGTTCGTCACTCACTACCGTTCATGACGCGCACCATATACGCACTGATCTGAACCCGCACACACCACAACACTGTAGTTCTTCAGTCATGTCTTGCGCTCATGTCACAAGTCACGGATCACTGATAACAATCAAGTGCACATATATACAGGCACATCGTGTACGATTTTCATTACACAATCAACACAATGCAGCTATGCAGTAGTGCAAGCTTAACAACTATTCCAGCCGGCTCATGTAATCTGCTCCCACGTTCTCGCTGCCTTTAATATACTCGACACGGAAGTTGTATTCCTGAAGCTTAATACTCCAGCGAAGAACGCGGCTGTTTGCAGATTTTGTTTCTTTTATGAACTTCAAAGGCTGGTGATCCGTCTGAACGAGAAACCTCCCGTAGAGGAAGACTTGAAATTTCTCGATTCCCCAAACGAGCGCTAAAGCCTCTTTCTCAGTGGTTGAATAGGCTACCTCTCGAGGGAGCAACTTGCGGCTCGCATAGGCAACTGGGTGCAGGATTCCGTCATGCGATTGAAGCAGAACGGCTCCAACACCTCTATCAGAAGCATCTGTTCGCAGGACGAATTCCCGGTCAAAATCTGGCAATTTCAGAATTGGTGCCTCAGCCAGTTTTTCCCGCAAGTTCTTGAAAGCCCGTTCTTGCTCGGGGCCCCAGCTCACGACTGAAGGTTGACCTTTCCGTGTTAGATCTGACAGAGGACAGGTTAGGTCAGCATAGTTCGGGATGAAATCACGGTAGTAACCCGTGAGTCCTAAGAAGGATCGGACCTGATTCTTTGTTGTCGGCCGTGAAGCTTCTTGTATCTTCTGTAGGGTCTTGGTGAGGGGTGACAATTCTCCGGACGCAATTTGGTGGCCCAGAAATGCGACGGTTTCCATTCCGATCTCGCATTTCAGCGGTTTGATGGTGAGACCAGCCGCTTCAATTCGAGCAAAGACCTCGTACAATGTTTGGAGATGCTGTTCCCATGTCGCACTGGCAATGAGAACATCGTCGAAGTAGTACGCCACGTCGGGAATATCGGCCAAGATGTTCCGCATCAGCTTCGTAAAAATGGCTGGCGCCGTCTTAATACCGAAGGGCATATATCGGAATTGAAAGCGCCCCGTGCCAACCGTGAAAGCAGTCATCGCCTTTGAATCGGGTGACAACGGTACTTGCCAATATCCCTTGGATAAGTCCAGCTTGGAAAAGAATTTCTTGCGGCCTACCGAGGCGATAAGGTCGTCCGAACGTGGTAAGGGCTCGGCGTCGTCTGCGATGACTTCGTTTAACTTCCGAAAGTCAATGCATAGCCGATGCGTCCCGTCGGGCTTGCGTACGGCGATCACAGGGGAATTGTAGGGCGACGGCGATGGCTCAATGATGTCTAATCGGAGCAAGTCGTCCACTTCTGATGCAATTGCCTGTCTCAAAGCGTACGGTAGCGGATATTGTTTTACATTTATCGGCCGGTCGCTCTGTAACTTCAGTTGGCACTCGATTAGCGTGGTCTTTCCCGGAAGGTCCGAAAATATACCTTCGTACTGTTGCAGAAGTTTCTTGGCTTCATTCTGCTGTACGTGGCTCAATCTCTCGGAAATGTGTACATCTCCGATAGACTGTGTCTGGGAGGGCTTAGGAAGCTCAATCTCTCCATCGTCTGTGTCTTCTTCTGCCGATATTACTGCACCGACAGTTGCAACAATGGTGTCGTCTTTCCTTTGCTGGTATCTCTTCAGCATATTGATGTGGAATATTTTTTGTGGCATGGCCCAAATCCACTTCATAGTCGACATCGCCCCTGCGGCTGATGACCGAAAAGGGACCCTTCCATTGCATGAGCAGCTTATTGTGCTCTGTGGGAAGAAGAATAAGAACCTTCTCTCCTGGTTTGAGTGAGCGTTTGCGGCTCTTGATGTTGTAGTAGCGGCTGTAACGCTCTCCTGCGCGCTCTAGCTCTTCGTGGGCAAGTTTACAGGTATTTTCCAGTCTGTCCCGTAGAGCAAGCACATACTCGTACGTCGTTCGCAACTCGTTAGGGATGGTTGCATTCGTCCAAAGCTCTCTAAGTACAGCCAGGGGTCCACGCACATTTCGCATATAACAGTTCGAATGGGGAAAAGCCGAGGCTTTCTTGGGGCACTTCCCTGTATGCAAACAAAAGTGGAGCCAGGTAGCGATCCCAATCGGTTGGTCTCTCTTGACACATGCGCTTGAGCATTTGTTTAAGCGTGCCGTTAACCGTTCGACTAGGCCGTTCGCTATCGGGTGGTAGGGAGAGGTATGCAGCTGTTTTACTGACAACAGACGGCTAACCTCCTTCATTACTTCGGACGTAAAATTCGTGCCCCTGTCACTGAGGACCTCTCTGGGCACTCCTACACGGGAAAACATTTCGACAAGTGCTTCGGCTACCCTTTCGGTCTCGACGCTAGGAAGTGCGACTGCATCAGGGTACCGAGTGGCATAGTCCACCATGGTCAGGATGTACCGATTGCCTTGAGCGGACTTCGGGTTGAGTGGACCAACGATGTCGATCGCCACCCTCTGAAACGTGGTCTCGATGACAGGCACTCGAACCAAAGGCGCTCGTGTGGTGTGACCCTTCGGAGTTGTGCGTTGGCACAGATCGCAAGAGGCAACGAACCGCTTAGCGTCAGCCTGCATTGCTGGCCAGAAGAATTCTGTCTGAAGCTTCATTAGGGTTTTCTTCGCGCCTTGGTGGCCTCCCATCAACCCATCATGTGCCAGCTTGAGAATAGCTGATCTGTACTTTTGGGGCACAAGAACTTGAGTGTACTCCCCGCCCGACTCGGCGACGTATTTCCTTTGAAGGACGCCGTTAGCAATGAAAAACTGGTGGCTACCCTTTCCTTTCTTCGCTTGCGGCGGGCCTACGCGATCGAAACACGAGCGTAGGGTCGCGTCATTCTCTTGCTCTTGAACCAACTCTTCGCGGTATACACTAGGGAGGCCTTGC
This sequence comes from Amblyomma maculatum, assembly GCF_055883805.1. Taxonomy (NCBI): domain Eukaryota; kingdom Metazoa; phylum Arthropoda; class Arachnida; order Ixodida; family Ixodidae; genus Amblyomma; species Amblyomma maculatum. The sequence continues at coordinate 50,792,402 of NC_139354.1, forward strand.
AGGACTTTAAGCTTTTTCAGCGTTATATCCTTGCACGCCTGCGCTCTAGTCACTACCGGACAAGCTTCAGCGGCATCCGAAATGGGTGCGGGGCTCTCGGTGTCAGGCGCTAGCTCTTCAACTTTTACTGCAGTGGACTTCGTAGTCTCGCTTTCTGTTGTCTTGTGCCAGTTCGGATCGGGGTCGTCTGCCGGCCTAGCACCTTCCACATTTCCCAGCACCAAATCGTACAAGGGATTCTCCATACACTTAGCGAGAAGTCGTCCCTGAAAGTACGGGGTGTCGACATCGACCCAAGCTTCTGGGAGCATTAGGACTGAGCGGTCAAGTAGGTAAACTGGAGACTTCGTATCGGTGATATCTTCTTTCCGTACTAAGTCCTTTCTTACCACCACCGTGTTGCAGCCTGTGTCTCTCAGGACTCGGACTGTCTGGCCTCCGATCATGCCGGCTACGACACGTAAGCATTCCCTGACGGCGCATTCTTTACTGGTGAACCCAGCGTTGATGACGGGGATCTTCCCTCCATCCTTAAGTTCGAGGTATCCGTTCTCAACACATACTGCAGCGGACTCCCGATTTTCTTCTCTCTGTTTCGGGGCCCCATTTGCCCAGCATCTCCAGCTTGGATGACCTGGTTTTCCGCATTTGTGGCATTTCTTGGGCGGTCCCGATCCGTCGGATGGGGCGGCCCGGCAATGTTCGGGGCGGTGTCCCGTGCGTGAACAAATAAAACATTTCTTTTCATCGTTGCTCTTCGCATCCGATGATTGAAGCAAAGTTTCCTTTCTCTCGGTCGTCTTGGAGACGGCGTTTTCTGCCTTATTCTTCGGGGTGCTTCGCTTTCTGAAGTTTGACCAGCCATGGGCCTCCACATACTTTTCTGCCCTTGCTACTGTTTCAGAGAAGGATGTGTCCTTCTGTTCTTTCAAAAACATTTGTAGCGGAGTGGCGCAGTTAGAAAGGAACTGTTCCTTTAGAATCAGGTCAAAGAGATCTACGTACTCTTTCTTTGTGTCCGACAGCTCTATCCATCTGTCTAGGAAGTTCTGAAGACGCGTCACGAACTGTGAACACGTTTCCTCGTTCCGGGGACTAGCAGACCTGAATTTTTCTCTGAACCCTTCCTCTGTCATACGGAAGCGAATCATGAGTGCCTGCCGGAGCTTGTTGTAGTCCAAGCACTCGGACGCAGACATGCGACTAAAAACGCTGAGCGCTTCGCCGCTTAAACATAGACTAAGGGCTGTAGCCCACTGGTCGCGAGGCCAATTCTGACTCTCAGCGACGCGCTCGAAACGCATGAGGTAAGCGTCAAGGTCGTCCCTGCCCTCATTAAAAACCGGCATCAGCTTGTGCGGGCTTATGCGTTCGGGCCGAGCAGCTTGACTCTCCCCCGTTTCTGACCTTGTCTCTCCGGTGCTGTTAGCGTCAGTTGCCGGATTATTAGGTAGGTCTCGTCGGAGCATCAGTAACTCATTTTCTTTTTCCATCTCCGCTATCCGGAGTTGGGCTTTCTGCGACTCTATTTCCTTTTCTTTCTCCATCTCCGCCATCCGTAACTCCTTTTCTTTCTCCATCTCCGCCATCCGGAGTTTAGATTCTAGTTCTGCCTCCTCTTTCCGCCGTGTACGTTCCTCATTGCGTTCTTCTCTGCGACGAGCTCGCTCCTGATCTACCCATTTGAGCAGCTCTTGACCCTCAAAGCCAAAAGTTCGGCCATACTCAACAAGCCGTTCTAACTCTGCGTCAGCCATGTTAGGTGGAAAGCGTTATGCAGTGCTAGGATACAACACTAAAAAAATTGCACCTACTCCTCTGTCCCTCACCGACACTTGGTTGACCAGTCCTGTCGCGGACGCCAATTATGTCACAAACCCCCGCCTTTACGGTCAAAAGAGGTGCGGGATCCCCTTTACGATTACCCGTCGTTCCTCTATGAGGGTTGTGAACACATTTAAAAGTAAGGCCGGTCAACCCGTGAAGCACGTGTGTCGGTGTGTGATTGAGGAATAAGTACAAATAGGTCACTTTCTTTTACAAACAATTGAAGGTTTATAAATAGCAGACCAAAATTACAGTGATAATAATAGAGTACAATGAAAGAGAATACAACGCCACGACAAGATATTGATAAAGATGAAGAAACAAATGATAAGAGAAAAAAAAATAACCCGACAGTGAACAAAACACTGTGATAAAAATAATGAAGACTATAAAGATAATAAAGCAGGTATTTCAGATATTATAAGTATGAGCAAAAGTTACATAAGAACACAGCGTAAAATACTACTAAGTCAGGTCAAAAGTTAACAAAGCGAAAATAATGTTCGATTGAACAACAGTCCGTGGCGAATGAAATTCTCACGTCTTTCTTGTTTGCTGAGGCGTCGAAGGCTGTGTTGCTCGGTAGCGGTGGCCGTACAGGTGCAGAGGACGATGCGTCGATCGCGGGCCCGAAGAACACAATACGCTTTCGGAGCACCGCGGAGTGGCCGGAAGTTTGAATCTTCCCAAACGCACTGGTGAGGGCGTGCTGCTGTCGGTTATTTTATACCCTCGGCCGACTACGTAGCAGCCGCGTCAAGGACAGGCGGTCGCTGCCCCATCGGCTTGTCGAATCTTGTCCAGAGGAGCGACGGAGTCCCGTGAATTTCGCTCTATTCGAGCCATAAGCTCCCGCATCTTCCGCTGTATAATAGGTGAGGCAGCTTGTGACACACTGGTAACATCAAACAGAGAAAATCGGCCTTGAGTATGACAAATTTGAAGCCCAGGAGGTGAGTTGGTTGTGGGCAGGTAGTTGGAAAAGGGCAGTCCCCCTGAGAGGTAGGCGGCAAGATCACTGCCACCCATTATGGGGAAAGCCCTGGCAAGCATGCAGGCAAAGGTGCAGATATATAAGAGCAATAAATGCACAAGGAATGCACGGCTGAATGAGCAGCTGCACTAATAATTTCCTTTTGTCTTGCAGCCCACCCTTCCTGCACTGTAAGTAAGTCTGCTCTGTTTTCCGAACACAGAAGCATATGCAAAAACAAACAGAATGTTCTCTAACATTGACAAAATTTGAACGAGTATTGCATGATGATCTCCTCTATGCAAATGTCTTGCTCTAGTGTTACAGAATAAATTCATTGCAGCTGCGAATAAAGCTAGTTGGGAGCTAATGTCGAATCTCAATGGCTTGGGGAGAAAATTATTTATAATTGTCACTGTGAGCAAAGTAAATAGCCTGGTTTAGATCAAAGTAATATTACATCTACATGGCTGAAGCCAGTGTCGGCAACCAGAAATGTACAAGCAGTCAGTAACTGCATGTCTGTATGAACAAATACATACAGTGCAGGCAGCAGTAATGAAGGGAGGGTGGAAGGCAAATAACCTGAGCAATACTGAATGGCTTTCTTCTCTGCAACCTCAATACAGGCTTCCTGCGAATTCTTGTAATACAAGCATAATCAAGTATGCTAAATATTCCATCACTTAAAGCACCTGCACTCCCGTGTTACGCAAATGACAACTACTTCGCCAGTTCAACAAGCTATGTCTGTTATCGTGCTATCACACCACAGGTTCACTCAATCATGCCTCCACTTGAAGTAGTCACATACTGTTGAAATAAAGCAACAAAATATAGCACCAGCTATTAAAGCAATGCCAGGGACATGAAGGATATTATTTTCTGCATACTGTGGGCAAGACTTATGAACAAGTAAGCCTTGAGCTAAAAAGCCAGAAAAAGTCATATAGCATGCAATCATATAGCAAAAAGCCAGCAGAGCATTTAAAGCCTTTATATATTGCAAAACAAAGGCAATGTGTCATACCTACCGAGGCAGTGTTTCCTTACACACAGCATGTTTCATGGCAAGGCTCCCACAGTTGTTGACAGGTTTTGCAGCACCAAAATGTTGACGATGTTGCCTGCCTCACATTCAGGCAGCAGCCCTTTGATGGCAGATGATTGCTTGTGGAAAAGCAGTGCGATGATACAAGTGGAGCAGCTGGACTGCGGGCGTTATAGAGCAAAGAGCCCTAAATGCAAGGAAAGAAAGTCACCATTAAATCGATGCCTCTAAATCATGATAACCGCATACTACGGCTCTTCACTGTTTAGTTAATCTATAATTTCAATTGAAAGCTGTCTCAAAAAATGGACTAATTGCAACTCTATGTTACACACGGTATAACATAGCTGTGCAGGGCGGTGGGGCGATTAGTTAGCTAACGACTGGAAAATGCATACTGATGTTTCGTGCAGTCTTGATTTTGGAGCAAAGTGTCATGGTGCGAAGAACAAAATTAAAAGCATGCACGGGCGCCAAACGTGTGCTACGCAATCGACGCGAGTAGTGGTGTACACGGGCATAAATTTTGAGCCCGACCCGGGCCTCATGCTACAAACCCGAACCCGGCCTGGAACTGAAATTGCCTGAGCCCACCCAGCGCTCACACTTAAGGCTCCGGCCCTGCTGGACATGCTATAACAGACCAGTTGCAAAACCTACAAGTCGGCTTCCCTGTGAGGCAAGAATTCGTGCACAGTGGCGACAGAACCTGATTCAGGGATAATAGGTGCAGTACATGCATCTACCACAGTCCACGCTGCTTTGGATGCAGTTCCCCACGCACAGGCAATTGTCAGAGAAAGGGTTGCGGGCATTCTTAACACTGGTATAAAAGCGGGAGCGCTGTCACCCTAGGGGTGAAGAAAGAAAATTTAGAAAAGGGACACTAACCGGAGAGGGTAATAGTGGGGCGACAATGCGCAGGCGAATAATACTGTGACGAATGGGCAAGAGGTGCGGGAATTACCCTACCCGTCAGGCGATGTGCTAGCACTGTACCCAACTACTAAGGTCTATGCCGCCATTGTGCAGGAATGTCTGCCGCACCGGGAAGCTGACGTGTAGGTTATGCAACTGATCTATTGCAGCTGAAGCAACGATACAGAAAGAAAAAAATAGGCGACAATCCCTGGCGATGCATCGCGCGACGACGACGCCAACGCCTGTCGCTGCCGCTGGTGCACATCGCACAGAGCGAAGGACCTCAGCGACACAGACGCGTTTTCAGCCTTGCTTTGATAGCGCCGCCTCTTCGTTTGGTAAATGAGTACAGTTATGCTATATCCAGTTTCTTGCACTAAACAGCAACACTGATGAAATTTCTTGAAAAGCGTCAAGCCCCCCCCCCCCCCCCCCCCAAAAAAAAAATGGTCCCAGCGCAGCGGCGTGCTACTATACTGCGATGCAGACATGATTGAAAGCAGTGGCGTTTTTCTGCAACTTTCGAAAAGTAGCAATATCTAGTTACACTAGCCTTTTTTGTTTTGCAATACTACCCTACCAAGCTTTTACTAAACCGTCTCGATGCGCTCATATATGCATGGATCAGACGAAATGAGCGTCTGCAGGAATTTCGCTCATACCGGACTCGGGAAACAAACTGCGTGCAAAAAAAAAACAAAAAAAAACAACGAAGGTGAGTACCCCAAAGCCTTTTGCGATTGGCTGCCTCGCGAGCTGGTTCCAGCATCATGAGCGATTTTCTAAAAACCGAGAACCTGGGTGACAGCGCCGAGCGGCAATGCTTTAGCGGTCATCAGCGCACTGCGCATCGGGCTGCCGCGCGATTCATGCGGTTAGCGTTTTATTGCGCCAGACACGAGAAAATATGCTTTTGCCCGGATTCCGCCGACCCCGCCCGCAGTCACCTGAGGGAACCCGAGCGGCCGAGCCACACGACCGCTATACGCCGTTCCAGCCACTGTAACGCCGTGAATATCCGAAGTTGGCTTTTAGGGCTACGATGCTACGCAGTTGTTTACTTTAGAAAATCAGTACTCTGCAAAACAGTAACGGTTTAACTTGAAATAAGCTGCAAAATGATCGGCATCAAGTCGCGCACACTTGAGAACCACTTTTGAAAAGTCAACAACGTAAGAAATATGCTAAAAGAAGACAAATCTCCCTAACACATGGCTTACGCAGCCTGCAGCAATAAAATGTAAGACAACGCTTGTAATTTAAAAAATGCTCAATCTAAGAGGCTAATATTTTGCTCCAATATACATAAACGCTTTATGAAATCTGATTGAAAAAATTTGAAAACTTACAGGGAATATTTCTCGAAGAAAGAAGCATTTTCCGTGCGCGGTGCCACCGAACGTCGAGCCGAACGAACGAGTGGCCGTTGGATGGACGAAAGAGGAGGAGGAGGAGGAAGAAAAACTTTATTTAGTCCTATATTATTTGGCGGTTTTTGGACGTCTTCAGAGATGTCTGCTTGTTGTATCCACAAGAGTCTTCTCCGTCGACTTCGTCCAATTTTTACAATGGTCGGTTGCCCTCAGTCCAGGGCTCCGCTGGCTGCTGCCGCCCGTTGGGCTCGCAGTACCAGACCTTTCTGGTCTTCGCAGCGGTCGCTGGACAGCAGAGTCTCCCATTGCTCCGCACTCGGGTTTCGAATTTTGGGGACCGCATCTATGTTTTGACATGCCCATGTGATGTGATATAGTGTTGGTTTTTCATAGCACCACGGACATCTGTCAGCGTATATGGTAGGGTGCATTTTGTTTAGTATGTGTAGGTTTCGGTATGAACCCGTCTGTAATTGTCTCCATATGACAGTTTCCTCTCTGGTGAGAGAACTGTGCGGTGGGGGATATCGCATTCTTCTTCCTCTATAGTTTTCTAGTATGGCCGAGTATGCCTTCGGTGCTGGCAAAAGTTCCGCGGACCCGTCGGATGCTCGGAAAGTAGTGTATGCTCGAGCTATCCTGTCAGCCTCTTGGTTCCCTGCCACCCCCATGTGCCCCGGTACCCATATAATTTTGTGTCTGGTCTTGTTTTCTTCGTGGTTTTTAAATCTGTCGCTCGCTTCGAGGAGTATACGAAGCGCGTGACGACCAATCCTACCATTCATGAAATTTCGACAGGCTGTTTGAGAGTCCGTGATTATCGTTAGCACTGAGCGCCCTCTTTGAAACAAAATACAACTGTCGCCGTCATGCCGGCTAAGCGATTGTCGTGTCATCCTTCGAGCTTTTTAGTCATTGCTTTTTCAGCAGCAGCAGCAGCATAGATGCGCTGCTGCTGCTGCTGCTCATCTATGTAGGGCTCTGTGCCAGCAGCGAAGCGCGTCATCGCCCTGGAAAGACGCCTGGCTGTTTTGTTTATAACACCCAAACCTGTTCAAGTTTTATTTTGTGAATGCTGTGTTCTACTACGAATAGTTTGCTCACTTTTAGCATACCAACGAATATGCTTTCATGCAGTGGTGCTCAATCGAGTGGAATATTTCAATCACCCTGAAATGAAGATTTGAAGCAAGTTTGTTGAACATTATTGAGCTAAGCATCTCAGTACCACGACTTGCACACCTCCTTATAAGCTAGTTGCATACGATGCTTACATTTTTTCTCATGTATCCGCACCGTCAGCATCATTCTATCTGCTAGATTAGTCATTTGTTGGCCCGATTCATTAGGCGCTTGTTTCTTTCTCACAGTTTAGTTTCTTGCGTATATTTTATTGGCCAAGAAAATGCGGTAAAAGCACATTTCTCTATGCAACCTGTTATGAGAGCCCGGAAAGGTTTGAAAGAAGTCTCCAGTCTGTTAGCGTTCGTGTTTTTATTACTGCGCAATTCCTTCCCCTGTGCGGCGGCCGTCCGCCCCTTGGACCCTGAGTGGTGCGCCGACCCGTCCACCGCTTTGGCGCACCTGCGTGGATTTCGACGCGCGCATGCAACCTCGGACCTTGCTCGCATCGCATGCGATGAGAGAGTGCGATCCGGGGAACGACAGGAGTGCGAAGTGCGCGAGGACGGGATTGAGCGGTGCGTCAGGACGGAGAGCAGGCGCTGGAAAACTGTGCGAACGAGCGTGTGCTGCAAAACAAAGATGTGTAATTGTAATCCAGTTGTTAATATACCCATTGTACCTTTTCGTATTTTATTTGTGTTTCCAGTCTTTTCTTTCATATTTTTTTTTCGTTCTAATGCGAACAAGTCAGTTTACATGTGGGTATCTTCTCTCCATACACAATATTTGTAAAAAAAAATACCTTCTCCGCGCACGCCTGTAACTGTTCCACCACGGAGGTAGTTAGAGAATAAGCTTTGATACCGAATTAAGCTTAATTGTAAAACAACGACTGCTTTATTTAGTTTTTGAACTGTACAGTTATTCCTTCTTGCCATATGTAGCGCAAGTATTGTATTGCAGTGAACGACGATGGAATCGCGAATTCGGAGGTGTGAATAAAAGCGGAGAAACGTTACAGACTTCTTTTTTTCGCACTTGTGCAAAAACAAAATAATACAGAAATTCAAAAATTATGCTATCAGTGCACTTGCATGGCGTCGAATCAAATGTCCTGCTGAGCTGCCGTTCATGTATACTGGCTGCTACACGAAGCTATATTGATTTCCTATGAAATTCAGTGTGACAAAGCCTCACGCGGAAATATTTCGCGTTTCAAGTTCTTGTGAAATGTGGAAGCCGGCCCGTCGCCGTGCCGCGGGTGACTCTAGCTGGCTCTGCGATCATTTTTGCCACTGCAGTGATTTGAATATTCGCGGCTTGTTTAGCAAATAACTGGCGTACTCGTTTGCCGAATGAGTGTTTCAAGATAATCATAGAGCATTTACCAGTACCGTATGTGTGCGATATTCCATCAGTGATTAATGCGCCATGGTCATTGCAGTCGTACTTTTGATTATACACGTATGCGATGGTCTACTCTTGCAAAGCCTAAGACGTAAGTTACGCTAGCTCTGCGTATGTCAAATAGGTATGTGAAAGAAATAGAGCCTTAAAGTATAGCGGCTGACGCATTGCGTCGTAAATTCCCGCACGGGCGGCGGCCGTGTGCACCTTGAACCACACGTTGAGCGTCAGGACCTGCGTCTAGGATTGCATCGCGCAGCGTGTAACCCGACAACCCCGCCTCGGGCAAGTCGGCGCCGCTGTTGCTGGCGCCGTGCCTCCATGTTTTTCTTCCTTTGTTTGTGATGTTTTCAATGCACCTAGCAAGCAGCGAACAGAGCGTCCATATTTCGGCCGAGTGAGTGCCATCAGTGTACTGGAACAGAAGTGCGCGCGCGGTGTGTCGTCAACAAGGACGGACGCTTGAGAAAAAACAAATGTGCGAACGAGTGCGATGAAGAAAAGTGAAACTGTAACCCAGTTATTTGTTTCAGCACAACCTTAATATTATTCATACTGCGATTGTACGTGCAGTGTTTTCTCTCCATTTTTTTCTAATACTTCTTAGAGCGACAACGAAGCAGGAAACGTCGATGCGATTTGCCATATGTGGGAACGTCCATACATGTGCGGACCGACGTTTAATTTACCGCTCAATAACACAGCTTTAATATAGATCACCATTGTTAAATCGTTTAAGCGAAAGTATGTGCTGCGATGCTTCGTATTCTTATAGCTTAAATGGTCTAGTGTATTTTTAAAGTGTATTTCGAGGGAAGCGCGCTCGCCATAGTCGATCTGAGTCGCGTACGAGCCTTAATAAGCCGACGCTTATCGTTCATTTTTTGCATCGCACTGCATGCGTGTCCTGCGGTAATCGTCTGTTTGAAGCCACTGTTGTTAAAACTAATACACTCGGGGGCAAAAAAATTTGCTAAAACGTTTGGAATTCTCTTCACCCAGAGCAGCAGGAATCGCCACGGGAGCAGCCATGGAAGAACCTAGACCATTGCCGAATACAATACAATAAATAGAAACCATTGCCTATGCACGATATATGACATGTCGTTTTGATTATTTCTAATCTCCCGGTGGGCGTGGAGCTATTTATCGCCGCCGCCGCCCTGACGGACCAGCAAACGGTGAACTTATTGATATTTGACGCCGTTGACCGATCGTCGGTCTCATCCAAATTCGTCACAGTATACATGCGGATTGATTACAGTGCCAGCTTAAGTCAATGAAATCTAGTGTAAAAGAACATGGTGTAATCCCAAGCAACATCAACAACAGCTAGGAGGGATTAAAGCAAACACGACGGAAACCAGCACCGTGGAACTATAACTTTTTAGACACAAGATTTCCGAGGTATTTAAAATTGCAAAGGTGACTTGAAAACATCAATTATAACAGCACAGTTAACGACTCCAAGTATTAAATGAGCCTGCCAACCGCAAAAGCACGCTAATGCGGTTTCCTACGGATATTTCCAGCCACATGCTAATTTGCATCTAATATTGACCAGTAGGTGAAATAGGCAAGACAATGTTGACTAAAGTGTATGCCAGTGCATCTGGCAGGACATGGTAACAGAACTGACAGTATTGTCCAGCATATGCCATATACTAGCCAACGTCAGTGGAGTAATGGCTAACGCTGTTCGATATAGCCATCTTTATGAAAGGGCAATGCCAATACCGTTGATATGTAAGGTATGCCAGTGTATATCTGACATTGGCGGGCCATTGTAACAGAGCTCGCATTATTGTCCAGCATATGTCGAATATTGGCCAAGATCAGTGGACTGACGGCTATTGCTGTCCGTTATAGCCATCCTTATCTCGTGGCAGCGCCAACACCGGTGATACGCCAGATATCCAGGCCCATCATTGCCATCCTTATATAATGGTACCACCGATATTGTGAGGGCCTCGGATATGACGGGCCAATGTTGTCATCATTATAAATAGGTACGAGCAATATTGGTTACCAATGGAATCCTCAGGGCCAGTGTTGGACGTGTTATAGAATGGCACAACCAATACCAGCCATAAGATGCCAGCGCTGGGCCTACATAGGGCTGATCTCTGCCAACTCACAGACAATATTGGCCCGGGCTCTTGTGCTGCCTGGGTTCGAGCGGATCTGTCAGCAAACCCAGTCATTGTTTCAACGAAATTTTTCTTTGAATCCGTTTACCAACTTCTACTCCCTCAATCTTCAAGCATATCAGTACTACCATTCAAACAGCAGAATTTTGCTTGCAATGAATGCCTAGGGTATAGCCCCACTGCACTCTGTCCCAAGTACATTTAAACTTCAGATTTTAGAATATCACTGGATAGCATTATGGATTCTAAGGCGCTCGAAGATTCAGTTCACCGAAGAATGTGAGTCGCAACTTCTATATGGCCATTGCAGATTGCGAGAAGCTCAGCACATTCTGTGCCCTAGAGGTGCAAGTACCGCATGTAAAATTGTTGGCCCTGAACAACCCTCGGTCTCCTCGCCGGCGATGTAATCAAGGCTATTACTGTAGATTGGAACGGGAACCTCACGTCTGCTCTATGAATGATAGCATGACCATGCGGCGCCGGCGTATCGAGGCTACTTATTACTTATAAATAGAGATGACGTTCTGATAAATAATTGGTTTCGTAAAAAGAACAATTCGCGCAGATCACAGACAAAGAACATTGCATGGTACCTTCATATTTGGATTGTTTGGTGTTCATCAGCTGCCACCTTCTGCGGGATAAATGCTTTCGAAGGTTTTCTACTTCAGCGAAGGCAGAAGTTGGAGACGGCAAAAACAGAATGTTGAAGTTTTTTATATTTTAAACCTTAATGAATAAATTTTATAATTTTAGTGTAATCAGAATATTTTGCAAGCGCTTAGGGAAAACCAGATATAGTCTTTGCTAAAAACGCTGAATGGTGTCACCCCATGTCCCTTTCCAGTTTGTATCTCTTGACTTCTGTAAGACCCTCCATCATGCATGTCGCAAGGATGCTATATCTTAGAAACATGCTGCAAACTTCTCTTCTTGCTTCTAAATTCCACGGTGGACTAAGTGTGAGCTGATTAGAATTCTTTTAATGCACAGCAGAGCTTCATGGTAATTTGCATGCTGCCGTAGATAATTGGAGTGCAATTACAGCCGACCACATCAAAAAGTCAGTGATACAGCATCGTCCTATTTTTACTATTTATAGTTGAGACATTGTATAGCGCATGGTAAACATTTGGGCTTTACGTGCACATTAAAAAAGCAAAAAAGGGCCGTAATCTTCAGCAGTAATTTTCATATTATGTGAGAGCATAATTGTCAAGATGCCTTTATGTGACCCTCAATTGCAGACCTAGTTTGAAAACATTTACCAATCACTTTGGGTGCGCAAAACCGCACTGGAATTTTATCTCTAGTCCCTTGAAAATTTCAGAGATGTAAGCAATCGAAAAAGAAAACAAAGGCCTTTATCAACTTTACTGAGGCATAGAAAGATATGGAGGGGACGCTGAGAAAGTTCGAAGATCATGAATGCTGAAGTTAATTTCAGCGTTGAGCTTGTCTCCGTTGGAAGTTTTGGTTGTACATTCATCTGATAATGCAACATTAGGAATTTTCCTAAAGGCATAGGACTGCCTGCTGATTGACAAACTTATAACGAATCCATGTTCTTATTAGCAAAATCTTGACGTAATACGTACAGTCATCACTCACTTTTCGTTTCTTTTCAGTCCAGCTCAAAACTAATTATGACTACAACAACTACACGAAACAAGTTAACCGATAAGCATTTCTTTTAATTGGGGGTCGCTCTGTTGCGTCGCCTTTTTTTCTTCAAACCTGGCAAGAACGCCACAACTTGACTTCTCCACTGGAGTGCATGCTCTGCTGGCCATTTCTGTCTCTGAATGGTGCCCTGTCGTTAACTTTTTCAATTACTCTCATGTAGCGAATAATTTTGGCTTCAGAAAGTATACCCAAAGTCGCGCAAGCGCAATACGCAATACATACTACGTAAGATTATCGCAGGTTAATGGTGAATTGTGTTAGCAGGCATTGTAGTACTTCGCTCTTGAGATTATCGGAGGTAATGGTGAATAGTGGCAGAAGACATGTTAGTGCTTTACTCATGATATTATCGCTGGTAATGGTGAATGGTGTAAAAAGGCATTGTTAGTACTTTACTCTTGAGATTATCGCAAGTTAATGGTGAATATTATCAGAAGGCATTGGTAGTACTTTGCTCTTGAGGCTATCGCAGGTTAATGGTGAATAGTGTCAGAAGGCATTGTTAGTAATTTACACTTAAGATTATTGCAGGTCAATGGTGAATAGTCTTAGAAGGCATTGTTAGTACTCTGCTCTTGAGATTATCGCAGATTAACTTTGAATAGTGGCAGAAGACATTGTTGTTACTTTGTTATTGAGATTATCGGCGGTTACTGGTGATTTGTGTCAGAAGCACTGTTAGTGCTTTGCTCTTGAGACACTCAATGGCATCAAATGCAGGTCACATGCATCATCATCATCATCATCATCATCAGCGTGACAATACCCACTGCAGGGCGAAAGCCTCTCCTATACTCTTCTAATTACCCCAGTTTTGTGCTAGCTGCATCCACTTGACCCCTGCGAACTTCTTAACTTCATCCGCCCACCCAACTTTCTGCCGCCCTCTGCTACGCTTTCCTTCCCTTGGAATCCAGTTTGTTACCCTAAGCGACTATCTGTTTTCCTCTCTTCGCTCTACATGTCCTGTCCATGCCCATGTCTTCTTCTTGATTTCCGCTAGAATGTCAGTCACTTGAGTTATTTCTTCGACCCACTCTGCACGCTTCCTATCTCTTAATGTTACCTCTATAATTTTTCGTTCCATAGCCCTCTGCGTTGTCCTCAACTTATGTAGAACCCTATTGCTCAGCCTCTACGTTTCAGCTCCATAGGTGAGTACAGGTAAGGTCACATGTATATCTAGCACTTGTTTGTTTTGCCGAATTGTTCTTCCGCTAAAGAGTGTGCATGATTGTTTTTCTTCTGATTGAGCCCAGTTATCAGAATTCATAGCATCTGTTTTTCGGGTTAACGGAGGATGAGTTTCAACAGCTGAATGCAATGGATGAAAAAGTAGGTTGGTATTCATATAAAATACCTGATATTATAGCCGCTGATTTTACTAAGCAATTTATTAGTCATCTCTTTTACGACTTGTCAGCCAAACCAGCTTAATGTAGTCCTGTTCATTAGTCTGCAGTATATATTGTGTGGGAAGGAGCCGAAGTGAAACTCAGTGAAAAGTTTTTCAATGCTGCTCATATTTATTTCTACTTTCTAACACCCGGTGGCTATGTAAGACTTTACTTCCGTTCGTATATGCAGTCATCTTTGTGAAGTTCGATTCCTTCTTGACCTGTATGAAGGCACTTACTTTCGTAATAATAAGAACACTGTAACGGAATAAGTTGTCCGATTTTTGAGGCTCTGAATAGAAGTTCGCAACCTGTAAAAAAGTAAAAAAGAATAATGAGCTTGAACCACAGTTAACGATCCTGTTAAAATGCAATTTGATGGCGGAAAATGATATTTATCACTTCACCTATATAACAGTACAAAATGGTGAGATCTTCAAAAGCACGTTGTTATCTTCGAAGACGTCTTTTAACAAGAGGATATTCGCAAGTGTCGTATGAATTAAATTTGTCATACGCTAACTAATGAGGACGGAAGGAAAGATAATTGAACATATATGGTTGGGAATAAGATATATAGGGGTAAATGAAAATGAATGGCTCTGCCAGGCACAAAAAAACCTGCGTAAAAACCTCGACCGCCGCAGCTCTCTGCCTTATCGGTTTCCCCCAATGCTATCATTGCTGAACCGCTTCGAAAGCAGGTGTTCCCAGTGACTACAGTACCGCGGGGAGGTTCATTGCTCTCGAGCTTCGCTACTCGGAAATTTATATGTTTTAATTTGTTGATTGCAGCGAATAGTAGCTTCCTCATGGAAGCAAAATGCTTGAGGATAGTGAACATTGCCAATATTGTGTTGCGAGCCGCAGTATGAGCAGATCAGCCAAGCTAAAAGCTGTGTTGTCATCGGGTCACACATCTGATACACGACAGCAACCAGTAGCCTCAGCATAGGTGTACACTATGAACACGAATAGAGGAACTATGTTTAAGCTCCTATAAAAAATATTGCGCCACACTATATGATTCACTCCACTTTTGGATTCCACATTGTGAGCCTCTATAAGGACCGCCACGCTTCGAGAGATTTCTAGACAATTTTATCCTTCTGTGAGGTCAATGTCGCGTCACGCCTGATCTTACAGGTGCGTTCATTCCTTTGATAATTTCAAACGGTTAATTTTATCACTCTTTTGTAACATTGCGATCAGTGCCAATGGCAGCGTAACTAATGATCTACTTACAACAAACAAGTCATATCTTCTTAAAGTCGTCAATGAAGTCCTAAAATTGTTTGTGACGAAATTTAGCGGTTGCCAAGATTTCAGATATAAGCATTCATGTTTTCTTTATTGCGATCGCGTTAAGGAGGACATTTCGCAAAAATATCGGCGTAAATGTGGTTGCTTTGGCAGAAACTATTCAAAGCATGGAAATAGAGTTATTTCTAAAGAATGAAAGTCTCGACGCCCTGTGCTGGGTATTGTACCCAGGCCATCTACTTTCCTCAAAAACCGGCGAGATAGTTGCGGTAGAGGCTAGCAGTTAAGCGCATATCGGCGACGGCGTAGTGAGTACAGTGAGCGCCTTTTGTGGCGTGCGCATAGGTATGGTAGGGGTGCCGTATGGTCTCGTGCTGCAATTTTTAGCATCAATGCCTTAACCAAAAGCGCTACCACGCCACACTCTTGAGGCAACTCTCACGCGACCTGCACTTTTTGGTTACTTGGTTGATAGAAGACTGTTACGAGCATATCTGCACTTTCGGCCTAGATTCTCTTATATCTCACTGGTGCATTGCCTTAACATGAATGAGCAATGTGGGACGGAACAGATAGATTTGTTTTCCACATGTCGCTGGGTGATTTGATGCAAAAAAATCTCTTTGTTGGTAAGCAGCGATTTCTTCTTATAAATTTCCATATAATGCTGCAAACATGGGCAAGAAACCCAATGCGGGAGACGGTATGTTATTGTAGAATTTGCAAAAATTAAAAAAAAACGCCATAAAATAAAAATGCGCGAAGTGAAGACCATACCTTGCAGATGATACATTTCATTTGGACCTTTAAGACTTGCTCTGTGTTCTTTGGTATATATCGATGAATTTGCTTAACAATTCTGGGAAGCAGACTTTGATATTAAAGTTTCAAAAAATGAATATAATACTGAAGATGTCGAGGTAGGGTATTAAGAACTTTTAGAAAATTGGCAGATGCTGTTGTATACTGATACAAGTGGATAATATATGGACAGAACGTATTTTGAAAGTTGACTGGTGCAGGAATACCTTGCCTCAAAATATGTTCTGTAGAGGGAAAGTTTATTTAGAGGCAATCGCAAAGGCTGGACACAACTACCCCAGTTGGTCATCTCAAATTATTCAACATACGAGAAAGCAATGAAGCCAAGGAAGACGGCATTAGTGTACAAGCGATGGACGATACCATCGCAGATACCATTATTTTGTATGGGGTAGAAGCAGCAGGCAGATAAGCGAAGATACCGATAAATTATCGATGAAGGAGATGAATTTGACTAAGTACAGGACAAAGTATGGTAGCCTCGAATCAAGCATAGAAGATAGAGCTGTCAGAGATATCAAAGGTAATTAGTAGATGCAAATGGCTTGATGTCAAGAAATATTATACGGAGGAAATCTAGCTTTTTCTGCAGTAGCGGTTGCAGCTTGGAAGTGGTCGCCTCTTTTTGCCACCCTTATAAACAAAAAGATACGGCAACGGTTCATCAATTATTCGCCTGGAGAACAAGTTTGTGCTCCGACCTATGTGAGACTCCGAGGACTCTCGGAAAAATTGATGTGCAGATGCTTCGATTCATACGGAATCATGCGCAGTTTAATGGACATCACGTATAAAATGTTTCCCGAAGCTATCAGTCAAACGAGCCGTCGCCAACCTCGCTTCCATGTTGCACACTGTGTGACCGAAACCTTACCTTATCAGGTGATTTGTGATGCCGTTGTGGGGACGTGTAACCCCGGGGTGTTAACCCGCGCATTGATTACCTTCTACTGCCGCATCTGATGCTTCTATGATTTTGTTCTTTTCTTTTTAATGGGAGAAAGTAATGTCACCTGGCTTACCAGCTGGCAGAGAAATAAGAAAGTGCTCGCGCAGTCGTGTGCTACAAATGCTGACGACGCACTCCAAGCGTATGTGCTTATACCTGGATATTTGTGGTAATATTAACAGCGCTGCAGTCCATGAATGCGAGGAAATGTGTCAATTAATACAGAATTGCAGGATAATTGTGGAGTTATGCAGCGTAAATCGTAGGTGCTTGCCCCTAATTGCAGCCACAGCGTTGTACTCAATATTGCCATTTACAGCATATTTGAGCAGTCTCAAGACAGCCAAAAGCCTAAATGCTATCCTTTATTTTGTTTAAGGCAGTTTTCAGCAGTATCTGAAAGAATGCTTGCATCTTCCTCTAGTACCTATGCTAGGTGCCACACAGTCGCTACTTTGCTTATTTCACTTCGAAATATACAATATCGTATAGCTGGAGTGCACTCACCATTGTCGTCGTCGCTGTTTTCTGCGTAAAGTACAAAACATGACCCTTCATCGTCGGTCTTCATAAGCATCAGGGTAGTATTCAGTTTTGCTAGAACGTTATTAGAAACAATTAGGCGCGTTAAACAACTTGTGCATCATGAACAACATGCAGTTAGGGCGCGCATTTAGCATATCTCGTTTCCAACAGCTAATGGCTTTATTTATTTTGGTGTCAGCTCCACTTTCCTCATATTTTTCGTATTGTTTATTACCCTTAACGAGTATTACGTGTATTATGTCATATTTAAATAACGAATTTGGTTGGTAGAGTGCGTAAAACACCGTGGATATGTTTCAATGTCCCTAATACGAGAGTTCATTGGACTGCCAGAAGATCAACACAGTCGATATTGTCTTCCATAAACCCTGACTGCTCATTGGAGGGTGAAATTCTAAAGTTAAAGCTCAGCTAAATTGGTCATCTGATGAGAAGAGAGGAGTCGCTGGAGAATGATTTGATGTTGGGAAAGGTTGAGGGTGGCCGGAGAAGGGGTAGGCAGCGAACGCGATGGTTAGATGGCATCCTCGAGGCACTGCAGATTAAGGTATGTGATGTTAGGAAGATAGTGAAAGACCGGAAAGCGTGTCGTGACATGGTCCATATGATCACGAAGAGTCGGACACGACTGAACGACTGAACTGAACTGAATATGAAAAGCTTTGAAACGCATAGATTCGAACATAATGAAGCTTGTGCCTCGCTCACGTTCTTGGTTCGCCAATATGAGCACGGTTACTATCTTGTTGCTCGCAGGATGAATCATCAGTGGCTAAACTAGGAAGCGCTGCCCATTAATCACTCTACTTCATGCACTCTAATGTAAATTGCGGTTAACTATGAAAACAAACCAAAAAATTGTTGTTGCGTTATGAGTACGAGATCATCTCCCTTTACTCTGTACGTGGCTAAACATAATTATCTATAGATCTCGGCAATCCCTGCTCATTGTATTCGCGTCCCGTGCCTAAGAATACCTATCTGGCACACCAGAATTACTGCCGTAGATCCCGTAGAATTTTGTAATCCATTTGGACTGTCATTAATATTAGCCGTACTTCAGGCAACACTTTATTAGAAGTTCACATTAATATTCATTTTGCCTCATAGCAATACTTCCCTCACACATCACGAAATTATAAAAAAAAAATATATCAACGACCATGTGCGTGAGTGCTGAACCTGACGCTAAATACCCGTCAGTGTTTTTACTGCCTATTTTGCTACGATCATAAATGAGTAAAATATAACAGTTTTAAGCAAGTGAGCCGAATAATTTCTTCATAGCATGCGCAATATTATCGATTGAACTAGCCGCCCGAGCATTAGTAATTTAGGTTTCGTCCTTTGCCACTGCAATATTGTAAACGAAGCTTGATTGGTAAAAGTAAGGCTGAGGACAAGAATCGCCAAATATTATATTTTGGAATTGTCGTCCAAGTTAAGTTATTTTAAATCGGTAAGAGACGTATCGCGAAGTATGCGCGGTTTCAAAATATGTTTTTTTTAAGGGCTGACGTTTGATGCATTGAGTGTTCTTGCTATGGAGAGAAGCAATTATAAGGTGTGGCGTAAAATTGTAAAAAAAGAGTATATCTGCTGTCAGATATTTTTTTTATTCATATGCATATATTAGCATGTTATTCAAAGCGCTCACTCTGCAACAAACAAATATTCTGTTTGTACCTAAAATTAATTGGACAATTACTTGCGGGTAAAAAATACTTGGAAAAATGTTCGCTTGTACCTGAAATAAACTTGACACTTACTTGCGGGTGAGAAATACTTGGCCTTATAAATGGTCGGGTGTTCTTTGCTCGCAAAATAGTCTACAGTTACATCTACGTCAGCGCTGCAAAAGATTACACTACGTTACCACTTCTTGCCAGCAGAAACCCATAAAAAGAGGCAAAAAATAACCATCAGTAGTTGGTCATGCACACAACGGTTAACTAAAAAAAATCCTTTTGTTGCTTTAACTTAATTGCGTTCGAAAACGAAAGCCCGCAAACTAATATGTGCGCAAAATGAGAGGCACAATGTAAGAGAGTATAGAATAAATCCGTAGAAAAGCGCGCACACGAGGATCAGCATGCAGGTACCATTAACGCTACAGTGTTATGCTGGTATATGCCGGCTTCAACTGTTCCTTGAATGTATATATATATATATATACACATATATATTTTTTGGGGGGTGGGTGTGTCTGTGGGTGTAGGTATGTGTAGAAGCTATCTAAATTCAAAATTGGGTTAATATGATGATCCTATCAATCAATGAAGTAGTTCGCGTGGCAAAGGAGAGCATTTGGTCATTGTTTTCCTTTTTGTGGTGTTGAATTGTATTATTACTAAAATTTTCTCGTTTATAATTGCAAGAAAATTACACAATGTAGAAGAAAACATCAACCTACCGCTAGTAGAATTATGGATATATTGGACATTGGGGTGAGAACATTTTGGAGTAAAAAATTATTCTGTAATATTCAGGGCTTCCTCTCTTGCAGCGCAAAGAATGCCGCTAGATGCAAAGATATTACAGAGAGTAAATTTTTGTTCGCATCTTGAATAGGTCAGTGGTTAGATCATTGAGAACCAAATGGGATGTTATTTACCACAAATAACTGAAGCAGCTAAATGCATGAATGAGGAGTTTCAAACGCGGCTAACAATATTAAGCATTTTTATCAGGGCACACTGCTTTTTATTCTGCGGCCATATCCCCTTCAGATAAAAAGCAATAGAGTAAGTGTTACAAGAGTATATTTTTTGCCTAAACATTTTTAGGGAGACACATCTCTATTTACTCACTAAGAAGCCGAAGCGGATTCGCCATTTCTTCCACGCAGTTTGTACTCATACTGAGTTGTTTTTATTTCTTTCACCTTCTTCGCCGAAAGGCACCTGTACTGCGTTTTTGTGTGATGCGTTCGTCTCACAACGACAAGGGCTTCATTCACCTTTGCCATCTGAAAGATTAGACAGGCATCTGCTGTTACTAGGACAAAAAGGCTTTATTTAATCAATAATTAAAGCAGCCATGAGATATTCTACAAGCTGCGTATTAGCTTTCTTTGGTGAATTTTCTAGATGTACTTAGAAAAAAGTCATTCTTTCAGGCGACAGTTCTGGAACTAAGACTGTCAAGGCAAAGAGCTGCGCTGTTCCTAAAGTTTCTGTCATTGCTATTGTAACAATATGTTTTCGTAGGTAAAAAAAGAAACCACACAAATAAAATCCAAATTTCGGATGCAAATCGGTGAATAAAATAACGCCTGAACTGAACTGATATGTGTTGGCCAATGATATGCTTGTTTGTTATATATATTGAAATTCAAGTGTATTATTATAAAAAGCACGTGAACTACGCGAACAATTCTGAGACACAAGATGCATTTGCAAGAAGGAGGGCAAGATTGAAACTTTGATAAAACATATTTGCTCCTTCTTGCTTTCAGTGATAAAATATTAAAATTAGGAATTTCTTGTTCATAAATTCTGTCCGTGATTCAAGCGTCAAGTAACATGCTATAATAAGAACCGGTGGCATTAAAAAGTGCCCGCAATGATTCTGGAACTACTTTCGCTTCTTCAAAAAAAGGAACTATTTTTGCACTACTGTAGCCCTGTATTTGACTGGCCATTCTACGTTGAGGAAACACACAGTAAACATTTATCTGACACTGAAAGTAAAAAATGTAAATGGAGATTTTACACCGCATTCAGCTGCCAAACTAAACATAGATATAATTCTCCGCCACGCTAAATTAATGAAACAGCCGAAAAACTTGCATATTTTTAGTTTAGCAGCCATATCTATAACTTCGTTTAAAGTTCTGAAGCGAGTGCGGATGTCCGCTTTCACTGCTGACACATACGAAAATGGGGTCGTAGTACATAAATACAATACAATACAATCAGGCATAACCCCGAAGTTCGGCAGCTTGCCCAATGTGACGGCCTTTGCAAGCGTGGATTCTCACGAGCATCCACATAAGCCTCCGAATTTTACCGACATGTTTCGCCAAATTGTCCTTGATGAACTATCACGGCATCAAAGTGTTGTGAACAACAGTGCAATCCACTGTGATAGCTGCTCCCTGCAGGCTGCTCCCATCCCGCTCTCTTCTTCTTGGGGTTCTACCGCTCCTCTCCCTGTCCGTGACCCCCGAAACGACTCCTACGGCCCGGCACCCCTACCTCTTTCTGACTATAGAGCGCCACCTCCAATGTAACGATCCCAGCGGCTGGACGTTGCTGATCGCTTAAATCCTGATCGCTTCGATTACTCCAAATAACCAGCTGATGTGCTAGACTCATTAAATTGACTCCTGCGAACTTACCTCATGAGCTACCTAACTTTCTGCCAAAACTTGATAGGCTTTCCTTCATTTCTAATATAATTTTAACCCCTTTAGATCATCAGATATTCTCTTCACTTCATTCGCTCCCCATCTACATTTCTTCTCGAGTTCTAATGAAAAATCATTAACCCGAGTTATACACACAAAGAACTTCACCTGTGCTTTTTTAAATATCATGGTTATGACGTTCTTTATCTAATTTGTGAACTTTGCCGGCACATTTTACGTTAAGCGTAAGTATTCATTTGCCTGCAGTGTCCAATATCGGCTTTAGACTATTGCCGAAATGTTTCCTGGCAAATCCACGTGCTTATTGTTCTGGTGACTGGCTGCCTGAGTGTGGTGAATGCAGGGACAATTCAGCAGTCTGATATTTCTTCGGGGTCAATCGAGGCATCTGGCGCTTATAGCGAGACTGTACTTGGCACTCTATCAATGACGCTTCCTTGATGTTCAAACGTGTAAAATCCCTACTTAAAGGTCTTTGATCCAGTTGAAATTTAATGGCATTCGTACGCACGTGCGAGATGGCGTGTGTATCGCGCATATATAAAAAAATATTAACCTTCAAACGACACGGTTTTAGTTTTCCTTGGGACTGTTCCTGATCTAGGCTCATAGGTAAAAATTGTGATCGCATGAAAGATGGCAAAATATCTTACTGTGCTGTAATGCACCTAATGCAAGCAGCACACAGTGCCGATTTAAATATCGGATCTTCAACATAAACTGCTCTTTTGACAGTAAATGTAGCGAGAATACCATTCATGCTTAACCGCTTCTCATAAGTCTCGGTTGTTGCATATTTGCGCGCTTTTTTAAATAAGTATATATTTCAGCACTTACAGGAGTCAGTATTAAAAATAACTACTTTCACTTACTTGCATTATGTCTACTAGATCCGTATCTTTAGGTGGCTCGTTTGCCTTGACCGCTGCAGTTGCGATGGCACCGAGGCAGAGTGCGAAAGTGAGCATCATGCTTTTCGATCTCTTTGGTGGCTGATCTGGAGAGTGCTTCTTGAGGTCATGGTAGAGCATTTTTATAAGAAACCTTGTGTGTGATTGATGACGTCCAGACGCACGCAAAGGTGTTAGATTTTGACTTCTTAGTGGAATAAAAACTTTGAAAAAGCAAAATATATGCTTCGGAAAACAGCAGGTGTCAAGCGCATCAACATACATTTACAAAAGGGTGAATAAAGAGTGGAGAAAGTTCTTACAATGAAGGGTATTTTATTTTATTGTTCGTTTTAACACATGAATGACGTACGGCCTGCATGCATGAATAGGCTAGCTCAATGGGATTATCATATTTAACGCTCCTACTATCACTAACACCGTTTTAAAGCTCAATTTATATCCTATTTCCTCTCATATATTATAACACCTTATCTTAGAGACAAAATAGAGATAACAGCATAGGATGCAAGGGCGTGCGGCAGGACATAATGTTCCCTTCAAAAGTCATAAATTCGATTTTATTTGTTTGTATACGCAAGCGCTAAGTTAAAACTGTTCGCGCAGGTTAATCATAGGGATCAGATGCCTGCTGAACACACCAAATTTCTGCTGAACTTAGAATATTTCAGTAATAGGCATGCAGAACAAGTGCTAGTAATTACAATTGTATTTATTGCGACTGCATCACACACAGCTCTTTTGGTCTGTACTGCACCGTGAATGATGCTACAAAGAGCGCAAAGTGTCAGAATATATCAGATGCCAGTCTGTCTGCTTCATTACAATTGAAGGGCACACTGAGAGGGTATCCATTGCCGCACACCGTGTGGTAGCTCGCAAACGTTAACATGTCACATATTATACTCAACTAGATGTATTGAATACGCACTAATCTCAGTGAATACAGAAGAGAGTGACTTATGGAGGACTATACATTAGCTGAAGTGGGTTGTTCGAGAATAAAAAAAAATAAACCCTTCACGTCGATCAGCGAGCTTGGCAGTAGATGTCTATGACAGTGGTTGAGGCTTGTTGAGCTGGGCGGGTGTTTATGGTATCGAAAACATGACTGCATTTGAGGTGGAATGTGCACAGCGGGAAATTTAGCTGTGGCTGTGAGGCCTGTAGCAGCCAGGGAGTAACTCAACATAATGTATTTAACAGAATATGCCAAACAGGAATAGTATAAAGCACTCCATTCATAACCAACGATAACATTGGATGGTAAGCCACTGAACTTCGCTAATAATCACCCTTTCTTAAATCCACCTATTTCTCCTTTTATGTTCATCAAGATATAGGCGTAAGCTTCTACACTATGTACAAGATAACCAGCCATCGAGGTCTTGAAGCGGTTTAGCCATACCGAATTAACAAGCGTACGTCTTTTAGGAATGCAGTGCATGTCTAGGCATTCATATCCTCGGTACAATTCTAATCGGACACAGGGAAATTAACCTCGTCCTTCAGCCATACAAGCTACAAAATTTTATTTGAGAAACACTTTGGTGCCTTTAGGCCATATTCATACTATTAAGGTGTGAACTAGTGCATCATTTACCAGTATTCTACAAAAACTATCAATTCAATTTCCCTGGTGCACGCAGAATAAGGTAGATGTGTCATGGTTAGGCAGAAGGAATAAAATAAAGGCTGAATTAAAAGTTCGTAAATATATGCAATGCCGTCATTGGTATAACCTAGATGAAGTGGTTGATCTCCACACCAACACGACAACGGAACCCTAGTCCTTTATACGTAAGAGCTAACTGAGATGCCCACAGCATGTATCATGAAAGCACTTTAACCAACAGCAGTCGGCAACTGCATGGACTCCGGCATAGGGCAAGCATAAAATGATGATTTTCTAATTTCATGATGAGATTAGAAAGTTTGAGGACATAAGCTGCTCTGTGCTTGGTACAACACAAACGTGTTTGCGCAGATATGGGATAAACATTTGTGTTGCGCCCCTAGCATTGATATTGGTGCAGGTATATAACGCCCACACAAAATTTATATATATCAAGAGCGCTCGTTTTCCTGAAGGCTGTATAATATATTTCTCTCTCCTCAGGCCGATTAGCGTTCAAATACTGCCAATGGCTATACATACTGCTCTTACTGTCGGCGACCACGCCTTCTATCATGTTGAAGGAAGCGCAAAAAACAAGAACTAAGAAGTGGGACACGACACGAGCGCTTTTCGTTACTAAAATTTTATTCAAAACCACGGAATAAAACCCCCATCTCATAACTATAAAAACACACAAAGGGAGGGGGGGATTATCTGGAAAAACACGGAACTTCATAGTCACAATGCCGAGCAATAATTATTAAAAGGAAGGAAGGATTCTACGGAAGAGATTAGTTCATATGTGGTCTAGAGATGCAAGCTTCTTTTTTGGTAAAGAAATTGAGCGGTGCGCTTATGCATGTATTCCCTTGTTTTAATTTAAAAAGTATCGTTGATTTCATGTTTAGGTCGTTCCTTGGGGGTTGATTATACTTCGCCTGCTCACACAGGGGCTTCCATTTTTCTTACACACCGCCCTACATTACGGCTTACTGTTTGGATTGCATTCTTCACATCAATGGCACTGGTCAACCAGAGATTAGCCCTTGGACACCGATATTATTTTTCATGTTCATTTAGCCATATATTTACGCAACGTCGCGTCTGATATATGTAGGTATTTCCACAGGAAACTGGTAGCTCGTATACAAGCTCCGTTTGGCAAGCAATAAACCTTAAAATATGACATGGTTTAGATCTTTTCTCATTCAACAACACATCCTCCAGGTTGTCAGAGTTTGGAAAAAAAATGGGTATATAATACCAATTCGAGATAAGTACTTTATTAGATAGCTATAGATGAGATGTTGCCATCTGTTCCTTTCTGTAACAATAACATGGATAGGTATATCTGTCTGTTGTGTTTTTGCAGAAAAGATGACAACCAAATGCGTACCTCTCGCAGTCAATACTCTCGTTGCAAGACGGTGCAGGCGCATACCTTTTATTTGCTTGGTAGCCTGCTTTGTAAACTTCGACACTTTCGCGTTATAGCGTTGAAATTCTTTTCCACAGCTGACAACCCATTGACCGCAAATATGCTTTTGGGAACAACAAAGAAGAACAATTCTTTTTCCGACACAGGTGACCGTAAACCGGAATTCGGAAGATCGCGACGCAGTAGCTGGGATCAGACTTACAAGTTTGGTCCTAATATATTCTTGCAACCAAGTCGACACATTCTTCAACGCACATGAGACAAGTGCGTTCTGGCACACACTGGTGATGGCTCAACCAAAGGAGAGTTTGTTGATTGTTTTCTAGGTCGGTCGGTGGGTGAAATATGGTCCATCATTTAGGGTCTGAAGTTGTCGGCCCGAAAGACACTGGCTCCCGCAAACGAGGAATTTTGTTATGGTAGAAGCGCTCGTATCTTCTTGCGCAGATGAATTTTGTGGTCCGTTGCTGTGTCCCAATTTCCCCAATACATACATGCTTGTTGATTATGTTGCATTTTCAGGTCACACGCCAGACGTAGCACGTCCTTGTAACACCTGACCTGCCTCCTAACTTCGAGCTTAGGGTACGGTCAAGCCGTCGGTCAAGGCCGGTGGACTGAGGGAGGCATCCACACATGCTGACGATTTTCGGAAGGCAGTTGCCCTGTCTTGCGTATCATAAGGCAATCCTTGGTTTCATTACATATATAGATATTAGCATGGCCAGCGAGGCCGGCCTAGAGAGGTGGAAGTTAAAACACCCATCAGAGCCCGTTGTAGAAGAAATACATAGCAGTAAGATGCACATATCTTTAATATTAAAAAGATTCAACTCGCCTAATTGTCACTCTTACTAATGGCTGCTTTATTTGTCCTACGGCATTATCTTACTGGCCATGCGATCATCAACTGTGTTCAAGATACTCCCGTTTCTTTTGTATAGAGTTTAAGGGTAAGGAAGAAATACAAATTGCTGCATCTAGAAATAGACGTCAGCACAAATTACTTTAGACAATAGATCAATCCATATTGTGTACATTAGTCAATGTCAATGGCGCAGCATAATAAAACCGAACGTGAATATTTTATTTATTAGGCGATGCACGTTTACCAGGGTTGCTGTAGTAGTTCCGCAAATAGGTAAATACCTTCTAACAGTTCCGTTTTCATAGCACGGTTTTGTAACACTAATATGTAGTTTGTTTTAGCCCATGAAGAAACAAATATTGTCAAATACAAAACAATTGTTGGCACGAATGCCAGCAGCTGATTCCTGACCATTTTGAGACTGAAATTTGTATTTCGTTATTGAGAATGACATCTGGTGTGTTTACGCGAGCTGGTGGTTTATTTATCTTCACATTAATAGACCAATCATCGCAGTGGTGTGGATGTACGTGTAGAGGAAGAAATTAAGAACTGAGTGCTTAGCCACAAGAAAATATATGTACAACGATCCCTATTCTCAATCATTACATTGACAGATACCCGGTTATTTCTATTTATGTAGCAGAAGATTTTACGACGTCGAGGTCAGCGGAAGTAGCGGCTCGATACAGATCGATGCAAGTCAAGTCGAGAAACGTTCGCCCAGAAGCGATAGCGCACAGGCTTTTTAGGGATGCAGTTCTATGCTCAATTTGAATGGGTTACGTATCGACGCATTTCTATCCCGCAGATATTAACGAGTTGTTTGTGCATCAAAAATGAAAGAATTGCTCGACCGGTGTTATTTATGATGCAGTCAAATATGAAGTTCTCCAGTGTTTTGTTTGGTTTGGTAATATCGTAAAAAATCAAGAGCAGCATTAGAGATTAAATTGCGTTTTTCGAATGATTGCCCCTGAAGTCGCAAAGCGATAAGCTACAAAAATACAGAACACTTTATTCCATTCATTGTCTAGGTCGTAGTTCGCAACATACATATCAGAGCGAGTCCGTTTAAGTTTTCTTGCCTTTTATGGAACGCGCTGTTTGCATACATATATTTTGATGGCATAAAACGTTTTAACTCTATGAATGAGAACTTTTACAGAATTGCTGACGTCAACGAAGACAAATGTCAATTTCATGTTTACCGTTCCATACACAGTCTAATGTAGACAATAATTTACATATCTTGTAAACAAATTCAATGTTTTCGAGAGGTTTATTGTTTTTTATTGAGGTTTATTGTTGCCCTCTTTAGCAAATTCGTAATGACACTAAGGTAGAGCATTGAAATGTGCACCCTTAAAACAAATTTATCTGTTTCCATCTGTAGTGTTTGAAGCATATCCGGATACATAATGGATGTCGGAAAAGGCGCTTGAAAAAATGTATATGCCCCCAAAATCGTATATCTGTTCTTCTTCTGATAACAGGTGGAAAAGGAAGACTAGAGGGAAACAGTAGGCGGAGAGTTACGCACTGTGGGCATTACAAAAAGATTTAAAAAAATGCAAATAAAAACGTCTCCGCAGTTTCCGACACAAATAAAAACATGTATCTTCACTGTGTTGCTAGGAAAATGTTGAATTGCAATTTCCACGATTTGATGAAACACAGTAGCAGGGTTGACATGGTTCGGCTATGGTTGGGTGCAATGCTGAGACGCTTAGTCGTGCAGGACATTGGGTTGTAAATCAGTTTATTGTAGGAAGCTTCGTTAAAGTGCGAAATTCATAGCCGGCAGCGATCAGAATCAAAAATAAACAATGAGGTGGTTGCTTAATCTTTGACTCAAAGTTGATGCGAAGCGCCTTTAACAACGCCTGTCCTTAGCGCAAAATATTGTTACGAAGCGGCAAGCCGATGAAAACAGGAGAACAAAGGACAGAAAGATGTTCGATGGCACTGAGATGATGTTTTATGAAAATGTTGCGGGGCCTAGCGCTCGCGCTCCTGTCCGCACCACTGCCCGCTTCTTCCTTCTCAATTGTCCGTAACATTACCCGGGGCCACCGAGCGATCGTCCCGATTGTGGAGGAGGAACTTTACTGACGTTGATGATTCCATGGCATGATGATGGGCGTGTCTGGATATTTGAAGAAGAGGAAGAAGGAAGGATAGAACGGCTTGCCAGCACGATGATTCCCGATGAACCTTGGCCCAGGACACTCTCGGGCAACACGTTCGGACGACTCGATGGCGGAGGCATGGCATAGGTAGAAGAAGATGTCTTGAGGTGTAGCGGTATCTTGGGTTGTTGCGCCTTTGGTCGGTACATCTGATTAGTGGGGTCACATATGGTCGTCCGGGTCTCTTCTTCTGTCTTGTGGTCACGTGTGTCGTCTCGGGTCCGTCTCTCCTTCGTCATGTCTTGCGGTCGGGACGGGGGGACTGGGCGGAGGAACTCTAATGTCTTGCTGGGTCCGGCAGGCTGGGGAACAGCCATGCCACGCCTCCTAACCTACAGCCGACGGCGCAAGAGGTCGCAGGGCATTGAAGCTCCGGACCAGGAGGAGGGGGGTGATGATGGAGTACACAGCACCTCCAACCAAATGTTACGAAACGGCAAGCAGATGAAAACCGGAGAACAGAGGACAGAGAGATGTTCGATGGTAGTGAGATGACGTTTTATGAAAATGTTACCGGGCCTAGCGCTCGCGCTCCTGTCCGCGCCGCTGCCCGCTTCTTCTTTCTTAACCGTCCGTAACAATATTACTTGTTTCGTTTCATTTTTTTGTCTTATTTTAATGCTTAAGTTTTAAAAACTCGCCTACAGTTGTCATAGGCGCGTTTATTCTTTGCAGTTTTCCTATTATAGAAACTCCGTTAAAACAAATACAGACTGTTTTTCATCTTCACTAGCAGATGACTGCTCAGTGAGTGGAGAAATGGTGTACTCCCCACAAAAGACCGCTGCATAATACAATTGCGTCACAATTTTTATTAGAAGTAACGCACGCATTTTTTTCGAAACAATGTTTATAACAATGTTAAAACGGCATCAGCAGTACCTTTTCGGCCACGGAGCTCTGTACGTCTCGCCTAATACTCAAACATACATTAAAAACGCAGCATTAATTCAAGCTATCGGTACATTTTCATCGAAGTAAATCCCCTAGCTCTATGATCACCTTTTTCTAATTAGCAATATGTCAATATGGTAAGTTGTGGGCTCTTGTTTCTGCGATAGGGATGGTCCTGTTTCCATTGCTAGCAAATACGCCACCGGGAAGTGCGACGCCTTAAAAGGGACGGCCTCAATGCGAGTGTGCTCCGTCTAGCTTTGAAATAACTTTTTAGATAGCTCCGTATTTCTGATCCTAAGTGTGCATCCTGGGAGTGGACAGCAAGAGCGAAAGATTGCTCACTCTCACCAACTCGCAGCCAGCTAGTCCTCGATAAGTTGCCAATATGCGTATACACGACACACCATACAATTGCTCAGAGCATTTCTAAGCCCGGTACATAGCCCAACAAAAAACATTGTCATTTCTGCATTCGCAGGTTTCATAGACCGGAAGCAGACGTAGCCTTCTTGCGATGGCCGCAAAGCATTTTTTTCTGTTGTTTTGTTCATTTTCAAATCTCCCAAATAAAAGCCCATAGAAGGTCATTATATGTTTATTGTTAGATGTTCAATACGCTTAGCTCATGTCACCACTGTTTGCCTATTAATATGGTTACTGCATGCACTCCTGTATAATGCTGCCACTGTACCTTTACCACGAGACTAAATTACGGATAAATATATGGAAAAACCACACCCCTAGTATTTGGTGTGTAAAGCCCAGAGACCGACGGTTACGCAAGAAATAAGCTTGTCAATTGATTATGATGGCGGCAGCGTCACGCATCATTTCATAAATATTTCTGATGTAGGCACTGGGCAATTTTTTTCTTCGCTCTGCGCTGTTCTCGAGCGGATGCCTCCTCGAGGCGAGCAAACTGAATCTTTCCCATTGTGGCGCTAGCCCTGCATAGTTCACTGCCACTCTGTGCGTGCACTGTGGTCCCTGGTGATATTTGATGACACTGCTCCGTGATATCTGTGCATGCGGTATCCAACGCGACGAATTCTCCGAAAGCTTCGAACGAGCCGAGACTCGTGCCATCAGGGACATCTTAACTTCAGAATTACGCCTAACCATCGGGTTAGTTGACAATTTCGAGGTCCTGAGCCGGAATACGCGCCGCTAGAATTTCAGCGCACTACGAGGATGCCACTATTTTCTCCGGCGCCACGTTCACCGACCACACAAGAGCCCATGAAGGTGCAGGTCGATACCTTGGTGCTTTCCATCTTGTAGCAGACGTGGGAGACGCCCTCCTTCCAAGGCTTTCCTGGCGGTAGCCCAGAAAATTGGCTACGTTTGAGGGTAGTAGTCTAGTAGAATTGCTGGGCGACGACCGGAAGCTGTAGCATATTTTTTTTCTGGACGGTGTAGCCAGCACCTGGTATGAAACCATGAGACCACTATCACAGAATGAAGTTATTCCAAAAACCTGTTCCTACAAGCTTTCGCCATCGTTCTCCGCAAAGGAAATGCCGAACTGCTCCTTTACATGAGAGTCAAACTCCCTAATGATAGCGTCCTCCTTTATATCGAGGACAAGGCGAGGTTGTTTCATCGGGCGGATACAAACATGTCTGAGGACAAAAAGCTTCCTTATCTCATGAAGGGAATGAAGAGATCTTCGCTGGTATAGTGTAATTTCCCTCGAAGGCAATCGGCGACTTTCTGCCCGAGGCCACTACCACCGAGAAGGCGCCAGGGATGCGAGCCAAGCACTACGAGCGGCCGTCTAGAGCTATGACTACCTCCATCGTTGACACTAATCGTACTAACCTGCTCAGCGAGTCCCTGCGGGCTGTCGTACTCGAGGAGCTGCAAAAACGTTTCAACGACAGCACCGGCTTATGTATCCTGCCTTTCGCAGATGTTTCGAGAAGTGGTCGACAAGGCGCTCGCTCAGCATCAACCACTCACAAAATACCACATCTAGACACGACCTACGCCGCAGTCGCTCGTCGTGCAAGTCCACCTACGACTGTGCACCCAAGAAGCTCTCACATAGATCTCTTCTGCACCTCGCACTTGACCTCCTCACAGTGCGTCCAGCAAAATCGATGTCTGGCTCACTCGCGATCATCTGGAAACTGTGGCAAGGCTGTTCATCTGTACTGCAATTGCTATTACGAAAGCATAGGTCTTTCGGGATTTTTAGCCTACACGCGTATACCACAGCCTGGTGAATGACTACTGCTACAGATCCTCACTTCCCTGAAACACCCGAATTGCAATATGAATATATTCCCGGTCGCATTCATCCCTGAAGTACTCTTCCACGGCACTGGAAAATTATGAGCTGCATGCAAACGCTTGGCTGGGGTTTTGCACAGCAGCGATGTTCTCAAGTTCCTCAACCTCTGTAACCGGATGGCCACACCATTCCACAACGACACGAAGTGCACCAGCTTGATCCGCTGCCTTGGCGCGCCTGTTCTCCGACGACACGAAATCAGTTAATGCTACACCGCCGCCGAGACCGGACCCCATGAGGTTCCGGTACCTCTACAGCTCTAACCGGCCTAATTAATATTTTAGTGGGCGGAAGCAACGCGACAGTGCTTGTTGATGCCGGCCGAGATTTTTCTGTATTAACTGGTCTTTTCGCCATCACCCAGAAAAAGATTACACCCTGGACAGGCCCGAAATTTTATACTGCCGGAGGCCACTTAATCCCATGCAGTGCTAGGGTAAGAGTGCATTAATTAATGTACAAAGCAATCTTCGTCGTACTTGCCCAGTGTTCCCGTGACGTAGTCATTGACATGGATTTCTTAACAGACAATAGGTAGTTATCGACTTGCAGCCCAAGTAAGTGTACTTACCGACAGAGAACGCAATACACTGTGCTTCAGAAAGACCGACAGCACTGTACATTCATCATGATCACGTGCCAATTATGCCCCATTCTAAGTGTGATGACATCTTGTACTGTGAAGACGCTACGAAATTTCGAAGATTTCGTAGAGACTAAACAGACCCTGGTTGAAACAAAATCTCGCTGTCACCAGGGGAGTCGTTCATAGCAAGGATAGCAAAGCAGATGTCCTACTCATTAATTGTGATGGTGAGCATTACCCTTTTAGCATTGGGACTGTAGTGGGTCACATATGGGGTATCATAATGCCTCGAAAACTTCAAAACTGTATTTGTTGTTTTTACTGCGAAAGCAATACTGCTAGCAGTTTGAGCCGTCAGCGTGACCCGGCGGTGACCATCATTGACCTTTGACCTTTGGACGAATTCCGTAGACGACCCCAAGCTGGCAGGAGCTGCCAACTTGGGTCTCTCGTTTCACATGGGACGGTTATGTCAGAATCAGCCTGCCAGAACCCTGGCATTCACGTTACCCCTAGAGCCCAATAAGGCACGTTCATACGGCTTAGTTAGAGAGGGGCTTTATGAGTGGGCAGGGGAAGAAAAAAAAGAAGAAGTATGCTCGGTCATCCGCAGCTATTGATTTC
Organism: Amblyomma maculatum; assembly: GCF_055883805.1. Classification (NCBI taxonomy): domain Eukaryota; kingdom Metazoa; phylum Arthropoda; class Arachnida; order Ixodida; family Ixodidae; genus Amblyomma; species Amblyomma maculatum. Next base: position 50,825,697 of record NC_139354.1, read on the forward strand.
GCTCAATATTCGGTTCAGCAGCGTTGAACTCTTCATCTTTTTAACAGCCGCCAGCATACGGCCTTATCACTGTGATTCCGGCAAGCGTATCAATTCTGTATCCCGTGTTTGTTAATGCTCGTTGTAGCGATACGACGCGTTATCATTTTCTTTGCCGTCAACGATGCGCTGAGATATGTCTCGAAGATTCGGATCACTCGAGCCCATTTCTACAATGCTCTAGGCGGTGCGAGTAGTATATTGGGATATTATCTAGATAGTTCTGAGCAGCCTTTAAATTTAGCGTTGACAAGTGTGACGGGCTTTCTTTGTTCGACGATCGACGAGCACGTTTGTTGCTATCGCCACCGCCGAGTTGTTTAGTTTTTTGCGGGCGCGAGTCAGCCAAATAAAAAGTTAATTTCAGTACCATCAAGCCTGTGTCTTTTGGTGTCTAAGGCCTTGTCACCACTACGTGGCAATATGGGTTGCCGCCAACGCGCGTGCACCCGCACGAGAAAAATGGAGCCGCGCTGTCGCGCTGCGTTTTGCGGTTAATGTTGTTTGGATAGTTTTGGTCACGTACGTCCCACATGAGGCCACGCTTTTCTACTTAGCAGATTAGGGCCTCGATAAAGGTTGTCTTGGCCATTTTGGCCGAACACTGCGCTCGAACGAACAGGAGGCGTGAATTCACGTGGCTCCTTGGACGCATGCACCAGCCTTGCTGAAGAAACAGCAAAGTTCAGCCAAAAAGGTCCCGCCGAGTTACGTGGAGAGCAGATCCATTTCTTGGCAAGGAAAAACACAAAATGACATGTGACTGGAAGCTTATTGTTGGACTCCGGCCCTGACGTCAGTGGACGCTCCGCGCGAGCCGTTTTTTTTTTTCTACTTCGCGTAGAAACAGACAGCAGCGCAATTTCTTGACAGGCACGCGTCAGAATGCCAAAGGCGTCCCACCATCCGCGCAGCAATCGCGGCCTTTATCGCGCCCTGCGGTGCCAGCTCTACAAAGAATATTGTGCCCCCCCCTTGACAGTAACCTTACCGAGTATCTCTGACTGAACGCGCCACTATCACCTTCAACAGAAAGAGGTGCTTCGCGACGATGTCGTCCAGCCCTCACGGTGTCTGGTTTCAGCACCTGTCGGTATGGTAAAGAAACAGGATGGTACGCCAAGTTTTCGCTTTGGGTAACACTGGCTAAAGAAAATTACAAACACACGTCTATCGCCTGCCTCGAACTGACGATGCTCTATGTCGCCTCTCTTCGGCGAAATTATTTTCTTCGATGGACATGAAGTCTGAATACTTGCAACTAGAGGTAGATGAGACGGACCTATATAAAAAGGCGTTTATAACCTCTGATGGGCTCTAACAATTTAAGGCTACCCATTTGGTCTTTGCTATGCGCCGGCTTCTTTTTAATGATTTATGGAAAGTGTGCTTGCAGATCTGAAGTGGCAGTTATGTCTCAATTACCTTTATGGCATGATGGTCCTCGCCCCAATGTTCTCGAAGCCCCTTTGGTGCCTTAAAACGGTTTTGCAAAATATAACATCATCTGGGCTTACCTTAAAGAACAAGAAGTGTATTTGCTTACACCGACCCCAGCGTCCTGGCGCATGTTTGTAAGCTAGGCTGGTGTCCTGCCATTTCCTCAAAAAATGGCAGCTATTGGTAACTTTTCTGCACCCTTAAACGAGAAAGCTGTTCAACAATTTCTTTTGTAATGTACTTACAACAGGCACTTTGTCTAAGTTTCACTCAGATCACCTAGCCCCTGACGTATCTGACAAAGACAGGCATGCCTTTAACTTGAGACACACCACAGGCTCAAGCATTGCAAGCGCTTCAACCTGCCTATAAGCTCCTCCCAAATTAGCTCACTCATAAAAACGCTCACCGAAAAACGTTCATGCATAGGTGTCACGCTCCGCTTTACATCTATGGGAGCCACCTAGGCCTGGGAACCGTTCTAGTTCAAATCCAAGGTACCCAAGGCGGATAGGAACGTGTGATCGCTTAAGCTAGTCGCAGTCTGTCTAAAGCTGAATCTAATTATTCTGCTACATATATAGTATGTCTAACCATACTATGCGCGACGTCGAAAAACCGGCCTTATCTTTATGGGAAACCATTCAATGTAGTTATTGACGCACCATGACCTGTGTCGGCTCCCGAACTTAAAGAACTGGTCAGTCCGCCTTCTGACATGGAGTCCAGCACTATTTAAATTCGACATAGCTATCACGTACAAGTATGGTCGTCACGATTAGGATACCGACCGGTTCTTTGGTGCCCCGAAAAACCCTTCCCCCTTCCCAAGATAATAATCATGATTCCGAATACCTATCAATGTCATCAGCGCCGAGCGCTGAACAACAATCTACATCGTGAACGTTGACGCATCGCGGACTATCAAAACTGTGCGTGTACAATTTCTCTAGGAGCTTTCTAGCGTGTTCTACTATCGCTATATTGGCGCGAATGTGTTCTGATGAAGAAACATTTTTAACTCACCAAGCTCAGAACCTGATTTATGTACCTAGGCGACTAAATGATGACGTTTTACAAGTCTCCCATTATAAGCCAACTTCTGGAATTGCAAGGATTCAATAAAAGTGCCACTGGTCTCGTTTTAACGCAGACGTTTCACACTACGCCAAAGCGTGTCGCGGCTTTGAGCGTTGCAAGGTGCCACTGATCAAACTCACTGGGTCTTTGAAGCCAAAGAACAACCTTGGAGACCCCTCCAGTAGATTGGCATAGATATGCCGAGATCATTTCGCTTTTCACACTACGGTAACCGGTGGGTAATCGTTGCAATAAATTCCCTTACACAATATGCAGAAACCTCCGTGCTTTACAACCGCACTGCCTTAGAGGTTGGAAAGTTTTTCATCCATCACAATGACTGCGTCATGGCACACACGAGATTCTGATCTCATCACTGACTTCGGTGTCGCTCTCACAGCCGATTTGCTGAATCAGACGCTGCTTCAGATTTTTCGCGAACTGAGGAAGACAACACCATACCATCCCCAAACCACCATCGTGACCGTATGATTGAAGAAACCAAGTCCTCAGATGCTGTCAACGTACGACGACGTTAGAGTACAAAACATGATATAAAATGCTACCATACATCTCTGTAGCGTTCGATACGGCGGTCCAGGAATCAACGAATATGTCACATTTCAATCTCCTCCATAGCCGCAATGTGACCATGCCTTTGTTGGCACGTTACCACATCTAGATGACGAGAACCAACGTGTTGATATTCAGAAATTTCTGCACATCGCAGTAGAGACCCGTCAGCTGATTCGGCTACGAATTAAGTACCAGACATACCCAGATGCTTAACGATAAAACCCTCGACGCCGCGATGCTCGATACACAACTGGGGGCCGTGTCTGGATCTAGTTTCTTATTCCTCGATGAGTCCTCAGCGAGAAACTCCACTGTCGGTGTTTTAGCTCGCAAATACTGCTAAGACCGTTTGAGAGCCTAACCTATGATGCCATGCCTAATTTCTTTCAAAAGTCACGACGCTACACGCTTTCTGAAGTGGCCAACGTGTCCCGCCTGAAACCTTATTACTGGCGATGTTCACTCTTCTCGTGCGCCGAGCGACTGCCCTCCATCCAATTATTTCTATCATCCAGCACTTTCAAACTTCAGGATGATGCTTCCTTTGGCTCGGGGAACAATCACACGATGTAATCATCCTGTTCGATCTGCGCTAAGTCGCAAGTGCGTGCTTCCTCGAGGCGAGGAAACCGAATTTCTCTTATAGAGCTCCTCGTCCCACCTAGTTCGCGGCCGGTCTGTGCAATGTGGTCACTGATGACGTTTCACGTAACTACTCCATGGCAATATTGTCACGGGGAAGACTTGTCGAAGTTTCGCTGCCATGGACAAATCTCAGGACAAACTCTTCGGGGAGCATCTAACATCCACTCTGTCTGCGTCATCGTTTTCTAGTATCGTGCATGCCATCTTCGGTCGTCATCGTCTGGGAGCATACCACTTAATCATCCACGCATTACCCGGAAACACTAATACCCTCGGAAAAGGCAATGTCCCTGTGCGTGTTAGGCGTGCGGTGTGGACTGGAAATAATACGACTTAGCCAGGCCAGACGTACAATTTCGGAAGTGAGTGTAGCGGACGATGACGTTTTGCGTAGCGGTGTAATTTCGTTGGTTATGTCCGTTACTGGGCTTATACACGATAAGTACCTGTGTAGTGGGGTAGAGGTTTTTCAGATAACCCAAAATGGCTGGACGGTAGCCAGAGCAATACCAAAGATCAAACAGGATAGGGAACACAATGGGGGTGACCGTCGTAGCGGTGTTTCTGAGCTTCTTGAGAGGCAGAGAGATTGTGACGAGTGGTCTAGTGGGCTGCATCGGCTCGCGCGATTGTATCGCGGGTACAATAGTGATGAGGCCAGCGTCGGGAAGCGTGGTGTCCAAGGGCAGCAAGGGTTCTCTTCCAATGAGAAGATAGAATGGAGAGTATCCTGCACTATCATGGCGAGAAGTGTTGAATGTGAAAGTTACAAATGGCAGGGTAACGTCCCAAGCGCGGTTATTGTCAGATAATTACATAGCGATCATGTCGGTAAATGTGCGGTGAAGACGTTCCCTAAGCCTGTTCGTCTGAGCATGGTAGGTTGTGGTGAACTTGTGACAATTGGTGCACTAACGAAGTATTTCGTCAACTCGGGAAAAGAAACAGAGGCCACGATCGATAAGTAGTTGACGAGGAGCACCATGGTGGAGTGTGACTTCTTGCAAAAGGAAGTCAGCAAGGTCAGGGGTGCAGCTGGCACAACAAATCTTAAAATGCTTTAACATCGCCTTATCTCCCTTAACCATTACTCATGAGATGCCTGATGATCCTTCTATTCAATTTCTGGACATAAAACTGCACCTACAAGCACGTCACATCTGCTGGTCCTATGAACCACGAAGCAAAAAACTGGTCCTTCCGGTCCATTCTGCTCATTCAAAAACGGTGAAACGTGCCATTGCTAATCTATGCCTCTCCAACGCGCTCAAAAAGGCTTGTAACCACCATACTGAGTTTAGTTTTCTCAAACAGTGCAATAGGCTAAAAGAGGCAGGTTACCCGCCCTATCTTCTGGTATCCGTCGCTCAGAAATTGCTGAAGCATACACTATCTCATTTGGGAAAGGCTGATCCTAATGAACTTATTCCACAGAATGAAAAGAAAAACCAACAGAAAGTCACAGTTATCCCATATTGCCACACCCTTTCCCACAATCTAAAGAGGACAATGAGCCGAGCCAAAGTGCGGGTGGTGTTCTCCGCTCCTGACAAATTATCAAACCTATGTAACCGCGTGAACCCTCGTGCTAATAAAGCCAAAAAATGTGGAAAGAATCATAAGAACCAATATGTCTCCTGTAAAAATAATGTAATTTATTCTATACCACTGAAATGCGGCCGGAAATATATAGGGCAGACCGGCAGATGCCTCAATGACAGGTTACGCGAACATAACAATGATGTCAGGAATGGTGTCAAAGGGCATCTTGCTTGCCACATTAATGAAAAAGAAATAGATGGAAAAACTAAGAAATGTCCCAGTTGTTATCCCGATTTTAAAACGTCGGACGTCATTGATTGCCACAAAGATCAGCTTACAACGGAAATCATAGAGGCGTTCAATATTTCATTGCAAAAAGATATGTGCATCAGTGCTGCCTCAGTGTTTTTATCTGACAAAGAAATGCAATACCTGTCTGCTAATCTGTGAACGTGTTTGACGATAACTCTGTTTGATTGCTTCTTATATTTTAACGCTTTTATGTCTCCCCCTCTTCTTTGTCAAGAAAGTGCTTATATTGCCTGGTCTTGCAATAAAAATTCAGTTGTAAGTTAGCGCCCGTCCTGTGTGTCTCGCTGTGTCCTTGTCTTTTTAGCGCTATGCACCAATCGCTCCGACAACCGCCCGATCTGTTATTCATGTGGCGTTCCTGGCCACGTCGCCCGGTTTTGTCGCCAGCGCACGCAGTCATACCGCAATGGCCCCCGCCTGTACAGTTATAACTACAGTTCAAACTTCGAACCTTCCCCTCCCCCTGTCCCTGCTGGCACTTCTACGGACTCATTTTATCCTGACCGCTCCTCCCACTCCTCCCGTCGATCGCCGTCTCCCTGCCGTCGTTCCCTCTCGCCGCTGCGCCGTCGCTCTCCTGCTGGCCCGGAGGAAAACTAACAGCCGCAGTTCCGGAGGCAAGAACTGCGTTTTCCTCTACTTGTGCAAGTCCTCCGTCTTCCCCTACCAACGTTCTCGAAGTGTTTGTTGATGACGTCGTAGTTCTCGCTCTTGTGGACACTGGCGCCGCTGTGTCTGTTATAAGTGCCAACCTTTGCCGCCGACTTCGTAAAGTTACGACGCCTGTTTCGAAATTTTTTCTCCGAACTGCCAGCTCACATCGCATTCAACCGCTTGCGGCGTGCACAGCTCGAATTGTCATTCAGGGTGTTTTGTACGTCGCCGAATTTCTTGTGCTGCCTCACTGCTCTCACGAACTGATTCTGGGTTGCGACTTTCTCACCAGTCATCATGCGATTATTGATTGTGCCCGAGCCAGCATCGAATTGTCTCCGCTTTCACCGGCCGCCTCGTCTGACACACCGCTCCACGTCGATAAGATAACTGTGGCCGAAGATACTGACATCCCCGCCTGCTCTACCGTCCTCGTGCCCGTTTCCTGCGCCGGCTTTTCTGATTCGACAGTTATGTTCACTCCGACGCATACCGCTAATCGTCGCCATTGCTTAGTCCTGCCTTTCGCCCTTCTGACTTTCTGTGGTGGCTACAGTGCCATATACGTCTCTAACCCGTCGCCTTGTCCGTCAACGCTTCTTCGTGGAGAACGTCTTGGTCATGTCGAATCCTTTGATGACGCTATGACATCTGCCGTCTCAGAAGACCCAACCCCACTGCAACTCGATACTATTGACTTGCCCGCTTCTGTACAGAACGACGACTCCACTGCAGCTTTTTCTGGCTGTCTCGATGCCAGCCTTTCAGCAGATCAACGCGACCAGCTCGTCAGCTTGCTGCAGCGCTTCCGTTCCTCATTCGACCTTCCTCGGACATCTTTGGGGCGCACATCCGTAGTCACTCACTGCATCGACACCGGTACGCACGCCCCGGTACGCCAGCGCCCTTATCGGGTATCGGCGGCTGAACGTCAAGTTATCACCGAGCACGTTAATGACATGCTTCAGCGTGGCGTCATCCAGCCTTCGTACAGCCCTCGGGCTTCACCTGTTGTTCTCGTGAGGAAAAAGTATGGCTCTATACGGTTCTGTGTTGATTACAGGCGTTTGAACAAGATAACGCGAAAAGACGTATACCTCCTTCCACGTATTGATGACGCTCTCGATTGCCTTCAAGGTGCCGGATTCTTTTCATCTCTGGATCTTCGCTCGGGCTACTGGCAGGTACCCATGGCAGCTGACGATCGACCAAAAACCGCCTTTGTGACACCTGATGGTCTCTATGAATTTAACGTCATGCCATTTGGATTGTGCAACGCGCCGGCCACCTTTGAGCGCATGATGGACACAATTCTGTGCGGACTCAAGTGGCATTACTGTCTTTGTTACCTGGACGATGTTGTCGTGTTTTCAAAAGATGTTACGTCACATTTGGACCGTCTCGAGCGTGTGCTAAAGTGTTTGACTGATGCCGGCCTGCAACTAAATTTGAAAAAGTGCTGCTTCGGGGCTCGCCAGCTTCCTATATTGGGACACGTTGTTTCGAAAGATGGTGTTGGTCCAGATCCTGCGAAACTCCGTGCAGTAGTTGAGTTTCCACGCCCAACTTCTCTAAAGGAGCTGCGTAGTTTTATAGGGCTGTGCTCGTATTTTCGTCGCTTCGTCCGCAATTTCGCTTCGATCATCTCGCCGCTGACTGATCTCCTTGCCGGTGACGCCATTCTTTCGTCTTGGACATCCGACTGTGATGAGGCCTTTTCGACACTTCGGCGTCATCTAGTGTCGCCTCCGATTCTCCGCCATTTTGACCCTACGGCGCCTACCGAAATTCACACTGATGCCAGCGGTGTAGGTCTCGGCGCTGTCCTTGCACAGCGAAAGCCCGGCAACCCAGAGTACGTTGTTGCTTATGCCAGCCGTACCTTAACAAAGGCCGAAAAGAATTATTATGTAACCGAAAAGGAGTGCTTGGCCATCATTTGGGCCATTGGGAAGTTCCGCCCATATCTCTACGGTCGTCCTTTTCTGTTGTTACGGACCATCACGCAGTCTGCCGGTTGTCCACCCTTAAAGACCCATCCGGCCGTCTTGCTCGTTGGGCCCTCCGCTTACAAGATTACGACATTCAGGTCACCTACCGGTCTGGCCGTAAGGATTCTGATGCCGACGCCCTGTCTATGTCACATCTTCAATGTGGCTCTGACTCGACAGCTATCACCATAAGTGACTCATTTTCGCTAGAAATTGCAGACATGCCCAATGAACAAAGGCAAGACTCTTGGATCGCTTCTCTTCTCACGCTTTTATCTACACCTTCCCTGCGCCCAGCTTCACGAACGCTTCACCGCCAAGCTCGTCATTTTTCCATCCGCGACGGCATGCTTTACCGCCGAAATTACCTCTCCGACGGACGCAAGTGGCTCCTTGTCATTCCTCGGCATCTCCGTTCGGAAATATGCGCCGCTTTTCACGCCGATCCTCAGTGTGCCCACGCCACAGTGTTGAAAACTTACACTCGTCTTCGCCTCCGCTATTACTGGCAGGGTATGTACCGCTTCGTGCGTCATTACGTTCGCGCATGCCAGGAATGCCAACGCCGCAAAAACCCGCAACCATGGAATGGTTGAGCGTTTTAACCGCACCTTAAGTGACATGCTGGCCATGTATGTTGCGTCCGAGCACTCAAACTGGGACCGGCTTCTCCCATTGGTCACGTACGCTTATAATACTGCCATACAAAGCACGACCGGCTTCTCCCCCTTTTTCCTTCTATACGGCCGTGAACCCACCTGAACTATGGCCACTATACTTCCTTATCGCCCTGACACCTCCGAAGCGACCACCGTCTCTCAAGCAGCAGCATATGCAGAAGAATGTCGCCAGTTGGCCCGCTCATTTACAACCCAGAACCAAGGTCACCAGCCGTTCCTTCGCGCACCGTCTTGTCCAGCTCCTTCATACAGCACAGACTCCCTCGTGTGGCTTTGGGTTCCTGCCACCCCTTCCGGCCTCTCTACCAAATTTGCGTCCAAATACCATGGCCCATATCGGGTTATCTGCCAGACCTCTCCGGTGAACTACGTTATAGAACCGCTTGTACCGACTCCGGATATGCGTCGCCGCGGGCGTGAAACAGTGCACGTTGACCGCCTCAAGCCCTGTTACGACCCGCCTGTTGTGTCCACACCATGAGTCGGCAGGATGCCTCTTTTTTTATCCCGGGGATAATTGTAGTGTCACACCAACGCTCGGTGATTGTCGACGATGACAAAGACGACGAGCGTATGTCGGAAGGCGCGTGCTAAAAAAAGAAGACGGCAGACAAAAGACGAAGACGCAAGAGACTGACGCGCCAGTTAAACGGTCGACCTGAACACCGACCTGAGCTTCAACGCGCCCTTACACTGCGAAGAAAAAGATCGGCAGTGGCGCGAGAGGAGCCATCGCTCTATGCCTCCATATAAATCATCTTTCACTCTGCCGCCTTGTTTTGCCGTCTTCTTATTTGTCGTCACGTAACGTTTGGCTTGAGGAGCGGAGTAAATCATCTCCATTCCCACATTTGAGCATCGAAGGTATCCGTACGCCAAAACTATCGCCGGAGAGCCCGGGTATATCGCCGCGCGTCTTTGCCCCAGCCCTTCCTGCCCAGACCCGGCCAGACGCCAAATACCGCCGCCCCAATCTCAGCTCGGAACTGAGACAAGGCGTACAGACGAGCTCAAAGAGCCGAGACAAGCGTAAAGACCCAAAGGACCCCAAGGTACCGAAGGACACAAACACGCAAACACCGCACAGCTGTCCGACAGGACCTCGAGCCTTCGGTCCCATGGATGCTTCGGTGGCGGATTTCTAAACCGCTCCAGGGGTGATGTTTCACACAAGAAAAATCGTGGTCGTCGTCATTGTGGTGGCAAATCATTCTGTTCTATATTTTCTTCAACATTCTCACTGTTACGTCTTCATCAACTTCAACAGGCCGATCGGGGCGATTCCTCGTTGGCCCCGGTAAGTGTTTCGAAGATCGAGAGTGGCATGAGAGAAGCCCTGGCTCTAGGCCAGCCTTAAATCATATTTCACCCTGACCCCATGTTGTGCCGTGTTCTTGCTTGTCGCCACATGAAACCATATTATTCCCTGTTTTAAGGAATCGCAGCGAACGTGTGTGCGGAGCCTTAAGGCTTCGGAACGAAGCCGGCTTTTTCTTGCTTTGTTTCGGAGTCACAAATTAGTTTGCCATTGATTGCCCAGCTATGTAACCTAGCTACCGCTCCCAGTTGACGTCGTGGCATTGAATTTCGCGCTGTGAGTCTCCAACGGAAAGTAGCGTCGGAGAAAAATTCTATTGCGATCGTATCCCGGGCACAATAGTGATGGGGCCAGCGTCGAGAAGCAAGGTGTCCAAGGGCAGTAAGGGTTCTCTTCCAAAGAGAAGATAGAATGGAGAGTATCCTGCACTATCATGGCGCAAAGTGTTGAATGTGAAGGTTACAAATGGCAGGGTAAGGTCCCATTCGCGGTCATCGTCGGATACTTACACAGCGAGCATGTCGGCAAATGTGCGTTGAAGACGTTCCGTAAGCCCGTTCGTCTGAGCATGGTAGCGTGTGGTGAACTTGTGACGATTGGAACACTAACGAAGCATTTCGCCAACTCGGGAAAGGACGGCAGCCATGGTCGATAAATAGTTGACGAGGAGCAATATGGTGGAGTATGACGTCGTGCGAAAGGAAGTCAGCAAGGTCAGTGGCGCAGCTGGTTGGAATAGAGCGAGTGATAACATACCGCTTGGCTGATGCCCCTTGAAGTCAGCGCCGAGTGCCGCCGATCGCAGCGAAAGCTCTAATAAATGGTACCCTGTAACAATATTGTTTCCCTAACATCATGGACCACTTTGTTAGTAATGAAAATATCATACCATGGAATATAAATTAGGTAGTTGAGCGCGAACGCAGGGCGCTCATCACGTTAGAATTTAAGCAGCAAGCAGACGAGAACGTATGTCTAACGTTATAAATTCAAAGGCGACATTTTAGCACTGGTATGAACCTTTGTCGATTGCTTAAGCAGCCCCTGACTATTATTGCAATTTGTAATTGGGTTTTGCTTGCAATATATGTCGAAAAAATATATTGCTGCGAAGAAAAAATTGGCATTCGCGCGAGAGGAGCCTGTCAGGAGCCTGAGAGGAGCGCGAGTAGGCCTGTCATTAAATGATTGTTCAACCTGCCACCATGTTCTGCCGTCTTCTTGTTTGTCGCCACGTAACATTCTGGTCAGAGGTGCGGTGTAAATCATCTTCGTTCTCACCTTGGAGCGTCGAAGGCATCCGTACGCCAGAACTATCGGCCGAGAGACCGGGGATATCGCCTCGTATCTTCGCCCCAGCCCTTCCTTTCCAGACCAGCCAGCCGCAAATATCGCCGCCCCAATCCCAGCCCGGATCTGAGACAAGGCGCACAGACGACCAAAACAGAGCCGAGACCAGTTTAAAGACCCAAAGGGCCCCAAGGTACCGAAAGACACGAACACAAAAACCCCGCTTAGTTCCGACACCACGTCGAGTCATAGGTCGCATGGATGCTAGTGTGACGTATGGCTTAACTGCTCCAAGGGAGGTGTTTCACACAAGCATCATCGTAGTTGTGGCTATTGTGGTGGCAAATATTTATCTTCTATATTTTCTTCAGCATCCTCACTGTCACATCTCCATCCACTCGATCGCTCGTTGGCCCCTGTAAGTGTTGCGAATATCGGCAGTGGCATGATAGGAGCCCACGTGCTAGGCCAGCCATAAATCATCTTTCACCCGGTCACCATGTTGTGCCGTGTCCTTGCTTGTCGCCACACAAAACAATATTATTCCCTGTTTTTAGGAATCGGAGCGAACATGTGTGCGGAGCCTTAAGGCTCAACTCCAACGACATATCCTGGGCGTCGGCGCTCAGCGTCGGCGCTGTTAGCGTATGCAGAAAGCGGTTTGAGCATGCGCACGGTACGAGATGCCAGCAAGCGGAGCGCCGAGACCTGTCCGTGCTATATTTCGGCGTCAGCGTTCACGCAGGCTGCGAGCTGCTCACCCACGTAGGTCTCTCATTGGCGCACGTCTAGGCCCCGTACACCAATGAGAGGCCAGGGTGGCCGCGACATCCGGATTGGGAATTATCGCTCGTGCGGAGTATTCTAGGGCTTTTTTTTCACTTTTTTGTCATCGCTTCCCGTCGTCGTACGTGGCCGTCATGGCAAAACCGTTCGCTGCCGACCGGTTGATCACAGCCGTTGAGGAACAAAACTCAAAGGACTTGTCTCAGCTACGGTCGCGGAAAGTGGGACAAATTGATGTTGCGTCGACGGCGTTGCAGATTGTATTAAAAAGCAGAGAAAAATGTGGAAGATGCACGTTTATTTGTGCAGAAGTAGAATGTGTAAACTGTAATTAGGTTCTATGTCCAAAATTACTTCTCTTAACGCTTTAGAATGCAGAAATCTTTCAGTGAATGTAAAAAAGGTTTTGGGCAATGTCTGCTTGTTTGGTCTAGCAACAACGCACCAGCGCGAGTACAAGCGTAGGCAGTGAGCACCAGCGTCGCCAGCGCCGAGTCCCATGGAGGTGCGCACCGCTCAGCGTCGTCGCTCAGCGTCGGCGCTGACAGCGCAGACGCTGAGTGCCGACGCCCAAGATATGTCTTTGGAGTTGGGCCTTTAGAGTAGCGTAGAGCCGCAAGTGGGCCGAGTCTTTTTAGGTCCAGTGACAGTGCGTGCGAAACCGGCTTTTTCTTGCTTTCTCATGGAGTCACGAAAGTGGTCTGGCAATGATTGCCCAGCTATGTAAATTGGCAACCGCCCCTAGCTGACGTCGTTGCACCCAATATCGAGCTGGGAGTCTACAAAGGGAAGTAGCGTCGGAACAAAATATTATTGGGAAAACGATACCTTGATGACCAAAACGACAACACCAGAGAAAGCGGGGCTAAGATTGCTTCCTTAGGCGTCTGCTTACATTTTCCCAGAAAATGTGTTATTAAGGCTGACGCGTGAAACAATTACTTTATTTTCATCCAGTATGAGTGGATATAAGAATGGAACGAATCATTATGAAAGGTATAGCTATTCTCGTTCACCCTAAAACCTCCGCGTACCATCCGCAAACAAGTGGCATGCTGCAATGTATATTGCTTCCGACGACTCCAACTGGGACCGTGTTCTTCAATTTGGCACCAGTGCTTATAACTCTGACTTTTAAGCAACCACCGGATTCTCGCCATATTTCCTCTTGCTCAGCCTTGAGCCCTCTTGTGCAATGGACATCATTTTTCATACCCACCGTATTCTTCTAAGTTAACGACTATAGTTGGCCGCTCCTTCACTCCTCATGCCCAGCAGCAGCAGAAAACTAATCGAAATCAATCTGCGCCTCTTCCAGCTTCTTTTCCAGACTCTTTGGTCTGGCTATGGGTACCTTCCTTAAGTCCCAGTCTTTCAGCAATAATCCTCAGGAAGTGCCAGGGCCCCTAACGTATTCTATAGTAAACATCACCGGTTAATTATCTCATCGCCACCCTTATGCTGTCCACGGACCACCGTCGCCGCAACCATGAAATATACAGCAAACGCTTGAAACCATATTACGATGCCGCCATCGTCCAATCTTCAAATGAAGACAGGATGACGCCTTTTTATCCGGGGAAGTTGTAGACAGGCATCTTGAAAGTTTCAGGCAAGAGAGGCGACGACGAGAACTGTACAACGCTCGCCGCGAGGGTTGTCAGTATGCTCGCACAAGATATGACGACAAGTGATCACCGGACGTTCTGTTAAACTGTTCACGGTGAAGCAATTCGTGAACGTCCATTTTTATAATATATTTTTTTTTGTCTTGAACTCAAAGGTTTGTAGCAAACACTATAGATTGTCTTCAAATATGAGCTGCTTGAGCTGTGTTCATAAAGCGGGTGTTTACTCTGTATTGTTTATTTGCCTTTATTGAAATCTGTCAGTTTAGTGTTCGTAGAATAAACCACAGAACTAGCGCGCGCCTTATGTTTCCTCAGGCAAGATCGGTTCAGGGATAGCAGATTTGCTTCTCCATACAAGTTTCGGAACACTGAAATGTCACCGCTACCATGTGGAAGGTTCATTTTTTTCCTGCACGGGTAATAGTTACAGGCAAAAATTAATATATTTAACACAAGTTCCAGCATAATGAAACAAAAACACAGCGATTCGTCTTTCGAGAGATGGTATATTTTTGTAACATTCTTAAAACGGCTTTGTTGGGCAGGGTATTGGGGAATTCGCGTTTATGGCTTTTGTGAGACAAAATCGAAAGACAGTTGTCGTGTTCGCTGTAGGTAAATAAAAACGAGTGATGCCTTTTTTAGAGAGTGTGCAGAAAGACAGGTTATTTACACAAATTTATAGCTTTTAAGCTAATTATTTCGAACAGCATTGAAGATAAAAAAGCAATCAAACTAGATCAAGGTATTCTATTGACAGCCATAATATTGGTAATTTAATGTTAGCGTCTAAAATAAAGAAAAATGAATATTGAATTTATAAATAATGGCCTTATTACTGGAATTTATACCTTGCAGAGTATCCGCCTTTATATACAGCCAGCATTCACAGACTACACAGACCTATATCTTACAAGGTTTATTCTATCGATATGCAAAGAGGGAGAAAACACCTGGTAGTAGTTCTGTCACCTTCGGAAAAGGTTTCCTATTAGGAAGTGACAAATTAAAAAACACGACTGATGAAAGGGTATTGCCGAGGAAATATTTATTCATTGCTCGTAGCTATTTCAGCATCTTCTGGATTTCGCCGCCATTTAATGTTTAGTTTTCCTGTACATTGGGGAGCGCGTAATCACGACGATGCAGGAATGACATCATCTATACAGTCTAAAACGACAAATGCAATTAAATGCACATCGATTCCTTTCAGGATTACTGTCTCATCCTTGATACCGATAGCCCAAATGAAGCCACCTACTATGTTTACAGAGTTCAATAGATGCTTCATAATTATTGGGTAACTATATCTATACTTAAAATTTTGTTAGCAAATGATTCGAAATAGTACCTTAACTGACTAAAATTGTAAAATTCAACATGATTTTAGGTGACCGCAGTTGTTCCCCACCTTCCACATACATTTTTCTACAAAGCATTAGGAAAGCTTCTTATAGGCCTTTCCAACGAGGGCCTCCTGCACGTCACCATATTGCTCGCTGGGCTGTTGTGTGCGCCTGACGTCAACACGGTGGAGGCGGCAGCGTAACCGGTTTGCAACAGTCCAGAGAGGAGGCCTTTGCGCAACCTCCTCGCCCGATGCAAAGGTCTATAGGCACCTCTCATCAAAGAGCAAGCATTGAATAGCAAGTTGGAAGGAAGTGAAAAATCTAACATGGTTAAGGAAACGGAAAGGAAAACGAAGCAGAGCTTATCTCTGCCACATAAGCAAGAACACAAAGGACGCACACAGCCGAAGTGTCAGTATGGCGCTTCTCGCCTCGTTACACCTCATTATGCAAACAACAATTTGATATTTACAGCCTAATTCCTACGTTGAGAATCGAGAATTCAGAAGTGCACAAATAAATATTTTCTACGGCACTTTAGACAAAAAAAAACTCGTTTCCACCGAGTGTGGTTTCAAAGCAAAGCAATTAAAGGCACCTGCACATCTCGTTCTGTCTAATGAGTCAGGTTAGCCATCCTCTCAGTTTCCTGTGCAGTGTTCAACAGCGGCTTAATGTGGTGGTATGTTTTTGTGAGGGTTTTGAACTCAATATTCTAATATGGAAATTGGAGCTTATTGTTTTCACTACCTTTACCAAAAGATTGTGAAGCAAATTATGTGTATAAAAACTTCAGTATTCATAACAGGTTAGATCACCGCTTAATTACTTGAAATAATAGATATTTTGAAACAACAATACATGAACTTTGCATTGACATATGAACCTGCCTGGTATAAGTTGCAGTTGATGCAATAAAAGAGAATGTTGCACTAAGTGTTACAAAAAAACGGGACAACGAAAGAAACACGAAAAAGCTTTGATTAAATAGTTCATATCACGTATTAATAATTACTCTCGTGCATTCCTTTTCATTTTCCCCATCTGTTTTATGTATCGTGTCTGCAATTTTCACGTATTGCTTCTATTTTCGTTTCTCAGGCACTATTTTCTGCGACTACTATTTAGGTCATCTGCCCACCTCTTTAACGTCTTCCTTGTTCTCATTTTTTTAGAGTAGTGTATAAGACCAGTACACGTAATATTTTCATCATTTAGTGATGTTTGTCTCTTTGCTTGGTTGTGATTGCTTCTATAACAATTTGGTATTTTATCAATTTTCGGTCCTCTCGTTCTAAACAATTTTTTTTCTCAGTATATACTCATTCTCAACGGAGTGACATGGTACAATTGAGAACATCTCCAGCCGAGCTCAAATCTTCTTAACGTGATGTTCACCGCATCTAACTCGCTAATCATACTGCTGCCCCATCCTACTTTGCGCTTCTCAAACTGGCCCTGCATGTTTTTATATAGAAATCCTTCCCACTTCACATAATTCACAAGCAACTCGCCGGTGCATCTTTTTGGGAAAATCTCTGTTCAAATATCCGATTAGTGTGAACGCGTTTTCCTGACGAATACAAATGCTGTGGTGAAAGTGGTGGACAGAGCTGTGACTCTTCCTTTATATTTTTCTCATTTTCTTTTGTGTATTTAACTTCTTTCTCGATTTTCTGTTTGTCAACCAAGTGGAAACGGTGTTTTAGATCTAGTGCTGATGACATGGTCACGAAATATGCATTTGAACTTTTTATTGCATTTGCAGCAACAATTTCTTGCACTGCAGGTAGGCCTTAGAACTGAAAAACGCTGAATTGCAAAAGAATGCCATATACGGTTATACTCGAGCAAATGTTGACTGCATTACCGACAAACATGTCTAATGGTCTGAAGAATTCTTGAGCACAATATCCTGTCGTGATAGCACTGGAAGGTATCAGATTGTTCAGAACCAGTTCATTAAAATCAAAGACAAATATATTTATTACGTTCACTAACATTCACTTCACATCAGAAGCAATGCATCAACAAAAATTGTGTGGAATCTAAACAAAAACTAAGGGCCTTGGATAATGTTTGGAAGCTTTGCTTGCTGATCAGCAAGCTAGCTTGCTGATGAAAAACAGATTACATACTGCAGCTCTGGCGAAAATGGATATGTTGGTGCCTTCGCACATCTCTGCTTTCTCCCATAGTTCTTGCGTCTTCCCTTTATATCTCTTTTCAGCGGTAACTATACAGATCGATACCTAAGTACTTGGTCGGGGTATCTGCCCACGTCAAATTGACAAAGTGGTCAGGCTTCGATGGCCACTGTCCATGCCATAGCCCAAGGCAATTGGCCCAGTTCACCCTTTAAAACCCGCAGAAGGACGAGGAAGAATTGGTTTGAGGGACTGGAAGAGGTGTACGAGACCATGGAGCGCCACGTTGGCAGATTGAAAATCGTGTGGACATCATGGGAATAAATATAGTCATAGGCGGCCTTGGAGTTCGCCCTTCTTATTCTGCAATTTTGGTGCCGAAACCGGGAAGGTAATGTGAGCTCCTTCGTCGATCCTTCCTGGAGGTTACTAGAAGAACGACAACGACCCTCCAGGAAGATACCAGGAATCGAACCCCACCGGACAAAGAGAAGAAGGCTGCGTTTGAATAGCATAGAGCGTATAGAAAGGAAAAGCGATATTAAACAAGCTTTTCTGACCCAGCTGTTTCTCCAGGAAAGAGAACTTTTAAGTTTGAGCACAGGAAATATTCTAGCGCTATACATATCTATTTCCATCGTCTGCGCCTAATTTAGAGGGGACTCAAATCTTGTTAAACCACGAACGCTGACCTGGAACATAGTCGAATCACTTGCGTGGGGCTGGCATCCTTCGAGATACATCTAGACACACCTTGCACGAGAGAGGAAATAATGAAGCCGTGTATCACAACTACGATCATGTATAAATGGTACATAATCTATCCGTGTGCTAAAATCACAGCAAAAAGGAAGCATGCCGGTAGATCTTAAAAGAAAAAGGTAAATAGAATAGAAAGGTTTGGGGCAGTATTAATGGTAAGGTGTGGTTTAGTTTGTGGGGATTAAGTTCAACAAAGCGACTCAGACTATGAGAGATGCCGTAGTGGAAGACTCCGGAAACCTAGACCTCATGGGGTTCTTTAACGTTCACTGACACAGCACAGCACGCGGGCGCCTTGCTTTTCGCCTTCATCAAAAACCGGACGACGAGGCCGGGATTCGATCCCGCTTCCTTGGGAACAGTAATCACGCCGTAATCGCAGCGCCAACAATGGCTCTGTTTCAATTGTGGAGTGACTTGATTACTCTTATCGAGGTAGTGTATAGCGTGTTGTTTTTAGTACAGCTCTCTACGACCTTTCCTGCAGCTAAAGTGATGGCATAACGTACGACTGTAAACACTGACGCAGATTCAGCCAGCCCACCTTTTCCGTTTTTTGTTCTACAAAACCCCAACAAAACGAAGCTGTCTTCGTATACTCTGTTTTAAATGCTCAGGGAATGTATTTACATGAAGAGTAGAGACCTTTTCGCGTATATGTGTGCAGTATGGTGAATTGTACTAAGTATATGATTTTTCGCATCTGCATTTAAAGCGGAAAATGCGTGTTCTGAGAACATGGAACTTATTAAAAAGTATCCTGAATCAGCATTTTATAATAAATAAATAACAGATATGGTATACAAGTGCTCGAATATTTAAATATGTCAGCATGTTGTCATGGTTTTAGTGGTTGAAAACAGTGGTTCGCTAAATTCTACATGCATAATATTCTTAAGCGATGACCTCTGTAAAGCAGTTCAAAAACGTAAACGTAAAATTTGTTCTTGATTCGGTTCTTCTCATTTCAGTCTCGCTGAGTATACACATTTCATCAATGGCACTTTTCAGAATGTAGTTAACACCGCTTCTTAGGGTAGTTGGTGCATCTATGAATTGGTGAAAAAGTGCGCCGCGCGGAACACACCACAAGAAAGGATATGAGACACTCTCGCTTTCTTTCTTGTGCTGTGTTTCGTTCGGCACAATGTTTCACTAATTCAAAATATCCTAGAATGTAAATTAGTTAAATAATCTATCTATCTCCCTCCCAGCACTTGAGTGGAAGGAAGTTTAGTACATGCCGATATCTGAAGCTTCATTTTCGGTGCGTTGATATCAGGCAGGAAGGTCACTTTTTTAAGGTCGGGCCTAGAAAGTTTAATTCCTCTTTTACCACTAACATGGTTTCGGTTTGTACAGGGTAGCATACTTTCAGGAATTTCTTCCTTGCGGAAAGGTTAAACAATTTTCAGGACTAGAAAAAAATGTTTAATGTTGTATTGCATATGACTGGGAGAGCCACCCAGAGAATCATGAAGTAGATTTTTAACACGGTACCATCTGACATCGAGACTTAGGAGTAATGCACCACATGTGCGTATTAACCTTACTTCATTCGTGGCTGTGATCCAGTACATTTTCGAATCTGGAATGAATAAATGAAGCCCGCTGATCTGTAAAGTGCCACGACTGGTTCCAAAGGGATCAAAGGGATTAAAATAAACACTAAAAAGTTGTGGAACGCACATTTACGTTGTTCCTCTAGGTGTAGCTGACGTAAACGACTCAAAGCCAATCGACATGTTTAGCTCATTGCTTACGCCTGGAAAATGAACACGGGCATAGAATCATTCGACTATATTATTTTTAGTCAGCCCTACGGGAGTTTTGTCGTCAGGAGCAACACAATAAATGCAGATAAATTACGAAAATACATTCGAAGGGAATGACATCAGGTGCTCTTTGGTGTTTCGACCTTTCTATTTTTGTTGTGCTCGAAAAGTTATTTTTTCCACACGCCATTGAAAACCCGTGCATTCACGCGGCACAGCAATCCCGATATGTTTTTCTAATAAAGAAAAACAAAATCACGGGCAAATATGCGTTACCTTTGTTGAACATTGAAATATTCATTTATTAGGTAAAATATATTTACAAAGGGTCATATATCTGTATTGTTTTCAGACTACCTTCTTGTAATGCCAACGCATAGGTCTTTGTTGACTAAAATGGAGTGTATAGGCTTAAGTTCTGGAAAATATAAGGCAAATATCTTTTTGCGTAATTACCTTACGTTTTTTTCTCCACTACTTTTCTCTGACAACTGAAACTAATTAACTGGGTTAATATTGGAGCCTATGGGCCTGCACAATAAAAACAGTGATCATTATAATCGTCACATTTAAAACATTAGTTTTAGACCTATGTAATATCAAAATAAAGCCATTCAGATATGTATTTACTCTCATTACGTCAACAATGGCCGACATTTTTAACCTGGCTGTGCAAATAGGAGCTTTTCCCGAACAGATAACGACGTGCTAAAATTACTGTTGTCTAGAAAAACGGTCAGAAAAACCTGCATATATTTCTGGTATTTTCAAAAGCACTTGAAAATATTATTGACTATTGTGTAACAAATTTCACTGAAAGCAAATATGTTCGAATATATTGACAATTTGGTTTCCGAAACATATGTCGACTTAATGCGCACTGTGATAATGTAGGAAAGTTTATACAAAACATAGACGACAATTTGTACTCTGTGGCATTCTTCTGTATTTTAGAAAATCATTTGATTTTGTCTATGATAACTTATACACCTAAGTCAGCAGCAATCATGGAATTTTTGGTGCACCATCGGTATTCCTGAAATCTTAACTCGCGAATCAGCAACAATGCGTTTGTGCACACAATAAATTACCCTTTGTCAGTAAATAACAGTGAAGTATATCAAGGAACTGTAGATATCAGGTGCGCGAGGTAATTGAGGACGTTATTTTGGCTTGAGACAGAAAGGAAAGTGGTGCAGCGGTGGCGTAGCGGTAGAACATCTGCCTCGCATGCAAGGGGAATGGGGTTCAAATCCCGGTGCCACGCAATTCTCCACCGGATTAAAAAAAAAAAATCCGCCTGTCGATGGAATTGCATAAACAGGTTTGGGGTGCGATCTGATGCCGGTGAACACCTCTGGCAACGCACTCCCTCACCAGAACAGGAGTTGGCCACCCTGGAGAGGTAACTGGCCCAACCTCTTATGATAAGCTCCATAAAACCCCTGCCCTAAGTCACCAGCGGCTGCGGAACAGCTCACCACGGCGGCGGTCAGACCTTTGACGCAGTAGGGGATGCTAAGAATTCCTGGCTCCACTGGACAGGCCGCCAGTGGAAACTGACCGTGGAAACGTTTAACGCTAGAACCATAGCTAGTGAAGCTAGTTTATCAGTACTGCTAGAGGAACGAGAGGGTATGAAATGGGATGTCATAGGCCTTAGTGAGGTTAGGAGGGCGAATGAGGCATAAACTGTACTGAAGGATGGGCATGTACTGTGTTATCGAGGTTTACCTGAGAGGCGACAACTAGGAGTCGGTTTCATTGTCAATAAGATATAGCGGGTAATATAGATGAATTCAATAGTATTTTGAAAGGATGGCAGGCATCGTAATTAGGCTTAATAAGCGGTATAAACTGAAGGTTATGCAGGCTTATGCACCTACATGTAGTTATGATGACCAGGCAGTTGAAAGCTTCTACGAAGATATAGAATCGGCAATGCGAAAAGTAAAGACGCAGTATACAGTGCTAATGGGAGACTTCAGTGCCAAGGTAGGGAAAAAGCAGGTAGGAGACCAGGCAGTAGGTGACTATGGCATTGGTTCTAGGAATAGCAGGGGGGAGTTTCTAGTTGAGTTTCCAGATCGCAATAACTTAAGAGTCATGAATACCTTCTTCATCAAACGGAAGAACCGGAAATCGACATGGAAAAGTCCTAAAGGGGAGACTAAAAATGAAATTGACTTCTTAATGTGTTCAACTCCCGCCATTGTGCAATGTGTAGAGATAATCGGGAAAGTGCGATGCAGTGACCACAGGATGGTAAGGTCCCGAATTAGCCTAAATCTGAACAAGGAACGCAAGAGATTAGTAAGATGAAACCCATCAACGAATTAGCGGTGGGGAGGACGGCAGAAGTATTCAGGATCTCGCTACAGAATAGGTATTCAGCTCTAACCGAGGATAGCGACATTACCCTAGAAGCAATGAACAATAATTTCAGAGATATCATTACTGAGTGTGCGGTAGAAGTAGGCGGTAGGATAATTAGAGAGGATACCGGTAAGCTGTCTAAGGAGACGAAAGATTTGATTAAGAAACGTCAGAATAAGAAAGCTTCCAATACAACAGACCAGATCGAATTGGCCGCGATATCAAAGCTAATCAATAAGCCCAAGGTAGCCGATATAAGAAAGTATAACATGGAGAAAATTGAGCATGCTGTAAAGAACGGGGGAAGCCTTAAAGCGGTAAAGAAAAAAATTGGGCATAGGCAAAAACCAGATGTGTGCGATAACGGACTAGGTGGGCAACGTCATCACGAATATGGACAAGATAGTCAAAGTAGCAGAGGAATTTTATACAGATCTCTACAGCAGCCAAAGTAGTCAGGACCGTAACGAGATTAGCGGCAAAAAAGAAACAGTCAGACGTACCACCAGTGACGAAGGACGAGGTCAAGAAAGCATTAGAAACTATGAAAAGGCGGACATCGGTTGGAGAGGATCAGATCACTACAGATTTGCTAAAGGACGGGGGGATATCGTGCTAGAAAAACTGGCCACCCTGTATACGCAATGCTTGGTGTCATCGACGGTACCGGTACCATGGAAGAATGCGAACATTATCCTCGTTCATAAGAAAGGGGACTCTAAGGACCTTATAAATTACAGACCAATCAGCCTACTGTCTGTTACGTATAAGGTATTTACTAAGGTAATCGCTAATAGAATCAGGACAACCTTAGACTGCAATCATGCAAAGGATCAAGCAGGTTTTCGGAAACGGTAATCTACTATCGGTCATATCTATACCATCAATCAGCTGATAGAACAATGCTCAGGATATAACCAGCCCTTATACATAGCATTCATTGATTACGAAAAAGCATTTAACTCTGTTGAAACATCGGCGGTGATGCAGGCTTTGCAAAATCAGGGGGTAGACGAGCCGTACGTTAAGTGCTAGAAGATATATATAGTGGCTGCACGGCAACCATAGTTCTGCATTAAGAAAGTAACAAACTTCCCATAAAGAATGGTGTTAGGTAAGGAGACACAATCTCCCCAGTACTATTCGCAGCTTGCTTAGAGGAAGAACTCAGAGACTTGGAATGGGAGCAGTTAGAAATAAGGGAAGATGGAGAATACCTCAGTAATCTGCGAATTGCTGATGACATTACCTTGCTAAGCAACTCGGGGGATGAACAGCAAATTATGATTGATGACCTAGACAGGAAAAGTGGAAAGGTAGGCTTGAAAATCAATATGCAGAAGACTTAGGTAATGCTCAACAGCCTCGGGAAGGAACAGCAGTTTACATTAGGTAGCGAAGTACTGTAAGTAGTTGGCGAATGTGTCTACTTAGGACAGGTTGTACCCGCAGATCCGGACCATGAAATAGAAATAACAAGAAGAATAAGATTGGGATGGAGCGCATTTGGGAAGCACTTGCAGATTATGAGTAGCAGCTTACCGGTATCGCTCAAGAGGTAAGTATACACCATTGCGTCTTACCTGTATTCACCTATGGGGCTGAAACGTGGAGGCTAACCAAGAGAGTTCTACTTAAGTTGAGGACAACCCACAGGGCTATGGAACGAAAAATGGTAGCGATAACATTAAGAGATAGGAAGCGTGCAGAGTGGGTCAGAGAAATAACTCAAGTTACCGACATTCTAATCGAAAATAAGAAGAAGAAACGGGCATGGGCAGGACATGTAGGGCAAAGAGAGGATATCCGATGATCGCTTATGGTAACAAACTGGATTCCAAGGGAACGAAAGCGTAGCAGGGGGCGGCAGAAAGTTAGGTTGGCGGATGAGGTTTAGAAGTTCGCAGGGTTCAAGTGGATGCAGCTAGCACAGAACCGGGTAAATTGGAGAAATACGGGAGAGGCCTTCGCCCTGCAGTGGGTATAATCAGGCTGATGATGATGATGATGTAAAAAGCACATCACCAGCGAAAATTGACATATTTTCAGCAATATTTGGGAAACATTCTATTAGAGTTTATTTTCACAATCATTTGAAGAATCCGCCACCTGCAGAAATAACCAATTCAATTAGGCAGCGACAATGGCTGCATGCACGAATCAGGCGGTCCTTACAGATCCCGTCCATTGAGTCAGGAATGGCGCCCTTCAGAAAGCTTTTTGTACTATGTCTCCTTTTGTTTGCCTTGCTCTCAACAACGCCCGAGACACACTAGTAGAGTGAATTGAAGTCAGCGGAACAAAGTGTCCACAAGTTGGGAATGACGTGGGCATGGAAGGTGTCTCCCAGCCACTTATGGTTGACGCAGCTAGGTGGCGTGGACCGGAGCCGAATCTTACTGAAAGACGTAAGGTGTTCCTTTCGAGACAGAATAAGTCCAGGGCTTCACAACGGTGGCAATTACCTCCACGTTCGCGGCCGCATTAACACGGAGTCCTTCTGCAAACGACTCTGGCAGCATGACGTCTCCCCCATAGCTGACAACTGCTAGCATTATCACATCGGACGGAAATTTTATATGTATCACTGTAGGCACTTCATTAGCGCTTACGCTTGTCCGTTATTCTCCCTTCTCTGTTTGTCCCAAGTAGCCGCGCTGTTTTTTGATCTTGCAATGCACCAACTAGCTCAGATTTCCGTTCTTCTACGCAAAACCATCTGTCGTTGCAGCGATGAGCTTTTTGGTGTTGGTTAAAGTTCTTGTCATTTAAAAAAACAAACAAGGTACTCCCAGGCTCATGAGGTCTCTTCAGCTGTCCAAGCAAGTGCTTGCACCGGAGTAGAGAATTCTTTCTGCCGAGTTTTACTGGACAAAAATTGCCTCCTCCTTCTGACATAGAAATGGTACCTGAAGTCCTCCATCACCAACAAACCTGACAGTTGGCTCTCCGAATTGGAGCTGCTGTTGAGTTGCAGTTGACAGAAGACTCTCCTACTTGGGCACCTTACCAACTGCCCCTACTCTCCATACTCTACAAACTTAATTCACCAGTTACAAAAGAAAAACCTTGCCAGCGCTGAGCAAAGCTGCTTCCAGCAATATGCGTCCCTAAGAGGTTATTTTTAGCTCTCGGGTAAGGCTACTAGGCATATCATGTATATTGAACTACTGTTTTATATGCGAGACGAGATCATATAAATGGGGAGGTTGCAGATTTCAGACACTTTACTTGTATATAATATGACAGTACGCCACTGTGGTTTTTCTAGAAGATAAACATGACGCAAATAAATAACAGAGCCATATTCATGACAGGAAGAAAGTGCTCGACTTTTTATTACTTCACCTCAGCTAGTGCAGCTGTGCCATAAGGCAATCAAGCCAACATCGAAGGTGTGCTTTTTTCACATTTTCTCATATGGATCGCCAAAACTATGCTCGTGAAATTGTGCTGACGTGGATTTCCCCCAGCACATATTTATAAAATACCGCCAATCGCACTTTTCAAACCTAATATGCAAATACATCTGTTCATTGGATGTAGCTGAGTAGCCATTCACGCCATGGTGCTGTGCTCGCGAGCGCAGTTTTGCCAGTTCTTTGCAGAAAAGCCAACGCAGCTTTGTAATGATTATTTCAGAAAGAAAAAATGAAACCGCAACTGAACGTCAGTATTTCGGCTTTCTCTTTTGGACCATAATCATTTCCCGTGCTATCATAAATATGTCCGATATTTATTTACAATAACAAGCTTTTTTATCAGTAAACATACATCGAGAGTACGGAAATGTCCTTGGCAGCTTTAGCGCCTAAATAACACGATCTGCCGGGATAGTTGGTGGCCAGCGCGCACACAGTGAGGAAAATATGAGATGCGACAGAGGCGCTTTGCTATCCCCTAGCTCCTTCTTTCCGAATTCCTTCTTCCTATCTCCAATTTTTTCTTATTGTGTGCGCGCTGCTGATAGAAAAGGTTAAGCAGGACAGTTTTCAATTGGCGCATGGTCAGAGATAACCGTCAGTGACTCCAGTCAACGCGGAAGGGATGCGAAGCAGCAACTGCACCTTTTATCTCGCGAAAGCAGAAAAGCTAATCACTGTGGTTAGCAGAGCATAACGCGCGCATCTGGCAGCGCTTCACAAAACATCGAATGTGATCGTGGGACTCGTGGTGGAGTGGCAGCAGAGCGCATTTTAAACAATGTCGTGTTTCGTTTTTGAAAAGTAAAACGAGCTATCCTAAGGCATCCTCGTCGGCACCACTTCGAACTTTTTCCGTGGACAGCATTACATTACTTTGCTAAAAGGAAGCTATATCGAACAAGGTCACTTTATGTGAAACGGCCCAAGCTCTAAATACAGCCACAGTCATTTTTCTGAATAAAATTTGGCGTATTGGCAACTGTGGTAAGGCATTTTGTGAGAGTCGTTTTAGTGAGACGATATTTTTAGTTATGCGAAGAGAGGATAACCGATGGTCGCTTTGGGTAACAAACTGGATTCCAAGGGAAGGAAAGCGTAGCAGGGGTGGCAGAAAGGTAGGTGGGCGGATGAGGTTAGGAAGTTCGTAGGGGTCAAGTGGATGCAGCTAGAACGGGACCAGGTTAATTGGAGGAATATGGGAGAAGCCTTCACTCTGCAGTGCGTATAGTAAGGTGGAGGATGCTGATGATAAGTTTGTGGCGAATAAGTGCGCTGCACATACTACAAAGTTTTGTTGGTCCAAGCGTAGTAGGGTAGCGCCTAGGGAGTGTGTTTCGATGGGTGCAACACAGGAGTGCCAGTTTAAGTACTACACTATATCTTATAATAAAGCAGAAAAAGAGAGAAAAATGAGAATGTTGCTATAGCGTTTTGAAGTTAACACAATATTTATGTCGGCCTCCAAATGCTTTTTTTAACCTGCGTGTATACCCTACATTTTGTCGATTGTAAATGTCCCTTCCTGACAGATTTCTTCCTCCTCATACAGTCGTCCGTTTGTGTGACATTTTGCAGCAGGCGCCTACTGCATCGCCACTTTAATAGCGACATGGGCGAAAAAAAAATGGTTTGAATTTGAATCTGTTCGCTTGACAAGGACCTCATGAGAAGCATGCTAGGCAGATTAAATAAACCAGGCCGGATTTCCCTCGGCATGCAAGCCTGTTCTTGCGGCGAGCGTTTGTTAATGCTGACTTGTGTGTCTTCCTTCAATAGCGCGCTTCGTTCACGACACAAGGGCCTGTTTGTTGTTATTGGTCCAGTATGAGTCGTATTCTTACAAAAATGTGGCGATGAGATCATCTTCATTGCTCTCATTGTGATATGTCAACTATAGGCAATTTTTGTAATCTACGGGCCGCATTAAAGAACATTCCCTTACAGCAGGTCCTAGGCATCCTTCCCTCTTAATACAGCCATTGTATCCTGCAACATTATTGCATAAGCGACGCGAAGATTAAAAACGCAAAAAATGCCCCTAGACATTTGCAAACAAGTTTATGTCGAAATTAACCACGAGAGTTATTTTCGGGGACACGAAATAACCGCTATTTCTGATTATTTCTGCTAATATAGACAACAAAGATTCATTATCACATCTGTTACCCATTTACCCCTCAATTGTGATTGTTGCAAAAATTATGGCTTTGATTACTGTTACAAACTTCACAAACTACTAATATCTTTTATAAGTCCTTTTATATAGAATAAACTGCATATTCGTGTTTGCTTAGATTTATCTAAGAAATAAAATGTACTGTTTAAAGGCCTTCTAGCCGTGCATGGAAATATATTAAACTCAAATCTGAATGATAATGACTGCTTTTTCTGCATATTATTTCATTTGATTTGTTTTTAATTAAGCCAGAACGGTCGGCTAAGTCCTACTTAAAGCATTGCGACAGTGCTTATTGGCTGTAATCGGCATCCAGCGCGCACGTGTTTAAGCCGTGGGTGCTACAGCCTGCTTGCCAAGCTTGTACGTAGCCGACCATAAGCCGGTAGATGCCCTAGAAGCCAATGCCGAAGAAGTCTGTGTTCATTAAGGGTTGCATTCACGGAAAATCGGCGTTGGAGGACTTCAGTCCAGCCTAACAAGAGGACGGCACTGGGCCGCCTAATGGCCCAGCAACCGTGCCCAATTTTTAGCGTCCAGTCAGATGCCCCAGATTGGGCCTTGGAAAGTGGCCGACGTCTGCAGAACCTGGCACTTGGACAACCATGGGTCGTCATTTGACCGAACATCGATGGCCAGCCAGGTCGGCTGCTTACCAGCTGCTGATGGTCGGCAGTTTTTCAATGCCATCTGTCAGATAGCCACCCTCCAGAGAGGCGCACGTGCATCAATATCCCTTCTTACTCGTAAAGGTGCTTTGGAGCTCAAAACAGCCTATAGCATATATTTATTTACCTAAGCTTCTTCTATCAGAGCACAGCCGGACATGTGTGCTATGTATTTAAGAAACGGACTGCGCAAGAGTATGTGCAGCAACCGTCGTACTGTCTTTCAACCACTATGTGTTAGATTCTCTACATAGACAATATTATTTCATCAAACTGCATATTATGTGGTGCACTTTGCTGATCTTTTCAAAATCATTTGGAAGTTGCGACAACGCATTACGTCATAAATCTACCTCCACCGCCGTACTCGCTCTTACACAAATGTTAAATATAGCTCTCCACTAGAATAAAATTGCTGTCATCGTATATCTCAGTATAAAGAAGTCCTTCGACAAACTTAACCACCAGATATTACTGAGCAAGATTAATAACTATGGGTTCAGGGGTAAAATTATGAACTTATTTCATAGCTATCTCAGTTACCGTCAGACCATATAGTAATAAAATGTTTACTTCTACGTCGCAAACTGTTTTAACTGGCATCCCACAGGGTTTAGTACTTCGGCCTGTACTTCTTTCACTTTACATAAATAATTTCCCTGCAATCTTCAAGTATAGGCAACCTTTATAGTATGCCGATGACACCGCCCTCGCGTTTACAGGAGAGAATATGAGTGAAATTCAAGGAAAGATTTCTGCTGAGTTAGAAAATGCTCTTATGTGGTTCACATCCAATCAGTTCCCCTTAAATATTAATAAGACGAAGTACACAATTTTTTATTTTAGGAAAAAGAAGTTGAAATATGAAGAACTCAGTATATCATTGCCTGGAACAAAATTTCATGAAGTCCTCTCGTACAAGTATTTAGGTGTATTTTTTTAATCGGACATGCAATGGAAAACACACATTACACACCTCTGTTCGAAGTTGGTATACGGATGTTTTATTTTACTTAAGTGTCTTGAATGTTTCGAATACCCCATCCTATTCATTCTTTACTTTTCCTTTATTCAAAGTCACCTCAGTTATTGAATAGAGTCATGGGGAAACACCTTTACTATTTACTAAGAACCTGTATTCCGTCTACAAAAACGCGCATTAAGAATTATTTCCTCTTCAGGGAGCTCGCAATGGTAGCACGTACCTGTACAAGACTATTTGTGTTATGCCCCTAAACGTACTGTACGAATTCACAATTGCTCGGATTTTTCCCAGAATCATAGCAACTAATGATCCACCTCCCATCACTTTGTTTAAAAGTCCGTTACTAAACACAACAGCTGCCACATTCCAAAATTTTAATCTTTCTCCGTGTCAAAACATGTACGGAAAAATCTTCGTAGCATTTAACGGCGATCTTACTTGAAATTCTTTGCTACTAAATATAAAAGAATCCCGTAATTTTACTCCTGCCTGAAAGAGGTTCTTTTTTCAGAAATATTGTGTATGATGTGTAACTGTATATTGATTTTGTATAAACTATGCATGGTTATTAGCTATTGTGTTATGGATTGTATTTGTAGCTTCATTTGTTCGCGCGCTGCATTGATTTTTCATCCTATGTTGATTATGGACACGTTACTAGCCAATGGCTGTGGGTCCCTCAATGTTTGTTTGTATTTTGCAAAATACGCAATAAACAAATAATGAATGAATGAATTACGGTAAGGTAAGGCCAGACGAATAAATATTGATCTAAAAGCTTCTCTATGGATTGAAAAACGTTTTCCACTTTCTTCCACCGTTAGATTGTTAGTTGTCGTCTCCTTCAGGAGATCCGTTTAGACGTTAGCACCTTCTATTCCGTGCTAAGCAGGATAGAGGAGAGGAGGAAATGTGTGGTGGGTAGAGGTATATTAGTTGGAGTGGCTTTAACCTGCCATTTCCACTATCATTGTAATGAACATGCAGTATTCCCTAAGAGAATGCCGGTTGCCAGGGTCACAGCCATTCACAAAGGTGGAGACCGGAATAATCTGTCAAATTACCGCCCCATATCTTTTTTACCTGCTTTATCAAAGTATTTTGAAAAGATCTTGTTCCCACAGATATACGTTTTTGCGACCAAAACAGCATAATGACGCCCAATCAGCATGGTTTTAGAAAGAAGTTTTCAACAAAAACTGCAATGCTAACACAAAAATAGCTAATTTTAGATTCTTTTGAGCACATACTTCTAACGCTTGGCATAACAGTTGATTTTTTAAAAGCATTCGATCGCATCAATCACAAAATATTGTTCGCTAAACTCGAACACTACGGATTACGCGGACAGTTCCTTCATATAATACAGTCCTATTCAAGTTCTCGATCACAAGTAAAAATAAACAATGCCTTATCAGATGTCAAGCACGTGCTTTCTGGTGTTCCGCAAGGTAGTATCTTGTGACAATGGCTGTTTCTTATTTACGTCAATGACGTTGTCCCGTATCAATAATCTACCAACATTAGTGATTTATGCTGACGACACCAGTTTATTTTTCAGAGCTGCCCAAATGGTAGATCTTGAGAAACAAGCATAAAACTGCCTACAGTCGCTTCTAGAATTGTCTAAAAAAATATTTTAAACATAAACACTGAAAAAAACGAAAGCTGTGATATTCAGGCCTCGAAACAAGTTGACAAACATGCCACCACTCTGTTTAAAGATCGGTGCGTCACGCATCCGAACGACCTCGGCGGTAAAAAGCTGGGGCGTTATTTTCAGGGAGAATTTGAGTTAGAATGATTATGTTGATGTGGTGGTGAATAAGATGTCAAAGGTTGTCGTTATCATGTGTCGATTGAAATATATAAGGCCGAAGTGTATTAAGGAAATTTTGTATAATGCTTTGTTTTCTTCTTTTGTTATGTATTGCTTTTTGGTTTGGAGTACCACGACGTTTACTATTTTGACCGCTTATATATACCTCCTTCAAAAGAAAGCCGTTCGAAATGTTATGAATACCCCCCGGCTTGGACACACTGAACCAATTTTCAATGAACTTCGAATTATCCGCTTGCCACAATTATACGAAACTGCTCTTGCGCGGTATGAAATCGGGGTTACAATAACAACTGCCTGGTGATAAAGCTGTCAGGATATCAAAGCCAAAAGGAAGTATACACTACACGAACGACGCCCGAATGGCTTGTACCTAAAATCCGAACAAATTATGGTTACCAAATGCTGAGCTACATCTTCCGCATTAATTAAATAAACAGACTGAACAAATGTGTAGATAATGAAAAATCCGTTGTTTCAAGTTTGTGCTTGTTTGTAAAAGTGATAATATGCTATATACCACTGCAATGCGTCTGTAAGGGGCGTCGGGCTCGTCAAGCCTTTCTACTGGCTTTTTGCCGGCGCACCCAACATCTTCAACATGTTAAAAAAACATTATTCCTATTATTATTCTTATCATGTTTTGACTAGTCTTCATGTGACTCTCGCTTTACATACGAGTGTTACTTTTTTGCGATAACACATTTGACCGCTTATATTGCGCGCATTTCTTAAGCTCTGCCTTTCAAGGCACGATGCGACCCTTGGCTACTCCCTATGATTTACGTTCCCGTTACGCACATTGGCCTGATAATTTTTATTTTATCGGTTTGGTTTGGTTTGGCAAAACTTTATTTCCCACAGTAGGGGTCCTGGAGGGCACTCGGCTAGACGCCAGGTGTAGAGAGCAGCTCCCACGTCGGAACAGAGAGCCCGAAGCTCTCCGCCGCCGCGCGGGCCTCCTGGACAGCCTGAGGCTGATCATGTAGTGAAGCACTTTTTAAAACTTTGTCCCAACGTTCCTTGTTCTTGGCGTAGGCGTCGCTCGATGCACAACCACACAGCATATGGTGTAAGTCTACACGGTCACTGCACCGTTCACACACATGTTGTCCGTCGTAGTCTGGGTCGATGTGCTTCATGCGCCAGGGGTTGGGGTATGAGTTCGTTTGGAGCAAGCGTAACGTGACTGATTGGCTGCGGGTTAATTTCTTCTCCGGGAGGAGAAATGCTCGTCTGCCTAGATAAAAGTGCTTAGTGAGCTCGTTGTACATGAATAATTGATCTCTGTACTCGATATGTGGAGTAGCAGGGGAAACCGGAGGGACGCGGTCGATGAGTCCTCGCGCCGCCTCGTTTGCGATCTGATTGAGATTCCGCAGGCCGCCCCCTAAGCTGCCCATGTGTGCCGGGAACCATACGATGGAGTGATCGGTGATGTTACTTCCGCCTAAGATCCGTAGCGTCGTCGTGTCTATCCCGCCCTTGGCGAAAGCTCGAGTGGCTGCTCTAGAGTCGCTGTATACAGTTGTGAAGTCCGAGTCTTTTAGAGCTAGTGCTATCGCTGCTTGTTCAGCTACCTCTGGCTTCTTGGTGTAAAGTGTGAGTGAGTTGCGCGTACGCCCGCGTCCGTCGACTACTGCTACCGAGTAGGCATGCTTTCCCGGTATGTACGCTGCATCCACGAAAGCTGTCTGGTCGGGAAACTGTGCCGCGTCCGCAGCGAGGGCTTTGGCGCGGGCGAGCCTTCTTCCTTGATTGTGGATCGGGTGTACGTTTCTTGGGAAAGGGGACACTTTGATCGCTTCTCGCACGACTTTAGGTAACTGCAGGACGTTGTCCTTTTCTACTATGGTGTTCAGGCCGAGCTTAACGAGAATCTGTCTGCCCGCTTTGGTGCTTGATAGGCGTGCAATCTGTGCCGTGTGCTGTGCCTCGATGATTTCGGCAAGGGTATCGTGCACTCCTAGCTGTAAGAGTAGTTCAGTGGAGGCATTATCGGGGAGCCCCAACGCTGTCTTGAAAGCTCGGCGTATGTGTACCTCAAGTCTTCTCTGATGTTCCTTTTTCCAGTTGAGCATTGCAGCCACGTATGTGATGTGACAGAGTACAAAAGCATGGACCATTTGAATAGCGTTGTCCTCGCTCAGTCCCCTGTGCCTATTCATGATGCGCCGAAACATCCGGATCGCGTTTGCAATCTTGATCGAGATGCTGTCAAGCATCGCCCAGTTGGACCCGTTGCTTTGGATGATTAGTCCTAGAATTCGCATTTTATCGACCGTGGGTATGCGATTTCCATTCCTGTCGTGTAACTCTATGCATGGTGTGTGGTGTCGGCGCCAGTCGTTGGACGGGCGGCCTGTTCTTGGGGGGTGGTAGATGAGTAGCTCAGATTTTCTAGAAGAGCAGCGAAGTCCCATTCGGGCAAGATGGGCCTCGGTAACCGTGATGGCTTCTTGCATGCGCGCTTCTAATTCGGCATCGCTGCCACCGGTGCTCCAGATGGTAACATCGTCTGCGTATATGGTGTGCTCCACATCAGCAATTTCACCCAATGCGCGAGAAAGCTTTGTCATCGCCAAGTTAAAATAGAATGGTGAAAGCACTGAGCCTTGTGGTGTTTCCTTATCGCCCAGATTAAAGCTCTCCGAGACGTGTTCGCCTATCCGGATAGTGGCCGTTCGATCCTGCAGAAACGCCTTGACGTAGTGGTAGAAGCGTGTTCCGAGATTGTGGTCAGATATGGCTTTGAGAATGGCTTGATGTTGGATTTTGTCAAAAGCTTGCTCCACGTCGAGTCCCAGTAGCGCCTTGGTGTCTCGTGTGGGGCGATCCAACAGACTTTTCTTGATGCGTAGCATGGCGTCTTGCGTTGAGAGACCTGGCCTAAAGCCAATCATATTGTAAGGGAAGTACTCCTTTTCTTCTACGTATTCCGATAGTCTATTCAGGATGACGTGTTCGGCTAGCTTTCCTAGGCAGGACGTCAGTGAGATCGGCCTTAGGTTGGGTAGGCCCAGCGGCTTGCCCGGTTTTGGGATGAGGATCGTATTGGCATGCTTCCACTCTGCAGGTAGTTGGCCAGTTTTCCAGACTTCATTGATTTGTTGTGTTAGGAACGTGACCGAGTCGTCCTCTAAGTTTCGGAGAGCCCGATTTGTGATACTATCGGGGCCGGCTGCAGAGTTACTGTTGAGTTCGTGAATGGCGAAGCGTACTTCGCTTTCTGTGAAGTCCGTATCTAGCTCTGAGTTTGGAGCACCGTCATAGCTGTTCCTTTGTAAGGTACTGGGTAGCCCCGATTTAAGCGGTAAGTATCGTTTGGCAAGGTCATCCAGAAGGGCTTCGGCGGTACTGATTTGCTTCTCGCGATGTACTAATTTACTTAGCCTGATCCGTTGAATAGTTTTGGACTTTGCTCCGTGTTCGTCGAGGAGGTGTTTTATGAGTCCCCACCCACTTCCTCTGCGTATTTGCCCATTGAGGGAGTTACAGACTTCATCCCATTGTTGTCGCGAGAGAACCATGCAGTATTGTTCAATTGTCTTGTTGAGTTCGCAAGTTTCCTTCGCAGTCTACTGTTAAGACGTTGACCCTTCCACCTGGCTAGAATGGAATGTTTGGCTTCGAGAAGATTCGCTAGCCGACTGTCCATCCTCTCTACCTTAACGTCCGTGGTAATTGTCCGTTCCGAGGCTGCGATGTCTGCTTTGAGCTGCTCGGTCCAGCTTGTTATCGAGTGCTTTGTGGTTGCTCCTGATGAGTTGGATGGCTGCGCCCGTATTGCACGAAATTTGTCCCAATCGATAAGCTTCTATTCCCTTTGCCTCTTTCCCGGTATCTCTGCATCAATTCGGAGAATATAGTGGTCACTCCCAAGGTCTATTCCTGAGTTGTGCCAGGCACATTTTTCTAGGCCCCGGACAAAAGTAAGGTCCGGTGTGGTGTCTCGACATGTGGAAGTGCCACATCTGGTTAGGGTCTCCGGGTCTGTGATCAGCGTGCCCCTACATATCACATGGAATCTCACAAGTACGTAGCTCATAGTACGGGAGGATCTGTTAGCAAACCTAGTCTTTGGTTCAACGAAATTCTTCGTTGAATCCGTTTACCAAAAACGCTGAATGGTGTCACCATTGCCCCTTTCCAGTTTGTATCTCTTGACGTCTGTAACACCCTGCATCCTGCAGACTGCAAGGATACTATAACTTAAAACAATGCTGCAAACTTCTCTTTTTGCCTCTAAATTCCATGGTGGACTAAGTGTAAGCTGATTAGACTTCTTTTAATGCACAGCAGAGCTTCCTGGTAATTTACATGCTGCCGTCGATAATTGGAGTGCAATGACAGTCGACCACATCAAAAAGTAAGTGATACGGCATCGTCTTTTTTTACTATTTATAGTTTAGACATTGTATGACGCATGGTAAGCATTTGAGCTTTATGTTCACACTAAAAGGGCAAAAAAGGGCCGCAATCTTCGGCAGTAATTTTCATATTATGTGAGAGCATAATTGTCAAGATGCCTCTATGTGACGCTCAATTCCAGACTTAGTTTGAAAACATTTACCAATCATTTTGGGTGCGGAAAACCGCACTGAAATTTTATCTTGAGTCCCTCGAAAATTTCAGAGATGCAAGCAATCGAAAAAGAAAACAAGGCCAGTTATCAAATTTACTGAGGCATAGAAAGATATGGGGGATGATCTGAAAGTTCGAAGATCATGAATGCTGAAGTTATTTTGAGCGTGGAGCTTGTCTCCGTTGGAAGTTTTGGTTGTACATTCATCTGCTAATGCAACATTAGGAATTTTCTTCTAGGCATACACTGTAAAAACAAAAACACCTTTTTGGGCATTTGTCTGATTCAAAACACCCTCACACCCTGAGTCTAGGGTGTTCGTGCCATTTGCAATCACCTCTCGCATGCCAAAGGGGTGCTTTGGTTGGAGAATATGCCTTTGGGTGTTACGGGCAAGCAATATCACCTAACATGCTGGGGGTATATGGCTGCGTAACTTCGTAGCCTTTTATACACAAGCGGCGCTACTAATATAACCCAACACCTAAATAAAGCACCAAAAGTAACGCTAAAATTAAAATTACACACGAGTGATTTCTAAAAATGAAACAGAAACTGAAACAAAATTTCACCGCCAGGAGGCCGCCGGTAGCTACGAACGCTCTTTTTCAAATTTCACAATATGGCCGTTAGCATTGTGGGGTGCGTTTCGACCACGTTTCGGCGAATGCTGAATGTGCTTCTTCGATTGTGTACCCTCGTGAAATGTGTTCCATTTCCCATGCATATGTGTTACAGAAGTGTGTACGCTTGTGAAGTGCCTTCTACATGTGGTGTTTAACGAAAACGGGCATTTATCGTGTCGGCAAGTGTCCAGGCTTCTTTTTGCTTTGCTCAGGCCGAAGGACTGCTGCACCGCTTTATGTTTGAGATGTTCGAAAGAAGAAGGCATGGACGATATTTTTTTCTGCGTGACTAAGAGGTATATGCGCCGACTACATTGCACTCGCGCTGAAATCGCATTGGTTGGTTCGGTGCCGTTGATACGAAGGTGGACAGCGTACTTTGCGGCTGACGCAATCGTCTGTAAAGGTAAGCCTATTCTCACGCATATTGCGCTCTGTGGGAACAGTGTCCTACCGGATTGCTGCATTCTGTGTCTTTTTGTGCCGGAACGCTCCAAAATGCGCTGAAATGAAAACGTGAGACACGCGCTTGTTTTCACCTAGCTGCCAAAATGACATCGCACTTGTGGTAGATGTCGCAGCGAGTTACGCAGATTTCGCGCAAGAACATCAGTCTCAACTTTCTTGAACAGAAATAATGTATGTGCTACGTTTCCTTGCATTTTGTACGCGCAGGAGGTTCACAAAACGATTTTCGTTTCTTGACAGTTTGATACTTGCGCTCAGTTCGCAACGACTCGGTTTTGTTCTACCGTTTTCGTTTGTGCGGCAAGGTCATGTTGGCGTACTACCTTAATTCTCCTAGCACTCTCGAATCCCCCCTCCTCCCTTATATCTTACACTTCGCGCTCGCTCTCCAGAAACCTCTTTCATGCTTTGTCATTGTCTTTCACTCGGAGCGTTGCGACCCCCCCCCCCCTTTTTTTTTTATTTACTCGGAGCATAGGCGCGCACCGTCCTGCTGCTCGGGGAGCGTCCTCCCGCAGCCATTCTGTTTAAACTTTTTGTTCTAGGAGGCTATGTTCGTTCTCGGCGGCCGTTCAGCGCGGCACGCCTCTGCGCTCGTGCTCTCGGCATCGAAGTGCGCTGGTCGGCCGGCCTGGTTGCATAATAGTTTATTCCAAACTGCGTAAACTATATGCCGCTATCATCAGCCTATGTTAACTTCCCCGCGTCTGGATTTGCCTTTTTTAATCACAATGGGAGCATTTTTCATTTTACGGGGACCATATTTTGCGGTTGCATGGAGTGTGAATTTGCATTTTTATTATGCTGCTTTTGTTATGGCGTTTACTTTCGCTCTCGAAGAATCATTTAGGTACGTATTTTATTTTCAGCAAGACTTCAATTAAGGCACTTGTACACGTGCTAAGTCAGCTGATGTGGTTCAAACCATCCAGTTTTCATTATTTTTGTGGTCACATTTCAACATAACTGTTTGACCGCATTACTTGATTTTTGTAGTGTCTTTAGACTAAAATAAATTTGTATTCGATACTGATGCCTCAGCATTCAAGTAGAGGTCGACAGCTTGAATTCTGTGGCCAAATATTGTACCGGATGTTGCTATTACAGAGTTTGATTCTGACCAGATGTTTACTTTTTTTTTGCATTTTGCTTAAATGTACATATGAAGCGGTTATCATAGCCTTAGTCGCATATGTTTACCTTCTTTGCTCATCACAGTGCGCATATTGCAGGCAAATTTGTGACTTACTGTTATTAAAAAATTTGTAACGTATGTGTTGAAAGCAGTTTACTGATTTAAAGGGCCCAGAAAACAATTTGAATTTCATATGCTAACGATGCATGTCTGTAGATTGTGGTTGGTTGGTTGGTTTGTGGGGTTTAACGTCCGAAAGCGACTAAGGCTATGAGAGACGCCGTAGTGGAGGACTCCGGAAATTTCGACCACCTGGGGTTCTTTAACGTGCACTGACATCGCACAGCACACGGACGCCACTCCGTCTCTAAGAATTGAAGCCTACTTTTTAAAGCTGAGCGGGGACCCTTAGTTAAGAGATATATTACATATTTTATTGCCATTCAGCCGTGTGCCAAGTTGAGGGAAGGAGGATCATAGTTCTTGCTTTGTTATTTTTTATATTAGACTTTCCTTAATATTGCTTGCAGTTTGGCGATGAGTGGCAAAATACTGATGGTTTTTGCAGTTTTCTACTCACCTATGGGGCTGAAACGTGGAGGCTAACCAAGAGAGTTCTACTTAAGTTGAGGACAACCCAGAGGGCTATGGAACGAAAAATGGTAGGGGTAACATTAAGAGATAGAAAGCGTGCAGAGTGGGTCAGAGAAATAACTCAAGTTACCGACATTCTAGTGGAAATTAAGAAGAAGAAATGGACATGGGCAGGACATGTAGGGCGAAGAGAGGATAACCGATGGTCGCTGAGGGTAACAAACTGGATTCCAAGGGAAGGAAAGCGTAGCAGGGGGCGGCAGAAAGTTAGGTGGGCGGATGAGATTAAGAAGTTCGCAGGGGTCAAGTGGATGCAGCTAGCACAGAACCGGGTTAGATGGAGAAATATGGGAGAGGCCTTCGCCCTGCAGTGGGTATAATCTGGCTGATGATGATGATGATGAACCTTAGTAAATATTTGTATTTGCTGTTTGCTAATGCCAGTTTTTTTTTTTTTCAGATATGTACAAAGGCATCAATTGCCTCAACTTTTGTACAATGATTTTTAATATTCAGTAACTTGAAACATTGAGTAAAATGAATTCTTTATGGCTACCATTCACACAAACTTGCAGTTCTTATATGACGTCAACATGCTGATTAAGAAGGACGGCAAAAAGGCAGTTGAAATTTGCCTTAACAAGACACTTGTCTTGGTTTTCAAGGACACCATTCGTGCAAGAAAAAAGGACATTGCCCGGGTGCTCGAAGTATGTTCTGAGGGAATGCGTGAAAGGAGAAAGAAGCGTAAGTATTAAGCTGTTTCCTTCTGTTTGCTGCATGTGCTAATTGGCAGTTCTTCGCTAAATGCCTACATTTTTGCCATTTTGCATTGCCTTATATATATACTAAAAACATGGCTGAGCATCAGAAAGAATAATAAAACAATAACTAGCGTGTGCATTTCTTCATATGTAACAATTTTCGCATTAGCTTAATTTAAATTACCTATTGTTCTTCTCCATTGTAATGGTGCAGCCTTTTCGAATCTGTTCAACTAGTAGCAGAGAATTAGGTGATACCTGATTCAAATCTTCACAAGCTTTGCTAATTTTTGCTGTCAGATGTTTGGCTTTCAGTTTGCGTGCCTCTGCATGTTTTCAATTTTGTTTATTTGCCTTCTTAAATTAGACAATAAATTATTGCCTAAAAACTCGGCTGTCTCTTTTTACCTGCAAGGAGGTACACCATTGTTGTGTTGCTTATTTCTATTGTAGACGTACAGACAGTATGCATTCTGCAACTCTTGGCAAACATTGGGAACCAGCCGGGAGCTCTGGATGTTGTTTGTATCATTTGTAAGTTTCCTCTTTGTCATTTGAATATTCAGGAAGCCTACTTGAAACCGACATTATTAGTGAATTTTCTTTGTTTCTAAAATGGTTTACAGTCTAAGTTGTGATATGTATTAGTGATTCATAATTCAAATAGAAATATTACACAAGTTTTCATCACAACTGTGAATTCTTTGCTGTGAAAGGATTATTTGCATTGTAAGTACAATCAAAAGCACTTTTAAGAGACTCCTGCCATCACATGCTTACCACGTCGTATTGCATACAAGAGTCACCTGATGAAGCACTGGTAATGCCAAGATTGGTGCAGTGTGCCATTTGACTAAGCACTCTGCTGCAGTGGACCAGCAGTGCTTTATCAGATGGCTCTTGCAAGCAGCTTGGTGGGGTTTAGCATTTGCTGGAAAGGGGTCTCTCAACCTGCTCATGCATGCTAGTACCTAACATGTTCCTAATGTCTGGAATATATAATCTGAGACTGCTTCAAAAGAAATGTTTGCCACATTGTCTTATCCTACAGGCTCCTGAAGGTGGGTAATGCAGTTTAATAGTTGTTTTAAAAAATGCTGTATTTTGCTAGCCAAGTTTTTAAATGATGTAATTTTAATTCTTCTGAGATTAGGTTTAGCACATTGGTTGGGAGAAAATACTGCGGTGTTTCAAGGTTCATGCTGTATAAATATAATACCTTCAACTACAGATGCTAACATTTCGTGCATTAACCATGTGGCACTGTCATAGACATTCTCATTTATAGTAAACATTCTCAATAAATCCAAATTGTTATTTTTGCATTTCAAGTTAGTCAACATATTTTTAGTATTCGAACCTTTAGTATTTCAAAGTGCTCAGACTGCCTGCCGCTATAACGATTACAACTTCGTGAACACTTGAGCTTCCTGCCGCCTCTTGAGGCTCACCACTCATGTTCTGGATGTCTATGCATACAATGTGCTATGCGTGTAAAATGTTTTAACATGCCATGCTTCAGTGTTGACATTTTTTAGAGCTTCTGCTGTTTGGTTGTTTGGTAATGCTCTGCTGTTGCACAGGTAATTGTCGTTCAACTCAAAGCTCCAGTGTACACTTTCAACGAATAATGTGTGATGAAGTTTCAGAACTGCCACATAGAGCAGCGAGAACACTTTTTCCTTGTTACTAAACTTTAAATGTAAACACTTCAGGAAGCATTGCGATGACCTAGGGCTTGGCTGGTTCATACTTAGCACAAGAAGACGTGCCAAAGTTCAGAAATGCATTATGTGTTATGTATTCCATGCACTTTGTTTTGTTTTTTTTGTAGTGCCCCATCACTAAGTCTGCTCTTTCCACGTTTTTTTTTTTTGTTTGGTTCTGCAGTATCTACTTGGCCAGTGCAGGGTATGCTGTAGGCCTTGTGTGAAGCCTTCAATTGAGCCAGCTGTTAATATTTTAGTAGTAAATACCGTGCTCCAGTGCTGTTTATTGTTTATTTACATTTTTAACTATCATAATAAGCATTTCAGTTCATGTGAAATGAAAAGTTCGTGGGGCAGCATAGAAGTTCTCTAACCCAGGTGCTTTTGATTAGTGTAGCCATTTTTGTTTGATAAAATAGCTTGCATAATCTAAAATCAGCATGTAACAGCATGCTGCATGAATAAAAATGGGTTGACCTTATGTGCTCTCATTTATGACTTGGTCAGACTGCTGGCTTTGTGCCTCCTTAACCAACCACAACAGTATACTCTGCATTGTTAATTGTGAGATAACCACCAGGGCCCTTTTCCAGCACACTGCTGTACACTAAAGGGGCATTGGCGTATTCTAAATATAGAGTAGAAAATATGTTGAATTTGCTTTTTGCCAGGTGGTGCAGTGCATATTTATACAGCTGCTCTGTTATGCACTTCTTTCACAATTTTATCCAGGAACAGGAAGAAAAGCCTGCCACGCCGTGCGTCGGATATAGTGGGAGCAGCATCAAAGAAGCTGAAGAGCATTTCCCCTTCATTCAGCAGCGGAAGCTTCTTCGAGTCATCGACTCTACTTAGGGTATTGTTCCAATAATGGGTCGATTTTGGCTGTTCAATCTGACATATGAGAAGGGGTCCGACAATTTGTGCTGCTTTATAGAGCACCTCTTTTTGGGCGTCTGCGTGTCGAAGCCAAGATGCGCTGCACGACGCTTTATTTAATCGCTTAAGGCCGAATTTTATGCAAGCGCACGCGTTGACATTGAGAAAGCATAGGATTAATATTGTGTACTGCGATTATTGTTGCATACGACTAAACGTTTTGTTGTTGTTTTTTAAGAAATGTCACCATGCTGTTGTGTTCATTGTTCGGTTCTGTTTTTGAAAAAAATTGTATACTTTGTTGTCTGCATTTGTTGGAACTGTTTTGCTTCTTTCATTTTTTTAGGTATTTACGTACATACCATGTATGTTTTTGCCCGTCTGCTAGGCTCTCGGTGGAGAGTGGCAGTATTCTTAAATAAATAAGGTTCCATAGCGCGCATCAATGAAGAAACAGAACACAAGTGCCCCCCTGCCCCCCCCCCCCCCCCCCCTGCACCAGCACCCGAGCACCCACTAGCCTGAACCCTGACCCTTCTATGCCGAATAAAAGACTTCCAGTTTCCTTCTGTGTGACATTTTTTGTAACATGCTCTGTGAATTTGAAAAAACAATCATACTGGCATGGGTCATTCGAGATGTCAAAATAATGGCATGCAGCATCCCTTTACATGCTCATTTGGCATTACAGGTGGTTAAAAGGAATACCATTAAGCTTGATTGCAAATGTGCACATAGGAAAAGCATTAAGGAACGTGTAGTGGCAAAAGTAATCCCTAATTAGGGAATGCAATGTATGGACGTTATCCGCACTGATTTTTAGCAAGGGGTTTAAGGGTGCAATGCCACTGCTTCCACCTTGCAATAGGGTGTAAAGTTGATGAAAACACCCCAATGCATTGGCCCCATAGAAGGGT
This sequence comes from Amblyomma maculatum, assembly GCF_055883805.1. Classification (NCBI taxonomy): domain Eukaryota; kingdom Metazoa; phylum Arthropoda; class Arachnida; order Ixodida; family Ixodidae; genus Amblyomma; species Amblyomma maculatum. The sequence goes on from NC_139354.1 coordinate 50,868,861, forward strand.
GTTATGACCAACCGAAGCACCATCTTTGAGGGTGTACTGGCACTCTGAAGCCACTTTTTTTTCAATGGTGCATGGGTGTTAGTTATAGACATGCGAAAACACCTAATAAGGTGTTTTTGTTTTTACAGTGTAGGAATGCCTGTTGATTGACCAACTTATAACGAATCTATGTTTTTATTAGCAAAATCTTGATTTAATACGTACAGTCATCACTCACATTTCGTTCCCTTTCAGTCGAGCTCAAAACCAATTATGAGTACAACACCTACACGAAACAACGATAAGCATTTATTTTAATTGGGGGTCGCTCTGTTGGGTCGCCTTTTTCTCTTCAAACCGGGCAAGAACGAAACAACTTGACTTCTCCACTGGAGTGCATGCTCTGCTGGCCATTTCTGACTCTGAATGGTGCCCTGTCAACGTTTTAAATTACTTTCATGTAGTGAATAATTTTGGCTTTAGAGAGTATAACCAACGTCGCGCAAGCGCAATACACAAAACATACTACGTAACATTATCGCATGTTAATGGTGAACAGTGTCAGAAGCCTGCTGTTCAGATTATCGGAAGGTAAAGGTGAATATTGTCAGAAGGCATGTTAGTATTTTACTCATGATATTATATCAGGTAATGGTGAATGGTATCAAAAGGCATTGTAAGTACTTTACTCTTGAGATTATTGTAAGTAAATGGTGAATATTATCAGAAGGCATTGGTAGTACTTTGCTCTTGAAAATATCGCAGATTAATGGTGAATAGTGTCAGAAGGCATTGTTAGTACTTTGCTCTTGAGATTATCGCACATTAACTTTGAATAGTGACAGAAGACGTTGTTATTACTTTGTTCTTGAGATTGTAGGAGGTGGTTAAAGGTGAATTGTGTCAGAAGCACTGTTAGTGCTTTGCTCTTGAGGCACTCAAAGACATCAAACGCAGGTCACATGTATCATCATTATCATCAGCCTGATAATACTCACTGGAAGGCGAAGGCCTCTCCTATACTCTTCTAATTAACCGAGTTCTGTTCTAGCTGCATCCACTTGACACCTGCGAACTTCTTAACTTCATCCGCCCACCTAACTTTCTGTCGCCCACTGCAACGCTTTCCTTAACTTGGAATCCAATTTGTTACCCTAAGCGACCATCGGTTTTCCTCTCTTCGCTCTACGTGTCCTGCCCATGCCCATTTCTTCTTGATTTCCGCTAGAATGTCAGTCACTTGAGTTATTTCTCCGACCCACTCTGCACGATTCCTATCTCTTAATGTTACCGCGACAATTTTTCGTTCCATAGCCCTCTGCGTTGTCCTCAACTTATGTAGAACCCTATTGGTCAGCCTCTACGTTTCAGCCCCATAGGTTAGTACAGGTAAGGTCACATGTATATCTAGCACTTTTTGTTTTGCCGAATTGTTCTTCTTGTAAAGAGTGTGCATGATTGTGTTTGCTCTCATTAAGCCCAGTTATTAGAATTCATAGCTACTGTTTTTCGGGTGAACGGAGGATGCGTTTCAACAGCTGACTGCAATTGAAGGAAACGTAGGTTGGTATTCATATAAAATATTTGTTAAAAGGTCCTAATTAGCAGACATTATAGCCGCAGTTTTTACTCAGCAATTTATTAGTCATCTCTTTTACGACTTGTCAGCAAAACCAGCTTAATGTAGTCGTATTCATTAGTCTGCAGTTTATATTGTGTGGGAAGGAGCCGAAGTGAAACTCAGTGAGAAGTTTTTCAATGCTGCTCATATTTATTTCTACTTTCTAACACCCGGTGGCTATGTAAGACTTTACTTCCGTTCGTATATGCAGTCATCTTTGTGAAGTTCGATTCCTTCTTGACGTGTATGAAGGCACTTACTTTCGTAATAATAAGAACACTGTAACGGAATAAGTTGTCCGATTTTTGAGGCTCTGAATAGAAGCTCGCAACCTGTAAAAAAGTAAAAAAACAACAATGAGCTTGAACCACAGTTAACGATCGCGTTAAAATGCAATTTGATGGCGGAAAATGATATTTATCACTTCACCTATATAACAGTACAAAATGGTGAGATCTTCAAAAGCATGGGGTTATCTTCGAAGACGACTTTTGACAAGAGGATATTCGCAACTGTCGCATGACTTAATTTTGTCATACGCTAACTAATGAGGACGGAAGAAAAGATAATTGAACAAATACGCAGTCGAAAAAAACTGCAGAACTGTGTAAAAATACGACAAAATATCCTGTCATCATCACCAGCCTGATTATACCCACTGCAGGGCGAAGGCCACTCCCATATTTCTCCACTTAACCCGGTTCTGTGCTAGCTGCATCCACTTGACCCCTGCGAACTTCTTAATCTCATCCGCCCACCTAACTTTCTGCCGCCCCCTGCTACGCTTTCCTTCCCTTGGAATCCAGTTTGTTACCCTCAGCGACCATCGGTTATCCTCTCTTCGCACTACATGTCCTGCCCAAAACCATTTCTTCTTATTTCTACTAGAATGTCGGTAACTTGAGTTATTTCTCTGACCCACTCTGCACGATTCCTATCTCTTAATGTTACCCCTACCATTTTTCGTTCCATAGCCCTCTGGGTTGTCCTCATCTTAAGTAGAACTCTCTTGGTTAGCTCCATAAATATCCTGTAGTTCTGTCATAAGCATAAAAATTTTCTGCAGTTCTGTAGTTTTTCAGTAGTAAATTTGTGTTGTCTGTAGTTCTGTAGCACTTTTCTGTTGTAATACCAGACATTTCTGATGTTACTACAGAATGTTCTGTTGTCACAACAGGTTTCCCGTCAAAAACCGCACAGAAAGTTTGTCGTAACATTAGAAAATTTTCTGTAGTTTTTTCCGACTGGGTATGGTTGGGAATAAGATATATAGGGTTAAATGAAAATGAATGGCACTGCCAGGCACAAAAAAACCTGCCTAAAAACCTCGACCGCCGCATCTCTTTGCATTATCGGTTTCCACCATTGCTATCATTGCTGAACCGCTTCGAAAGCCGGTGTTGCCGCTGACTACAGTACCGCGGGGAGGTTCATTGCTCTCGAGCTTCGCTACTCGGATATTTATATGTTTTAATTTGTTGATTGCACCAAATAGTAGCTTCTTCATGGAAGCAAAATGCTTCAGGATAGTGAGAACTGTCGATATTGTGTTGCGAGCCGCAGTATAAACAGATCAACCAAGCTAAAAGCGGTGTTTTCATCGGGTCACACACCTCATACACGACAGCAACCAGTAGCGTCAGCATAGGTGTACACGATGAACACGAATAGATTAACTATGTTTAAGCTCCTATAAATAAATATTGCGCCACACAATATGATTCACTCTACTGTTGAGTTCCACACTGTAAGCCTCTATAAAGACCGCTACGCTTCAAGAGATTTCTAGACAATTTTATCCTTCAGCGAGGTCAATGTCTCGTCATGCATGAAATATTCAGTTGCGTTCATTTCTTTGATAATTTCAAACGTTTCATTTTTTCACTCTTTAGTAACATTGCGGTCAGTGCCAATTGCAGCATAACCAATGATCTCCTTGCAACAAAAAAATGGTCATATTTTATTAAAGTCGTCAATGAAGTCCTAAAATTGTTTGTGACGAAATTTAGCGGTTGCAAAGGTTTCAGAAATAAGCATTCATGTTTTCTTTATTGCGACGGCGTTAAGGAGGACATTTCGCAAAAATATCGGTGTAAATGTGGTTGCTTTGGCAGAAACTATTCAAAGCACGGCAAATAGAGTTATTTCTACAGAATGAAAGTCTCGACGCCCTGTGCTGGGTATTGTACCCAGGCCATCTACTTTCCTCAAAGACCGGCGAGATATTTGCGGTAGAGGCTAGCAGTTAAGCGTATATCGGCGACGGCGTAGTGAGTACAGTGAGCGCCTTTTGTGGCGTGCGCAATGGTATGGTAGGGGTGCCGTATGGTGTCGTGTTGCAATTTTTAGCATCAATGCCTTAACCAAAAGCGTTATCACGCCACACCCTTGAGGCAACTCTCACGGGACCTGCACTTTTTGGTTATTTGGTTGATAGAAGACTGTTACGAGCATATTTGCACTTTCGGCCTAGATTCTCTTATATCTCACTGGTGCATTGCCTAACCATAAATGAGCACTGTGGGACGGAACAGATAGATTTGTTTTCCACATGTCGCTGGTTGATTTGATGCAAAAAAATCTCTTTGTTGGTAAGCAGCGATTTCTTCTTACAAATTTCCATATAATGCTGCAAACATGGGCAAGAAACCCAATGCGGGAGACGGTATGTTGTTCTAGAATTTGCAAAAATTAAAAAAAAGTCATAAAATAAAAATGAGCGTAAATGAAGACCATACCTTGCAGATGATACATTTCATTTAGACCTTTAAGACTTGCTCTGTGTTCTTTGGTATATACCGATGAATTCGCTTAAAAATTCTGGGAAACAGACTTTGATATTAAAGTTTCAAAAAAATGAATATAATACTGAAGATGTCGAGGTAGGGTATTAAGAACTTTTAGAAAATTGGCAGATGCTGTTGTATACTTATACGAGTGGACAATATATGGACAGAACGCATTTTGAAAGTTGACTGGTGCAGGAATACCTTGCCTCAAAATATGTTGTGTAGAGGGAAAGTTTATTTAGAGGCAGTCGGAAAGGCTGGACACAACTACCCCAGTATGGTCATCTCAAATTATTCTAGATTTGAGAAAGCAATGAAGCCGAGGATGACGGCATTAGTGTACAAGCGATAGACGATACCATCGTAGATACCAATATTTTGTATGGGATAGAAGTAGCAGGCAGATAAGCGATGATACCGATATATTATCGAAGAAGGCGATTAACTTGACTCAGAACAGGACAACGTATGGTAGCCTCGAATCAAGCATAGAGGATAGAGCTGTCAGAGATATTAAAGGTAATCAGTACGTGCAAATGGCCCGATATCAAGAAGTATTATACGGAGGAAATCTAGCTTTCTCTAAAATAGCGGTTGCAGCTTGGAAGTGATGAACGGATGTTAAGTATAAATAATAAAATTAGGTAAATAAAAAAGGGGTCAAGGCGGACAGCGCCAGTTCTAATATGGACAAATAATTGAAGTCACCGAGAGATTCTGTACTAACCTGTAGAGTAGCCGAAATGGTCAAGACAGTAATCAAATGGATTAACGAACGACGCGGCTAAGGTAGGATTATATGCTATTAAAGAGGAGAACAAAGCGCGTCGTTCAGTTTAGTGTTAACGAGCAGTATTTCCCAGCATATGAATCACGAGTTTCCTGCTGCGAAATTCAGGAGGAATGTTAACTAGTATATGCGACTGCCGCTGCCTGCATCGACACTTTGAGATTGAGGACAAATTAGAGAATGTTATACTAGAAATAGCATGCATACACAATCATAGTGCTAAAAAATAAAAATAACACGTGTGGACTGCATGAACTGATCATGGGAGCAATCCTCCTTAGGTGGAGTAGTATTCCAAAAGCGGAGCTATGGCGGTCGACTTTTTTTCCCACCCTTCTAAACAAAAATATACGGCAACGGTTCATCAGCTATTCACCTTGAGAAGAAGTTTGTGGTCCGACCTATGTGAAACTCCGAGGACGGTCGGTAAAATTTATGTGCAGATGCTTCGGTTCATCCGGAATCATGCGTAGTTTAATGGACCTCACGTATGAAATCTTTCCCGAAGCTATCAGTCAAACGAGCCGTCGCCAACCTCGCTTCTATGTTGCACACTGTGTGACAGAAACCTTACCTTATCAGGTGATTTGTGATGCCGTTGTGGGGACGTGTAACCCCGGGGTGTTAACCCGCACATTGATTACATTCTACTGCCGCATCTGATGCTTCTATGATTTTGTTCTTTTCTTTTTAATGGGAGAAAATAATGTCACCTGGCTTACCAGCTGGCAGAGAAATAAGAAAGTGCTCGCGCAGTTGTGTGCTACAAATGCTGACGACGCACTCTAAGCTTATGTGCTTATACCTGGATATTTATGGTAATATTAACAGCGCTGCAGTGCATGAATGCGAGGAAATGTGTCAATTAATACAGAATTGCAGGATAATTGTGGAGTTATGCAGCGTAAATCGTAGGTGCTTGCCACTAATAGCAGCCACAGGGTTGTACTCAATATTCCCATTTACGGCATATTTGAACAGTCTTAAGAAAGCCACATGCCTAACTACTATCCTTTATTTTGTTTAAGGCAGTTTTCAGCAGCATCCGAAAGAATGCTTGCATCTTCCTCTAGTACTTATGCTAGGTGCCACACAGTCGCTACTTTGCTTATTTCACTTCGAAAAATACAATATCGTATAGTTGGAGAGCACTCACCATTGTCGTCGTCACTGTTTTCTCCGTAAAGTACAAAACATGACCCTTCATCGTCGGTCTTCATAAGCATGAGGGTAGTATTCAGTTTTGCTAGAACGTTATTAGAAACAATTAGGCGCGCTAAACAACTTGTAGAATCCGTAGAATCTTGTAATCCATTTGGACTGTCATTAATATTAGCCGTACTTCCGGAAACAATTTATTAGAAGTTCACATTAATATTCATTTTGCCTCATAGCAATACTTCCCTCACACATCACGAAATATAAAAACAATATAACAACGACCGTGTGCGTGAGTGCTGAACCTGACGCTAAATACCCGTCAGTTTTTTACTCCCTATTTTGCTGCGCTCAAAAATGAGTAAAATATAACAGTTTTAAGCAAGTGAGCCGAATAATTTCGCAATAGCATGCGCAATATTATCGATTGAACTAGCCACCCGAGCGTTAGTAATTAAGGTTTCGTCCTTTGGCACTGCAATATTGTAAACGAAGCTTGATTTGTAAAAGTAAGGCTGTGGACAAGAATCGCCAAATCTTTATAATTTGTAATTCTAGTCCAAGTTAAGTTATTTTAAATCGGTAAGAGACGTATCGCGGGGTATGCGCGGTTTCAAAATATGTTTTTTTTTTAAGGGCTGACGTTTGATGCATTGAGTTTTCTTGCTATGAAGATAAACGATTATAATGTGTGGCGTAAAATTGTAAAAAAAGAGTATATCTGCTGTCAGATATCTTCTTTAGTCATATGCATATATTAGCATGTTATTCAAAGCGCTCACTCTGCCACAAAAAAAATATTCTGTCTGTACCTAAAATTAATTGGACAATTACTTGGGGGTAAAAAATACATGGAAAAATGCTCGCTTGTACCTGAAATAAACTGGACACTTACTTGCGGGTGAGAAATACTTGGCCTTATAAATGGTCGGGTGTTCTTTGCTCGCAAAAAAGTCTACAGTTACATCCACGTCAGCGCTGCAAAAGATTACACTACGTTAGCACTTCTGGCCAGCAGAAACCCATAAAAAGAGGCAAAAAATAAGCATCAGTAGTTGGTCATACACACAATGGTTAACTAAAAAAAATACTTTAGTTGCTTTAACTTAAATGCGTTCGCAAACTAAAGCCCGCAAACTAATATGTGCGCAAAACGAGAGGCACAAAGTAAGAGAGTATAGCATAAATCCCTAAAAACGCGCGCACACGAGGATCAGCATGCAAGTACCATTAACGCTACTGTGTAATGCAGGTATATGCCGGCCTCAACTGTTCCTATATATATATATATATATATAAGAACAGAAGAAGCCAACAGTCGGCGAGGCCTAGGAAAGCATTTCGGATTGTGTTTTATCTTTTTTTTTTAATTTTTACTTGGATAATCACAGAAATGAGGATTGTAATCTGCTTAGGGGAAAGATAATTAATAATTAATGTAGCTCACTTAGAAGAGCACCGGGACGCGATATTCGGAGGTCGTGGGTTCGGTCCTCACCATCGGTGCGTTGTTTTTTCTTCTACTTTGTGCTTAATTATCTTTCCCCTAAGCAGATTACAATCCCCATTTCTGTAATTATCGAAGTAAAAATTAAAAAAATAGATAAAACTTAATCCCCAATGCTTTCCTTGGCCTCGCCGACTGTTTGCTTCCTTCGTTCTTGTATTATAACGAGCATCCTCATTTCCCCTTCATTTATCTGCTTGTATATATATATATATATATATATATATATATATATATATATATATATATATATATATATATATATATATATATATATATATATATATATATATATTATTTGTGGGTGTGTCTGTGGGTGTAGGTGTGTGTGTGTATAGAAGCTATCTAAATTCAAAATTGGCTTGATATGATGATCGTATCAATCAATGAAGTAGTTCGCGTGGCGAAAGAGAGCATTTGGTCATTGTTTCCTTATTGTGGTGTTGAAGTGTATTATTACTATAATTTTCTCGCTTATAAGTGCAAGAAAATTCCGCTAGTAGAATTATGCATATATTGGACATTGGGGTGAGAACATTTTGGAGTAAAAAATTATTCTGTAATATTCAGGGCTTCCTCTCTTGCAGCGCAAAGAATGTCGCTAGATGCAAAGATATTACAGAGAGTAAATCTTTGTTCGCATCTTGAACAGGTCAGTGGTTAGGGAATTAACAACCAAATGGGATGTTATTTACCACAAATAATTGAAGTAGCTAAATGCATGAATGAGGAGTTGCAAACACGGCTAAATATATATCAAGCATCTTTGTCAGGGCACACTGCTTTATATTATGCGGTCATCTCCGCTTCAGAGAAAAAGCAATAGAGTAAGAGCGACCAGAGTATATTTCTTGCCTAAACATTTGTAGCGAGACACATCTCCATTAACTCACTAAGAAGCCGAAACGGATTCGCCATTTCTTCCACGCAGTTTGTACTCATACTGAGTTGTTTTTATTTCTTTCACCTTCTTCGCCGATAGGCACCTGTACTGCGTTTTTGTGTGATGCGTTCGTCTCACAACGGCAAGGGCTTCATTCACCTTTGCCATCTGAAAGATTAGACAGGCATCTGCTGTTACTAGGACAAAAAGGATTTATTTATTCAATAATTAAAGCAGCCAAGATATATTCTACAAGCTGCGTATTAGCTTTCTTTCGTGAATTTTCTAGATGTACTTAGAAAAAAGTCTTTCTTTTAGGCCACAGTTCTAGAACTAAAACTGACACGGCAAAGAGCTGCGCTGTTCCCAAAGTTTCTGTCATTGTTATTGTAGCAATGTGTTTCCGTAGTTTAAAAAAGAAGCCACACAAAAAAAAAATCCAAAAATCGCATGCTAATCGGTGAATAAAACGGCATTTCCTTCGGATGTCAAAGCACGGATTACCGAGGAATACAGTGTGGCTATATGTGTTGGCCAATGATATGCTTGTTTGTTATATATCTTGAAATTCAAGTGTATTATTATGAAAAGCACGTGAACTACGCGAACAATGCTGGGACACAAGATGCATTTGCAAGAAGGAGGACAAGATTGAAACTTCGATAAAACATATTTGCTCCTTCTTGCTTTCAGTGATATAATATTAAAATTTGGAATTTCTTGTTCATAAATTATGTCCGTGATTCAAGCGTCAAGTAACATGCTATAATAAGAACCGGTGGCATTAAAAAGAGCCCGAAATGATTGGGGAACTACTTTCGCTTCTTCAAAAAAGGAACTATTTTTCCCCTACTGTAGCCCTGTATTTGACTGGCCATTCTACGTTGAGGAAACACACAGTAAATATTTATCTGACGCTGAAAGTCAAAAATGTAAATGGAGATTTTACACCGCATTCAGCTGCCAAAGTAAACTTAGATATAATTCTCCGCCACTCTAAATTAAAGAAAAAGACGAAAAACTTGCATATTTTTAGTTTAGCAGCCATATCTATAACCTCGTTTCGAGTTCTGAAGCGAGTGCGGATGTCCGCTCTCACTGCTGACACATAACAAAATGGGGTCGTAGTGCATAAATACAATACAATATAATCAGGCAAAAACCCCGAAGTTCGGCAGTTTGCCCGATGTGGCAGCCTTTGTAAGGGTGGATTCTCACAAGCATCCACATGAGCCTCCGCATTTAGCCGACATGATTCGCCAAATTATCCGTGATGAACTATCACGGCATCAAAATGTTCTGAACCACTGTGCAATCCCCTGTGATAGCTGCTCACTGTAGGCTGCTCCCATCCAGTTCTCTTCTTCTTGGGGTTCTACCGCTCCTCTCCCTGTCCGGGACCCCCGAAACTTACTCCTACGGCCCGGCACCCCTACCTCTTTTTGACTATAGAGCGCCACCTCCACTGCAACGATCCCAGCGGCTGGACGTTGCTGATCGCTTCGATTACTCCAACTAACCAGCTGATGTGCTAGATTCATTGAATTGACTCCTGCGAACTCACCCTCATGAGCTACCTAACTTTCTGTCAAAACTTGATAGGCTTTCCTTTATTCATAATCTAATAAATACCCTTTTCGACCATCACATATTCTCCTCACTTCATTCGCTCCCCATCTACATTTCTTCTAGAGTTCTAATGAAAAATATATCAATGACGCTTCCTTAATATTCAAACGTGTAAAATCCCTACTTAAAGGTCTTTGATCCATTTGAAATTTAATGGCATTCGTACGCACGTGCGACATGGCGTGTGTATCGCGCATTGATAAAAAATATTAACCTTCAAACGACTCGGTTTTTGTTTTCCTTGGGGCTGTTTCTGATCTAGGCTAATAGGTAAAAATCGTGATCGCATGAAAGATGGCAAAATATCTAACTGTCCTGTAATGCACCTAATGCAAGCAGCGAACAGTGCCGATTTAAATCTTGGATCTTCAACATAAACTGCTCTTTTGACAGTAAATGTAGCGAGAATACCATTCATGCTTAACCGCTTCTCATCAATCTCAGTTGTTGCATATTTGCGCGCTTTTTTAAATAAGTAGATATTCCAGCACTTACAGCAGTCACTATTAAAAATAATTACTTTCACTTATTTGCATTATGTCTACTAGATCCGTATCTTTAGGTGGCTCGTTTGCCTTGACCGTTGCAGTTGCGATGGCACCGAGGCATAGTGCGAAAGTGAGCATCATGCTTTTCGATCTCTTTGGTGGCTGATCTGGAGAGTGCTTCTGGAGGTCATGGCAGAGCATTTTTATAATAAACCTTGCGTGTGATTGATGACGGCCAGACGCACGCGAAGGTGTTTGATCTTGTCTTCTTAGTGAAATAAAAACATTGAAAAAGTAAAGTCTGTTCCTCGGGAAACAGCAGGTGTCAAGCGCGTCAGCATACATTTACAAAAGGGTGAATAAGGAGTGGAGAAAGATCTTACAATGATGGGTATTTTATTTTATTGTTCGTTTTAACACATGATTGACGTACGGTCTGCGTACATGAATAGGCTAGCTTAATGGGATTATCATACTTAACGCTCCTACTATCACTAACACTGTTTTAAAGCTCAATTTCAAATCCTATTTCCCCCCGTAAACTATAACACGTTATCTCAGATACAAAATAGAGATCATAGCTTAGGATGCAAGGGCGTGTGGCAGGGCATAATGTTCCCTGCAAAAGTCATAAATTCGATTTTATTTGGTCGTATACGCAAGCGCTAAGTTGAAACTGTTCGCGCAGGTTGATCATAGAGAACAGATGCCCGCTGAACACACCATATTTCTGCTGAACGTAGAATATTTCTGAAATAGGCATGCAGAACAAGTGCTAGTAATTACAATTGTATTTATTGCGACTGCATCACACACAGCTCTTTTGGTCTGTACTTCACCGTGGATGATGCTACAAAGAGCGCAAAATGTCACAATATGTCAGATGCCAGTCTGTCTGCTTCATTACAATTGAAGGGCACACTGTGAGGGTATCCATTGCCGCATAACGTGTGGTAGCTCGCAGACGTTAACATGTCACATATTATACTCAACTAGATGTATTGAATACGCACTAATTTCAGTGAATACAGAAGAGAGTGACTTATGGAGGACTATACATTAGCTGAAGTGGGTTGTTCGAGAATAAAAAAAATAAACCTTTTATGTCGATCAACGAGCTTGGTAGTAGATGTCTAAGACAGTGGTTGAGGCTTGTTGAGCTGGGCGGGTGTTTATGGTATCGAAAACATGACTGCATTTGAGGTGGAATCTGCACAGCGGGAAATTTAGCTGTAGCTGTGAGGCCTGTAGCAGCCAGGGAGTAAGTCAATATAATGTATTTAACTGTTTGCCTGTGGCTGCAATCTTTGCCCTTAATGTGAAGTATTATCATAGAGATTTAGTCAGAACACAATTTAGCGTCTGCAAGGTAACATTACAGTGCTGATAATGCAGTTGGAAATTATCGGAAACTTCGGACGTGCTTTTCGCTGCAAGTGGATCGCTAGGTTCGTCCATAACAACCCGCAGCTGGACAGGAAGCTAGCAAGGCGGCCAGCATGAACGTGTGTTCTCTGCTCAAAAAATCATGCTGGTGTTGTCAAAGAAAGCCGGGACGGGCACGTAACATTGAAACTTGCAAGATTATAGTTAGCTTTTTACTTCATTGTGAGAGGCTCCGAAAAACAGAATATGCCAAACAGGAATAGTATAAAGCACTCCATGCATAACCAACGATCACATTGGATGGTAAGCCACTGAACTTGCTAATAATCACCCTTTCTAAAATCCACCTATTTCTCCTTTTATGTTCATCAAGATATAGGCGTAAGCTTCTTCACTATGTACAAGATAACCAGCCATCGAGGTCGAGAAGCGGTTTAGCCATACCGAATTAACAAGCGTACGTGTTTTAGGAATGCAGTGCATGTCTAGGCATTCATATCCTCGGTACAATTCTAATCGTACACAGGGAAATTAACCTCGTCCTTAAGCCATTCAAGCTACAAAATTTTATTTGAGAAACACTTTGGTGCCTTTAGGCCATATTCATACTATTAAGGTGTGAACTAGTGCATCATTTACCAGTATTCTACGAAAACTATCAATTCAATTTCACTGGCGCACACAGAATAAGGTAGATGTGTCATGGTTAGGCAAAAGGGAAGGAAATAAAGGCTGAAAAGTTCGTAAATATATGCAATGCAGGCATTGGTATAACCTAGATGAAGAGATTGACCACCACACCAACAGGACAACGGCACCCTAGTCCTTTATACGTAAGAGCTAACTGAGATGCCCACAGCATGTATCATGAAAGCACTTTAACCAACAGCTGTCGGTAACTGCATGAACTTCGGCATAGTGCAAGCATAAAATGATGATTTTCTAATTTTATGATGAGATTAGAAATTTTGAGGACATCAGCTGCTCCGCGATTGGTACAACACAAACGTGTTTGCCCAGAAATGGGATAAACATTTGTGTTGCGCCCCAAGCATTGAGATTGGTGAAGGTATATAAAGCCTACACAAAATTTATATATATCAGGAGTGTTCATTTTTCTGAAGGCTGTATAATATATTTCTCTCTGCTCAGGCCGATTAGCGTTCAAATACTGCCAATGGCTATGCATACTGCTCTGACTGTCGGTTAACACGCCTTCTTTCATGTTGAAAGAAGCGCAAAAAACAAGAAGTAAGAAGTAGGACACAAAACGAGCGCTTTTCGCAACTAAATTTTTTTTCAAAACCACGGAATAAAACCCCCATTTCATAAATATAGAAACACACACAAAAAAACGTGATAGCATCACGATAAGTATACGGGGCACTAAATTTATTGGGGGGGGGGTTAAGATATGGTGGGAAAATACGGAACTTCATAGTCACAATGGCGAGCAACAATTATTGAAAGGAAGGAACGATTCTACGGAAGAGATTAGTTCATATGTGGTCTAGATATTCAAGTTTCTTTTTTGGTAAAGAAATTAAGTGGTGCGTTTATGCATGTATTCCCTTGTTTGAATATAAAAAGTATCCTTGATTTCATGTTTAAGTCGTACCTTAGGGGTTAATTATACCTACGCCTGATCATAAAGGGGCTTACATTTTTCTTGCACACCGCCCTATATTCCGGCTTACTGTTTGGATTACATTCTTCACATTTATGGTACTGGTCAACCAGAGATTAGCACTTGGACACCGATACTATTTTTTATGTTCATTTAGCCGTGTATTTACGCAACGTCGCATCTGACCTATGTAGATATTTCCACAGGAAACCGCCAGCTCGTATACAACATCCGTTTGGAGAGCAATAAACCCTAAAATGTGACCTGGTTTAGATATTTTCTCATTTTGATTTTTACCATCCTTTTGGTAATATTCGCAGTATTTTTTTGCTTTATCATCACTTGCTTTTTCTTTATCGTCACCTTTTACCCAGCGGATAAGTGTGTTGCGTACAAACTTATTGCGCTGTCCGAATAGACTGATACTTTTATTCTATTTACGTGTTCATGACTGCTTTTATCGATGTCGCGGGTGCAAGAGTTAACCAGGAGTGAATGTAGACATGGAAGAACAAGTCTATTGTTCTTTGCAATTTATCTCCGGTGAAAATTACGAGGGAAACATGCCTATTTCTACATTCTCAGAAGACCTTTAATATTGTCACGTCTCGATAGAACGCCAAGGAGGACCCAAAGATAGGACGGGTTTAATAATAAACCAGGACGAGTCTTGCTCTCAAACGTCCTTCTCTTCCAGGCTCGCGCTTGTGGGGCCAGGCATCCACTTTGGCGTCGTCTTCTATGCCACATTTGCCCCCCTCCTCAGGAAGCATCGTCCCGATGAGCATGAAAGGAAGTAGGAGGTCAAGGTCAGTCAGAGTTGTACGGCCTCATGCGCACAACGTGGACGACGCCGGCTTGTTGCTGGCGTCGCTTTGAGGTCGACATCCCCTATGGCTAAAACTCATAAGTGACGTCGTTTAAACGTCGCTGAACAACATAGGGCCCGAAATATCGCCGCAATAGTTTCTGGAGAGTCCATGGCGGCGAATAGGCGTCCAGACCCACACTTTGTCGCCAGGTTCGTACATGATACTTCGGCGTCTTTGATTGTAGCGTCGTGCATCATGCTCTTGCTGATTTTTATCCACACACGCGCTAGTTGGCGAGCTTCCTCTGCACGCTGAGCGATTTCCTCGGCTTCCTGATCGAGATCATCGGTGTCGGCATTCGGGAACAACATTGCATCCAGCATAGTTGTTACTGGTCACCCGTGAAGGAGGCTGAATGGTGTCATACGAGTGGTGTCTTGGCGTGCCGTATTGCAGGCGAACGTGATGTAGAGAAGAATTTCGTCCCAATTCTTGTGGTTCACGTCAACGCGCATGCAAAGGATGTCTGCGATGGGTTTATTGAAGTATTTCGTCAACCCATTGGTTTGGGGGTGATAGGCTGCAATTTTGCGGTGACTGGTACCAATGAGGCGGAGAACGGTCTCCAAAAGTTCGGCCGTAAATGCAGTTCCTCGGTCAGTTATAATGAGCGCCTGAGCGCCATGCCTCAGGACAATATTCGCAATGCAGAACCGAGCTGCTTTGGCGGCGGTACCAGTTGGCGGAGCCTTGGTCTCCGCGTAGCGGGTTAGATAATCTGTGGCGACAATTATCCATTTATTCCCGGCTTTGGAAGTCGGAAATGATCCCAGAAGGTCCATGCCGATTTGCTTAAAAGGAGTTGTTGGCACTTGAATAGGGTGGAGTAGGCCAGCTGGTTTTACTGGGGGTGATTTACGGCACTGGCAGTCTATGCATATACGTACATAGTGTTTCACTGTCGCCGGCAGTTTTCGTCAGTAGAATCCGTGCTGAACTCTAGCCAACGTGCGGGTGTAGCATAGGTGACCGGCGGATGGCTCGTCGTGACACACTTGCAAAACTTCACTGCGGAGAGGGCGGACGTTCTTGTAAAGTACGTTGTTGCGAATAAAGAATGAAGAGATCACTCGGGCGAAAATCTTAGGCTTTTTCAAGAAATCAATAAGAGGAAGCAATTCCTGGTCTTCTGGCTGCTGTTGGAAAAGCGTTGCGTCATCTATGACACCTAAAAACGCAGTGTCTTCATCGGTCATAGTGGAAGGTTCGACAAGCGCTCGAGAAAGGCAGTCAGCGTCCATGTGCTTTTTTCCAGATTTGTAAATAACTGCCATGTCGAATTCTTGTAATCGAAGACTCCAATGTGCGAGCCTCCCTGAAGAGGCCTTTAGATTCGTCAGCACACAGAGCGAGTGATGGTCTCTAACGACTTGAAAGGGGCGAGCTTACAAATAAGGGCGGAAATTCATAACTGCCCATACCACTGCAAGACATTCTTTTTCGTTTGCCGAGTAGTTCGCTTATGATTTAGATAGGGTCCTGCTGGCGTAAGCAATTACTTTTTCAACACCATCCTGGCGCTGAACCAACACAGCACTTAAGACCACGTTGCTGGCATCCGTGTGAAGCAGTGTAGGGGCTTCGTCATCAATGTGCGCCAGGACAGGTGGTGTCTGTAAACGCTTCTGCAGCTCATTAAAAGCTTGTTACTGTTCTTCACCCCAGAGAATGACAGAGAATGACCCACGCGTAAGCGAATTTAATCGCTAGGCAATTCGTGAGAAACCGGCAATAAGCCGGCAGTAATAGGCGCAAAGACCAAAGAAGCGCCGCAATGTCTTTTTGTCTGTAGGTGTTGGGAACTTGGCGACTGCGGAGAGCTTTTCAGGATCAGGCCGGACACCTTCTTGGCTAACAACGTGACCTAAGGCCTGCAGCTCCTCGTAACCGAAGTGGCACTTCTCGGGTTTTAGTGTGAGGCCCGCAGATCGTATGGCATGAAATACAGCTAGAAAACGGCGTAGATGCTCTTCAAATGTAACCGAAAACACAATCACGTCGTCAAGATAAACCAGGCATGTTTGCCACTTAAGTCCCGCGAGCACAGTATCCATCAACCTCTGAAATGCTGCTGGTGCGGAGCATAAACCGAACGGAAGGACCTTAAACTCGTACAATCCGTCGGGAGTGACGAAGACTGTCTTCTTGCGATCTTTCTCGTCTACTTCTATCAGCCAATATCCACTTTTCAAGTCCATTGATGAGAAGTAACGTGCATTTCGTAAGCGATCAAGGGAATCGTCGATGCGAGGAAGAGGGTACATGTCTTCTTAGGTACTTGGTTGAGCTTGCGGTAATCTATGCAAAATCGCAGGATGCCGTCTTTCGTTTTAACAAGTACCACGCGGGAAGCCCAGGGGCTCTGTGACGGCTGGATAACGTCGTCTATAAGCATTTCGGCCACCTGGCGCTGAATGGGTTCACGTTCTTTCGGAGACACACGGTAAGGATTTTGTCGAATCGGGCGAATCGAGTCATCCGTGAAGAATCTATGTTTTGTCAAATGCGTTTGGCCGATCCCCGATTCGGAAGCAAAGCAGTCTTGAAATTGATCTATGAGATCCAAAATACGATTCCTTTCTGAAGAAGACAAATTTGGACTCACATCGACAATGGTTACGGGCGTCTTGCACATTGATCCTTCCTGTTGCAGTGAGAAGCAGTGCTGCGCATTTGGGAGGCTGTCGAAAAAGGCCACAGTTGTGCCTTTCGGAATTTGCTGACGCTCGTCGCTGAAGTTTGTCAGCAGCACTTCGGTCTGCCGATTGGTCAAGGCACTCGAGCTATAGAAACACCTTGCCTTAGTACCAGGGCGACTGCGCTTTCGGCGATACCATCGCCGGTATGCGCCATGTCACACTTCACTTCAACAAGAGAACATGATCGCGGAGGTAATGTCACCTGTCTCATTCGCGACGCGTAAGGGCATCAGTGGTACTTCCGCTTAACCAAGGTCTTCATGATTGTTGGTGAAGGCAGCGACGCTGTCACGAATGCTGATTACAGCCCCATGAAGACGCAGAAAGTCCATGCACAAGATGAGGTATTTGCAACAGTCAGGGAGAATAACGAATCTGCCAACAAACACCGCGCTTCCTATTCCTATTCGGGCAGTGCACTTCCCTGTCGGTGCCAGTAGCTGGCCCCCAGCACTTCTTATTTCCAGCAATTGCATACTGCCAGAGGCCACTTATTCACACTGACCATTATGCACTGCTATGGCAAGAGTGCATTAAACAATTTGCCTTGCAATTTTCGCGGTACTTACCCACTCTTCTCGCGACGTAATAACTGACATGGATATTTTAGCAGACAATGTAGTAAATATCGACTTGCAGTCCAAGTCAGTGACCTTACCGACGGAGAACGCAATACACAGCGCTTAAGAACGACCGACAGCACTGTACATACTTCATGATCACGTCCCCATCACGCCTCATTTTAAGCGTGGTGACATCTTGAGCGGCGAATACGCTGCAAAACGTCAAAGGTTTCGTTTAGAGCTAACTGATCCTGCTTGTCGAAACAAAACCTTGCTATTGCCAGAGGAGTCGTTTGTAGGAAGGATGGCAAAGCAGATGTACTACCCACTAATTGTGGTGGTGAGCATTACCCTTTAGGCATTGGGACTGTCGTGGCTCGCATTTGGGGCATCACATCAGTTTCCGCCGACGCGTGAGCACCCGCACAAGAAAACTAGAGCGGCGCTCTCTCGTCGGGTTTTGCGGGTAATGTTATTTGCATAGTTTCGGTTGCGTACGTCCCACAAAACGCAAAGTTTTTTTACTTCGATGATAAAGGCCTGGTTAAAGGTTGTCTTGTCCATTTTGGCCAAACACTTATCCCTTTTGGCGGAACACTAGGCGCGAACGAACAGTGTGCGTGAATGCACGTTGCTCCTTCGACACGCGCACCAGCTTTGTCGAGGAAACACCAAAGTTCCGCCAAAACTATTCTGCCGAGATACGCGGAGAGCAGAGCCCTTTGTTGGCAAACCAATATAATCAAAATCACATGTAACTGGAAGCTGATTGATGTACTCCAGCTGTGACGTCAGTGGGCGCGCCGCGCAGGGAGTTTTTTTTTTCTACTTCGCGCAGAACTACGCGGCAGAGCGATTTTGTGCTAGGAACGTGTAAGAATGACGAATGCGTCAAACCATCCGCGCGGCAATCGTGCACATCACACCATGCGGTTACAGCTTTACGGAGAATGCTGTGCCCCTTCTTGACAGTAGCCTTACCGAGTGTCTCCGACTGAACGCGCCACTATCACCTCCAAATAAAAGAGGTTTCGCGACAATGTCATCCAGCCCTCACTGAGTCTGGTTTCAGCACCTGTCGTTATGGTAAAGAAACAGAATGGTACGCCAAGGTTTCGCATGGGGTAACACTGGCTAAAGAAAATTACAAACACACGTCTACCGCCTGCCTCGAATTGACGATGCTCTGGGTCGCCTCTCTTCCGCGAAATATTTTCTTATTTTTCTTCGATGGACATGAAGTGTGGATACTGGCAACTAGAGGTAGATGAGAGGGACCTATATAAAAAGGCGTTTATTACCCCTGACGGGCTTTAAGAATTTATGGCTATGCCCTCGGGTGTTTTCTCTACGCCCTATTTTTTTAACGAATTATGGAGAGTGTACCTGGAGATCTGAAGTGGCATATACGTCTCATTTACCTTTATGTCAATCGTGGCCGTCGCCACAATGTTCTCGAAGCACCTTCGGTGCCTTAAAACGGTTCTGCAAACTATCACATCCTCCGGGCTTACCATAAAGAACGAGAAGTGTAATTTTACTTACACCGACCTCAACTTCCTGGCGCATGTCTTACGCCAGGCTGGTGCCCTGCCATTTCCTGAGAAAACGGCAGCCATTGGCATCTTCTCAGCACCCTTAAATGAATAGGCTGTTCGTCTGTTTCTTTCGGGAATGTGCTTACAACCGGCACTTTGTCAAAGTTTCACTCTCTCGCTTAGCCCTCGAAGAGAATGAAAAAGACAGACATGCGTTTACCTTGGGACAGGCCACCGGTTCAAGTATTCGAAGAGCTTCAACCTGCCCACAAGCACCTTCCATATTCACTCACTTATAAACGCTCCGAGAACTACGTTCATGCATAAGTGTGACGCTCCGCTTCACATCTACGCAAGCATCGTATGCCTGGGCGCAGTCCTGGTTCGAATACACGGCGGCCAGATACGTGTGGTCCCTTAAGCTAGTCGCAGTTTGCCTAAAGCTGAATCTATCTATTCGCAAACAAGAAAGTATGTCTAGCAATACTGTGCGCGACGTCGAAATTCCGGCCTTATATTTATGGGAAGCGATTCAATCTTGTTACTGACACACCATCACCTGTGTCGGCTCACAAACCTAAAGAACCGGTCAGCTGGCCTTGTTAGACGGAGTCCCCCACTATTGGATACAACACAACCATCACGTACAAGTCTGGTTGTCAGGAGTCGGATGCCGACAGGTTCTTGAGTGCCCCTTAGGTGAACCACCGATGATAATCCTGATGCCGAATACCCCTGAATGTCATCAGAGCCGAGTGCCTCGCTGAAAGACAATCTACATCGCGATCGTTGACGCTTCATGGACTATCTAAACGGTGCGTATACAAGTTCCCTAGGAGCTTTCTATCGTGTTCTACTATCGCTATATCGTCGCGGCTGTGTTCTGATTGAAGAACAATTTTTCACTCACCAAAAGCGTACCTGATACATGTACCTATTTGAATAAAGTGTAGCATTTTGCAAGTTTGTCTTTATGAACCACGTTTCAAGGATTCAGTAAAAGTGCTACTGGCCTCGTTTTAACGCAGACGTTTTACACTATGTCAAAGCTTGTCACGGCTGTTAGCGTTGCAAGGTGTCACCGATCAAACTCACTGGGTTCATGAAGCCCAATTCCAACCATAGAGGCCCCTCCAGCTGATTGGCATGAATGTGCAAAGATTATTTCGCTTTTCACACTACGGTAACCGCTGGGTCACCGTTGCAATAGATTAGCTTACACGATACGCATAAAACTCCGCGATTTACAACTGTACTGGCTTAGAGGTTGAAACGTTTTCACCCATCACAATGACTGCGTCATTTCACACACAAGATTCCGACCACATCACTGACTGCGGTGCCGCACTCACAGCCGATTTCCTGAAGCAGATGTTGCTTCACAGGTATCTCGAACACAGGAAGACAACACCATACCTTCCTCAAACCACCACCGTGAGAGAGTGATTGAAGAAAAAAAAGCCTCACATGCTACCGACGTACGACGACGTTGAGTACAAAGCATGATATGAAATGCTACCATACGTCTCAGTAGAGCTCAATACGGTGGTCTGAGAACCAACGAACATGTCACATTTCCGTTTACACAATAGCCGCAATGTGACCTAGATCTTTGTGTCATGTTACCACAACTAGATGACGAGAACCAACTTGTTGATATTCAGAACTTTCTTCACATCACTGTAGGGACCTGTCTGCTGGTTCGACTACGAATTCAGTGCCAGACATACCCAGATGCTTAACGATACAGCCCTCGACTCCGCGATGCTCGGTACACAAACTAGAGACCTTTTATGGACCTCGTTTCCTATTCCTCTGCAAGGCTTTATCGAGACACTCCTCTGTCGATGCTTTGGCTCGCAAAACGTGCTAAGACCGGTTGTGGGCCTAACCAACGAGGCAGTGCCTAATCGCTTTCAGCTGTCTTGACGCTGCGCGCTTTCGTAGGTGGTCAACGTGCCCCGCCTGAAACCTTATTAGGGCCGATAGTGTTTAATCTTAGTGTGCGCGAGCGACTGCCCTTAATGCAATAATTTATTTTTTTCCTCCATCACTCTTCAAACATCGGGATGATACTTCTTTTTTCTCTGGAAACAATGACACAATGTAATCATTGTGTTTAGTCTGAGCTGATCGTTTGTACGTGCCTCCTCGAGTCGAGGAAACCGAAGTTTTCTTTTTGAGATTCTGGCGTTGCCTAGTTCGCAGCCTGTCTGTGCAATGAGGTCCTCGGTGACTTAACGAAACTACACCATGACAATATTGCTACGGGGAAGATTTCTATTGGAGCTTGCGCTGCGATGGGCGGAAATCAGCGCAAACTTCAGGGGCCGCCCAACATCCACTCTGTCTGTGTAATCATTTTCTAGCTCCCTTTGTTGTGCAAGCGATCCTCGGTCGTCGTCGTCTAGAAGCACGCCACTTCATCGGACACGCGTTCTCCGGCAACATTATCGCTCTCAAGAAAAGGCAACGTCCGGGTGCGTGTTAGACCTGCGGTGTGGAATAGGAATAATACGACTTGAGCCAGGCCAGATGTACAATTTGGGAAGTGGTTGTAGCGGACGGTGACTTTGAGCATAGCGGTGTATTTCAATCGTTACGTGCGTTACTGGGCGTAATACTCGATAAGGTTCTGTGTAGTGCGGAAGAAGTTTTTCACATAATCAAAGATGGATGGACGGTAGTCAGATCAATACCAGACGTCAAAGAGGGTAGGGAACATCACGGTGGTGAGCACCATAGCGGCGTTTTTGAGCTTCTTGAGAGGCAGAGAGATTGGGACCAGCAATCTTGTGGGCTACATCCTGCTCGCGCGATCGTATCCCGGGCAAAATATTGATGGGGCCAGCGTCGGGGAGCAATGTGTAAAAGTGCCGTAAGGGTTCTTTTCCAAAGAGAAGATAGAATAAAGAGTATCCTGCACAATCATGGCGCGAAGTGTTGAATGTGAAAGTTACAAATGGCAGGGTAATGTTCCAGTCGCGGTCATCGTCGGATATGTACATAGCGAACATGTCGGTAAATGGGCGGTTCGTCATGAGCATGGTAGGTTGTGGTGAACTTGTGACTATTGGAGCACTAACAAAGTATTTCGTCAACTCGGGAAAGAACGGCGGCCATGGTCGATAAATAGTTGACGAGGAGCAATATGGTGGAGTATGACGTCGTGCCAAAGGAAGTCAGCAAGGTCAGTGGCGCAGCTGATAGGAATAGAGCGAGTGATCACGTACCACGTGGCTGATGCCCCTTGAAGTCTGCGCCGAATGCCGCCCATCGCAGCGCAAGTTCTAATGAATACTACCCTGCAACATTGCTGTTTCCCTAACATCATGGACCACTTTGTTAGTAATGAAAATATCATACCATAGAATAAAAATTATGCAGTTGAGCGAGAACGCAGGGCAGTTATCACGTTAGAATTTAAGCAGCAAGCAGACGAGAACGTATGTCTAACGTTAAAAACTCAAAGGCGAAATTTTAGCGCTGGTATGAACATTTGTCGATTACTTAAGCAGTCCCTGACTATTATTGCAATTTGTAATTGGGTCTTCCCTTACAAAAATAGATATTGAATTTCTGTTACGCACGTAATGTGTTTTTGAAGAATCATCAACCACTCAAAGGAGATTCAAGATTAGATGTGTTTTAACATCAGATCCGCAACAGACTTTCCTTTGAGATCACACAAGAAATCTTGTGCTTGGAAAACGCAACAGTATTTTTGGGTAGGAGCTAATGTGGAAATACACTGACTTTCTCAAATCAGGAAAAGTATACATCACTAAGTGAATATATATTCTTTCCTTGTTAACTGCACACTTTCAGAGCCCTATGTTTGCATTACTGTTTAGCATATGTAGGATGTTGCCTAAGAAACAACTTTTATGTGTTTTAACATGAGATCCGCAACAGACTTTAATTTGAGATTACGCAAGAAGTTTTGTGCTTGGCAAACAAAGTATTTTTGTATAGGAGCTAATGTGGAAATACGTCGACTTTCTCAAATGAGAGAAAGTATACATCACTAAGCGAATTTATATACTTTACTATGTTTTCAATTCTGTTTTAATTTCTGAAAAACAAAAACAACTTTTTGGACATTTGTTTCATTCAAAACACGCTTACACCCTGAGTCTTGGGTGTTTGTGCCATTGCAAATCACTTCTTGCGAAGCGAAGGTGTGCTATGTTTGGACAATATGCTTTAGGGTGTTACGGGCAAAGATATTGTTGTATACGCGAACCGACGCACTGCCACACCGTCTCCAAGCAAACGGACACACGGCCGCTCCATTTCCAATGCCTCCTTGCACCTGCGAGCAGGCCGCTTCGGAAAGACCAGCAGGGGTACCCTGCCTGCACCGACGACGACGCGCGGACGTAACCCGAGCCGTGCGTTGCCTCGGAACGGGACCGTCCTGGGAGCATGTGCGCGACCAGGGCACGAGAAGCAATGCCTTCTTTATAATGCATGATATTTTGCGTGTTTCTTAAGCTTTCGAGCTCCTTCTTGCTCTGCGTATAGATAAGCCGAGCCCTCAGTCATCGCATCGCTTCCCGAAATGTTTAGATACAAATAAGATTTAGTTACCAGTAAAATAGTGTTGGCGCTGCTGCGCTTGCCGGTATTGAAGCTTGGTCGCACTTTTTTTCCTTAAAGGTTCGTGCTACAGCTCCGTGTTCAGCGAAAATTAAGCCCAAGGTAGCAACCACCGAAGAGCCAGCGCTGATAAATTTGCCAGCGATGCCAAACTCGACATGTTAAAATGACTCCAGTGGACAAAATAGTGCGCATAGGTATCCAGAACATTAGATGCAAGTTCTAATGGTCAAGAAGTTGTAATTGTTAGAGCAGCCGCAATGGCCTGTACACTCCGAAACATGCTTCGAAACATGAAGTCCCAATCTTATGAATGCAGTCCAGAGATAAGAAGCAAATACGTTACCCACGTTACCAATGTTGCCAGTTCCCCAGTGCTCGAAGCATCGAACTCGTGGCTGAGAGGGAAGAAGAAGAAGGGCGTTCTGGGCGGCTGAGCCTGAAAATGTTGCTTGCTGGAAACAGCGCATCGGCCGTTGGCCAAGGTCTTTCGACTCCTCAGGACACTACCGAAACGTACAAAGTTGTCCTTTCACGCCTGCCCACCGGTAATGTTGTCCTTAATACCGTTTTCCTGCATGCCGACCTTAAGGGTCGCCCGTACCGAGCACCTGACTTTCGAGAAGCACTTGCACAGATTTTGGACCTCCGGGAAATTTTGTGCATTGGTCAATACCAAATGAGCCACGTGTGGATGGTTACCTGCGTGAGTAGTTCTTCAAAGCAGAGGCTAATTAACCAAGCAGAGTTCCCTGTGAAAGAACTTCGGTGCATGGTGTTCGACCCGGATACAAAAAAATGTCAAGGTTAAGCCCCTTTGGCTTCCCCGCTATATGGAGCACCGGAAGATTGTGAAAGCTTTCGAGCCTTATGGAGCGATTCAATCTGTTGAACGTGAAAAGTGGCGGTGCCCAGGGATGGAGCACATGGAAACGGCGAACCGTGAAATCTCCCTCACGCTCAAGGACGGAGTGTCAGCAAGTACAATTCCTCACACTCTTAATGTTTATGGGGTGCAGGCATTAGTGCTTATCTGAGGGAGACCTCCACTGTGTCTTCGATGCAGCCGGGTAGGTCATGTACGGCGTCAGTGCCGAACGCCTCGATGCACCCAGTGCCGGCGCTTTGGCCATACTGTGGATTACTGTGTATTAAGTTATGCCGATAGACTGCGTCAAGGCCAGTGGTCACGAGAAGATGACGTGGAGTCCGAACACATCATGGATGTGTCAGAGGTTGTTGATGTAACGAGATAGGTCGTGAACCTCAAATTGATGGGAACCAGAAGCCTTCTGCACCTCACATCAACTCAGAAGAATCTGCAGTGACTGGCCATCAAGACCCAGCGTCTCCGGAGCCAAAACCGCCGGACCCGGGCCCGCCTGTGAGTGCAACTCAGAGTGATGCGCTTGCTGTCCAAGAACCACCTTTCATTGAAGGACGTCTGGATATGCCTGCTGTGGAGTGAATGGAGAAGATACTGCCAGTGGATGCTCGCCTATCCTCCTTCGTCATTGATTCTCCTTCGTCGTTGCAGGGTAACAGTGAGCCGTCTGTGGCGCCCATCTCTGGTGCGTCCGGTTCTCTGTCGGCTGTCAGTGTGGCAGCGAGCGATGTGCTCCAATCAGGCTCGTGGGCCGAAGCCTTGAGTGTCTCAGAGGAGGACATGGACAACGCAGTGCCTTTGAAATGTCCCGCAGATGATGAGGTGTGTATCGATGGTGCTGGCCAGAAGGCACACTGTGTAGAGGCCACAGGAAGGGTGACTTTAAAGAGGAGGGCGATGTCTGCCCGAAATGCAGCCAATTTGCAGGCGGGCCACCCATTCCAGGGGATGATGTTTAAAAGCACTAGTACAAAAAATGGCTAGCGTTGCAGCATATCAAGTCGCTACCCTTAACGTCAGGGGTATGCGTAATCGTCGGAGACAGCAGCAGTTAAGACATCTGTTAAAGAAATGGAGTGTGTCTGTAGCAGCAATTCAGGAAACAAAGTTGTCCTCCGATGAAGAGACGGAAGCTGCTCTTGAGCCGTTTTTGCCGAAATATAACATTATTGTTAGCCACGACAGAGGCTTGTCCGGAGGGTGTATGCTATACCTGGCCAAAACACTAGAGATGACAGCCATGTCTTATTGCATAGATGGCGAGGGACGACTTATATGCTGTGACCTCACAATCTCAGGTGTGCAGTGGCGAATTATTTGTGTTTACGCCCCTGTAAAACAGCGAGACAGAAGGCATTTTTTTCTTTCATTAGTTAATCATTTGTGCACAGATCGCAAAATTATGTTGTTGGGAGATTTCAATTGTGTTTGTAGGGATGAGGACCGATCAGCATTATGTAAGAGATATGACCCTAGTGCTGCATTACTTAACGATTTTTCTTGTGACTATAACCTTGTGGATGTGGGGCAGGAAAAAAGCGACAGTATTCATTTCACTTATTTTCAGTTCTCCTCTAATGCCCGCCTTGACAGAATTTATGTTTCTGCAGACACGTTAGCAAATGTGTTTGGTTACTGGGTGCGGCCCATCTTCTTCAGTGACCATTGTATGGTGTCTCTTCAGGTAGGGAGGTACAGTCGGCAGATACTTCACCCTCGGTGGGAACCGTGGAAAATGAATAACTGTCTGCTCTCAGATGAAATCTTTAAGCGTGCTGTACCTACTTGTTTGAAAGACATATGGTCACGCCATGATCTGTCAGTTTTTCAAAAATGGGACTTGTTTAAACAGGAAACCAAAAACTTAGCAATTGAAGCCTCTGCAAGAATCGCGTTCCTAAAGAGACGCCACCTTCGTGAGCTTGGGCGCACTCTAACTGAGCTACATGAGCTAGAGAGGGTTAGCCCGGGTGCCTATGTTGAAGAAATTAATAACGTAAAAGCAGAGCTTCAACAATTTGCGACGGAAAGATACAAGGGGGCCCTAATAAGATCTAGGACTTGAAGGTTTCTTGACGAGCAACCTTCACGTCGGGCCCTCAGTGATGAAAGAGAGAATGCTCTTACGAAGGAAATATTGGAAATTCAGTATGGTGATTGAACATATAGTGATGCTCCTAGTATTCTTGCTGCTTTCTATGATTATTATCGAAAGCTGTTCGGCAGTTGTAAAGATCCAAATCAGGGTTTCGATTATAATTGATTACTTGAGAACTTTCCTCGACTAGACGATGAGAGGTGTGCTGTAGTAGAGGGACCCATCACTTCGGAAGAAATTAAATCAGCCATTTCAGACCTTCAGAACCAGAAATCTCCTGGCCCAGATGGTATTACTAGCGAATTTTATAAAACATTTTCCCCTTGCCTAACGCCTGTTTTGATGGAAGTATTCCAAGAATTTTATGATGTGGGTTTCCTGCCTCCCACTTTCTATTCAGGCCACACAATATTAATTCCCAAAAGCAAAGATACTAATCGGTTGAAAACTGTTGAAGGATATCGTCCAATTTCCCTCTGTAATGTTGATTACAAAATTTTTGCCAAGGTCCTTTGTTCTCGTTTGCAGCTGGTTATCATGGACTTGATAGGTTCGCATCAGGTGTGTGGTATCAGAGGGCGCAGTATTCAAACACACATCCATACTGCACGTTCAGTAATCGAGACAGTATCAAATGAGACAGGCCAAGTAGCTCTGATTCAAATT
The DNA here is from genome assembly GCF_055883805.1 of Amblyomma maculatum. Taxonomy (NCBI): domain Eukaryota; kingdom Metazoa; phylum Arthropoda; class Arachnida; order Ixodida; family Ixodidae; genus Amblyomma; species Amblyomma maculatum. The sequence continues at coordinate 50,896,642 of NC_139354.1, forward strand.
GACCTGGCGAAGGCATTTGATAAAGTTCGGCACAATTTCTTGTTCGCGGTCTTGGAGAATGCAAACACTGGTGACGTTTTGCTCAAACGCATAAGGCTGTGCTATATGAACTCGTATACAAGACTAATTGTTAATCAGGAGCTAACAAAACCAATACCACTGGAATCATCTGTTCGTCAAGGATGTCCACTGTCTCCACTGTTGTTTGGCTTATCTGGAACCCCTCTGTCTCAGTATAATTTACAGTGGAGCCATCCGTGGTTTCCCTCTGGCTCAATGTGAAGTTAAGATTTTAGCTTACGCGAATGATATCGCCCTCTTTTGTTCTGACAAAAAGAGTGTACTTGAGGCTTTACACTTGACTGAACAGTTCTGCGATGTATCAGGCGCGGCCCTTAATTCAGATAAATGCAAAGGTTTTTGGTTGGGACACTGGGGCACTAGACCAAGCCAGTTTGGAGGCATATGCTCGGACTGTAGTCCTCTTCAGTACCTAGGGGTTCCGCTGCACCAAGTTCGTAACAGCGCAGCCTACTGGGATTCACAAATCGTACCTATGCGGCGACAAACGCAGGCTTGGATGGGTAGGGAACTCTCAGTGTTTGCTAGGGCACAGGTCTGTAACATATTTTTGTTTGCAAAGCCTGCGTATGTCCTTCAAGTCCTGCATTGTGCGAGGAGCAAAGTACAAGTTATACACAGAATATTTGCAACATTTGTGTGGCGCTCTCAATGGGAGCCTTTGCGGCGTGGAAACTTGTTTCTTCCCTTAGAGTATGGTGGAGTGGGCATTGTTCACTTGTTTGTGCATCAACTTGTTTCCCGTTTTTTCTTTTTCAAATCGGCAAACCATCCGTTTCTTGTAACTGTGCTCATTAGGCGTCTTAGTCCACATTTGCATATCTTATTCGCACCAACTGGGCAGGCTCGTGAGGGGCGTTTATGGGGATTCCTTAAGGAGGTTGCTGACACTTTCAATTTTCTCACTGTGCGTTTCTCTGTAGATTACCTGTATAGCCTCTTGAGAAAGCAGATGACCCATGCTCTCATTGAGTCTTTGTTCCCTACACCGTTGTATCGGCAGCCTTATCTGGGGTTTTTGGACACCTCTGTTCTAAAGCGTGTTAGGCAAATGTGCATTCAGGCAGCTGCAAAAACGTTCTTTTTCAAATTACATACAGCGACGTTGCCTGTCAAGACATTTCTTCACAATAAGGAGATGTTTGTGCCCTGGTCGGTAAATTGACGTTTCTGTAACGTGCCTGAGACAATTGATCATTGCTTTATTCTGTGCCGTGATGCTATGTTCTTTTGGGACATACTACAAAGAACTCTTAAAAAGGACATTGAAATTACGCCTTATACAATTACATTTTTGCCTCCTGACAAAAACTCTGCCGTGCCTTACGATCTATTTGTGTTGATGGGACTGTTCAGTCTTTGGAAATGCCGCATGATCGACAGGCATGCAGAGCCACCAAGATCGTCGAAATCCGTGTTTCGGGAGCAGTGTGCTTTGGTGAGAAGTGTATATGCTGCACGTGAAGAACCTCCAAACTGGATGCCGTATCTAGACGCATGTGTATGTCTCTCAGACTTTTGATGTTCTGATGACTGTGCATTGTCGGCCTGGGGATATAAAGGGCTCGTAATAAGCAGCACGGTAACTTTAGACATGAACATGTTTAAGTAAGTGGAGTTGTTCCTTTTTACGGAAGTTTTTCCATGCAATAAAGAAAAAAATAACAGCTCCCCAGTGGCCGAGGGGTTACCGTAGAAAGCTACTGGGTAAGAGGTACCGAGGTCGAATCGCGCCAGAGGTGCAGTTTTTTTTTCGCTTAGTTTTATTATTTTTTTTATTTTTTAGCTTTTTTTAATGTAGTTGAGGTGCTTCGCTACGTTTTAGCTTTTACTTTTTATCCAAAAGTGAAAGCCATCAGACGCTCATTGGTCAACTCATGAACAACACACAAGAAATGCACACATTAGGTACCAACCAGAAACACGGTGGCCAACTTTCTTGTGAAACTTATCAAAAATGCATCAAGAAAATGTATAGAAATGTTAATGTGCATGATGAGAAATGTAATTAACATTTATTCAGCAACTCATTAGGCTTTTTTGTAAGGGTTGCTTGCAATATATATCGGAAAAATATATTGCCGCGAAGAAAAATTCGGCAGTCGCGCGAGAGGAGCCCCCGCTTTAGGCCTGTCATTACGTCATCTTTCACCATGCCGCCATATTTTGCCGTCCTCTTGTTTGTCGCCACGTAACATTTGGTTAGAGGTGCGGTGTAAATCATCTTCATTCTCACCTTGGAGCGTCGACGGCATCCGTACGCCAGAACTATCGGCCGAGAGACCGGGAATTTCGACGCCCATCTTCGCCCCAGCCCTTTCTGCCCAGACCGGCCAGCCGCAAATACCGCCGCACCGATCCCAGCTTGGACCTGAGACAAGCCGCGAAGACGACCAAAACAGAGCCGAGACCAATTTAAAGACCGAAAAGACCCCAAGGTACCAAAAGACACGAACACCGGAACCCCACCCAGTTCCGACACGACCTCGAGTCATCAATCCCATGGATGCTAATGTGACGGATGGCTGAACTGCTCCAAGGGAGGTGTTTCACACAAGCATCATCATAGTTGTGGTCATTCTGGGGGCAAATAATTATCTTCTATATTTTGTTCAGCATCCTCACTGTCACATCTCCATCCACCCCATCGCTCGTTGGCACCGGTAAGTGGTGCGAATATCGGCAGTGGCATGATAGGAGCCCTCGCGCTTGGCCAGCCATATATCATCTTTCACCCTGTCACCATGTTGTGCCGTGTCACGAAAATCACGAAAGTGTCATGGAGCCACGAAAGTTGTCTACCAATGATTGCCCAGCTATGTAACTTGGCAACCGCCCCCAGTTTACGTCGTGGCACCGAATATTGGGCTGCGATTCTCCAACGGGAAGTAGCTTCGGAAAAACAATAAATGGGAAAAAGAGAGCTTGATGGCCAAAATGATAACACTAGAGAAAACGGTGCTAAGACTGCTTCCTTAGGCGTCCCTTACATTTTCGCCGAAAAACGTATTATTAAGGCTGACGTGTGAAACGAATATTTTCGTTTCATCCAATATTATTTGATGTAAGAATGAAACGAACCATTATGGAAGGTATCGCTATTCTCGTTCACCCTACAACCTCCGCGTACCATCCGCAAACAAGTGGCATGGATAAGTATATGCACCGCAGCCTGGGTGGCGTGCTGGCAATGTATATTGCTTCTGACCACTCCAACTGGGACCGTGTTCTTCGATTCGCGGCACCAGTGCTCATACCTCTGCAAGTCAAGCAACCATCGGATTCTCGCCATATTTCCTCCTGCTGTGCCTAGAGCCCTCTTGTAATATGGATATCATTTTCCATACCCACCGTATTCTTCTGAGTTAACTACTATAGTTGGCCGCTCCTTCACTTCTCACGCCCAGCCGCAGGAGAAAAGCACTCGATATCAGTCGGCGCCTCTTCAAAGTTTTTTGCAGACTTTTTGGTCTGGCTATGGGCACCTTCCTCAAGTCCCACTCTTTCCTCAATAACTCTCAGCAAGTGCTAGGGCCCCTACCGTACTCTATAGCAAACATCCCCGATCAATTATCTCTTCGCAACCCTTATTCCGTCCACGGACCACCGTCGCCGCAACCATGAAATAGTATACAGCAAACGCTTGAAACCTTATTACTATGCCGCCATCGTACAATCTTCAAATGAAGACAGGATGACGCCTTTTTACTAGGGGAAGTTGTAGACAGGCATCTTGAAGGGTTCAGGGCATGACGCGCAAGAGAGACGACGACGAGAACCGTACAACGCTCGCCCCGAGGGTTTTCAGTATGCTCGCACAAGATATGACAACAAGTAATCACTGGACGTACTGTTAAACTGTTCACGGCGTAGCAACTCGTGAACGTCCATTTTTATATTATATTTATTTTTGTCTTGAACTCAAAGGCTTGTAGCAAACACTATAGATTATCTTTAAATATGAGCTGCTTGAGCTGTGTTCACAAAGCGGGTGTTTACTCAGTATTGTTTATTTGCCTTTATTGAAATCTGTCAAATTAGTGTCTCGTAGATTAAAGTACAGAACTAGCGCACGCCTTATGTTTCTTCAGGCTAGATCGGCTCAGGGATAGCAGATTTGCTTCTCCATACAAGTTTCGGAACACTGAAATGTCACCGCTGCCATGTGGAAGGTTCATTTTTTTCCTGTACGGGTAATAGTTACCGGCAAAAGTAAATATATTTAACGCAAGTTCCAGCATAATGAAGCAAAAAACACAGCGATTCGTCTTTCGAGAGATGGTATATTTTTGTAACATTCTTAAAACGGCTTTGTTGGGCGGGGTATTGGGGAATTCGCGTTTATGGCTTTTGTGAGACAAAATCGAAAGACTGATTTCGTGTTTGCTGTAGGTAAATAAAAACGAGTGATGCCTTTTTTAAAGAGTGTGTAGAAAGCCAGGTTATTTACACAAATTGACATCTTTTAAGCTAAATTTTTCGAATAGCAATGAAGATAAAAAGCAATTAAACTAGATAAAAGTATTCTATTGACAGCCATAATATTGTTAATTTATTGTTAGCGTCTAAAATAAAGAAAAAATGATTATTGAATTTATAAATAATGCCCTTATTACTGGAATTTATAGCTTACAGAGTATCCGCCTTTATATACAGCCAGCATTCACAGACTACACAGACCTATATCTCACAAGGTTTAATCTATCGATATGCAAAGAGAGAGAAAACACCTGGTAGTAGTTCTGTCACCTTCGGAAAAGGTTTCCTATCAGGAAGTGACAAATTAAAAAACACGAGTGATGAAAGCGTATTGCCAAGGAAATATTTAGTTCAATGCTCGTAGATATTTCAGCATCTTCTGGATTTCGCTGCCATTTAATGTTTAGTTTTCCTGTACATTGGTGAGCACGTAATCACGACGATGCAGGAAAGACATCATCTATACAGTCTAAAACGACAAATGTAATTAAATGCACATATATTCCTTTCAGGATTACTGCATGATCCTTGATTCCGATAGCACACATTAAGTCACCAACTATGTTTACAGAGTTCAATAGATGCTTCATAATTATTGGGTAACTATATCTATACTTAAAATTTTGTTAACAAATGATTCGAAATAGTACCTTAACTGACTAATGTTGTAAAACTCAACATGATTTTAAGTGACCGCGGTTGTTCCCCACCTTCCACATACATTTTTCTACAGAGCATTAGGAAAGCTTCTTATAGACCTTTCCAACGAGGGCCTCATGGACGTCACCATATTGCTCGCTGGGCTGTTGTGTGCGCCTGACGTCAACACGGTGGGGGCGGCAGCGTAACCGGTTTGCAACAGTCCAGAGAGGAGGCGTTTGGGCAACCTCCTCGACCGATGCAAAGGCCTATAGGCACTTCTCGTCAAAGAGCAAGCATTGAATAGCAAGTTGGAAGGAAGTGAAAAATCTAACATGGTTAAGGAAACGGCAAGGAAAACGAACCAGAGCTTATCTCTGCCACATAAGCAAGTACACAAAGGACGCAAACAGCCGTAGTGTCAGTATGGCGCTTCTCGCCTCGTTACACCTCATTATGCAAACAACAATTTGATATTTACAGCCTAATTCCTACGTTGAGAATCGAGAATTCAGAAGTGCACAAACAAATACTTTCTACGGCGCTCTAGACAAAAAAAACAACTCGTTTCCACCGAGTGTGGTTTCAAAGCAAAGAAATTAAAGGCACCTGCACATCTCGTTCTGCCTAATGAGTCAGGTTAGCCATCTTCTCAGCTTCCTCTGCAGTGTTCAACAGCGGCTTGATGTGGTGGTACGTTTTTGTGAGGGTTTTGAACTCAATATTCTAATATGGAAATGGGAGCTTATTGTTTTCACTAGCTTTACGAAAAGATTGTGAAGCAAATTATGTGTATAAAAACTTCAGTATTCATAACAGGTTAGATCACCGCTTAATTACTTCAAATAATAGATATTTTGAAATAACAATACATGAACTTTGCGATGACTTATGAACATGCCTGGTATAAGCTCCAGTTGGTGCAATAAAATAGAATGTTGTACTAAGTGTGACAAAAAACGGGACAACGAAAGAAACACGAAAAAGCTTTGATTAAATAGTTCATATCACGTATTAATAATTACTCTCGTGGATCCCTTTTCAATTTCCCCATCTGTTTTATGTATCGTATCTGCAATTTTCACGCATTACCTCTATTTTCGATTCTCGCCCACTATTAACTGCGACTACTATCTCGGTAATCTGCCCACCTCTTAAGCGTCTTCCTTGTTCTCATTTTTCTAGAATAGTTTATAGGACCCGTCCACGCAATATTTTCATCATTTTGTGATGTTTGTCTCTTTGCTGATGTGATTGCTTCTATACCAATTTTGTTATTTTATCAATTTTCGGTCCTCTCGTTCTAATCAATTTCTTTTCTCAGTATATACTCATTCTCAACTCAGTGACATGGTACACTTCAGAACATCTCCAGCCGAGCTCAAATCTTCTTAACGTGAGGTTCACCGTATCTAACTCTCTAATCATGCTGGTGCCCCATGTTGCTTTGCGCTTCTCAAACTGGCTCTGCATGCATTTATAATAAAATCCTTTTCTCTTCACATACTTAACAAGCAACTCGCCAGTGTATCTTTTTGGGAAAATCCCAGTTCAAATATCCGATCAGTGTGAACGCTTTTCCCTGACGAAGACATATCCTTTGGTGAAAGTGCTGGACAGAGCTGTGAGTGTTCCCTCAATCTTTCTTTTTGTCTTTTGTTTATTGATCTTCTTTCTCTGTTTTTCTTTTGTCAACTAAGTGGAAACGGCATTTTAGATCTAGTGCTGATGACACAGTCACAAAATGTGCATTTCATCTTTTTTTTTTGCATTACCAGCACAATGTCTTGCACTGCAGGTAGGCCTTAATATTGAAAAACTCTGAATTGCAAAAGAAGGCCATATACTGTTATACTCGAGAAAATGTCGTCTGCAATACCGACAAAAATTTACAATGGTCTGAAGAAGTCTTGAGCACAATCTCCTATCATGATAGCACTAAAAGGTATCAGAATGTTCAGAACCAGTTCATTAAAATCAGAGACAAACATATTTCAAAAACAATTATTGCGTTCACTGACGTTCACTTCACATGTGAAGCAATGCATCAACAAAAAGCGTGTGTACTCTAAACCAAAACTAAGAGCCATGGATAATGATTGAAAGCTTTACAGGAATCACCATAAATAGGCGAGAGTAATTGAAGTGTCTACAGAGACATGCTTAGAGCGAAAAATTTTAATGGCTCATCGACATCGACAGACGTGGTCAGCAGAGGTGTCACTCCTTCGAGAGCTAGAGTTAAAAATAAATTAATCAACCTTCTCTCCACCAGGAATCGAACCTCAATCTATTCACTTCCCTAGCCAGCGTGGAGCCCAGTGCTTAACCAACTGCACCTCTCCCCAATTTTTTTTTCCGTTATTGCCTGACTTTGGCACACGACATAACACGAAATGAAACTCCGATCAAAACATAAAAAATGACACGCAAGGTCTTTGCCAAACGTACCCAGGCTGCATGGTGTCGTTTCACTTGTATTTTAAAGCCAATTTGTAATCCCAGGGGATCACAACTTGTTAAGAACTGAACTCAGGAGCTCGACTTTACTTTGTTCGGACTGAAAGCTGCAGAAATGGTACGAATTCTCTGCTACCAGAAGCGGAACATGCAGCCTGGTTACTTTCGGCAAAGATGGTATATGAATGAATTTTATGATTAACCACTGTTCGACTGGCCTCGTCGCTTTAAAACTCGTGCAGCGACAACGAAGGTTCTAACCTTGAGAGCGTTTCGGGAGGTCCTGCAGCCACTTTTTTATTACAGTAAACCACTCCGCTCTGCCTCGAAAAAAAAATTCGAGCAAGTCTGTCATTGCTGTATCAGTTGTAGCCTGCCATTCTGGAGCGCCATATGCAGTGGAGGCCCATATGCATAAATATGTCACATGAAACCCAATGGTCATACTTAATCGAATGCCGTGTGAGTTTAGCGGAGTCTAGCGGAATTTTTCATGGTCCGCTGTAATGCATCCCAAAAATATACCCCTTTCCGACAATGTAAAAAACATGATCTATTGTTTCCGGCTGCTGACAGATTTAACAATGCGTTTCCGGCACCAAAAAAAGCACCTTCCCTCCAAAAACATCTGTACTAGTACTGTCCCAGTATGTAACTTGAAAAAAGGTTTTAGCTCCTGCCGGAACTTGCATTTTCTTTACTCTATTTAATAAATGTGTACCAAAGTCTCCACTGTATACATCCTGCACAAGGTTTCTGAGAAAACAATATCACACAGATCGTTTTAAATCTTTTTCCTCTTTACACCAAACGAAAATTTCAGACAGTAACGCATTGAAAGGAACTTAACACTCTTGATGACCCCACTGTGGTATCGATAAATTTCACACGCTACCATTATGGTGGAGACAACAAATGCAGGCAACTATCCAGCTCGATACCTAAATACTTGTTCGGGGTATCTGCGCACGTCACATTGGCAAAGTGGTCAGGCTTCGATAGCCACTGTCCATGCCATAGCCCAAGGCAATTGGCCCAGTTCACCCTTTAATACCCTCAGAAGGACGAGAAGGAATTGGTTTGAGGGACTGGAGGAGGTGTACGAGACCATGGAGCGCCAGGTTAGCCTATTGAAAATTGTCTGGACATCGTGGGAATAAATATAGTCGTAGGCGGCCTTGGAGTTTGCCCTCCTTATTTTGCAATTTTGCTGCCAAAACCGGAGAGGTAGTGTGAGCTCCTTCATCGATCCTTCCTGGAGGTTACTAGAAGAACGACAACGACCCTCCAGGAAGATACCAGGAATCGATCCCCACCGGACAAAGAGAAGAAGGCTGCGTTTAAATAGCATAGAGCGTATAGAAAGGAAAAGCGATATTAAAGAAGCTTTTCTGTCCCAGCTGTTTCTCCAGGAAAGAGAACTTTTAAATTTGAGCACAGCAAATATTCTAGCGCTAAACTTATCTATTTCCATCGTCTACACCTAATTTAGAGGGGACAAAAATCTAGTTAAACCACAAACGCTGACCTGGAACATAGTCGAGTCACATGCGCGGGGCTGGCATCCTTCGAGAAACATCTAGACATATCTTGCACGAGAAAGGAAATAATGAAGCCGTGTATCACAACTACGATCATTTACAAAGTGTACATAATCTATCCGTGTGCTAAAATCATCGCGAAAATGAAGCATGCTGGTAACTCTTAAAAAAAAAAGGTAAAAAGAATAGAAAGGTTCGGGGCAGTATTAATGGTTAGGTGTGGTTTAGTTTGTGGGGATTAACGTCAACATAGCGACTCAGGGTATGAGAGATGCTGTTGTGGAGGACTCCGGAAACGTAGACCTCATGGGGTTCTTTAACGTTCACTAGACACAGCACAGCACACTGGCGCCTTGCTTTTCGCCTTCATCAAAAACCGGACGACGAGGCCGGGATTCTATCGCGCTTCCTTGGGAACAGTAATCACGCCGTACTCGCAGCGCTAAAAATGGCTTTGTTCCAATTGTGGAGTGACTTGGTTACTCTGATTGAGGTAGTGTATAGCATTTTGTTTTTAGTGCCGCTCTTTACGACCTTTCCTGCAGCTAAAGTGATGGCATAACGTACGACTGTAAACACTGACGCAGATTCAGCCAGCCCACCTTTTCCGTTTTTTGTTCTACAAAACCCCAACAAAACGATGCTGTCTTCGTATACTCTGTTTTAAATGCTCAGGGAATGTATTTACATGAAGAGTAGAGACCTTTTCTCGTATATGTGTGCAGTATGGTGAATTGTACTAAGTATGTGGATTTCTTCGCATCTGCATTTAAAGCGGAAAATGCGTGTTCTGATTACAAGGAGCTTATTAAAAAGTATTCTGAATCAGCATTTTATAATAAAAAAAATAACAGATATGCTATACAATTGCTCGAATATTTAAACATGTCAGCATGTGGAAATGGTTTTTGTGGTTGAAAACAGTGGTTCGCTAAATTCTACATGCATAGTATTCTTAAGTGATGACCTCTTTAAAGCAGTTCAAAAACTCAGACGTAAAAGTTTTTCTGCATTCGGTTCTTCTCATTTCAGTCTCGCTGAGTATACACATTTCCTCAATGGCGCTTTTCAGAATGTAGTTAACACCGCTTCTTGGGGTTGTTGGTGCATATTTGAATTGCTGAAAAACTGCGCCACGCGAAACACACCACAAGAAAGGATACGAGACACTCTCGTCTTCTTTCTTGTGCTGTGTTTCGTTCGGCGCAGAGTTTCACAAATTCAAAATATCCTAGAATGTAAATTAGTAAAATGAAGTATCTATCTCCCTCACAGCACATGAGTGGAAGGAAGTTTAGTATATTCAGATTTCTGAAGCTTCATTTTCGATGCTTTGATATCAGGCAGCAAGGTCACATTTTTAAGGTCGGGCCTAGAAAATTTAATTCCACTTTTACCACTAACACGGTTTCGGTTTGTACAGGGTAGCATACTTTCAGGAAGTTCTTCACTGCGGAAAGGTAAAACAATTTTCAGGACTAGAAAAAAATGTTTAATGTTGTATTGCATATGACTGGGAGAGCCACGCAGAGAATCATGAAATACATTTTAAACACGGTACCACCTGACATCGAGGCTTAGGAGTAATGCACCATATGTGCGTATTAAGCTTATTTCATTCGTGGCTGTGATGCAGTACATTTTCGAATCTGGAATCAATAAATGAAGCCCGCTGATCTGTAAAGTTGAACGACTGGTTCCAAAGGGATCAAAGGGATTAAAATAAACACTCAAAACTTGTGGAATGCAAATTTACGTTGTTCCTCCAGGTGTAGCTGACGTACACGACTGAAAGCCAGTCGTCATGTTTAGCTCATTACTCACGCCCGGAAAATGAACACGGGCTTAGGATCATTCAACTATATTATTTTTAGTCAGCCCTACGGGAGCTCTGACGTCAGGAGCAACACAATAAATGCAGATAAATTACGAAAATACATTCGAAGGGAATGACATCAGGTGCCCTTTGGTGTTCCGACCTCTCTATTTTTGTTGTGCTGGAAAAGTTATTTTTTCCACACGCCATTGAAAACGCGTGCATTGACACGACAGAGCAATCCCGATATTTGTTTTCTAATAAGAAAAAGAAAATCACGGGCAAATATGCGTTACCTTTGTTACACTTTGAAGTATTCATTTATTAGCTAAAATATTTTTACAAAGCGGTCGTATTGCTTTCAGACTACCTTCTTGTAATGCCAAAACATAGGTCTTTATTGACTAAAATGGAGTGTACAGGATGAAGTTCTGCAAATTATATGGCAAATATTATTTTTTTTTGCATGATTACCTTAGGTTTTTTTCTCTATGGGCTTGCACAATAAAAACAGTGATCATTATAATCGTCACATTTAACACATTAGTCTTTAGACCTAGGTAAGCTCAAAATAAAGCCATTCAGGTATGTCTTTACTCTCATCACGTCAATAATGGCCGACATATTTAACCTGGCTTTGCAAATAGGAGCGTTTCCCGACCAGATAACGACATGCTAAAATTACTGTTCTCTATAAAAACGGTCAGAAAAACCTGCATAAATTTCTGGTATTTTCGAAAGCGCTTGAAAGTTTTATTGAATATCGTGTAACAAATTTCATTGAAAGGAAATGTGTTCTAATATATTGACAATTTGGTTTCCGAAAAATATGTCGACTTAGTGCGCACTGTGATAACGTAAGAAAGTTTATACAAAACATCGAGGACAATTTGTATTCTGTGGCATTCTTCTGTATTTTAGAAAAGCATTTGATTTTGTCTATGATAACCTATACTCCTAAGTCAGCAGCATTAATATGGAATTTTTGGAGTACCATTGGTATACCTGAAATCTTAACTCGCGAATCGAGAACAATGCGTTTGTGCACACAATAAATTACCGTTTGTTCCTAAATAACAGTAAAATGTAACAAGGAACTGTAGATATCAGGTACGCGAGGTAATTGAGGATGTTATTTTGACTTGAGGCAGAAAAGAAAGTGGTGCAGCGGTGGCGTAGCGGTAGAACATCCACCTCGCATGCAAGAGGACCGGGGCTCAAATCGCGGTGCCGCGCAATTCTCCACCGGATTTAAAAAAAAAAAGTCCGCCTGTCGATGGAATTACATAAACAGGTTTGGGGTGCGACCCGATGCTGGTGAACACCTCCGGCAACGCACTCCCTCACCAGAACAAGAGTTGGCCTCCCTGGTGCAGTAAGCGGACGCAACCTTTCATTATAAGCTCCATTCGGCCTCCTAACCTCACTAAGCCCTCAGTCACCAGCGGCTGCGGAACAACTGACCACGGCGGCGGTGAGACCTGTGACGCAGCAGAGGGTGCTAAGAATTCCTGGCGCCGCTGGACAGGCCGCCATTGGAAATTGACCCTGGCAACGTTTAACGGTAGTGAAGCTAGTTTAGCAGTGCTGCTAGAGGAACTAGAGCGTATGAAATGGGATGTGATAGGGCTTAGTGAGGTTAGGAGCCCGAATGAGGCATATACTGTACTGAAGGATGGGCATGTACTGTGTTATCGAGGTTTACCAAAGAGGCCACAACTAGGAGTTGGTTTCCTTGTCAATAAGTATATTGCGGGTAATATAGATGAATTCTATAGTATTAATGAGAGGATGAAAGGCATCGTAATTAGGCTTAATAAGCGGTATAAACTGAAGGTTCTACAGGCTTATGCACCTACATGTAGTTATGATGATCAGGCAGTTGAAAGCTTCTACGAAGATATAGAATCGGCAATGCGAAAAGTAAAGACGCAGTATACTGTACTAATGGGCGACTTCAATGCCAAGGTAGGGAAAAAGCAGATAGGAGACCAGGCAATAGGTGACTATGGCATTGGTTCTAAGAATAGAAGGGGGAAATCTATAGTTGAGTTTCCAGAGCGCAATAACATAAGAGTCATGAATACCTTCTTCATCAATCGGAAAAGAACCGGAAATATAGAAGGAAAAGTCCTAACGGGAAGACTAAAAATGAAATTGACTTCATAATATGATCAACTCCCGCCATTGTGCAAGATGTAGAGGTAATCGGGAAAGTGCGATGCAGTGACCAAAGGATGGTTAGGTCCCGAATTAGCCTAAATCTGAAGAAGGAACGCAACATATTAGTAAGAAAGAAACCCATCAACGAATCAGCGGTGAGGGGGAGGGCAGAAGAATTCCGGATCTCGCTACAGAATAGATATTCAGCTCTAATCGAGGATGGCGACATTACCCTAGAAGCAATCAACAATAATTTCAGAGATATCATTACTGAGTGTGCGGTAGAAGTAGGCGGTAGTATAATTAGAGAGGATACCGGTAAGCTGTCTAAGGAGACGAAAGATTTGATTAAGAAACGCCAGAATATGAAAGCTTCCAATCCAACAGACCAGATCGTATTGGCCGAGATATAAAAGCTAATCAATAAGCCCAAAGTAGCCGATATAAGAAAGTATAACATGGAGAAAGTTGAACACGCTGTAAAGAACGGGAGGAGCCTTAAAGCGGTAAAAAAGAAATTGGGCATAGGCAAAAATCAGATCTTTGCTATAATGGATAAGGTGGGCAACGTCATCACGAATATGGACAAGATAGTCAAAGTAGCCGAGGAGTTCTATACAGATCTCTACAGTAGCCAAAGTAGTCAGGACTGTAACAAGAATAGCGGCAGGGAAAAACAGTCAGACGTCCTACCAGTGACGAAGGACGAGGTCAAGAAAGCGTTAGAAACTATGAAATGGGGGAAATCAGCTGGAGAGGATCAGATAACTACAGATTTGCTAAAGGACGGGGGGGGACATCGTGCTAGAAAAACTGGCCACCCTGTGCACGCAGTGCTTGGTGTCATCGACGTTACCGGAACCATGGAATAATGCAAACTTTATCCTCATTCATAAGAAAGGGTCTCTAAGGACCTTAAAAATCACAGACCAATCAGCCTACTCTCTGTTAGGTATAAGGTATTTACTAAGGTAATCGCTAATAGAATCAGGACAACCTTAGACTGCAATCAAGCAAAGGATCAAGCAGGTTTTCGGAAACGGTAATTTACTATCGATCATATCCATACCATCAATCAGGTGATAGAAAAATGCTCGAAATATAACCAGCCCTTATACATATAATTGATTACGGAAAAGCATTTGAGTCTGTTGAAACATCGGCCGTGATGCAGGCATTGCAAAATCAAGGGGTAGACGAGCCGTACGTGAAAGTGCTGGAAGATATATACAGTGGCTGCACGGCAACCATAGTTCTGCATAAAGAAAGTAAAAAAATTCCCATAAAGAAACGTGTTAGGCAAGGAGACACAATCTCCCCAGTACTATTCACAGCTTGCTTAGAGGAAGTATTCAAAGACTTGGAATGGGAGCAGTTAGGGATAAGGGAAGATGGAGAATACCTCAGTAATCTGCGAATTGCAGATGATATTGCCTTGCTAAGCAACTCGGGGGATGAACTGCAAATTATGATTGATGACCTAGACAGAAAAAGTGAAAAGGTAGGCTTGAGAAATAATATGCAGAAGACTGAGGTAATGTTCAACAGCCTAGGGAAGGAACAGCAGTTTACATTAGGTAGCGAAATACTAGAAGTAGTAGGCGAATATGTCTACTTAGGACAGGTAGTAACCGCAGCTCCTGACCATGAAAAGGAAATAACAAGAAGAATAAGATTGGGATGGAGCGCATTTGGCAAGCACTCGCAGATTATGAGTAGCAGCTTACCGGTATCGCTCAAGAGGAAAGTATGCAACACTTTCATCTTACGTGTACTCACCTATCGGGCTGAAACGTGGAGGCTAACCATGATTGTTCTACTTAAGTTGAGGACAACCCAGAGGGCTATGGAAGGAAAAATGGTAGGGGTAACATTAAGAGATAGGAAGCGTCCAGAGGAGGTCAGAGAAATAACTCAAGTTGCCGACACTCCAATGGACATTAAGAAGAAATGGGCCTGGGCAGGACACGTAGGGCGAAGAGAGGATAACCGATGGGCGCTTAGGGTAACAAACTGGATTCCAAGGGAAAGAAAGAGTAACAGGGGGCGGCAGAAATTTTGGTGGGCGGATGAGGTTTAGACATTCGCGGGGGTCAAGTGAATGCAGCTAGCACAGAACCGGGTAAATTGGAGTAATATGGGAGAGGCCTTCGCCCTGCAGTGGGTATAATCAGGCTGACGATGATGATGATGATGAAAAAGCATATCACCAGCGAAAATTGGCATATTTTCAGCAAAATTTGGGAGACATTCAATTAAAGTTTATTTTCACAATCATTTGAAGAATCCGCCACCTGCAGAAATAACCGATTCAATTCGGCAGCGAAAATGGCTGCATGCACGAATCAGGCGGTCCTTACAGATCCGTCCATTGAGTCAGGAACGGCGCCCTTTAGAGTTAATTGAAATCTGCGGAACGAAGAGGCCAAAAGTTGGGAATGACGTCGTCATGGAAGCTGTCTGCCAGCCACTTATGGTTGATGCAGTTAGGTGGCGTGGGCCGGTGCCGAATCTTACTGAAAGACGTAAGGTGTTCCTTTCGAGACAGTATAAGTCCAGGGCTTGACAACGGTGGCAATTACCTCCATTTTCGCGGCCGCATTAACGCGGAGTCCTTCTGCAAACGAGACTGGCAGCATGACGTCTCCCCCATAGCTGACAACTGCTAGCATTATCACATCGGACGGAAATTTTATATGCATCACTGTAGGCACCTCATTAGCGCTTGCGCAAAACCATCTGTCGTTACAGCGATGAGCTTTTTGGTGTTGGTTAAAGTTCTTGTCGTCTAAAAAAACAAACAAGGTACTACCAGGCTCATCAGGTCTCTTCAGCTGTCCAAGCAAGTGCTTGCACCGGTGTAGAGAATTCTTTCTGCCGAGTTTTAACGGACAAAAATTGCCTCTTCCTTCTGACATAGAAATGGTACCTGAAGTCCTCCATCACCAACAAACCTGACAGTTGGCTCTCCGACTTGGAGCTGCTGTTGACTTACAGTTGACAGTAGACTCTCCTACTTGGGCACCTTACAACTGCCTCTGCTCTCCATATTCTGCAAACCTAATTCACTAGTTACAAAAGAAAAACATTGCCAGCGCTGCGCAAAGCTGCTGCCAGCAATATGCGTCCCTAAGAGGTTATTTTTAGCTCTCGGGTAAGGCTACTGGGCATAGCATGTATATTGAACTACTGTTTTATATGCGAGACGAGATCATATAAATGGGGAGGTTGCAGATTCCAGACACTTTGCTTGTATATAATATGAGAGTACGCCACTGCGGTTTTTGTAGAAAATAAACATGACGTAAATAAATAACACAGCCATATTTGTGACAAGAATAAAGTACTCGACTTTTTATTACTTCACCTCAGCTAGTGCAGATATGCCATAAGGCAATCAAGCCAACATCGAAGGTGTGCCTTTTTCACATTTTCTCATATGGATCGCCAAAACTATGCTCGTGAAATCGTGCTGACGTGGGTTTGCCCCAGCAAGTATTTATAAAATACCGCCCATCGCACTTTTCAAACCTAATATGCAAATACATCTGTTTATTGGATGTAGCTGAGCAGCCATTCACGCCATGGTGCTGTGCTCGCCAGCGCAGTTTTGCCAGGTATTTGCAGAAAAGGCAACCCAGCTTTGTAATGATTATTTCAGAAAGAAAAAATCAAACCGAAACTGAACGTCAATATTTCGGCTTTCTCTTTTGGGACCATAATCATTTCCCGTGCTATCATAAATATTTCTGATATTTATTTACAATAACAAGCTTTTTATCAGTAAATATACACTGAGAATACGGAAATGTCCTTGGCAGCATTAGCGCCTAAATAACACAATCTGCCGCGATAGTTGGTTTCGAGCGCGCACACAGTGAGGAAAAAATGAGATAGGGCAGAGGCGCTGTGCTATTCCCTATCTCCTTCTTTCCTAATTCCTTCTTCCTATCTCCTTTTTTTCCTTATTGAGTACGCCCTGCTGATCTAAAAGGTTTAGCAGGACAGTTTTCAATTGGCAGTTGCTCAGAGATAACCGTCAGTGACTCCAGTCAACGCGGAAGTGATGCGAGGCAGCAACTGCACCCGTTTATCTCGGTTAGCAGCGCATAACGCGCGCATCTGGCAGCGCTTCATCAAACATCAAATGTGATCGTGGGACTCGTGGTGGAGTGGCAGCAGAGCGCACTGCCATATATGTTAAACCATGTTGTGTTTGGTTTTGGAAAATAAAACGAGCTATCCTAAGGCATCCTCGTCGACACCATTTCGAACTTATTAAGTGGACAGCATTACATTACTTTGCTAATATGAAGCTATATCGAACATGGCCACTTATTGTGAAACGGCCCAAGCTCTAAATACAGCCACAGTCATTTTTCTGAATAAAATTTGGCGTATTGGCAATTGTGGTAAGGCATTTTGTGAGAGTCGTTTTAGTGAGACGATAGTTTTAGTGATTCGAAGAGAGGAAAACCGATTGTCGCTAAGGGTGACAAACTGGATTCCAAAGGAAGGAAAGCGTAGCAGGGGGGAAGAAAGGTAGGTGGGCGGATGAGGTTAGGAAGTTAGAGGTCAAGTGGATGCAGCTAGAACACGACCAGGTAAATTAGGGGAATATGGGAGAAGCCTTCACTCTGCACTGCGTATAGTAAGGCTGATAATGCTGATGTTAAGTTTGTGGCGACTAAGTGCGCTGCACATACTACAAAGTTTTGTTGGTCCAAGCGTAGTAGGGTAGCGCCTAGGGAGTGTGTTTCGATGGGTGCAACACAGGAGCGCCATTCTAAGTACTACACTATATCTTATAATAAAGCAGAAAAAGAGGGAAAGATGAGAATGTTGCTATAGCGTTTTGCGGTTAACACAAAATTTATATCGGCCTCCAAAAGCTTTTTTTAACCTGCGCGGAAACCCTACACTTTGTCGATTGTAAATGTTCCTTCCTGGCAGATTTCTTCTACCTCATACAGTGGTCCCTATGTGTGACATTTCGCAGCAGGCGCCGATTGCATCGCCACTTTAATAGCGTCTTGGACGAAAAAAAATGGCTTGAATTTGAATTTGCTCGCTTGAGAAGGACCTCATGAGAAGCATGCTAGGCAGATTAAATAAACCAGGCCGGATTTCCCTCGGCATGCAAGCCTGTTCTTGCGGCGAGCGTTTGTTAATGCTGACTTGTGTGTCTTCCTTCAATAGCGTGCTTCGTTCACCCCACAAGGGCCTGTTTGTTGTTATTGGTCTGGTATGAGTCGTATTCTTACAAAAATGTGGCGATGAGATCATCTTCATTGCTCTCATTGTGATATGTCAACTATAGGCGATTTTTGTAATCTGCGGGCCGCATTAAAGAACATTCCCTTACAGCAGGTCCTAGGCATCCTTCCCTCTCAATACAGCCATTGTATCCTGCAACATTATTGCATAAGCGACGCGAAGATGAAAAACGTAAAAAAGGCCCCTAGACATTTGCAAACAAGTTTATGTCGAAATTAACCACGAGAGTTGTTCTCGGGGACACGAAATAACCGCTATTTCTGATTATTTCTGCTAATATAGAGAACAGAGATTCATTATTACATCTGTTAACTATTTCCCCCTAAAGTGTGATTGTTACAAATATTATGGCTTTGATTATTTTGACAAACTTACAAACTACTAGTATTTTTTATGAGTGCTTTGTATAGAATGAACTGCATATTTCTCTTTGCTTAGATTTATCTAAGAAATAAAATGTACTGTTTAAAGGCCTTCTAGCCATGCATAGAAATATATTAAACTCAACTCTGAATGATAATGACTTCTTTTTCTGCATTTTATTTTATTTGATTTGTTTTTAATAAGCCAGAACGGTCGGTTAAGTCCTACTTAAAGCATTGCGACAGTGCTTATTGGCTGTAATCGGCATCCAGCGCGCACGTGTTTAAGCCTTGGGTGCTACAGCCTGCTTGCCAAGCTTGTACGTAGCCGACCATTAGCCGGTAGATGCCCTAGAAGTCAATGCCGAAGAATTCTGTGTTCATTAAGGGTTGCAGTCACGGAAAATCGGCGTTAAAGGACTTCAGTCCAACAGAGGGCGGCATTCGGCCGCCTAATGGCCCAGCCACCGTGCCAAATTTGTAGGCGTTCAGTCAGATGTCCCATATTCGGCCTTGGAAAATGGCCGACGTCTGCAGAGCCTGGCACTTGGACAACCATGGGTCATCATTTGACCGCACATCGATGGCCAGCCATGTCGTCTACTTACCAGCTGCTGATGGTCGGCAGTTTTATAATGCCATCTGTCGGATAGCCACCCTCCAGAGGCGCACGTGCATCAATAGCTCTTTTAACCCATAAAGGTGCTTTGGAGCTCAAAACAGCCTATAGCATATATATATTGAAATAA
This sequence comes from Amblyomma maculatum, assembly GCF_055883805.1. Classification (NCBI taxonomy): domain Eukaryota; kingdom Metazoa; phylum Arthropoda; class Arachnida; order Ixodida; family Ixodidae; genus Amblyomma; species Amblyomma maculatum. Next base: position 50,916,209 of record NC_139354.1, read on the forward strand.
ACTTCTTCTGTCAGAGCACAGCCGGACATGTGTGCTATGTATTAATGAAAACGGACTGCGCAAGAGTATGTGTAGCAACACTCGTACTGTCTTTCAACCACTAAGTGTTAGATTCGCTACATGGGCAATATTATTTCATCAAAATGCATATTATGTGGCACACTTTGCTGAACTTTTCAGAATCGTTTGGGAAGTTGCGACAAAGCATGACGTCATAAATCTACCTCCACCGCCGTACTCGCTCTTACACAATTGTTAAATATAGCTCTCCACTAGAATAAAATTGCTGTCGTCGTATATCTCAATATAAAGAAGGCATTCGACAAAGTTAACCGCCAGATATTACTGAGAAGATTAGCAACTCTGGGTTCAGAGGTAAAATTATGGACCTAAGTCATAGCTATCTGAGTGACCGTCAACAGCATATAGTAATAAAACATTTACTACTACGTCTCAAACGGTTTTAAGTTGCATCCCACAGGGGTTAGTACTTGGGCCCGTACTTCTCTCATTTTACATAAATAATTTCCCTGTAATCTTCAAATATAGACAACCTTTATTGTATGCCGATGACACCGCCCTCGCGTTTACAGGAGAGAATATGAGTGAAATTCAAGGAAGAATTTCTGCTGAGTTAGAAAATGCTTTTATGTGGTTCACATCTAATCAATTCCCCTTAAATCTTAATAAGACAATTTTTGATTTTAGGAAAAAGAAGTTGAACTATGAAGAACTCAGTATATCATTGCCTGGAACAAAATTTCAAGAGGTCCTTTCGTACAAGTATTTAGGTGTATTTTTTTAATCGGACATACACTGGAAAACACACATTACGCACCTTTGCTCGAAGTTGGAATGCGGATGTTTTATTTTACTTAGGTGTCGTGAATGTTTTGATAACCCATTCTGTTCATTCTTTGCTTTTCCTTTATTCAAAGTCAACTCAGTTATTGCATAGAATCATGGGAAAACATATTACTATTTACTAAGAACCTGTATTGCGTCTACAAAAACGCGCATTAGGAATTATTTCCTTTTCAGGGAGCTCGCCATGTAGCACGTACCTGTATAAGACTATTTCTGCTCTCCCAGTAAATTCACTGTACGAATACAAATACAAAATTGCTCGGATTATTCCCAGAATCATAGCAACTAATGATCCACTTCCCATCAATTTCTTTAAAAGTCCGTTACTAAACACAACAGCTGCCACATTCCAAAATTTTAATCTTTCTCCGTGTCAAAACATGTACGGAAAAATCCTCGTAGCATTTAACGGCGATCTTACTTGGAATTCTATGCCACTAAATATAAAAGAATCCCCTAATTTTACTCTTGCCTGAAAGAGGTTCTTTTTTCAGAAATATTGTGTATGATGTGTAACTGTATATTTATTTCGTATAAACTATGCATGGTTATAAGCTATTGTGTTATGTAGTGTATTTATTGTTTCATTTGTTCGCGCGCTGCATTGATTTTTTATCCTATGTTGATTATGGACACGTTACTAGCCAATGGCTGTCGGTCCCTCAATATTTGTACTTTGCAAAATACGCAATAAACAAATAATGAATTAATGAATTACGGTAAGGTAAGGCCAGACGAATAAAATATTGATTTAAAATTGCTTCTGCGTGGATTGAAAAACGTTTTCCACTTTCTTCCACCGTTAGCTTATTAGTTGTCGTCTCCTTCAGGAGATCCGTTTAGACGTTAGCGCCTTCTATTCCGTGCTCAGCAGGACAGAGGAGAGGAGGAAATGTGTGGTGGGTAGAGGTGTATTAGTGGGAGTGGCTTTAACCTGCCATTTCCACTATCATTGTAATGAACATGCAGTATTCCCTAAGAGAATGCCGGTTGCCAGGGTCATAGCCGTTCACAAAGGTGGAGACCAGAATAATCTGTCAGATTACCGTCCCATATCTATTTTACCGGCTTTCTCAGAGTGTTTTGAAAAGATCTTGCTCCCACAGATATACGTTTTTGTGATAAAAACAACAGAATGACGCCCAATCAGCATGGTTTTAGAAAGAAGTTTTCATCAAAAACTGCAATACTAACACAAAAAGAGCTAATTTTTGACTCTTTTGAGCACAGACTTCTAACGCTTGGCATGACAGTTGATTTTTTAAAAGCATTCGATCGCATCAATCACAAACTTTTGTTCGCTAAACTCGAACACTACGGTTTACGCGGACAGTTCCTTCATATAATACAGTCCTATTCAAGTTCTCGATCACAAGTAAAAAGAAACAATGCCTTATCACATGTCAAACACGTGGTTTCTGGTGTTCCTCAAGGTAGTATCTTGTGACCATTGCTGTTTCTTATTTACGTCAATGACGTTGTCCCGTATCAATAATCTACCAAAATTAGTGATTTATGCTGACGACACCAGTTTATTTATCAGCGCTGCCCAATTGGTAGATCTTGAGAAACAAGCATCAAACTGCCTACAGTCGCTTCTAGAATGGTTTCAAAATAAGATTTTAAACATCAGTTCAGTTCAGGCGTTCAGTCGTGTCCGACTCTTCGTGACCCTATGGACCATGTCACGCCACGCTTTCCGGTCTCTCACTATCTTCTTAACATCTCATAGCTTCATCTGCAATGCCTCGAGAATGCCATCTAACCATCGCGTTCGCTTCCTACCCCTTCTCCGGCGACCCTCAACCTTTCCCAACATCAAATATTTCTCCAGCGACTCCTCTCTTCTCATCAGATGACCAAAGTAGCTGAGCTTTAACTTTAGAATTTGACCCTCCAATGAGCAGTCAGGGTTTATGGTCGACAATATCGACTGATTTGATCTTCTGGCAGTCCAAGGAACTCTTAAGAGTCTTCGCCAGCACCACAATTCAAACGCGTCAATTCTTCGGTGGTCAGCCTTTTTCACAGTCCAACTCTCGCATCCATACATCACAACTGGAAAGACCATAGCACGGGTTATACGGATCTTGGTTGGCAGACTAATGTCTCTGCTCTTTACTAGGCGGTCAAGGCTAACCATTGCTCTCTTTCCCAGAAGCAGGCGTCTCCTAATTTCATGGCTGCAGTCTCCTTCCGAGGTAATCTTGGCGCCCAAGAACAGAAAATCTGTCACAGTTTCCACTTCTTGTCCATTGATGCTCCAGGACTTGATAGGGCAAGACGCCATGATCTTCGTCTTTTTAATGTTCAGTTTAAGCCCAAACTTCTCACTCTCTTCTTGTACGCGCATCAGAAGTCTCTTGAGTTCCACTTCACTTTCTGCCATTAAAGTGGTATCATCCGCATATCTAAGGTTGTTGATACGTTTTCCAGCAATCTTCACTCCAGCTGAAGACTCGTCCAGACCGGCCTTTCTCATGATGCACTCTGCATATAGGTTAAATAGGCAGGGCGACAGTATGCAGCCTTGCCTCACCCCTTTCTCAATCGGAAACCAATCAGTAAGACCATGCCCAGTTCTGACTGTGGCCTCTTGCCCTTCATAAAGGTTCCTGAGGAGACAGATGAGGTGAATTGGAACTCCCATATCTTGGAGAGCTTGCCACAATCTGCTGTGATCTACGCAGTCAAACGCTTTCGCATAATCAATAAAGCAGAAGTAAATGGGTTTCTGGAACTCTCTTGCTTTTTCCATGATCCAGCGAAGGTTGGCAATTTGGTCTCTAGTTCCTCTGCCCTTGCGAAACCCAGCTTGCACGTCCGGAAGCTCCCGATCCACATACTGCTGCAGCCTACCTTGCAGGATTTTTAACATCACCTTGCTAGCATGCGAAATAAGCGCGATCGTGCGGTAGTTGGAACAATCTTTGGCACTGCCTTTATTTGGAATGGGGATGTAAACTGACCTCCTCCAATCCTGTGGCCACTGCAGGGTTGTCCAAATCTTTTGACATAATGTATGCAGTGTGTTAACAGCGTCGTGGTTAAGGTTTTGAAGCAACTCAGCTGGAATACCATCAATTCCGCTAGCTTTGTTCTTAGCAAGGCTGGCTAAGGCCCATTCAACTTCACTCTTCAGGATGCCCGGCTCGAGATCAGTAATCACAACCGGCTTATGTTGGGTTTGCACATCCGGGTCCTTCTTGTACAGTTCTTCTGTGTATTCCTGCCACCTCTTCTTTATCTCTGCGGCTTCAGCGAGGTCCTTGCCTTGTTTGTCCTTTTTCACGCCCAGCTTAGCACAGAAGCTTCCTTTGATATCTTTGATTGTCTTATACAGAGCTCTTGTGTTCCTTAATTGGCTGTTGTCCTCAACTGCTTGACACTGTATGTTCAGGAAGGCATTCTTATCTCTCCTTGCTATTTTCTGAAAATCCGCATTGAAAACCTTGTATCTTTATTTTAAACATAAACACTGAAAAAACGAAAGCTGTGAAATTGAGGCCTCGAAACAAGTTGACAAACATGCCACCACTTTGTTAAAGATCGGTGTGTCACGCATCCGAGTGCCCTCGACGGTAAAAAGCTTGGGCGTTATTTTCAGCGAGAATTTGAGTTGGAATAATTATGTTGATGTGGTGATGAATAAGCTGTCAAAGGTTGTCGGTATCATGTGTCGATTGAAATATTTCATGCTGAAGCGTATCAAGGAAATTTTGTATAGTGCTTTGTTTTCTTCTTTTGTTATATATTGCTTTTTGGTTCGGGGTACCACGGCGTTTACTAATATTAACCGCATATACCTCCTTCAAAAGAAAGCCGTTCGAATTGTTATGAATGCCCCCCGGATTGGACAAACTGAACCAATTTTCAATGAACTTCGAATTATCCGCTTGCCACAATTATACGAAACTTTACTCTTGCGGCGGTATGAAATCGGCATTCACAATAACAACTGCCTGCTGATAAAGCTGTCAAGATTTAAAGCAAAAAGTCAATATACACGGCACGAACGACGCCCAAATGGCTTGTACCTAAGATCCGAACAAATTATGGTTACCAAATGCTGAGCTACTCCCATGCGCATTAATTAAATAAACAGTCTGAACAAATTTATACATAATGAAAAATCGGTTGTTTCATGTTTGTGCTTCTTTGTAAAAGGGATAATATGCTATATATCACTGCAATGCCTCTGTAGGGTGCGTCGGAATCGTCACACTTTCTACTGGCTTTTGCCGGCGCACCCAACATCATCAACATGTTAAATAAACATTATTCCTATTCTTATTCTTATGACTAATCTTCATGTGAATCTCGGTTTACATACGAGCGTTACTTTCTTGCGGAAACCCTTTTTTTCTTCAAACCTGGCAAGAAAGAAACAACTTGACTTCTCCACTGGAGTGCATGCTCTGCTGGCCGTTTCTGTCTCTGAATGGTGCCCTGTCGTTAACGTCTTCAATTGCTTTCATGTAGCGAATAATTTTGGCTTCTGAAGGTATACCCGAAGTCGCGCAAGCGCAATACACCAAACATACTACGTAAGATTATCGCAGGTTAATGGTGAATTGTGTTAGAAGGCATTATAGTACTTTGCTCATGAGATTATCGAAGGTTAATGGTGAATAGTGTCAGAAGGCATTGTTACTACTTTGCTGTTCACATTATCGGAAGGTAAAGGTGAATATTGTCAGAAGACATGTTAGTACTTTTGTTCATGATTTTATCGCTGGTAATGGTGAATGGTGTCAAAAGGCATTGTTAGTACTTTACTCTTGAGATTATCGCAAGTTAATGGTGAATATTATCAGAAGGCATTGGTAGTACTTTGCTCTTGAGATTATCGCAGGTTAATGGTGAATAGTGTCAGAAGGCATTGTTAGTAATTTACTCTTGAGATTATTGCAGGTCAATGGTGAATAGTGTTAGAAGGCTTTGTTAGCACTTTGCTTTTGAGATTATCGCAGAATAATGGTGAATGGTGTCAGAAGGCATTGTTAGTACTCTGCTCTTGAGATTGTCGCAGATTAACTTTGAATAGTGACAGAAGACATTGTTATTACCTTGTTATTGAGATTATCGGAGGGTAATGGTGATTTGTGTCTGAAGCACTGTTAGTGCTTTGCTCTTGAGACACTCAAGGGCATCAGATGGGGGTCACATGCATCATCATCATCATCAGCCTGACAATACCCACTGCAGGGCGAAGGTCTCTCCTATACTCTTCTAATTAACCCAGTTCTGTGCTAGCTGCATCCACTTGACCCCTGCGCACTTCTTAACTTCATCCGCCCATCTAACTTTCTGCCTGCCCCTGCTACGCTTTCCTTCCCTTGGAATCCAGTTTGTTACCCTAAGCGACCATCGGTTTACCTCTCTTCGCTCTACATGTCCTGCCCATGCCCATTTGTTCTTCTTGATTTCCGCTAGAATATCAGTCACTTGAATTATTTCTCTGACCCACTCTGCACGCTTCCTATCTCTTAATGCTACCTCTACAATTTTTCGTTCCATAGCCCTCTGCGTTGCCCTCAACTTATGTAGAACTCTATTGGTCAGCCTCTACGTTTCAGGCCCATAGGTGAGTACAGGTAAGGTCACATGTATGTCTAGCACTTTTTTGTTGTGCCGAATTGTTCTTCCTCTAAAGAGTGTGCATGATTGTTTTTCTTCTCATTAAGCCCAGTTATAAGAATTCATAGGTACTGTTTTTCGGGTTAACGGAGGATAAGTTTCAACAGCTGACTGCAATTGCTGAAAAACTAGGTTGGCATTGATATAAAATATTTGTTAAAAGGCCCTAAATAGCAGAATGTATAGCCGCTGTTTTTACTCAGCAATTGATTAGTCACCTCTTTTACGACTTGTCAGCCAAACCAGCTTAATGTAGTCCTGTTCATTAGTCTGCAGTATATATTGTGTGGGAAGGAGACGAAGTGAAACTCAGTGAAACGTTTTTCAATGCTGATCATAGTTATTTCTACTTTGTAACACCCGGTGGCTATGTAAGAATTTACTTCCGTTCGTATATGCAGTCATCTTTGTGAAGTTCGATTCCTTCTTGACCTGTATGAAGGCACTTACTTTCGTAATAATAAGAACACTGTAACGGAATAAGTTGTCCCATTTTTGAGGCTCTGAATAGAAGTTCGCAACCTGTAAAAAAGTAAAAAAGAACAATGAGCTTGAACCACAGTTAACGATCCCGTTAAAATGCAATTTGATGGCGCAAAATGATATTTATCACTTCACCTATATAACAGTACAAAATGGTGAGATCTTCAAAAGCACGGGGTTATCTTCGACGACGACTTTTAACAAGAGAATATTCGCAAACTGTTGTATGAATTAATTTTGTAGTACGCTAACTAATGAGGACGGAAGAAAAGATAATTGAACATATATGGTTGGGAATAAGATATAGAGGGGTAAATGAAAATGAATGGCACTGCCAGGCACAAAAAAACCTGCGTAAAAACCTCGACCGCCGCAGCTCTCTCCCTTATCGGTTTCCTCCATTGCTATCATTGCTGAACCGCTTCGAAAGCCGGTGTTCCCACTGACTACAGTACCGCGAGGAGGTTCATTGCTCTCGAGGTTCGCTACTCGGGCATTTATATGTTTTAATTTGTTGATTGCACCAAACAGTAGCTTCCTCATAGACGCAAAATGCTTCAGGATAGTGAGAACTGCCAATATTGTGTTGCGAGCCGCAATATAAACAGATCAACAAAGCTAAAAGCGGTGTTTTCATCGGGTCACACACCTGATACACGACAGCAACCAGTAGCGTCAGCATAGGTGTACACGATGAACACGAATAGAGGAACTATGTTTAAGCTCCTATAAATAAATATTGCGCCCCATAATATGATTCACTCCACTGTTGGGTTCCACATTGTGAGCCTCTATAAAGACCGCCACGCTTCGAGAGATTTCTAGACAATTATATCCTTTAGTGAGGTCAATGTCGCGTCAAGCCTGAAACATTCAGTTGCGTTAATTTCTTTGATAATTTCAAACGGTTAATTTTTTCACTCTTTAGTAACATAGCGGTCAGTGCCAATTGCAGCATAACCAATGATCTACTTACAACAAAAAAGTCATATCTTCTTAAAGTCGTCAATGAAGTCCTAAAATTATTAGCGACGAAATTTAGCGGTTGCAAAGATTTCAGAAATGAGCATTGATGTTTTCTTTATTGCGACGGCGTTAATTAGGACATTTCGCAAAAATATCGGCGTAAATGTGGTTGCTTTGGCAGAAACTATTCAAAGCATGGCAAAAAGAGTTATTTCTAAAGAATGAAAGTCTCGACGCCCTGTGCTGGGTATTGTACCCAGGCCATCTACTTCCCTCAAAGACGGGCGAGATAGTTCCCGTAGAGGCTAGCAGTTAAGTGCATATCGGCGACGGCGTAGTGAGTACAGTGAGCGCCTTTTGTTGTGTGCGCAATGATAACATATAATGCAAGGGTGCTGTATGGTCTCTTGCTGCAATTTTTAGCATCAATGCCTTAACGAAAGCCGCTATCACGCCACACTCTTGAGGCAACTCTTACGCGACCTGCATTGTTTGCTTATTTCGTTGATAGAAGACTGTTACGAGCATATTTGCCTTTCGGCCTAGATTCTCTTATATCTCACTGGTGCTTTGCCTAAACATAAATGAGCAATGTGGGTGTCACGAAATCGGCGCACATTTTCATCAAGCCGGTACGGCGCTAGGCCCGCGCGGCGTCGCGTGGAGAGCATGGAGAGAAAAGCCCCCTTCGCCGCACGGGAGAGCGCGTAGCTTTGTACGCGTTGCCGTCACCCTCTTTCCCTTTGCCCGGGGAGGACGGTGGTTCATCGGTCTGGAATCCGCCAGAAAATTCCAGAATCTTCTATGGGACCTGGCCACTGACGACGCGCGGCTCGACGGGAGGAGAAGGGAGCGCTATAACCAGCGAAGCTAAGTGTGTGTGCGCGCTAGCTTTGTCGCGTTTTAACAGACAGACGCGGCGCGCCCTATTTAAAGAGACCGCGCCGCTTGTTAGTCAGTCAGTCAGACAGTCAGTCAGTGTTTGCGATGTGTTCGCCTGTGCTTCGGCTGGACTCCCGGGGATCACCCGCTGCTGGCAAGCCCACGGACCTACAAGGGAGCGGCGCTCGTCTCGTATGGCAGCCACATCATGACTCTTGAGGCGTCGGACTGCAACAGTGCCCGGTGAACAATTTGGTGTTTGTTTATGTAACTCTCTCGTGTTTGATCTGTTGCAAAGCCTCTGTATTTTGAAACATTCTGTAGTTGCATGCTTAGCGTTTGTATTCTGTGAACCTCTCGTCTATGTATTTCAAGTGATCTTGTGTATTCCTTTGTAACGTCTCTTGCTGTACATAAATTGTGTTCTGTTTGTTACGTCTGGCTCCGACCCTTACTCTGGCTTGAACCGGCGACCGCTGGGCACCAAACGACCACCCCCTTTTGTCACTACAAGGTAGTCGAATTCCGGCTGAGCTTGCCACGCAGGTCGAGGGCATCTCCTTTGCGACCGGAACAGCTACCCCCACTCACTCTAAGGGTGTCTGGGAGTGTGCGCACCGTTAAGGGCGCATCGTTAATAATACCCCCGTAATTATTAACGGGTGACAGTGGGACGGAACAGATAGAATTATTTTCCACACGTCGCTGGGTGATTCGATGCAAAAAAATCTCGTTGTTGGTAAGCAGCGATTTCTTCTTATAAATTTCCATAAAATGCTGCAAACATGGGCGAGAAACGAAATGTGGGAGACGGTAACATTTATTCTAGAATTTGCAAAAATGAAAAAAAAACGTCATAAAAGAAAAATGAGCGTAAATGAAGACCATACCGTGCAGATGATACATTCCATTTGGACCTTTTAGCCTTGCTCTGTGTTCTTTGGTATATACCGATGAATTCGTTTAACAATTCTGGGAAGCAGACTTTGATATTAAAGTTTCAAAAAATGAATATAAAACCGAAGATATCGAGGTAGGTTATTAAGAACTTTTAGAAAATTCGCAGATGCTGTTGTATACTGATACAAGTGGAGAATATATGGAGAGAACAGTATTTTGAACGTTGACTGGAGCAGGAATACCTTCCCTCAAATTATGTTGTGTAAAGGGAAAGTTTATTTCGAGGCAATCGGAAAGGCTGGACACAACTACCCCAGTATGGTCATCTCAAATTATTATAGATTTGAGAAAGCAATGAAGCCGAGGAAGACGGCATAAGTGTACAAGCGATGGACGATACCATCGCAGATACCAATATTTTGTATGGGGTAGAAGTAGCAGGCAGATAAGCGAAGATACCGATATATTATCGAAGAAGGCGATTAACTTGACCCAGAACAGGACAAAGTATCGTAGCCTCGAATCAAGCATAGGGGATAGAGCTGTCAGAGATATCAAAGGTAATCAGTACGTGCAAATGGCCCGATATCAAGAAGTATTATACGGAGGAAATCTAGCTTTCTCTAAAAAAGCGGTTGCAGCTTGGAAGGGATGAACAGATATTAAGTATAAATAAAAAAATTAGGTAAATGAAAAAGGTGTCAAGGCGGACAGCACCAGTGCTATATATGGACAAATAATTGATGTCACCGAGAGATTTTGTACTTGCCTGTTGAGTAGACGAACTAGTCAGGACAGTAATCAAATGGATCAACGAACGACGCCGTTAAGGTAGGATTATTTGCTGTTGAAGAAGTAGATAAAGCGCGTCGTTCAGTTTACTGTTAACGAGCAATATTTCAAAGCATTGAGATCACGAGTTTCCTGCTGCGAAATTCAGGAGGACTGTTAACTAGTATATGCGACTGCCGCTGCCTGCATCGACACTTTGAGATTGAGGACAAATTAGAGAATGTTATACTAGAAATAGCATGCATAGCGGTTACCATATGCGACAACTGTCGGCCGATTACTCTTCTCGAAACACCGAATTTCCCTCCCTTATTGAAATCATACTTTCCCTAGCAGGCTTTGGTAATCGCATCAGTGTTTATAAGATAATGAAAAGGGGGCTTTAATTTGGTGGCGAATATTGTCACAACCTAGATTTCACTGCTTAGACTAAGCACTGTTACACAATTGTAACGGTAAAAAATAAAAACAACACGTGTGGACTGCATGAACTGATCATGGGAGCAATCCTCCTAAGGTGGAGTAGTATTCCAAAAGCTGAGTTATGGCGGTCGCCTCTTTTTCACACCCTTATAAACAAAAAGATACGGCAACGGCTCATCAGTTATTCACCCTGAGAACAAGTTTGGGTTCCGGGCTATGTGAGACTCCGAGGACTGTCGGTAAATTGATGTGCGGATGCTTCGGTTCATACGGAATCATGCGCAGTTTAATGGAACTCACGTATGAAATCTTTCCCGAAGCTATCAGTCAAACGAGCCGTCGCCAACCTCACTTCCATGTTGCACATTGTGTGACAGAAACTTTACATTATCAGGTGATTTGTGATGCCGTTGTGGGGACGTGTTACCCCGGGGTGTTAACCCGCACATTGATTACCTTCTACTGCCGCATCTGATGCTTCTATGATTTTGTTCTTTTCTTTTTAATGGGAGAAAGTAATGTCACCTGGCTTACCAGCTGGCAGAGAAATAAGAAAGTGCTCGCGCAGTTGTGTGCTACAAATGCTGACGACGCACTCTAAGCTTACATGCTTATACCTGGATATTTGAGGTAATATTACCAGCGCTGCAGTGAATGAATGCGAAGAAATGAGTCAGTTAATACAGAATTGCCGGATAATTTTAGAGATATGCAGCGTAAATCGTAGGTGCTTGCCCCTAATTGCAGCCACAGCGTTGTACTCAATATTGCCATTTACAGCATATTTCAGCAGTCTCAAGAAAGCCACAAGCCTAACTGCTATCCTTTATTTTGTTTAAGGCAGTTTTCAGCAGTATCTGAAAGAATGCTTGCATCTTCCTCTAGTACTTATGCTAGGTGCCACACAGTCGCTACTTTGCTTATTTCACTTCGAAATATACAATATCGTATAGCTGGAGTGCACTCACCATTGTCGCCGTCGCTGTTTTCTGCGTAAAGTACAAAACATGACCCTTCATCGTCGGTCTTCATAAGCATCAGGGTAGTATTCAGTTTTGCTAGAACGTTATTAGAAACAATTAAGCGCGTTAAACAACTTGTGCATCATGAACAACATGCAGTTAGGGCGCGCATTTAGAATATCTCGTTTCCAACAGCTAATTGCTTTATTGATTTTGGTGTCAGCTCCACTTTCCTCATATTTTTCGTATTGTTTATTACCCTCAACGCGTATTACGTATATTATGTCATATTTAAATAACGAACTTTGTGTGGTAGGGGGCGTAAAACACCGTGGATATGTTTCAATGTCCCTAATCCGAAAAGCTTTGAAACGCATAGATTCGAACATAATGAAGCTTGTGCCTCGCTCACGTTCTTGGTTCGCCAATATGAGCACGGTTACATGATATCTTGTTGCTCGCATGATGAATCATCAGTGGCTAAACTAGGAAGCGCTGCCCATTAATCACTCTACTTCACGCACTCTAATGTAAATTGCGGTTAACTACGAAAACAAACCAAACAATTGTTGTTGCGTTATGAGTACGAGATCATCTCCCTTTACTCTGTACGTGGCTAAACATAATTATCTATAGATCTCGGCAATCCCTGCTCATTGTAATCGCGTCCTGCGCCTAAGAATACCTATCTGGTACACCAGAATTACTGCCGCAGATCCCGTAGAATCTTGTAATCCATTTGGACTGTCATTAATATTAGCCGTACTTCAGGCAACATTTTATTAGAAGTTCACATTAATATTCATTTAGCCTCATAGCAATATTTCCCTCACACATCACGAAATTATAAAAACAATATATATCAACGACCATGTGCGTGAGGGCTGAACCTGACGCTAAATACCCGTCAGTGTTTGTACTCCCTATTTTGCTGCACTCATAAATGAGTAAAATATAACAGTTTTAAGCAAGTGAGCCGAATAATTTCGCAATAGCACGCACAATATTATCGACTTAACTAGCCGCCCGAGCATTAGTAATTAAGGTTTCGTCCTTTGCCACTGCAATATTGTAAACGAAGCTTGATTGGTAAAAGTAAGGCTGAGGACAAGAATCGCCAAATATTTTATTTTGGAATTGTCATCCAAGTTAAGTTATTTTAAATCGGTAAGAGACGTATCGCGAAGTATGCGCGGTTTCAAAATATGGTTTTTTAGGGCTCACTTTTGTTGTATTGAGGATTCTTGCTTTGGAGAGAAGCAATTTTAAGGTGTGGCGTAAAATTGTAAAAAAAAAGTATTTATATCTGCTGTAAGATATTTTTTCATACATATGCATATATTAGGATGTTATTCAATGCGCTCACTCTGCCACAAAGAAATATTCTTTTTGTACCTAAAATTATCTGGACAATTACTTTCGGGTAAAAAATACTTGGAAAAATGTTTCGCTTGTTCTTAAAATAAACTGGACACTTGCTTGCGGGTGAGAAATACTTGGCCTTATAAATGGTCGGGTGTTCTTTGCTCGCAAAAAAGTCTACAGTTACATCTACGTCAGCGCTGCAAAAGATTACACTACGTTAGCACTTCTTGCCAGCAGAAACCCTTAAAAAGAGGCAAAAAATAGCCATCAGTAGTTGGTCATGCACACAACGGTTAACTAAAAAAAATCCTTTTGTTGCTTTAACCTAATTGCGTTCGCAAACGAAAGCCCGCAAACTAATATGTGCGCAAAACGAGAGGCACAATGTAAGAGAGTATATCATAAATCCATAGAAAAGCGCGCACACGAGGATCAGCATGCAAGTACCATTAACGCTACTGTGTAATGCTGGTATATGGCGGCCTCAACTGTTTCTTAAATATATATATATATATATATATTGTTTGTGGGTGTGTCTGTGGGTGTAGGTGTGTGTGTGTGTATAGAAGCTATATAAATTCAAAATTGGCTTGATATGATGATCGTCTCAATCAATGAAGTAGTTCGCGTGGCAAAGGAGAACATTTGGTCATTGTTTTCCTTATTGTGGTGTTGAAGTGTATTATTACTATAATTTTCTCGTTTATAAGTGCAAAAAAATTACACAATGTAGAAGAAAACATCAACCTACCGCTAGTAGAATTATGCATATACTGGACATTGTGGTGAGACTTTTTGGAGTAAAAAATTATTCTGTAATATTCAGGGCTTCCTTTCTTGCAGCGCGAACAATGCCGCTCGTTGCAAAGATATTACAGAGAGTAAATTTTTGTTCGCATCTTGAATAGGTCAGTGGTTAGGGAATTGAGAACCAAATGGGATGTTATTTACAACAAATAATTGAAGCAGCTAAATGCATGAATGAGGAGTTTCAAACGCAGCTAACAATATCAAAAATGCTTTTTGAGGGCACGCTGCTTCTTATTGTGCGGCTATCTCCGCTTCAGAGAAAAAGTAATAGAGTAATAGCTACCAGAGTATATTTCTTTGTAGCGAGACACATCTCTATTTGTAGCGAGACATATCTCTATTTACTCACTAAGAAGCCGAAGCGGATTCGCCATTTCTTCCACGCAGTTTGTACTCATACTGAGTTGTTTTTATTGCTTTCACCTTCTTCGCCGAAAGGCACCTGTACTGCGTTTTTGTGTGATGCGTTCGTCTCATAGCGACAAGGGCTTCATTCACCTTTGCCATCTGAAAGATTAGACAGGCATCTGCTGTTACTAGGACAAAAAGGCTTTATTTATTCAGTAATTAAAGCAGCCAAGATATATTCTAAAAGCTGCGTATTAGCTTTCTTTCGTGAATTTTCTAGATGTACTTAGAAAAAAGTCATTCCTTCAGGCGACAGTTCTCGAACTAAGACTGTCAAGGCAAAGAGCTGCGCTGTTCCCAAAGTTTCTGTCATTGTTATTGTAACAATGTGTTTCCGTAGGTTAAAAAAGAAGCCACACAAAAAAAATCCAAATTTCGCATGCTAATCGGTGAATAAAACGGCATTTCCTTCGGATGTCAAAGCACGGATTACCGAGGAATACAGTGTGGCTATATGTGTTGGCCAATGATATGCTTGTTTGTTATATATCTTGAAATTCAAGTGTATTATTATGAAAAGCACGTGAACTACGCGAACAATGCTGGGACACAAGATGCATTTGCAAGAAGGAGGACAAGATTGAAACTTTGATAAAACTTACTTGCTCCTTCTTGCTTTCAGTGATAAAATATTAAAATTTGGAATTTCTTGTTCATAAATTATGTCCGTGATTCAAGCGTCAAGTAACATGCTATAATAAGAACCGGTGGCATTAAAAAGTGCCCGAAATGATTGGGGAACTACTTTCGCTTCTTTAAAAAAGGAACTATTTTTCCACTACTGTAGCCCTGTATTTGACTGGCCATTCTACGTTGAGGAAAGACACAGTAAATATTTATCTGACGCTGAAAGTCAAAATTGTAAATGGAGATTTTACACCGCATTCATCTGCCAAAGTAAACTTAGATATAATTCTCCGCCACTCTAAATTAAATAAAAAGCCCAAAAACTTGCATATTTTTAGTTTAGCAGCCATATCTATAACCTCGTTTCGAGTTCTGAAGCGAGTGCGGATGTCCGCTCTCACTGCTGACACATAACAAAATGGGGTCGTAGTGCATAAATGCAATACAATACAATTAGGCAAAAACCCCGAAGTTCGGCAGTTTGCCCGATGTGACGCATTTGCAAGCGTGGATTCTCACGAGCATCCACATAAGCCTCCGCATTTTGAAGACATGATTCGCCAAATTGTCCGTGATGAACTATCACGGCATCAAAATGTTGTGAACCACAGTGCAATCCCCTGTGATAGCTGCTCCCAGCAGGCTGCTCCCATCCAGTTCTCTTCTTCTTGGGGTTCTACCGCTCCTCTCCTTGTCCGTGATCCCCGAAACTTACTCCTACGGCCCGGCACCCCTACCTCTTTCTGACTATAGAGCGCCACCTCCACTGCAACGATCCCAGCGGCTGGACGTTGCTGATCGCTTCGATTACTTCAACTAACCAGCTGATGTGCTAGATTCATTGAATTGACTCCTGCGAACTTACCCTCATGAGCTACCTAAGTTTCTGCCAAAACTTGATAGGCTTTCCTTTATTCATAATCTAATAAATACCCTTTTCGACCATCACATATTCTCCTCACTTCATTCGCTCCCCATCTACACTTCTTCTAGAGTTCTAATGAAAAATGATTAATCCGAGTTATACACACAAAGTACTTCAACTGTGCTTTTTCAAATATCATAGTTATGACGTTCTTTATCTAATTTGTGAACTTTGCCGGCAAATTTTACGTTAAGCGTAAGTATTCATTTGCCTGCAGTGTCCAATATTAGCCTTACACTATTGCCGAAATCTGTCCTGGCAAACTCACGTGCTTATCGTTCTGGTGACTGGCTGCCTGTGTGTGGTGAATGCAGGGACAATTCAGCAATCTGATATTTCTTCCGGGTCAATCGATACATTTGGCGCTTATAGCGAGACTGTACCTGGCACTCTATCAATGACGCTGCCTTAATGTTCAAACGTGTAAAATTCCTACTTAAAGTTTTTTGATCCATTTGAAATTTAATGGCATTCGTACGCACGTGCGACATGGCGTGTGTATCGCGCATTGATAAAAAAATATTGACCTTCAAACGACTCGGTTTTTGTTTTCCTTGGGGCTGTTCCTGATCTAGGCTCATAGGTAAAAATTGTGATCGCATGAAAGATGGTAAAATATCTAACTGTCCTGTAATGCACCTAATGCAAGCAGCGAACAGTGCCGATTTAAATCTTGGATCTTCAACATAAACTGCTCTTTTGACAGTAAATGTAGCGAGAATACCATTCATGCTTAACCGCTTCTCATCAATCTCGGTTGTTGCATATTTGCGCGCTTTTTTAAATAAGTAGATATTCCAGCACTTACAGAAGTCAGTATTAAAAATAACTACTTTCACCTACTTGCATTATGTCTACTAGATCCGTATCTTTAGGTGGCTCGTTTGCCTTGACCGCTGCAGTTGCGATGGCACCGAGGCATAGTGCGAAAGTGAGCATGATGCTTTTCGATCTCTTTGGTGGCTGATCTGGAGAGTGCTTCTTGAGGTCATGTTAGAGCGTTTTTATAATAAACCTTGCGTGTGATTGATGACGTCCAGGTGCACGCAAAGGTGTTAGATTGTGACTTCTTATTCGAATAAATACATGAAAAACTAAAGTATATGCTTCAGGCAACAGCAGATGTCAAGCGCATCAACATACAGTTACAAAAGGGTGAATAAGGAGTGGAGAAAGATCTTACAATGATGGGTATTTAATTTTATTGTTCGTTTTAACACATGATTGACGTACGGTCTGCATACATGAATAGGCTAGCTCAATGGGATTATCATATTTAACGCTCCTACTATCACTAACACCGTTTAAAAGCTCAATTTCAAATCCTGTTTCCCCTCATAAACTATAACAGCTTATCTTAGATACAAAATAGAGATCACAGCATAGGATGCAAGGGCGTGTGGCAGGACATAATGTTCCCTGCAAAAGTCATAAATTCGATTTTATTTGGTTGTATACGCAAGCGCTGAGTTGAAACTGTTCGCGCAGGTTAATCATAGAGAACAGATGCCCGCTGAACACACCATATTTCTGCTGAACGTAGAATATTTCTGAAATAGTAATGCAGAACAGGTGTTAGTAACTACAATTATTTTTATTGCGACTGCATCACACGCACCTCTTTTGGTCTGTACTGCACCGTGGATGATGCTACCAAGAGCGTAAAGTGTCACAATATATCAGATGCCAGTCTGTCTGCTTCATTACAATTGAAGGGCACACTGAGAGGGTATCCATTGCGGTATAACGTGTGGTAGCTCGCAGACGTTAACATGTCACATATTATACTCGACTAGATGTATTGAA
The DNA here is from genome assembly GCF_055883805.1 of Amblyomma maculatum. Lineage (NCBI taxonomy): Eukaryota > Metazoa > Arthropoda > Arachnida > Ixodida > Ixodidae > Amblyomma > Amblyomma maculatum. Next base: position 50,934,065 of record NC_139354.1, read on the forward strand.
TACGCACTAATTCAGCTAATACAGTACAGAGTGACATATGAAAGACCATATATATGCTGATGTGGGTTGTTCGAGATTTAAAAAAAAATAAACCCTTCACGTCGATCAGCGAACTTGGTAGTAGATGTCTAAGGCAATGGTTGAGGCTTGTTGAGCTGCTCGTGTGTTTATGGTATCGAAAACATGACTGCATTTAAGGTGGAATCTGCACAGCGGGAAATTTAGCTGTAGCTGTGAGGCCTGTAGCAGCCAGGGAGTAAGTCAATATAATGTATTTAACTGTCTGCCCGTGGCTGCAAACTTTGCCTTAATGTGAAGTATTATCATAGAGATTTAGTCAGAACACAATTTAGCGTCTGCAAGGTAACATTACAGCGCTGATAATGCAGTTGGAAATTATCGGAAACTTCGGACGTGCTTTTCGCTGCAAGTGGATCGCTAGGTTCGTCCATAACAACCCGCAGCTGGACAGGAAGCTAGCAAGGCTGCCAGCATGAACGTGTGTTCTCTGCTCAAGAAATCATGCTGGTGTTGTCAAAGAAAGCCGGGACGGGCACGTAACATTGAAACTTGCAAGATTATAGTTAGCTTTTTACTTCATTGTGAGAGGCTCCGAAAAACAGAATATGCCAAACAGGAATAGTATAAAGCACTCCATGCATAGCCAACGATCATACCATACGCGTTTTAGGAATGCAGTGCATGTCTAGGCATTCATATCCTCGGTACAATTCTAATCGGACACAGGGAAATTAACCTCGTCCTTCAGCCATACAAGCTACAAAATTTTATTTGAGAAACACTTTGTGACTTTAGGCCATATTCATACTATCAAGATGAGAACTACTGCATCATTTACCAGTATTCTACAAAAAATATCAATTCAATTTCACTGGCGCACGCAGAATAAGGTAGATGTGTCATGGTTAGGCAAAAGGGAAGGAAATAAAGGCTGAAAAGTTCGTAAATATATGCAATGCAGGCATTGGTATAACCTAGATGAAGAGGTTGACCACCACACCAACAGGACAACGGCACCCTAGTCATTTATGCGGAAGAGCTAACTGAGATGCCCACAGCATGTATCATCAAAGCACTTTAACCAACAGCTGTCGGTAACTGCATGGACTCCGGCATTGTGCGAGCATAAAATGATGATTTTCTTATTTCTTGATGAGATTAGAAATCTTATGGACATAAGCTGCTCCACGCTTAGTAAAACACAAACATTTGTGTTGCGCCCCAAGCATTCAGATTGGTGAAGGTATAGAAAGCCCACACAAAATTTATACCTATCAGGAGTGCTCGTTCTCCTGAAGTTTATATAATATAATTCTATCTGCTCAGGCCGATTAGCGTTCAAATACTGCCAATGGCTATGCATACTGCTCTTACTATCGGTGACCATGCTTTCTTTCACGTTGAAAGAAGCGCAAAAAACAAGCACTAAGAAGTGGGACACGAAACGAGCGCCTTTCTTAATTAAAATTTTATTTAAAACGACGGAATAAAACCACCATCTCATAAATATAAAAACAAAATAACGTGATAGCATCATGATAAGTGTACGGGCCACCAAATTTGGTGGGAAGGGGGGGAGATAATGTGGAAAAACTAGGAACTTCATAGTCACAATGGCGAGCAACAATTATTGAAAGGAAGGCAGGATTCGACGGAAGAGATTAGTTCGTATGTGGTCTAGATATGCAAGCTTCTTTTTTGGTAAAGAAATTTAGCGGTGCATTTATGCATGTATTTGCTTGTTTAAAAAAGTAAAAAGTATCCTTGATTTCATGTTTAAGTCGTTCCTTAGGGGTTGATTATACTTATGCCAGCTCATAAAGGGGCTTACATTTTTTTTGCACACCGCCCTACATTCCGGCTTACTGTTTGGATTACATTTTTCACATTTATGGCACTGGTCAACCAGAGATTAGCCCCTGAACACCGATACTATTTTTCATGTACATTTAGCCATATATTTACGCAACGTCGCGTCGGACCTATGTAGGTATTTCCACAGGAAACTGGTAGCTCGTATACAAGCTCCGTTTGGCAAGTAATAATCCCTTAAATATGACATGGTTTACATCTTTTCTCATTCAGCAACACATCCACCAGGTTGTCAGAGTTTGGAACAAAAAATGGGTATATATTATGTATTCAAGATAAGTACTGTAATAGATAGCTATATATGAGATGTTGCCATCTGTTCCTTTCTGTAACAATAACATGGATAGGTATATTGGCTGTTGTGTTTTTGCAGAAAAGATGATAACCAAATGCGTACCTCTCGCAGTCAATACTCTCGTTGCAAGACGGTGCAGGATTATACCTATTATATGCTTGGTAGCCTGCTTTGTAAGCTTCGACACTTTGTGACATGGTTTAGATATTTTCTCATTTTTATTTTTACCATCGTTTTTGCTAATATTCTGCTTATATTTTTTTTGCTTTATCATCAGTTGCTTTTTCTTTTGCGTCACATTTTACCCAGCGGATAAGTGTATTGCGCTGTCCGAATAGACTGATGCTTTTATTCTATTTACGTGTTCATGACAGTATTTATCGATGTCGCGGGTGGAAGGGGTAACCAGGACTGAATGTAGACATGGAAGAACAAGTCTATTGTTCATTGCAGTTTATCTCCGGTTGGAAAATTAAACACGAATTATGCTATTTCTATATTCTCAGAAGACCTTGAATATCTTCACGACACGACAGAACGCCAAGGAGGACCCAAAGATAGGACGGGTTTAATAACCAACTAGGACGAGTCTTGCGATCAAACTTGCTTCTCTTCCAGGCTCTCGTTTGTGGGGCCAGTCATATCTTTGGCGTCGTCTTCTATGCGGCATTTGCCCCCCTCCTTAGGAAGCATCGTCCCGATTAGCATAAAAGGAAGCAGGAGGTCAAGGTCAGTCAGAGTTGTACGGCTTCATGCGTACAAAGTGGACGACGTCGGCTTGGTGCTGGCGTCGCTTTGAGGTCAACACCCCGTCTGGCTCCACCTCACAAGTGACGTCGGTTAAATGTCGCTGAACAACATAGGCCCAGAACTATTGCCGCAATAGTTTTTCAGTCCACGGCGGCGAATAGGCGTCCAGACCCACACTTTGGCGCCAGATTCGTACATGATATCTCGGTGTCTATGATTGTAGCGTCGTGCATCATGCTCTTGCTGTTTTGTGATCCACACAAGCGCTAGTTGGCGAGATTCCTCTGCACGCTGAGTTACTTCCTCGGCGTCCTGATCGAGATCATCTGTGTCGGCATTCGGGAGCAACATTGCATCCTGCATAGTTGTTACTGGTCGCCCGTGTATGAGGCTGAATGATGTTATACGAGGGGTGTCTTGGCGTGCGCCGTATTGTAGGCGAACGTGACGTAGGGAAGAATTTCGTCCCAATTCTTGTGGTTCACGTCAACGTACATGCAAAGCATGTCTGCGATGGGTTTATTGAAGCGTTCCGTCAACCCATTGGTTTGGGGGTGATAGGCTGTAGTTTTACGGTTACTGGTTCCACTGAGGCGGAGAACGGTTTCCAAAAGTTCGGCCGTAAATGCAGTTCCTCGGTCAGTTATAATGAGCGCCGGAGCGCCATGCCTCAGGAAAATGTTCTGAATGAAGAAGCGAGCTGCTTTAGATAATCTGTGGCGACAATTATCCATTTATTCCCGGCTTTAGAAGTCGGAAATGATCGCAGGAGGTCCATGCCGATTTGCTTAAAAGGTGTTGTTGGCACTTGAAGAGGGCGGAGTAGGCCAGCTGGTTTTACTGGGAGTGATTTACGGCAGTGGCAGTCTATGAATGTACGTACATAGTGTTTCACAGACGCCGGCAGTTTTCGCCAGTAGTATTCGTGCTGGAATCTAGCCAACGTGCGGGTGTAGCCTAGGTGACCGGCGGTTGACTCGTCGTGACACGCTTGCAAAACTTCACTGCGGAGAGGGCTGAAGTTCTTTTAAAGCACGTTGTAGCGAATAAAGAATGAACAGATCACTGGGGCGAAAATATTAGGCGCGAACTTAGTTCGTTTTTGCAAGAAATCAATAAGAGAAAGCAATTCCTGGTCTTCTCGCTGCTGCTGGAAACGCGATGCGACATCTATGACACCTAAAAACGCAGTGTCTTCATCAGTCATAGTGGAAGGTTCGACCGGCGCTCGCGAAAGGCAGTCAGCATCCATGTGCTTTTTCCAGATTTGTACATAACTGCCATGTCGAATTCTTGTAATCGAAGTCTCCAAAGTGCGAGTCTCCCTGAAGAGTCCTTTGGATTCGTCAGCTCACAGAGCGAGTGATGGTCGCTAACGACTTGAAAGGGGCGAGCGTACAAATAAGGGCGGAACTTCATAACTGCCCATACTACTGGAAGGCGTTCTTTTTTGTTGCCGTGTAGTTCGCTTTTGCTTTAGATAGGGTCCTGCTGGCGTAAGAAATTACTTTTTCAACACCATCCTGGCGCTGCAACAGCACAGCACGTAAGGCCACGTTGCTGGCATCCGTATGAAGCAGTGTAGGGGCGTCGTCATCAAAGTGCGCCAGGACAGGTGGTGTCTGTAAACGCTTCTGCAGCTCATTAAAAGCTTGTTGCTGTTCTTCACCCCAGAGAAAGACAGCTTTGTCGTAGATGCTCGGCGTAGATGCTCTTCAAATATGGCCGAAAACACAACCACGTCTTCAAGATAAAAGAGGCATGTTTGCCACTTACGTCCCGCGAGCACATATCCATCAACCTCTGAAATGTTGCTGGTGCTGAGCATAAACCGAAAGCAAGGACCTTAAACTCGTACAATCCGTCGGGAGTGACGAATGTTGTCTTCTCTCGATCTCTCTTGTCTACTTCTATCTGCCAATATCCACTTTTCAAGTCCATTGATGAGAAGTAACGGGCATTTCGTAGGCGATCAAGGGAATCGTCGATGCGAGGAAGAAGGTACATGTCTTCTTTAGTTACTTGGTTGAGCTTGCAGTAATCTATGCAAAATCGTAAGATGCCGTCCTTCGTTTTAACAAGTACCACGCGGGAAGCCAAGGGGCTCTGTGACGGCTGGATAACGTCGTCTTTAAGCATTTAGGCCACCTGGCGCTGAATGGCTTCACGTTCTTTCGGAGACACACGGTAAGGATTTTGTCGAATCGGGCGATTTGAGTCATCCGTGATGATTCGATGTTTTGTCAAAGGCGTTTGGCCGATCCGCGAATCGGAAGCAAAGCAGTCTCGAAATTGATCTATGAGATCCAAAAGACGATTCCGTTCTGAAGAAGACAAATTTGGACTCACATCGACGATGGTTACGGGCGTCTTGCACATTCATCCTTCCTGTTGCAGTGAGAAGCAGTGCTGCGCATTTGGGAGGCTGTCCAAAAAGGCCACAGTAGTGCCTTTCGGAATTTGCTGACGCTCATCGCTGAAGTCTGTCACCAGCACTTCGGTCTGCCCATTGGTCGAGGTCCTCGAGCTATAGAAACACCTCGGCTTACTACCAGGGCGACTGCCCTTTCGGTCGCCGGTATGCGCCATGTCGCACTTCACTTAAACAAGAGAGAATGATCGCGGAGCTAATGTCACCGTCTCATTGGCGACGCGTAAGGGCATCAGTGGTACTTCCGCATAACCAAGGTCTTCATGATTGTTTGTGAAGGCAGCGACGCTGTCACGAATGGTGATCAGAGCCCCATGAAGACGCAGAACGTCCATGCCCAAGATGAGGTCTTTGCAGCACGAAGCTGCCAGCAAACACCACGTTTCCTATTCCTATCCGGGCAGTGCACTTCCCGGTCGATGCCAGTAGCTGGCCCCCAGCACTTCTTATTACTGGCCCAGTCCATTCTGTTTTTACTTTGCGCATCGTGGCAGCCAGTTCCTGGCTAATAATTGAAAAGTCCGCCCCGGTATCCACCAGAGCATATACCTCGAGCCCATCAATGGAAACAGCGAGGTCAGCGCAAACAACGTTATCTGGGTTGCTCGTCTCTTTCGGCACTTGCGGCGGAAGTGTGGCAATGTCGGCGGTGTCAGCTTCGTCGTCGGGGCTGCTCATCTGGTGCGGTATTTTCGGCGGTAATGTATGCGGCATTTTCGGTGGTAGTGCGGCAATGTCAATGCTAACGGCAGCGTCAGAAGCACGGGTTGTCGGCGATTGCGGCGGTGGTGAGGGTTTTGACACTTTTCGACTATGTGAAACCTCCCATCGCGAGGTTGCGGCTGTTAGTTTTCCCGGTGAGGGCTAGGGGACCGCCGTCCGCTAACGTCAGCATTGCCCCGACGCATCGGCGAAGAATAACGCTGTGGCGACGGAGAAGAGCGGCGGCGGAAGCCCGGGGATTCGGTTTCCCTGCTGACCGGAATGCCGTCCTCGGTTTGGGCAGTGTCAGCGTCGAAGCGGCGGCGAGCAGAAGCAGGTGGAAACGCCTGCCCCTCTTCGCGGTAGCGGAAGTACCGATATACGTGGCCAGGTTGTTTGCAGTAGAAACAGAGTGGCAGGCTGTCATAACTGCGCCACCTGTCAGTTCGGCTTGGTTGAGAGCGCCTGGAAGGCGCCCACTTAGGCATCTGGAAGAATCGCGTCTCCTGACGGCTTGGTGAGCTCGGTGGGGCGTGGTCTGGAGGCGGGCGACGTAGGACCGCTGCATAGCTCTCAGATTGCGGCACTTGATAAGGTGCAGGAGTGTTGGCTGTGTAGTTGACCGGTTGTGGAACGCGGCATGGTTCGGAAATGGCTGCCGCGTTGTCGACTGGATGAAACTCGTTGCATGGGCAGACGGTGATAAGGAGCACCGAATTTCATTCCTTACAGCTTGCATGAAGGCCTCTGACCACTGAGCTTTCGTAACGGTAATTCGCTGCAGCTCCTCAAAGAGAAATTTTCTAATCATGTCTCGAAGAGTGGTCTGGTCTGTTGTAGTCAGCGCCGCCGCAGTCGTCGGGACAAAGCTGACATGTCGGTTGTACTGGTGGCACCGATCTTGGAGGGCTCGCTATATATCCAAAGCGTCCTTAATGAACTCACTCATGGTTTTAGGTGGGTTGCGCACTAAGCCAGCAAACACCTGCTCTTTGACACCGTGCGGTTATGGGAACAGCAAAGAAGCACTCTTCTATTTCCGATACAAGTGACCGTAAACCAGAATTCACAAGATCGCTAAGCAGTAGCTGGGATTAGACCTACAAGTTTGTGTCCTAAGGCATTTTTGCAACCTGTCGACACATTCTTCAACGGACATGAGACGAGTCCGTTCTGGCACATTCTGGGCGATGGCTCAACCAAAGGACAGTGCGTCGATTGGTGTCTAGGTCGGTCGGTGGGTGAAATATGGTCCAGCATTTAGGGTCTTAAGTTGTCGGCTCGAAAGGCACTGGTTCTCGCAAACCAGGAATTTTCTTCATGTAGAAGCGCTCGTATCGTCTTGCGCAGATGAATTTTGTGGTCCGTTGCTGTGTCGCACCTCTTCCAATACACATATGCTTGTTGATTATATGACATTTTCCGGTCACAAGCCAGACGCAGCACGTCCTTGTAACGCTTGACCTGCCCCCAAACTTCGAGCTTAGGGTACGGTCAACCCGTCGGTCAAGGCCGGTTGACTGAGGGAAGCATCCACACAGGCTGATGATTTTCGGAAGGCAGTTGCCCTATCTTGAGTATCATAAGGCAATCCTTGGTTTCATTAGATATATAGATAATAGCATGGCCAGCGAGGCCGGTCTAGAGAAGTGGAAGTTAAAACACCCAACAGAGCCACCTGGAGAAGAAATACACAGCCGTAAGATGCACATATCCTTAATATTAAAAACATTCAACTCGCCCAATTGTCAATCTTACTAATGACTGCTTTGTTCTTTGTCCTACGGCATTATTTCTTACTGACCAAGCGATGATCAACTGTGTTAAGGGAAAGGTAGAAATATAAATTTCTGCATCTGGAAATAAACGTCAGCACAAATTAATTTAGACAATAGTTCAATCCACATTCTGTACATTAGTCAAGGTCAATGGCGCAGCGTATTAAAATAGAACGCGAATATTTTATTTATTAGGCAATGCGCCTTTACCAGGGTTGGAGTCGTAGTTCCGCGAATAGGTAAACGCTTTCTAACAGTTCAGTTTTCCTAGCATGATTTTCTAAAACTAAGATGAAGTTTGTTTTAGCCCATGAAGAATCAAATATTGTAAATACAAAACAATTGTTGGCACAAACGCCAGCAGCTGATTCCTGACCATTTTGAGACTGAAATTTGTATTTCGTTATTGAGAATGACATCTGGTGTGTTTATGAGGGCGGTGGTTTATTTATTTTCGTATTAATGGACCAATCAGTGCAGTGGTGTGGATGTACGTGTAGGGGAAGAAATCAAGAACTGACTGCTTAGCCACAAGAAAATATATGTACAGCGATTCCTATTGTCAATCATTACATCGACAGATACCCGGTTATTTCTAATTATGCTGCAGAAGATTTGTTTGGCGACGTTGAGGTCTGCGGAAGCAGCGCCTCGATGTAGTTTGATGTAAGCCAAGTCGAGAAACGCTCGCCCAGAAGCGATAGCGTACAGGCTTTTTAGGGATGCAGTTCTCTGTTCAATTTGAACAGGATACCTATGTACGCATTTCTATCCCGCAGAAATTAACGCGTTGTTTGTGCATCAAAAATGAAAGTATTGCTTGACCGGTATTATTTATGGTGTAGTCAAATATGAATTTTCTATTGTTTCTGTTTGGTTTGGCTATATCGTAGAAAATAAAGAGGAGCATTAGTGATTAAATTGCGTTCTTCGATGAATTACTTCTGAAGTCGCAAAGTGATAAGCTACATAAATACAGATCGCTTTATTCCATTCATTGCCCAGGTCGCAGTTCGAAACATACATATTAGATTGCGTCTGTTTAACTTTACTTGCTTTTATGGAATGCGCTGTTTGCATACATATATTTTTTTGGTATAAAACGTTTTAACTCTATGAATGAGAACTTTTACAGAATTGCTGACTTCAACGAAGAGAAAAGTGAATGTTATATTTACCGTTGGGTACGCAGTCTAATGTAGACAATTATTTACATATGTTGTAAACAACTTAAATGTTTTCGAAAATTTTATTATTTTGCATACCCTTCTGCGTCGACCTTCTTTAGCAAATTCGTAATGGCACTAAGGTGGAGCAATGAAATGTGCATCCTGAAAACATATTTTATCTGTTTCCATCTGTAGTATCTAAAGCATACCTGGGTCAATAATGTACTTTGAATAAGGAGCTAGAAAAAATGTACATGCCCCCAAAATTCTATATCTGTTCTGCTTTTGATATCAGGTGGAAAAGACAGACTAGACGCAAACAGTAGGCGGGGAGTTACACACTGTAGATAAAGATTGAAAAATATTCAATCCAAGAAGCTCTCCGCAGTTTCCGATACAAATCGAAACATGTATCTTCTCTTTATTGCTAGGAAAATTTTGAATTGTAATTTCTAGATATGATGAAACACAGTAGCAGGTTTGGCATGTTTCGGCTATAGTTTCGTGCACTCCTGAGACGCTTGGTCGTGATGGACATTGGGTTTCAAATCAGGTTATTGTAGGAAGCCTCTTTAAAAGTGTGAAATTCATAGCCGGAGATGATCAGAATCAAAAATAAACAAAGAGGTGGTTGCTCAATCTTTGATTCAAAGTTTATGCGAAGCGCCTTTATCAACGCCTGTTATTTGCGCAAAATATTGTTACGAAGCGACAAGCCGATGAAAACAGGGGAACAAAGGACAGAAAGATGTTCGATGGCAGTGAGATGTTTTATGAAAATGTTGCTGGGCCTAGCACTCGCGCTCCTGTCCGCGCAGCTGCCCGATTCTTCTTTCTTAATCGTTCATAACATGACCCAGGGCCACCGAGCGATCGTCCCGATCGTGGAGGAGGAAGTTTACCGATGATGATGAATACATGGCATGATGATGGGCGTGTCTGGATACTTGAAGAAGAGGAAGAAGAAAGGATAAAACGGCTTGCCAGCACGGTGTCTCCCGATGAACCTTGGCCCAGGACACTCTCGGCCAACACGTTCCCACGACTCGATGGCGGAGGCCAAGGCACGCACCGCATGGTATAGGCAGGGGAGGACGTCTTGAGGTATAGATGTATCTTGGGTCGTGGGGTATTTGGTCGGTATATCTGGTTAGTGGAGTCACATATGATCGTTCGGGTCTCTTCTTCTGTCTTGTGGTCATGTGTGACGTCTCGGGTCAGTCTCTCCTTCGTCCTGTCTTGTGGTCGGGGCGGGGGGAGTGGGCGGAGGAACGCCGATGTCTTGCTATCTCCGGCAGGCTAGGGAACAGCCATGCGATGCCTCCTAACCTTCAGCAGACGGCGAAAGAATTCGCAGGGCACCAAAGCTCTGGACAAGGATGAGGAAGTGATGATGAAGTACCCAGCACCTCCAACCAAATGTTATGAAGCGGCAAGCCGATGAAAACAGGAGAACAGAGAGATGTTAGATGGCAGTGAGATGACTCTTTATGAAAATGTGCCGGGCCTAGCGCGAGCGCTCCTGACCGCGCCACTGCCCGCTTCTTCTTTCGTAATCATCCGTAGCAATATTATTTGTTTCATTTCATTGTTGTTTTTTTTTACTACTTAAGTTTTAAAAGTCACCTACAGTTGTCACAGGCGCATATATTGTCTGCAGTTTTCCTATTATAGAAGCTGCGTTAGAACATATACACACTGTCTTCCATCTTGACTACCAGATGACTGCTCAAGGAGTGGAGAAATGGTGCACTCCCCAAAAAAGAGCGCTGCATAAAACTTTTGCGTCACAATTTTTATTAGAAGTAATGCGCGCATTTTTTTTTTTCGACACGATGTTTATAAGCTGGTTTTTACGGCATCGGCAGTACCTTTTCGGCCACGGAGCTCTGTACGCCTCGTCTAATACTCAAAAATACATTAAAAACGAAGCAATGATGCAAGCTATCGGTAGATATTTATCGAAGTAGATCACCTAGCTCTATGATCACCTTTTTCTAAGTAGCAATATGTCAATATAGTAAGTTGTAGGCTCTTGTTTCTGAGATAGGGATGATCCTGTTCCCATTGCTAGCAAATATGCCACCGGCAAGTGTGACGGCCTAATAGGAATGGCCTCAATGCGAGTGTGCTCCGCCCAGCATTGAAATAACTTTACAGGTAGCTCCGTATTTCTGATCTTAAGTGTGCATCCTGGGAGTGGACAGCAACTGCGAGGAATTGCTCACTCTCATCAACTAGAAGCCAGCTAATCCTCGATAAGTCGCCAGTATGCGTATACACGACTGACCATTGCTCAGAGTACTTCTAATCCCAGTACATAGCCCAACAGAAAACATCGTCATTTCTGCCTTCGCAGGCTTCATGGACCGGAAGCAGGCGCAGCCTTCTTGCGATGTCTGCAAAGCAATTTTCTCTGTTGTTTTGTTCATTTTCAAATCTCCCAAGTAAAAGCCCATAGAAAGTCATAATATGTTTATTGTGAGATGTTCAATACGCTTAGCTCATGTCATCACTGTTTGCCTATTAATGTGGTTACTGCATGCACTCCTGTATAATGCTGCCACTGTACCTATATCGCGAGACTAAATTACGGATACCTATATGAAAACACCACGCTTTTGTATTTGATGTGCAAAGCCCTGATACTGACGGTAACGTAAGAAATAGGCTTGATAATTGATTATGATGGCGGTAGCATCACACATCATTTCATAAATATTATTTCATATAAGCACTGCGCAATTTTTGTCTTCGCTCTGCGCTGTTATCGAGCGCGTGCATCCTCGATGCGAGGAAAGTGAAATTTTCCCGTCGTGGCGCTGGCCCTGCACAGTTCGCTGCCGCTCTGTGCACTGTGGTCCCCGGTGGTATTTGAAGAGACTACTCGGTGATATCTGTGCATGCGGTATCCAACGCGACGAATTCCCCGAAAGCTTCAAACCAGCCGAGACTCCAACCATCAGAGATATCTTAACTTCAAAAATGCGCCTAACCATCGGGTTTGTTGGCAGTTTCGAGGTCTTGAGCCGGGATACACACCGCTGAAACTCAGCGCACTACGAGGATGCCACTATTTTATCCGGCGCCACGTTCACCGACCACACAAGACCCCATAATGGTGCAGGTCGATACCTCCGTGCTGTCCATAATGTAGCAGACGCGGGAGATAATCTCCTTCCAAGGCTATCCTGGCGGTGGCCCAGAAAAATGGCTACATTTGAGGGTAGTAGTCTAGTAGAATTGCTGGTGCGACGAACGAAAGCTGTAGCGTCTATTTATTTGTCGACGGTGAAGCCGGCACCTGGTATGAAACGATGAGACCACTATCACAGAATTAAGTTACTCCAAAGACCAGTTCCTACAAGCTTTCGCCATCTTTCTCTGCAAAAGAACATGCCGAGATGCTCCTACACGCGAGAGATCATCTCCCTAATGATAGCGCTCTCGTTTACATCGAAGACATGACGAGCTTGTTCCATCGGGCGGATGCAAACATATCCGAGAACAAGCTTCATTATATCATTAGGGGAATGAACAGATCTTCACTGCTTTAGCGCAATTGCCCTCGAACACAATAGGGGACTTTCTGTCCGAGGCCACTACCATCGAGAAGGAGCCAGGGATATCAACCCGAGTACTAAGAACGGCCGGCTATCTTTATGACTGCCTGCATCTTCGACACTGATCATACTGACGTGCTCAGCGAGCCCAGACGGGTCGTCGTTCGCTAGGAGCTGCAAAAACCTTTCAAAAGCAGCACCGGCTTATGCATCCTGCCTTTCGCAGATGATTCAGGATGAGGTCAACAAGGTGCCCACTAAGTATCAGCCGCTCCAAAAATACCACCTCAGGATATGACCTAGACCGATGTATCCCGTCGTGCCTGTCGACCTACGAATCTGCACCCAAGAAGCCTTCGGATGCATCCATTCGGCACCTTCAGCTCGACCTCCTCGCAGTGCGTCCAAGAGAAACCGACGTCTGGCTCACTCGCGATCATAGGCTGCAATGCTACCACTCTGGCCAGGCTGTTCATCTGTACCGCAATTGCTATTACGAAACATAAGTCGGTCAGGATTTATAGCCTACGCGCGTATATCTTAGCCTGGAGAATGGCTACTGCCACAGATCCTTACTTCCCTGCAATATTAGAAATACAATAAGAGTTTTCGCGCTCGCCTTCACCCCTCAAATATCTTGAACGGAACGAGGAAAATAGGAGCGGCAATGTTTGGCAGGAATATCGCTCATCAGTGCAGTTCTCAAGATCCTCCACCACTGTAACCGGATGGCCATACCGTTCCACTACGACACAAAGCGCTTCACCTTGATCCGCTGCCTTGGCGCTTCTGTTTTCCTACGGCACAAAACCAGTTAATGCTACACCGCCGTGGCCAGACCCCACGAAGTTCCGGCACCTCTACAGCTCTAACCGCCCTGCTGAACATTTCATTGGGCGAAAGCTATGCGACAGTGTTCGTTGTTGGCAGCGCAGATTATTGTGATACGTGGGCTAATCGCCACCACTCAGAAAAAGGTTACACAAGGGACAGGCCCGCAATTTCGTACTGCCGGAGGACACCTATTCACACTGACCATTATGCACTGCTATGGTAAGAGTGCATTAATCAATGTACCTAGCAATCTTCGTCGTACTTACACAGTGTTCTCGCGACGTAGTCATTTACATGGATATTGTAGCAGACAATGGAGTAAATATCGACTTGCAGTCCAAGTCAGTGACCTTACCGACGGAGAACGCAATACACAGCGCTTCATAACGACCGACAGCACTGTAAATAATTCATGATCACTTCCCCATTACGGCTCATTTTAAGTGTGATGACATCTTGAGCTGCGAAGGCGCTGCGAAAAGTCAAAGGTTTCGTTTAGAGCTAACAGATCCTGCTTGTCGAAACAAAACCTTGCTATCACCAGGGGAATCGTTCGTAGCAAGGATGGCAAAGCAGATATCCTACTCACTAATTGTAATGGTGAGCATTACCATTTAAGCATTGAGAGTGTCGTGGCTCGCATTTGGGGTATCACATTCGTTTCCGCCGAAGCGTGAGCACCCGCACAAGAACAGTAGAGCGGCGTTCTCGCGTGGCGTTTTTCGGGTTATGTCAATTGTATAGTTTCGGTCGCGTGCGACCCAAAAAACACGAAGTTTTTCTACTTCGGTGATTAGGGCCTCGTTAAGGGTTATCTTGTCCATTTTGGCCAAACACTTATCCCTTTTGGCGGAACACTAGGCGCGAACGAACAGTGTGCGTGAATGCACGTTGCTCCTTGGACACGCGCATCAACTTTGTCGAGAAAACAACTAAGTTCCGCCAAAACGATTCTGCCGAGATACGCAGAGAGCAGAGTCCTTTGTTGGCAAACCAAAATAATCAAAATGGCGTTTGACTGGAAGCTGACTGATGTACTCCAGCTGTGACGTCAGGGGACGCGCCGCGCTGGGCGTTTTTTTTTTCTACTTCACGTAGTACCACGCGGCAGAGTGATTTTGTGCTAGGCACGCGTAAGAATTATGAATGCGTCCCACCATCCGCGCGGCAATCGCGCACTAAATCGCGCCATGCGGTTCCAGCTTTACGGAGTATACTGTGCCCCCTCTTGACAGTAACCTTACCGAGTGTCTACGACTGAACGCGCCATATCACCTCCAAATAAAGGAGATGTTTCGCGACGATATCATCCAGCCCTCACGGTGTCTGCTTTCAGCACCTGTCGCTATGGCAAAGAAATAGGATGGCACGCCAAGGTGTCACTTGGGGTAACACTTGCTAAATAAAATTACAAATAAACATCTATTGCCTGCCTCGAATTGACGACGCTCTGGGTCAGCTATCTTCCGTGAAATATTTTTCTTATTTTTCTTCGATGAACATGAAGTCTTGATATTGGCAACTAGAGGTAAATGAGAGGGACCTATATAAAAAGGCGTTTATTACCTCTGGTGAGCTCTAAGAATTTATGG
The DNA here is from genome assembly GCF_055883805.1 of Amblyomma maculatum. NCBI lineage: Eukaryota > Metazoa > Arthropoda > Arachnida > Ixodida > Ixodidae > Amblyomma > Amblyomma maculatum. Next base: position 50,949,072 of record NC_139354.1, read on the forward strand.
CTATGCCCTCTGGTGTTTGCACTGCGCCAGCTCCTTTTTTAACGACTTACGGAGAGTGTACCTGCAGATCTGAAGTGGCATATACGTCTTATTTACCTTTATGTCATCGCGGCCGTCGCCCCAATCTTCTAGAAGCACCTTCGGTGCCTTAAAACGCTTTTGCGAACTATCAAATCCTGTGAGCTTGCCCGTAGAACGAGAAGTGTAATTTTACTTAATCCGGCCTCAACATCCTGGCCCATGTCTTAAGCTAGGCTGATGTCCTGCCATTTCCTGAGAAACCGGCAGCCATCGGCAACTTTTCAGCACCGTTAAACGAAAAAGCTGTTTGACTGTTTCTTTTGGCAATGTGCTTACAACCGGCACTTTGTCAAAGTTTCACTCTCTCGATGAGCCCCTGAACAGTCTGACAATGACAGACATGCCTTTACCTTGGCACAAGCCACAGGGTCAAGCATTCCAAAAGCTTCAACTTGCCTGCAAGCACCTCGCATATTCACTCACTCATAAAAACGCTCATAGAACAACGTTCATGCATAAGTGTGACGTTCCGCTTCACATCTACGCAAGCATAGTATGCCTGGGCGCAGTCCTAGTTGGAATTAAAGGCAGCCAGAAATGTGTAATACTTTAAGCTAGTCGCAGTCTGGCTAAAGCTGAATCTATTTAATCTGCAACACAGAAAGTATGTCTAGCCATACTGTGCGTGACGTCGAAATTTTGGCCTTATATTTATGGGAAACGATTCAATCTTGTTACTGACACACCATCGCCTGCGTTTGCAAGCGAACCTAAAAAATCCAGTCAGCCCGCCTTGTGAGATGGAGTCCCACACCATTGGAGTACGACATAACTACCACGTACAAGTCTAGTTCTCAGGAGTCCGAAGCCGACTGGTCCTTGAGTGCCCCGTAGGTCCCCCAGCGGTGATAATCCTGATGCCGAATACCCCTGAATGTCATCAGAGCCGAGTGCCTCGCTGAACGACAATCTGCATTGCGAACGATGACGCATCATGGACCATCTAAACGGTGCGTATACAAGTTCCCTAGGAGCTTTATAGCGTGTTCTACTATCGCTATATCGTCGCGACTGTGTTCTGATGATCTGATGAAGAACAATGTTTCACTCACCAAAAGCGTACCTAATTTAATTACCTATTTGAATAAATTATGACATTTTACACGTTTGCCTTGATGAACCTGCTTCAGGACGTGCAAGTATTCAGCAATAGTGCTACTGTCCTCGTTTTAATGCAGACGTTTCACACTATATCTAAGCTTGTCACGGTTGTAGCGTTGCAAGGTGTCACCGATAAAATTCAGTGGGTTCATGAAGCCAAAGACCAACCTTAGAGGCCCCTCCAACAGATTGGCATGAATATGCCGAGATCACTTCGCTTTTAACACTACGGTAACCGGTGGGTCATCGTTGCAATAGATTAGCTTACACAATACGCAGAATACTGCGCGCTTTACAACCGTACTGCCTGAGAGATTAGAAAGTTTTTCTTCCATCTGAATGACGGCGCCATGGCACACACGAGATTCTGATCACATCACTTACTACGGTGCCGCACTCACAGCCGATTTGCTGAAGCAGATATTGCTTCACAGGTATCTCGAACATAGGAAGACAACATCATACAAGCCTCAAACCACAACCGTGGGAGAGTGATTGAAGAAAAAAAAGCCGCACATGCTGTCGATGTACGACGACGTTAAATACAAAACATGATATGAAATGCTACCATACGTCTCTGTAGCATTCAATACAGTGGTCCAGGAACCAACGAACATGCCACATTTCCGTCTACACCATAGCCGCAATGTGACCTAGATCTTTGTGGCATGTTACCACGACTAGATGACGAGAACCAACTTGATATTCAGAACTTTCTGCACATCGCCGTAGAGACCTGTCTGACGTTCGGCTACGCATTCAGTGCCAGACATACCCAGATGCCTAAAGATACAACCCTCGACTCCGCGATGCTCGGTACACAACTAGAGACCTTGTCTGGACCTTGTTTCCTATTCCTCGACAAGGCTTTAGCGAGACACTCCTCGGTCGATGATTTGGCGCGCAAAACGTGCTAAGACCGGTTGTTGGCCTATCCAACAAGGCCATGCCTAATGGCTTTCAACTAGCACGACGCTACGCGCGTTCGTAGGTGGTCAACGTGTCCCGCCTGAAACCTTATTAGGGCCGATAGTTTTTAATCTCCGAATATTGAGCTGCTACTCTCCAATAGGAAGTACCGTCGGAAAAAATATTTGGGAAAAAGAGAGCTTGAGTGTGGTCCTTTTGTTTCCCCACCGCGAACCACGATGACTACAGCGGCAATTAGACCACTCAGCTTCCCGTGAGTGCCCAGCAGCTGATCTGTCATACTCCACGTATGCCCACACCGTTTCATGGCGACAAGTTCGAAGACGTTGAGGACTGGCTGACCAGCTACGACCGGGTCGCTGTATTTAATGCGTGGGACGAGGAGCGAAAATCACAGGATGTTTATTTCGCACTAGAGGACTCCGCCAAGATGTGATTCGAAAACCATGAGGCTACCATTTCCACCTGGCAGGATTTCCGGCGGCAGCTGCTCGAAACATTCGGCAACGATGCAAGAAAAGAGATGACCGAACTCGCTCTACAGTCCCAGCACAGCGGCCTAATGAAAGCGTCGCCATGTTTGTGGAAGAAATGACCCGCCTTTTCAACCGGGCGGATCCCTCCAGGTCGGAGGTAAAGAAGGTGCGCTACCTTATGCAAGGCGTCAAGGAGCAGTTGTTCGTTGGCCTTGTACGTGACCCTCCACGTACTGTTGCTGATTTTACGAAAGTAACAAGCATCGAGCGTGCCTTGACTCAGCGATTTGTACATTTTGATCGCTCTGCGAACATCGCTGCCATAGACTTCCGCTTGCCAATGGCTGGAAATGACAGGGAAACCCTTCGCGAACTTATCCGAAGCATCGTGCGCGAAGAGCTTCAAAAGCTACCCTCTCTCGAACAACATCCACGTGTTGGGGGCATCTCGGATATGGCGCGCGAAGAGCTCCGCCAAGCAGTGCCATCAGTACCGTCACCCCAGCCGCCTGCGTCACAGATCATGACGTACAGCGACGTGTTACGTACCCCTGCGCCTGAACAATTGGCACCCTGCAACCCTGCTCCTCCCGCACGTCCTCCACCCCAATATACAGTTTCGACTGGTGTGCCTGAAGCTCGACCACCCGTTCGCAAAGCACACGCGTGGCGCACACAGAACAATCTGCCTTTGTGCTTCCACTGCGGCGAAGCCGGTCACGGTCTGCGCCACTGCCCGTACCGTCGGATGGGCTTGCGCGGATTTTCCCCGGATGCCCTTCGGCCGCGCTATGGCGAACGACCTCGGGACATGGACCAATACCTCAGCGTCCACATCCCACCTGCGTCCCTCCAGCGACGCCAGTCCAGGTCACCACCGCCGAGACAGGTTTCAACTAGCCGCCGTTCTTTCCTCAGGCTGTCCGCACCGGGAAAACTGAAGACGGCGATCCTCGGGGGTAGGGCCGCCGTCGATGGGCACTACGACCAACATCCTCCGCTCACCGATTCGATCACACATACCGACCTCCGACCCTTCGCTGCGATCAACAATCCGACCACTTTTCGATGATCGCCTAAGCTTTCCTCCGACGCCCCCAATCGACGCACCGCAAGAACAACGAGTCCGATGACCTCCCGACGATCACAGAAGCTTACCTTCGACGCCGTAATTCGATTCAACGAACGACCCGTCAGCCCGACGATCCCTGACACGCCGCACTTTGTCGACGGTGAGCTACATTCCGCCGAGATACCGATCGTCGTTGATAACCACAACACGACTGCCCTTGTAGATACCGGCGCTGATTTTTGCGTTATGCGCCATGGCCTTGCTACCATTCTGCGAAAAGTTTGACTTCTAGGCACGGAGCCCCGATAAGGACAGCCGGAAGGCACGTGGTAACGCCGCTCGGAGTGTGCACCGCTCGCGTCGAGATTCACCACGAAACTTTCTCGTGCTGCTTTGTTGTGTTAGCAGAGTGCTCCAAGGACCTGATTCTCGGCCTTGATTTTCTTAGAGAAAATGATGCAATCATCGACCTCCGTGACTTCATGGTGACGTTTTCCACTCACCGCGCAATTTCCGACGAGTACAGACAGCACAGCGGCGACTACACAGACAGGCCAGTTTTCCGAGTGTGCGACGACCATGTCACTCTACCTCCACGCACCAGCGTGTTTGTTACAGTGCAGTGCGACAACCCCCCCGCCTTTCAAGGCCTCGCGGAAACGAACGTGAATTTATTGTTGAGCCTACAAGTCTGCGTGGCTCGGGGGGTCTTCACCTTTAAAAGTCAACGAACTGAACTGCTTTTAACGAACTTTAGTGCCGAATACCGCCATTTACCGCAAGGTACAGCTATCGCTTATTTTGACGAAGTCAGTGCGCCATCCGCCCATTGCGCCCTTTCGCTGGCCAACGAGAACCCTCCAGAGAGCACAGGACATACTTTTCAAACTGACGTGAGTCCAGCTTTGTCTCTTACCCAGAAATGCCGCCTTGAAGCAATTCTGGACACTTACCGTGACTGCTTTGCCGTCCCTTCCAAAGTGAAACAGACGTCAGTAACCAAACATCGAATTATAGTTGATCCCACCGAGCGCCCTATCCGCCAACACCCCTACCGAGTATCGCCGAATGAACGAGAGGCTATTCGGGTGCAAGTTGATGAAATGCTCCGCGACGATGTGATCCAGCCGTCCACAAGCCCATGGGCGTCACCAGTTGTGCTGGTCGCTAAAAAGGACGGAGCACTCAGATTCTTCGTCGACTATAGAAGGCTTAACAAAATTACGAAAAAGGACGTCTTCCCATTGCCTCGAATAGATGACTCGTTCGACCGACTTCGCCACGCCCGATACTTTTCATCGCTCGATCTACGCAGCGGGTACTAGCAGATCCAAGTCGACGAACGTGATCGAGAGAAGACCGCATTCATTACTCCTGACGGACTGTACGATTTTAAGGTGCTTTCATTCGGTTTGTGTTCCGCTCCCGCAACCTTTCAAAGAATGATGGACACTGTCCTAGCCGGCCTGAAATGGCAGACGTGCCTGTCTACCTTGACGACGTTGTCATTTTCTCTGTGACCTACGAAGAGCACCTGAAACGATTGACGGCCGTGCTAAATGCCATCCGAGGGGCCGGACTCTCGTTAAAACATGAAAAATGCCACTTTGCATTCCAACAGCTCAAGTTCCTGGATCACATCGTAAGTGCTGAGGGAATTAGCCCTGATCCAGAAAAGACGGCTGCCGTAGCTGCTTTCCCGACCCCCCCTGATAAAAGTTCCGTACGTCGGTTTTTGGGCCTCTGTGCAGATTACAGACGATTTGTGCACGACTTCTCTCGAATAGCGGAACCATTAACTCGTCTAACAAAGGACGACCAGCCTTTGATCTGGGCCGACGAGCAGCAAAGGGCCTTCGAGGAGCTTCGCAAGCGCCTTCAAACAACGCCCACACTTGGCCACTTCGACGAGGAGGCCGACACAGAATTGCATGCCGTCGCCAGTAACGTTGGCCTCTGCGCAGTTCTCGTTCAGGGGAAAGAAGGCGTTGAACAGGTGATTGCTTACGCCAGCCGCACCCTGTCTCGTTCCGAACGGAATTATTCTACTACCGAAAAGGAGTGCCTTGCAGTTGTGTGGGCGGTAACAAATTTCGCCCGTATTTGTATGGTCGGCCATTTAGAGTTGTCAGCGACCACCACTCACTCTGCTGGTTAGCGAACCTTAAAGATCCTTCAGGCAGGCTAGCCCGCTGGAGTCTCCGCTTACAGGAGCTCGATGTCACTATTGTGTACAAGTCCGGCAAGAAACACAGTGACGCTGACTGCCTATCCCGAGACCCTATCCCGTGTCCTTCAAGTGAAACAGATGACTCCGTCTTTCTCGGCGCTCTCTCGACGTCAGATCTCGCTCAACAGCAGCGAGACGACACCGAACTGCGGCCCCTCATCGATTACCTCGAAGGAACCGCCTCATCGCCGCCTCGCCTTTTCACGCGTGGCCTGTTATCGTTCTGCTTGCGTGACGGCGTCCTCTATAAGAAAAACTACGCTTCCACAGACATTCAGTATCTGCTGGTTGTCCCAACGCCGCTCCGTACCAACGTTTTGCAGGCATGCCACGACGAGATTTCTGCCGGACATCTCGGTTTTTCGAGCACCTTGGCACGAGTACGACAACAGTACTAATGGCCCAAGCTTGCCGCTACGGTTCAGCGCTATGTTAGGACGTGCCGTGATTGCCAACGTCGGAAGACACCACCTATCAAGCCGGCCGGCCTGCTGCAGCCTACTGTTCCTCCGCGACTACCTTTTCACCAAGTCGGTATAGACTTGCTCGGGCCATTTCCTACGTCATCATTGGGCAACAGGTACATTATAGTCGCCACAGATTATCTAACCCGCTATTGTGAGACGAAAGGTCTTCCCAGCGGCACGTCTACTGATATTGCAAACTTTTTCATCTTTAATCTAGTCCTTCGTCACGGTTCCCCTGCGATCGTTTTAACTGACAGAGGCACGGCATTTACTTCAGCTCCAACCCAGGAAGTGATGCGGCTCAGTGGCACTTGTCATGGCAGAACAACAGCTTACCACCCTCAGACGAATGGCCTTACTGAGCGACTCAATAAGACCATCGCCGATATGCTTTCTACGTACGTCGACGAAGATCATAACAACTAGGACCAGATACTGCAGTATGCAACATTTGCTTATAACACCGCAGTCCAGGAAATGACCCGCTTTACACCGTTTCGTTTAGTGTACGGTCGCGAAGCTGTCACCATGCTGGACGCAATGCTACTGCCACATGTTGCCAACCCATCGATTGCCGGTGCCGACCAATTCGTCCAGCATGCCGAGGCCGCTCGGCAGCTGGCTAGACTGAGAGTCCGGACACAGCAAGTTAAAGATGCTCGCCGGTATAACCTTCGTCACAGGGAGGTAATTTACAACCCTGGCGATCAGGTTTGGGTGTGGACACCTCTTCGCCAGCGGGGCCGCTCCGAGAAGCTTCTGCGCCGCTACTTCGGCCCGTACGAAGTACAACGCAAAGTCAGCGACGTCACCTACGAAGTGACCCCGCAAGGAACTGTTCGCTCATCCCGACGGCAAGCACAATCGGAAGTCGTACATGTCGCCAGGATGAAGCCCTTCTACTCCCGCTAGGTCAAGCTACATGTGTTTTTTTTTTCTTTGCTTCCTCTAACTACTTGATGTGAACGCGCATCCTCGCCGACTACGGTTATCCTCGACCTCGCCACTCGGCATGAGGACGATGCCTTTCCCACCGGGAGGGGCAATGCCGCAATGTTATCTTACTGGCGCCGCCATGTGGCGAGCTTGGGAGACTGGCACGCGCTCGTCTTCTTCGCTCTCGGTGCTCGCCCGCCAGTAGGTTCCGTGCCTGATCTTGCCGGTACTTTTACTTAGTTGTAAGTAAACCTGCTGAACCAGTTTCACTGGCTTCTGTGACAATATCTTTTAAGCTAAACATTTCGAAGAGCATTGAAGACAAAAAATAATTAAACTGGACCAAGGTATTCTATTGACAGCCTTAATATTGTTAATCCAATGTTGGCGTTTAAAATTAAGAAAAACTGATTACTGAGTTTAATAAATAATGTCCTTATTACTGTAATTTATAGTCTACACAGTATCCGCCTTTATATAGAGCCAGCATTCACGCACTACACAGACCTATATCTCACAAGATTTAAACTAACGATATGCGAAGAGAGAAAACACCAGGTAGTAGTTCGGTCACCTTTGAAAAGGTTTCCTAGAAGGAAGTAACAAATTAAAAAACACGACTGATGAAAGCGTATTGCCAAAGAAATATTTCGTTCATTGCCCGTAGCTATTTCAGCATCTTCTGGATTTGGCTGGCATTAAATGTTTGGTTTTCCTGTACAGTGGGGAGCGCGTAATCACGGCGATGTAGGAATGACGTCATCTATGCAGTCTAAAATGACAAATGTAATTAAATGCGCATTGATTTCATTCAGGATTGCTGCCTGATCCTTGATATATATAGCACACATGAAGCCACCTACTATGTTTACAGAGTTCAATAGATGCTTCATAATTAATGGGTAACTATATTTATACATAAAATTTTGTTAGCAAATGATTCAAAATAGTACCTTAACTGACTAAAATTGCAAAACTGAACATGATTTTAAATGACCGCGGTTGTTCCCCACCTTCCACATATATTTTTCTACTGTGCATTAGGAAAGCTTCTTATAGACCTTTGCAACGAGAGCCTCCTAGACGTCACCATATTGTTCGCTGGGCTTTTGTGTGCGCCTGACGTCAACACGGTGAAGGCGGCAGCGTAACCGGTTTGCAACAGTCCAGAGAGGAGGCCTTTGCGCAACCTCCTCGCCCGATGAAAAGGTCTATAGGCACCTCCCTCCAAAGAGCAAGCATTGAATAAGAATCTGGAAGGAAGTGAAAAGTCTAACATGGTTAAGGAAACGGAAAGAAAAACGAAGCGGAGCTTATCTCTGCCACATAATAAGTACACAAAGAACGCGCACAGCCGAAGTGTCAGTATGGCGCTTCTCGCCTCATTACACCTCGTTATGCAAGCTAAAATAAGGTATTTACAGTCAAATTCTTATGTTGAGAAGCGAGAATTCAGAGGTGTACAAAAAAAGTTTAAACAAATATTTAAATATATAGTGTGGTTTCAAATCAAGGCAATTAAAGGCACCTGCACATCTCGTTCTGCCTAGTGAGTCAGGCTTGCCGTCTTCTCAGCTTCCTGTGCAGTGTTCAACAGCGGCTCGATGTGGTGGTACATTTTTGTGAGGATTTTGAACTCAATATTCTAATATAGAAATGGAAGCTAATTGTTTTCACTGCCTTTACCAAAAGATTGTGAAGCAAATTATGTGTATAAAAACTTCAGTATTCATAACAAGTTCGATCATCGCTTAATTACTTGAAATAATAGACATTTGGGAATAACAATACATGAACTTTGCGATGACATATGAACCTGTCTGGTATAAGTTGCAGTTGATGCGATAAAATAGGATGTTGCACAAAGTGTGACAAAAAACAGGACAATGAAAGAAACACGAAAAAGCTTTGAATAAATAGTTCATATCACGTATTATTAATTACTCTCGTGGATTCCTTTTCATTTTCCTCATCTGTTTTATGTATCTTATCTGCAATTTTCACGAATTGCTTCTATTTTAGTTTCTCGCCCACTATTTACTGCGACTACTATTTATGTCATCTGCCCACCTCTTCCACTTCTTCCTTGTTCTCATTTTTCTAGAGTAGTTTATAAGACCCGTTCCCGCAATATTTTCATTATTTAGTGATGTTTGTCTCTTTGCTAGGTTGTGATTGCTTCTATACCAATTTTGTTATTTTATCAATTTTTGGTCCTCTCGTTCTAAGCAATTTTTTTTCTCAGTATATACTCATTCTCAACTCATAGACATAGTACATTTCAGAACATCTCCAGCCGAGCTCAAATCTTCTTAACATGATGTTCACCGTACCTAACTCGCTAATCATACTGCTGCCCCATGCTGCTTTGCGCTTCTCAAACTGGCTCTGCATGGTTTTATATTAAAATCCTTCCCAATTCACATATTTCACAAGCAACTCGTCGGTGTATCTTTTGGGGAAAATCCCTGTTGAAATATCCAATTGGTGTGGACGCATTTCCCTGACGCATACATATCCTCTGGTGAAAGTGCTGGACAGAGCTTTGTGTTTTCCTTCAATCTTCCTTATTTTCTTTGCTTTATTTAACTTCTTTCTCTGTTTTTCTTTTGTAAACCAAGTAGAAACGGCGTTTTAGATTTAGTGCTGATGACGCAGTCACGAAATATGCATTTGAACTTTTTATTGCATTTGCAGCAACAATTTCTTGCACTGCAGGTAGGCCTTAGAACTGAAAAACTCTGAATTGCAAAAGAAGGCCATATACGGTTATACTCCAGCAAATGTTGCCTGCATTACCGACAAACATTTATAATGGTCTGAAGAATTCTTGAGCACAATCTCGTGTCGTGATAGCACTGGAAGGTATCAGATTGTCCAGAACCAGTTCATTAAAATCAAAGACCAACATATTTCAAAAATATTTATTACGGTTACTAACGCTCACTTCACATGTGAAGCAATGCATCAATAAACAGCGTGTGTAATCTAAACCAAAACTAAGAGCCTTGTATAATGATTGGAAGCTTTACAGGGATCACCAGAAATATGCGAGAGAAATTGAAATGTCTACAGAGACATGCTTAAAGCGAAAGCCTTTAATGGCTCATTGATGTCGACAGAAGGGGTCAGCAGAGGTGTCACAACTTCGAGAGCGAGAGTTAAAAATAAATTAATCCACCTTCTCTACACCAGGAATCTAACCTCAATCTATTGACTTACCAGCCAGCGTGGAGCCCAGTGCTTAACCCACTGCACCACTCCCCGATTGTTTTTCTTTATTGCCTGGCTTTGGCACACGACATAACACGAAATGAAACTCTGATCAAAACATAAAAAATGACACGCAAGGTCTTTGCCCAACGCACCCAGGCTGCATAGTTTCTTTTCACTTCTATTTCAAAGCCAATTTGTAATCCCAGGGGATCACAACTTGTTAAGAACTGAACTCAGGAGCTCGGCTTTACTTTGTACGGAATGAAAGCTGCAGAAATGGTACGAATTCTCTGCTACCAGAAGCGGAACATGCAGCCTGGTTACTTTTGGCAAAGATGGTATATGAATGAATTTTATGATTAGCCACTGTTCGACTGACCTCGTCACTTTAAACTCGCGCAGTGACCACAAAGGTTCTAACGTTGTGAGCGATTCGGGAGGTCCTGCAGCCACTTTTTAATTACAGTAAACCACTCCGCACTGTCTCGGAAATAAATTCGAACAAGTCATTGCTGTAACAGTTGTAGCCTGCCATTCTGGAGCGTCATATGCAGTGGAGGCCCATATGCATAAATATGTGACATGAAACCCCATGATCATTATTTATCGAATGCCGTGTGAGTCAATGGGAAATCTTTTTTCATGGTCCGCTGAAATACAACCCAAAAATATACCCCTTTCCGACAATGTAATAAACATGATCTATTGTTTCCTGCTGCTTACAGATTTAACAATAGGTTTCCCGCACCAAAAAAGCCCCTGCCCTCCAAAAACATCTGTACTGGTATTGTCTCAGTATGTAACTTGAAAAAAGGTTTTAGCTCCAGCCGGAACTTGCATTTTCTTTACTCTAATACCAGGAATCGAACCCCACCGAACAAAGAAACGAAGGCTGCGTTGAGATAGCATAGAGCGTATAGAAAGGAAAAGCGATATCAAACAAGCTTTTCTGACCCAGCTGCTTCTCCAGGCAAGAGAACTTTTAAATTTGAACACAGCAAACATTTTAGCGCTAAACTTATCCATTTCCATCGTCTGCACCTAATTTAGATGGGACAAAAATCTAGTTAAATCACAAACGCTGACCTGGAACATAGTCGAATCACATGCGCGGGGCTGGCATTCTTCGAGAAACATCTAGACATATCTTGCACGAGAAAGAAAATAATGAAGCCGTGTATCACAACTACGATAGTGTACAAAGTGTACATAATCTATCCGTGTGCTAAAATCACAGCGAGAAGGAAGCATGCCGGTAGCTCTTAAAAAAAGGTAAATAGAATAGAAAGGTTCGGGGCAGTATTAATGGTTAGGTGAGGTTTAGTTTGTGGGGAGCAACGTCAACAAAGCGACTCAGGCTATGAGAGATGCCGTAGTGGAGGTCTCCGGAAATCTAGACCTTATGGGATTCTTTACCGTTCACTGACGGAGCACAGCACATGGGCGCCTTGCTTTTCGCCTTCATCAAAAACCGGACGACGAGTCCGGGATTCGATCCCGCTTCCTTGGGAACAGTAATCACGCCGTAATCGCAGCGCCAACAGTGGCTCTGTTTCAATTGTGGAGTGACTTGATTACTCTGATCGAGGTAGTGTATAGCATGTTGTTTTTAGTACAGCTCTCTACGATTTTTCCTGCAGCTAAAGTGATGGCATAACGTTCGACTGTAAACACTGATGCAGATTCAGCCAGCCCACCTTTTGCGTTTTTTTTCTACAAAACCCCAACAAAAGAAAGCTGTCTTCGTATACTCTGTCTAAAATGCTCAGGAAATGTATTTACTGTAAAGAAGAAGTTCAGATTAGGTGGGCATATCGCCGAGAAAGAGGAAGGGGAAGTGATTTTGCGGACTAGCTGACTGCATGGGTATGTGCCATAAGTTATTTGGACAACAACAACAACAACAGCTGACTGCAAGCTAGGCCACCCCCGCTCGGTCCTGCTCGCTACCAGTGTCCGCTACCAGTGCCTGGATCCCCGCTTAACACTTGGTGGAGGTTGCGGGATTTCTCCTCCATTTCCTCGCCCTGGAGTTCCGCAGCCGCCGAATTCCTACCTCAATGACTGACTCCAGCAACACCACCGGCCCCGCTACCTCGGCCCCTTTTATTCCATTTTCCGGGGCGCTTCGCCAACGGGAGCCGCCGGTCTTCAGCGGCACCGACGATCAGGACGTGGAGGACTCGCTTTAGTCGTATGAACGCGTAAGCACCCACAATAAGTGGGATGACATCTTGAAGCCTAACAACGTGATATTCCACCTCACGCAAGTCGCAAAGTTGTGGTTCACAAACCACGAGGCTTACATTCCAACTTGGGCCTCGTTTAAATCTCACTTTGTGGATGTCTTCGGTCACCCTGCGGTCCGCAAGCTTCGCGCTGAACACCGTCTGCGCGAGCGGGTGTAGCAGACAGGCGAAGCCTTCACAAGCTACATCGAAGACGTTTTAGATTTGTGCCATCGTGTAAATGCATCGATGAGTGAAGCTCAGAAGATTCCCACATCATGATGGGCATCCATGAAGGCGTATTCGATATCCTCATGTCCAAAGAGCCCCGCACTGTAAGTGATGTTGTCACGATGTGTAAAAGCTACGACGAACTTCGTCGCCAACGCATCGTCCCTCGACAACCTGAAGGCACAATCGCGGCTATGTCTGATGGCACTGTCAGCTCTGCACTTATCCAGGAAATCAGACTTCGTACGGGAAGAAGTTGCCCGGCAATTATCATTAATTTCAAACGTTCCGCAATCCAGCTCACACCTCGCTTCGAACATACGCCAGGTTATTCAGGAACATGTTGCCGAAGCACTTCCGCCCCCTCGACAACCACCTCTTCATGCCGCTCCACTCACAGCTCCGCTCATTCATGCCGACGCTGTCCCGACGCCCGGACCCAGTCCACTGTCTTATGCTGAGGTTGCCGCGAGACCACCCCCTTCTGCGCCTTTTCCATCCTACGGTTCGCCTCAGCGGGCATTTTTCACTCAGCGTCGTGCGCCACCTATTCTACGCCCTTGGCGCACAGCTGACAATCGACCGATTTGCTTTGCATGTGGTCTCCCTAGCCATGTTGCACGCCTGTGCCGCCGTCGACCGGCACCGTACGCTTTCGATCAGAGCCCGGTCAACTACGCGCAGCCGCCGTCCCCTCTCCGTGCGCCCCTTCAGCCCTCGTCTCACTTTGGCCACTTCTCGCATGACAACCGCCCAACCTATAACAACCGCTCAACCTCTCCGCGCCGTCGCCCTCCGTTGCCGATGCGCCGCCGTTCTACCTCGCCAATGCCGGAAAACCACTAGACGCAGTTCCGCAGGCAAGAACTGCGCTTTCGTCGAACAGTGAAAGTCCTGCTTCGCCACCGAACTATTTAATAGAAGTTACCATTGAAAATGTTTGTACTCTTGCGCTTGTAGATACTGGTGCTGCTGTGTCGGTTATTGACGTTAGACTGTGCCGCTTGTTACGAAAAGTTGTTCTGCCATATTCTGGGGTTTCTTTGCGCACCGCCACTGCTGAGCACATCAAACAGCTCGGTACTTGCAAGGCTCGAGTCACCATTCAGGACGTTCTCTACGTCATCAGTTTTATTGTTCTTCGTGACTGCTCTCATGGCATTATTTTAGTGTGGGACTTCTTGTGTCGCAATAGCACCGTAATTTATTGCGCTCGTGCCGAAGTAGAGCTTTCACTGCTGTGTACCGCACCGACCACTGTTGGCGTTCTTGGGGAAGCCAAATGCCACGTTGCGGATGCTACTGATATCCCGCCTTTATCTGCCGCTATTGTGCCTATAAACTGTGCCTCTCTTCATGACTGTACAGTGCTCTTCACCCCATCTTCCCTTTTCGTCGCACGACGCTGTCTTCTCCTGCCCTTCGCCGTCCTGAGTGTACGAAGCAGCCGCACCGAACTAGCCATTACTAATGATTCGTTCTACCCACTCACGTTGCAATGTGGCGAGTGCATTGGGCATGCCGACCCTGTTCGTTCAGAAAATTTTGTAACCGTCCCGCCGCTTCTCTCCGCCTGTGCCGACACAATCTCCAGCAGCATAAGTGCCATTAGCCCACCTCGTTCGTCGTCTCCTCCATCGCCTCTTGCTGCCTTTGACAAAGCCATCGACAGTGCTCTCGCTGCAGATCAACGCGCCAAACTCTTTGACTTGCTGAACCGATTCCGAACTTCCTTCGACATCCAGCAGCCATCCTTGGTTCGGACATCGACTGTTGCCCGCCACATCTATACTGGTACGCACGCCCCGTTACGCCAACGTCCTTACCGTGTATCAGCATCAGAGCGCTGCATTATTGATGAACAAGTCGATGAGATGCTCCGTAGAGGTGTTATTAAGCCTTCCAGTAGCCCTTGGTCGTCCCTGGTCGTTTTAGTCAAGAAGAAAGACGGGTCTATTCGATTCTGTGTGGACTACCGCCGAATTAATGCGATCACACGAAAGGACGTCTATCCGCTGCCACGCATAGACGACGCGCTGGACACTCTGCATGGTGCGGAATTTTTCTCTTCAGTCGGTTTACGATCTGGCTACTGGCAAGTACCAATGGCTGCAGGAAGACGATCGTCCCAAGAAAGCTTTTGTCACTCCCGACGGGTTCTATGAGTTCAACGTCATGCCGTTTGGCCTGTGTGACGCGCCCGCCACCTTTGAACGCATGATGGACAATATTCTCCGCGGTTTGAAGTGGCACACATGTCTCTGCTACTTGGATGACATCGTCGTATTTTCATCCGACTTCGCGACCCACCTAACTTTCCTTGAAACTGTCTTGCAATGTCTTAGCGACGCTGGTCTGCAGCTCAATCTGAAAAAGTGCCATTTCGCCGCTCGCCAACTTACTATTTTAGGGCATTCAGTGTCCAAGGATGGCATTCTTCCTGATCCATCTAAACTCCGCGCAGTCGCTGAGTTCCCGAAGCCAACATCTATCAAGCAACGGCGCAGCTTCATAGGCTTATGATCCTATTTTAGGCGTTTCGTTCGGAACTTTGCAACCATCATTGCTCCTCTGACGCGACTTCTCAGCGCCCCCAAAGATCTTTCTGCCTGGTCGCCGGCTTGCGATACTGCTTTTACGAAATTGCGCACAATACTTACCTCACCCCCCGTATTGCGCCATTTTGATCCGGCTGCTCCTACCGAAGTGCACACCAATGCCAGCGACGCCAGCCTCGGCGCAGTTCTTGCCCTACGAAAACCCGGTGTTGATGAACACGTTGTGGCGTACGGAAGTCGAACGCTGACCAAGGCCGAGACCAAATACTCGGTGACAGAAAAGGAATGCTTGGCAATTGTTTTGGCGCTTCAGAAATTTCGGCCATACTTGTATGGGCGCGCATTTGATGTTACGGACCACCACGCTTTATGTTGGTTGTCTTCACTAAAAGACCCCACCGGCCGTCTCGCGCGCTGGTCGCTTAGACTACAAGAGTATGATATCCGAGTCATCTATCGTACAGGGCGTAAGCATTCCGACGCAGACGCTTTATCTCGCTCGCCAGTGTCGCCTGACGCTCCGTTGTCCCCTGCCTCCTGCTCCGCCTTGTCTTCCTTGTCTATCGACGACATGCCACCAGAACAGCACAAGGATTCATGGCTTACATCACTAATCGATCTTATAACGAACTCGTCACTTTCACCGGCTCCTCGCGCCCTTCGTCGTCAAGCGCTGCATTTCGCCCTTCGTGACCGTCTTCTCTATCGACGCAACTATATGCCAGATGGCCGTAAGTGGCTGCTCGTCGTACCTCGCCACTTCCGAAGTGATATCTGCGCATCTTACCATAACGATCCGCAGTGTGGCCATGTGGGTGTATTTAAGACTTATGAACGGTTACGACAGCGCTTTTACTGGCGCGGTATGTATACCTTCGTTAGTAAGTATGTGCGTTCGTGCATCGATTGCCAACATCGCAAGCCGCCTCCTCTGCATCAGCCGGCTCCACTACAGCACCTTCCGGTCCCATACCGACCTTTTGATCGTGTTGGCATCGATTTGTATGGACCTCTGCCGTGCACACCTGCAGGAAATCGTTGGATAATCGTGGCCGTCGTTCACCTCACTCGCTATGCGGAGACAGCAGCACTTCAGGATGCCACCGGACCCACTATCGCGTCCTTTCTTCTTCATAATTTCATTCTGCGGCACGGGGCCCCCCGTGAACTTCTAAGTGATCGAGGCAAATCTTTCCTATCCGAGGTTGTCGAAGCGCTCCTACGCGAATGTCAAACCATCCATCGGACAGCCAGCGCGTACCACCCTCAAACCAACGGACTGACAGAGCGCTTCAATCGCACACTAGGTGATATGATGTCCAAGTACATCGCCTCCCATCACTCCGATTGGGACAAGATTCTCCCATTTATAACCTACACCTACAACACCGCCGTTCAAGCAACCACCGGATTCTCGCCATTCTTTCTGCTGTACGGGTGTGAACCTTTGTCTCCACTCGACACCATCCATCCCTACCGTCCCGATATATGAGAGTATACATCGCTTTCAGCAGCTGCCAGGCACGCTGAAGAATGTCACAAACTGGCTCGCTCACTCACTTCGGAAGAGCAAGCCCAGAAACAAGCTCACAGCGACAGCAGCCACTCTGTCCACCAATTTTCTCCCGGTGCTCACGTGTGGCTCTGGGTCCCATCGACACCACCCGGTCTGACCAGCAAGTTTATTTCCAAGTACCACGGACCCTACCTAGTGCTCGAACAGACTTCTCCCTTCAATTACCTAGTTGAACCGCTAGCCGCTTCCACCGACCTTCGCCGCCGTGGGCGTGAGATTGTTCACGTCGACCGTTTGAAGCCTTACTACGATCCCGCATTCCTTTCGTCTCCTTGAGTCTCCAGGATGGCTCCTCTTTTCTGCGGGGGCCAGGTTGTAAAGAAGAAGTTCAGATTAGGTGGGCATATCGCCGAGAAAGAGGAAGAGGAAGCGGTTTTGCGGACTAGCTGACTGCAAGCTAGGCCACCCCCACTCCGGTCATGCTCGCAACCAGTGCCCGCTACCAGTGCCTGGATCCAAGCTTAACACCACATGAAGAGTAAAGACCTCTTCTCGTATATGTGTGCAGCATGGTGAATTGTACTAAGTATGTGGATTTCTTCGCATCTCCATTTAAAGCGGAAGATGCGTGTTCTGATTACATGGAGCTTATTAAAACGTATCCTGAATCAGCATTTTATAACAATTAAATTACAGATATGGTATAGAAGTCCTCAAATGTTTGAATATGTCAGCATGTAGCCATGGTTTTAGTGGTTGAAAACGGTGGTTCGCTAAATTCTACATGCATAATATTCTTAAGCGACACCCTCTTTAAAGCAGTTCAAATACGCAAACGTAAACTTTGTTCTGGATTCGGTTTTTCTCATGACAGTCTCGCTGAGTATACACATTTCATCAATAGCGCTCTCCAGAATGTAATTAACACCGCTTCTTGGGAATGTTGGTGCATATTTAAATTGATGAAAACCTGCGCCACGCGGAACACACCACAAGAAAGGATACGAGACACTCCCGTCTTCTTTCTTGGGCTGTGTTTTGTTCGCCACAGCCTTTCACTAATTCAAAATATCCTAGAATGTAAATTAGTAAAATGAACTATCTATCTCTCTCCCAGCACTTGAGTGGAAGGAAGTTTAGTATATTCCGATATCTGAAGCTTTATTTTCGGTGAGTTGATATCAGTCAGTAAGGTCACATTTTTAAGGTCGGGCCTGGAAAATTTAATTCCTCTTTTACCGCTAAAAAGGTTTCGGATTTACAGGGTAGCATACTTTCAGGAACTTCTTCACTGCGGAAAGGTAAAACAATTTTCAGGACTAGAAAAAAATGTTTATTGTTATATTGCATATGACGGGGAGAGCCACCGAGAGATTCATGAAGTAGATTTTAAACACGATACCATCTGATATCGAGACTTGTTAAAGGAGTAATGCACCATACGTGCGTATTAAGCTTATTTCATTCGTGTCTGTGATGCAGTACATTTTCGAATCTAGAATCAATGAATGAAGCCGCTGATCTGTAAAGTGCAACTACTGGTTCCAAAGGGATCAAAGGGATTAAAATAAATACTCAAAAGTTGTGGAACGCAAATTTACGTTGTTCCTCCAGGTGTAGCTGACGTAAACTACTCAAAGCCAGTCGTCATGTTTAGCTCATTACTTACGCCCGAAAAATGAACAAGGGCTTAGGTTCATTCGACTACATTATTTTTAGTCAGCCCTACAGGCGTTTTGGAGTCAGAAGCAACACAATAAATGCAGACAAATGACTAAAATACATTCGAAGGGAAATGATACCAGGTGCTCTTTGTTGTTTCGACCTCTAGATTTTTTTTGTGCTCGAAAAGTTATTTTTTCCACACATCATTGAAAACGCGTGCATTGACATGGCACAGCAATTCCGACTTTTTTTTCTAATGAAGAAAAAGAAAATCACGAGGAAATACACGTTGCCTTTGCTGAACGTTGAAATTTACATTTATTAGGTGCAATAACTTTAAAAAGTGGCATATGGCTGTATTGGTTTGAGACTACCTGCTTTTAATGCCAAAACATAGGTGTTTGTTGGCTGAAATGAAGTGTACAGGCTGAAGTTCTGCAAAGTACATGGTAAATACTTTTTTTTTGCATGATTGCCATAGGTTTTTTCTCCACTACTTTTCCCTGTCAACAGAAACTAATTAACTGGGTGAGTCGTGGAGCCTATAGGCCTGCACAATAAAAACAGTGATCATTATAATCGTCACACTTAAACCATTAGTCTTTATACCTAGGTAATCTCAAAATAAAGCCATTCAGGTATGTCTTTATTCTCATCACGTCAATAATGGCCGACATTTTTAACCTGGCTTTGCAAATAGGAGCTTTTCCCGACGAGATAACGACATGCTAAAATTACTGTTGTTTACAAAAACGGTGAGAAAAACCTGCCTATATTTCTGGTATTTCCGAAATCACTTGAAATTGTTATTGACTATCGTGTAACAAATTTCAATGAAAGAAAATATTGTTCTAATATATCGACAATTTGGTTTCCGAAAAATATGTCGAACTAATGCGCAGTGTGGTAATGTAAGAAAGGTTTTAGAAAACTTCGACGACAATTTGAACTCTGTGGCATTCTTCTGTATTTTAGAAAAGCATTTGATTTTGTCTATGATAACTTATACTTCTATGTCAGCAGCAATCATATGGTATTTTTGGAGTACCATTGGTATTCCTGAAATCTTAAATTACGAATCGACAATAATGCATTTGTGCACACAATAAATCTCCCTTTGTTCCTAAACAACAGTGAAGTATACCAAGGAAGTGTAGATATCAGGTGCGCGAGGTAATCGAGGACGCTATTTTGGCTTGACCCAGAAAAGAAGATCACCAGCAAAAAAAGACATATATTACGCAAAATTTGGGAAACACTTCTATTACTGTTTATTTTCACAATCATTTGAAGAATCTGCCACCTGTAGAAATAACCGATTCAATTCGGCAGCGAAAACGGTTGCATGCACGAATAAGGCAGTCCTTACAGAACCTGTCCATTTGAGTCACGAATGGCGCCCTTGAGAGAGTTTTTTGTAATGTCTCCTTTTGTTGGCCTTGCTCTCAACAACGCCCGAGACATACTAGTAGAGTGAATTTAAATCTGCGGAACAAAGAGGCCACAAGTTCGGAATGATGTAGGCATGGAAGGTGTCTGCCAGCCACTTATGAATGACGCAGCTAGGTGGCGTAGGCCGGAGCCAAATCTTGCTGAAAGACGTAAGGTGTTCATTTCGAGACAGGATAAGTCGAGGGCTTCACAACGGTGGCAATTACCTCCACGTTCGCGGCCGCATTACCGCGGAGTCCTTCTGCAAATGAGTCTGGAAGCATTACGCCTCCCCCATAGCTGACAGCTGCTAGCATTATCACATCGGACGGAAATTTTATATGTATCACTGTAGGCACCTCATGAGCTGTTGCGCAAAGACATCTGTCGTTTATGGTGTTGGTTAAAGTTCTTGTCAATTAAAAAAAAAAAGCAAAGTACTCCCAGGCTCCTAAAGTCTCTTCAGCTGTCCAAGCAAGTGCTTGCACCGGAGCAGAAAATTATTTCTGCCGAGTTTTAATGGACAAAAATTGCCTCTTCCTTCTGACATAGAAATGGTACCTGAAGTCCTCCATCACCAACAAACCTGACAGTTGGCTCTCCGACTTGAAGCTGCTGTTGACTTACAGTTGACAGTAGACTCTCCTACTTGGGCACCTTACCAACTGCCCCTACTCTCCATATTCTGCAAACTTAATTTTCTGTTACAAAACAAAAACATTGCCAGCGCTGCGCAAAGCTGCTACCTGCAATATGCGTCCCTAAAGGGCTATTTTTAGCTCTTGGGTAAGGCTACTGGGCATAGCATGCATATTGAACTACTGTTTTATATGCAAGACGAGATCATATAAATAGGAAGGTTGCAGATTTCAGACACTTTACTTGTATATAATATGACAGTACGCCACTGCGGTTTTTGTAGAAAATAAACATGACGTAAATAAATAACAGAGCCATATTCATGACAAGAATAAAGTACTCGACTTTTTACTATTTCACCTCAGAAAGTGCAGCTATGCCATAAGGCAATCAAGCCAACACCGAAGGTGTGCCTTTTTCACATTTTCTCATATGGATCGCCAAAACTATGCTCGCGAAATAGTGCTGACATTGCTTTCCCCCAGCACATAATTATAAAATACCGCCCATCGCACTTTTCAAACCTAATATGCAAATACATCTGTTTATTGGATGAAGCTGAGTAGCCATTCACGCCATGGTGCTGTGCTCGCGATAGCAGTTTTGCCAGTTCTTTGCAGAAGAGGCAACCCTGTTTTGTAATTATTATTTCAGAAAGAAAAAATCAAACCGCAGCTGAACGTGAATTTTTCGGCTTTCTCTTTTGGACCATAATTTTTTCCCGTCTTATCATAAATATTTCCGATTTTTATTTTAAATTAACAAGTTTTTTATCAGTAAACACACACTGAGAGTACGGAAATGTCCTTGGCAGCTTTAGCGCCTAAATAACACGATCTGCCGGGATAGTTGGTTGCGAGCGCGCACACAGGGAGGAAAAAATAAGATAGGACAGAGGCGCTGTGCTATCCCCTATCTCCTTCGTTCCTAATTCCTTCTTCCTATCTCCATTTTTTCCTTACTGTGTGCGCGCTGCTGATACAAAAGGTTTAGCGGGACAGTTTTCAATTGGCGCTTCCTCAGAGATAAGCGTCAGCGACTCCAGTCAACGCGGAAGTGATGCGAAGCAGCAGCTGCACCCATTTATCTCGCGACAACCGCAAAGCCATTCACTGTGGTTAGCAGCGCATAACGCGCGCATCTGGCAGCGCTTCATCAAACATCAAATGTGACCGCGGGACTCGTGGTGGAGTGGGAGCAGAGCACACTGCCATATATTTTAAACCATATCGTGTTTCGTTTTTGAAAAGTAAAACGGGCAATATCCTATGGCATCCTCGTCGGCACCACTTCGAACTTGTCACGTGGACCGCATTACATTATTTTTCTTATAGGAAGCTATATTGAGCAAGGTCACTCTATGTGAAACGGCCCATGCTCTAACTACACTAACAGTCATTTTTCTGAATAGTTAGGCGATATTTTTAGTGAGACGAAGAGAGGATAACCGATGGTCGCTTAGGGTAAAGAACTCGATTACAAGGGAAGGAAAGCTTAGCAGGGGCGGCAGAAAGGTAGGTGGGCCGTTGAGGTAAAGTAGTTCGCAGGGGGCAAGTGGATGCAGCTAGAAAAGGACCGGGATAATTGGAGGAATATGGGAGAAACCTCCACCCTGCAGTGCATATAATAAGGCTGATAATGATGATGATGAGTGTCTGGCGAATAATTGCGCTGCACATGCTACAAACGTTTGTTGGTCTTAGCGTATCAGGGTAGCGCCTAGAGAATGTGTTTCGATGGGTGCAACATAAGAGCGGCAGTATAAGAAAACAGATAACGAGGGAAAGATGGGATTGTTGTTATTGCGCTTTGCGGTTAACGCAATATTTATATCGGCCTCTAAATGCTTTTTTTATCTTGCGCGGTAATCCTACATTTTGTCGATTGTAAATGTTCCTTCCAGACAGATTCCTTCCTCCTCATACAGTCGTCCCTTTGTGTGACATTTCGCTGCAGGCGCCGATTGCATCGCCACTTTAATAGCGACGTGGACTAAAAAAAAAATATCTTAAATTTGAATCTGTTCGCTTGACAAGGACCTCATGAGAAGCATGCTAGGCAGAATAAATAAACCAGGCCGGATTTCCCTCGGCATGCAAGCCTTTCCTTGCGGCGAGCGTTTGTTAATGCTGCGTTGTGTGTCTTCCTTCAATAGCGTGATTCGTTCACGACACAAGGGCCTGTTTGTTGTTATTGGTCCGGCATGAACCGTATTCTTGCAAAAATATGGCGATGAGATGATCTTCATTGCTCTCATTGTGATACGTCATCTATAGGCGATTTTTGTAATCCGCGGGCCGCTTTAAACAACACTCCCTTAAAGCAGGTTCTAGGCAACCTTCCCTCGTAATAAAGCCATTGCGTCCTGCAACATTATTGTATAAGCGACGCGAAGATTACAAACGCAAAAAATGCCGCTGGACATTTGCAAACAAGTTTATGTCAAAATTACCCACGAGACTTGTTCTCCGGGACACGAAATAACCGCTATTTCAATAATAATTCTGCTAATATAGAGAACAGAGATTCATTATGACATCTTTTAACTATTTCCCCCTAAAGTGTGATGGTTCAATAAAATATGGCTTTTGTTATTTGGACAAACTGCACCAAATACTAGTATCTTTTATGAGTCCTTTTGGTATAGAATAAACTGCCTATTCCTCTTCGCTTAGATGTATCTAAAACACAAAATGTACATTTTAAAAGCCTTCTAGCTTGCATGGAAATATATTGAACTCAACTCTGAATAATAATGACTGCCTTTTCTGCATTTTGTGTTATTTGATTTGTTTTTAATTAGGCCAGAACAGCCGGGCAATGTGCTACCTAAAACATTGCGACGGTGCTTCATGGCTGTAATCTGCATCCAGCACGCACTTGTTTGAGCTGTGGATGCTACAGCCTGCTGGCCCAGCTTGTACGTAGCGGACCATAGGCCTGTAGATGACCTAGAAGCCATTGCCGAAGAGGTCGGTTTTCATTAGTGGTTGCAGTCGCGAAAAATCGGCGTTGGCTGACTTCAGTCCAGCCTAACTAGTTGGCCGCACTGACCCGCCTAATGGCCCAGCAACCGTGCCCAATTTGTAGGCGTTCAGTCAGATGTCCCATATTGGGCGTTGGAAAATGGCCGACGTGCGCAGAACCTGGCACTTGGACAACCATGGGTCGTCATTTGTCCGAACATCGTGGGCCAGCCAGGTCGGCTACTTACCAGCGGCTGATGTTCGGCAGTTTTCCAATGCCATCTGTCGGATAGCCACCCTCCAGACCGGCTTACGTGCATCAATAGAGCTTCTTACCCGTAAAGGTGCTTTGGCGCTCAAAACAGCCTATGGCATATATTTATTGAACTAAGCTTTTTCTATCAGAGCACAGCCGGACTTGTGTGCTATGTATTAAAGAAACGGACTGCGCACGAGTATGTGCAGCAACCCGCGTACTGTCTTTAAACAACTATATGTTAGATTCTCTGCATGGGCAATTCTATTTCATCAAAATGCATATTATGTGGTGCGCTTTGCTGAACTTTTCAAAACCGTTTGTGAAGTTGCGACTACGCATTACGTCATAAATCTACCTCCACCGCCGTTCTCACTCTTACACAAATGTTAAATACAGCTCTCCACTAGAATAAAATAGCTGTCATCGTATATCTCAATATAAAAAAGTCCTTCGACAAACGTAACCACCAGATATCACTGACCAAGATTAACAACTATGGGTTCAGGGATAAAATTATGAAATTATTTCATTGCTATCAGAGTGACCGTAACATCATATAGTAATAAAACGTTTACTTCTAGGTCTCAAACTGTTTTAACTGGCGTTCCACAGGGTTCAGTACTTGGGTCCGTACTTCTCTCACTTTACATAAATATTTCCCTGTAATCTTCAAGTAGAGACAACCTTTATTGTATGCCGATGACACCGCCCTCGCGTTTACAGGAGAGAATATGAGTGAAATTCAAGGTAAAATTTCTGCTGAGTTAGAAAATGTTTTTATGTGGTTCACATCTAATCAATTCCCCTTAAATATTAATAAGACGAAGTACACAATTTTTCATTTTAGGAAAAAGAAGTTGAAATATGAAGAACTCAGTATATCATTGCCTGGAACGAAATTTCAAGTCCTCTCGTACAAGTATTTAGGCAAATTTTTTTAATCGGACATGCACTGGAAAACACACATTGCACACCTTTGTTCGAAGTTGGTATACGGATGTTTTATTTTACTTAAGTGTCTTGAATGTTTCGAATACCCCATACTATTCATTCTTTACTTTTCCTTTTATCAAAGTCACCTCTGTTATCGCATAGATTCATGGGGAAACACCTTTACGAATTACTAAGAACCGGTATTGCGTCTAAAAAAACGCGCATTTAGAATTATTTCCTTTTCAGGGAGCTCGCCATGTAGAACGTACCTGTACAAGACTATTTGTGTTCTGCCACTAAATGCACTGTACAAATTCAAATTGCTCGGATTATTCCCAGAATCATAGCAACTAATGATCCACTTCCCATCACTTTGTTTAAAAGTCCGTTACTAAACACAACAGCTGCCACATTCCAAAATTTTAATCTTTCTCCGTGTCAAAACATGTACGGAAAAATCTTCGTAGCATTTAACGGTGATCTTACTTGAAATTCTTTGCCACTAAATATAAAAGAATCCCCTAATTTTACTCCTGCCTGAAAGAGGTTCTTTTTTCAGAAATATTCTTTATGATGTGTAACTGTATATTTATTTTGTAAAAACTATGTATGGTTATAAGCTATTGTGTTATGCATTGTATTTGTTGTTTCATTTGTTCGCGCGCTGCATTGATTTTTTATCCTATGTTGATTATGGACACATTACTAGCCAATGGCTGTGGGTCCCTCAATGTTTGTTTGTATTTTGCAAAATACGCAATAAACAAATAATGAATGAATGAATTACGGTAAAGTAAGGCCAGGCGAATAAAATATTGATTTAAAAGCTTCTCCATGGATTGAAAAACGTTTTCCACTTTCTTCCACCGTGAGCTTATTAGTTGCCGTCTCCTTCAGGAGATCCGTTTAGACGTTAGCACCTTCTATTCCGTGCTAAGCAGGATAGAGGAGAGGAGGAAATGTGTGGTGGGTAGAGGTATATTAGTGGGAGTGGCTTTAACCTGTCATTTCCACTATCATTGTAATGAACATGCAGTATTCCCTAAGGGAATGCCGGTTGCCAGGGTCACAGCCATTCACAAAGGTGGAGACCAGAATAATCTGTCAATATACCGCCCCATTTCTATTTTACCTGCTTTCTCAAAGTGTTTTGGAAAGATCTTATTCACACAACAGATATACGTTTTTGGGACAAATACAAAATAATATCGCCCAGTCAGCATGATTTTAGAAAGTCGTTTTCAACAAAAACTGCAATACTAACACAAAAAGAGCTAATGTTAGAGCCTTTTGAGCACAGACTTCTAACTCTTGGCATAATCGTTGATTTTTCAAAAGCATTCTATCGCGTCAATCATAAACTAAAGTTGGCTAAACTCGAACACTACGGTTTCCTCGGAGAGTTCCTTCATATATCACAGTCCTATTTAAGTTCTCGATCACAAGTAAAAATGAACAATGACTTATCAGATGTCAAGCACGTGGTTTCTGGTGTTCCGCAAGGTAGTATCTTGGGACCATTGCTGTTTCTTATTTACGTCAATGACATTATCCCGTACCAATATTCTGCCAACATTAGTGATTTATGCTGACGACACCAGTTTATTTATCAGAGCTGCCCAATTGGTAGATCTTGAGAAACAAGCTTCAAACTGCCTACAGTCGCTTCTTGCTTTGCTTTTTGTATTGCTTTGTATTGCTTTATTTGTATTGCAGTATTGCTTTTGGTTTGGGGTACCACGGCGTTTAGTAATATTAACCGCTTATACCTCCTTCAAACGAAAGCCGTTCGAAATGTTATGAATGCCCCCCGACTTGGACATACTGAACCAATTTTCAATGAACTTCGAATTATCTGCTTGCCACAATTATACGAAACTTTATTCTTGAGCGGTATGAAATCGGGGTTCACAATAACAACAGCCTGGTGATAATGCTGTCAGGATAGCAAAGCAAAAAGTGAATATACACTACACGAACGACGCCCAATTGGCTTGTACCTAAGATCGGAACAAATTATGGTTACCAAAGGCTGAGCTACACTCTTCCGCAATAATTAAATAAACAGATTGAACAAATGTGTAGATAATGAAAAATCGGTTGTTTCATGTCTGTGCTTGTTTGTAAAATGCCTCTGTAGGGTGCGTCGGCGACGTCAGGCCTTTCTGCTGGCTTTTTGCCGGCGCACCCAACATCATCAACATGTTAAATAAACATTATTCCTATTCTTATTCTTATCATGTTTTGACTAGTCTTCATGTGAATATTGGTTTACATAGGAGTGTTACATCCTTGCGCAAACAGATTTGACCGCTTATATTGAGCGCATTTCTTAAGCTCTGCTTTTCAAGGAACGATGCGACCCTTGGCTAGTCCTTATGATTTACGTTCCCGTTACGCACATTGGCTTGATAATTTTTATTTTATCGGTGCCCCTACATATCACATGGAATCTCACAAGTACGTAGCTCATAGTTCGAGCGGATCTGTTAGCAAACCCAGTCATTGTTTCAACGAAATTTTTCTTTGAATCCGTTCACCAACTTCTACTACGTCAATCTTCAAGCGTCTCAGCACTACCATTCAAACAGCAGGATTTTGCTTACAATGACTGGGTAGGGTATAGCCCCACTGCACTCTGTCCCTAGTACATTTAAACTTCGGATTTTTGAATATCACTGGATAGCATTAAGGATTCTAACGAGCTCGAAGATTCAGTTCACCGGAGAATGTGAGTCGCCACTTCTACATGACCATAGCAGATTGCGGGAAGCTCAGCACATTCTGTGCCCTAGAGGTGCAAGTACCGCATGTAAAAATGTTGGCCCTGAACAACCCTTGGTCTCCTCGCCGGCGATGTAATCAAGGCTATCACTGAAGATTGGAACGGGAACCTCACGTCTGCTCTATGAATGATAGCATGACCATGCGGCGCCGGCGTATCGAGGCTACTTATTACTTATTAAATAGAGATGACGTTCTGATAAATAATTGGTTTCGTAAAAAGAACAATTCGCGCAGATCACATACAAAGAACATTGCATGGTACCTTCATATTTGGATTGTTTGGTGTTCATCAGCTGCCTCCTTCTGCGGGATAAATGCTTTCGAAGGTTTTCTACTTCAGCGAAGGCAGAAGTTGGAGAAGGCAAAAACAGATGTTGCGGTTTTATTTATTTCAAACCTTAACAAATGAATTTTCTCATATTAGTGTAATCAGAATATTTTGCAAGCGCTTCAGGGAAAACCAGATATAGTATTTGCTAAAAACGCTGAATGGTGTCACCATTGTACCTTTCCAATTTGTATCTCTTGATTTCTGTAACACCCTCCATCATGCATGCCGCAAGGATGCTATATCTTAGAAACATGCTGCAAACTTCTCTTCTTGCTTCTAAATTCCACGGTGGACTAAGTGTGAGCTGATTAGAATTCTTTTAAAGCACAGCAGAGCTTCATGGTAATTTGCATGCTGCCGTCGATAATTGGAGTGCAATTACAGCCGACCACATCAAAAAGGCAGTGATACAGCATCGTCCTATTTTTACTATTTATAGTTGAGACATTGTATAGCGCGTGGTAAACATTTGGGCTTTACGTGCACATTAAAAAAGCAAAAAAGGGCCGTAATCTTCGGCAGTAATTTTCATATTATGTGAGAGCATAATTGTCAAGATGCCTTTATGTGACGATCAATTGCAGACCTAGTTTGAAAACATTTACCAATCACTTTGGGTGCGCAAAACCGCACTGCAATTTTATCTTGAGTCCCTTGAAAATTTCAAAGATGTAAGCAATCGAAAAAGAAAACAAAGGCCCTTATCAACTTTATTCAGGCATAGAGAGACATGGAGGGGATGCTCTGAAAGTTCGAAGATCATGAATGCTGAAGTTAATTTGATGTTGAGCTTGTGTCCGTTGGAAGTTTTGGTTGAACATTCATCTGATAATGCAACATTAGGAATTTTCCTAAAGGCGTAGGAATGCCTGCTGATTGACAAACTTATAACGAATCCATGTTTTTGTTAGCAAAATCTTGACGTAATACGTACAGTCATCACTCACTTTTCGTTTCTTTTCAGTCCAGCTCAAAGCTAATTATGACTACAACAACTACACGAAACAAGTTAACCGATAAGCATTTCTTTTAATTGGGGGTCGCTCTGTTGCGTCGCCTTTTTTTCTTCAAACCTGGCAAGAACGACACAACTTGACTTCTCCACTGGAGTGCATGCTCTGCTGGCCGTTTCTGTCTCTGAATGGTGCCCTGTCAACGTTTTAAATTACTTTCATGTAGCGAATAATTTTGGCTTCTGAAGGTATACCCAAAGTCGCGCAAGCGCAATACACAAAACATACTACGTAAGATTATCGCAGGTTAATGGTGAATAGTGTCAGAAGGCATTGTTACAGATTATCGGAAGGTAAAGGTGAATATTGTCAGAAGCCATGTTAGTACTTTACTCATGATATTATCGCTGGTAATGGTGAATGGTGTAAAAAGGCATTGTTAGTACTTTGCTCTTCAGAGTATCGCAGATTAATGGTGAATAGTGTCAGAAGGCCTTGTTAGTAATTTACTCTTGAGATTATTGCAGGTAAATGGTTAATAGTGTTAGAAGGCATTGTTAGTACTTTGCTCTTGAGATTATCGCAGATTAATGGTGAATAGTGTCAGAAGGCATTGTTAGTACTTTGCTCTTGAGATTATCGCAGATGAACTTTGAATAGTGACAGAAGATGTTGTTTTTACTTTGTTCATAAGATTGTCGGAGGTGGTTAATGGTGAATTGTGTCAGAAGCACTGTTAGTGCTTTGCTCTTGAGGCAGTGCTTTGCTCAAAGGCATCAAATGCAGGTCACATGTATCATCATTATCATCAGCCTGATAATACCCACTGGAAGGCGAAGGCCTCTGCTATACTCTTCTAATTAACCGAGTTCTGTTCTAGCTGCATCCACTTGACCCCTGCGAACTTCTTAACTTCATCCGCCCACATAACTTTCTGCCGCCACCTGCTACGCTTTCCTTAACTTGGAATCCAGTTTGTTACCCTAAGCGACCATCGGTTTTCCTCTCTTCCCTCTACGTGTCCTGCCCATGCCCATTTCTTCTTGATTTCCGCTAGAATGTCAGTCACTTGAGTTATTTCTCCGACCCACTCTGCCCGATTCCTATCTCTTAATGTTACCTCGACAATTTTTCGTTCCATAGCACTCTGCGTTGTCCTCAACTTATGTAGAAACCTATTGGTCAGCCTCTACCTTTCAGCCCCATAGGGTAGTACAGGTAAGGTCACGTGTATATCTAGCACTTTTTGTTTTGCCGAATTGTTCTTCCTGTAAAGAGTGTGCATGATTGTGTTTGCTCTCATTAAGCCCAGTTATTAGTATTCATAGCTACTGTTTTTCGGGTTAACGGAGGATGCGTTTCAACAGCTGACTGCAATTGAAGAAAACGTAGGTTGGTATTCATATAAAATATTTGTTAAAAGGTCCTAATTAGCAGAAATTATAGGCGCTGTTTTTACTCAGCAATTGATTAGTTACCTCTTCTACGACTTGTCAGCAAAAGCAGCTTAATGTAGTCCTGTTCATTAGTCTGCAGTATATATTGTGTGGGAAGGAGACGAAGTGAAATTCAGTGAAACGTTTTTCAATGCTGCTCATAGTTATTTCTACTTTCTAACACCCGGTGGCTATGTAAGAATTTACTTCCGTTCGTATATGCAGTCATCTTTGTGAAGTTGATTCCTTCTTGACCTGTATGAAGGCACTTACTTTCGTAATAATAAGAACACTGTAACGGAATAAGTTGTCCGATTTTTGAGGCTCTGAATAGAAGTTCGCAACCTGTAAAAAAGTAAAAAAGAACAATGAGCTTGAACCACAGTTAACGATCCCGTTAAAATGCAATTTGATGCGGAAAATGATATTTATCACTTCACCTATATAACAGTACAAAATGGTGAGGTCTTCAAAAGCACGGGATTATCTTCGAAGGCGACTTTTAACTAGAGGATATTCGCAACTGTCGTATGAATTAATTTTGTCGTACGCTAATTAATGAGGACGGAAGAAAAGATAATTGAACATATATGGTTGCGAATAAGATATATAGGGGTAAATGAAAATGAATGGCACTGCCAGGCACAAAAAAAAACCTGCGTAAAAACCTCGACCACCGCAGCTATCTGCTTATCGGTTTCCGCCATTGATATCATTGCTGAACCGCTTCGAAAGCCGGTGATCCCGCTGACTACAGTACCGCGGGGAAGTTCATTGCTCTCGAGCTTGGCTACTCGGATATTTATATGTTTTAATTTGTAGATTGCACCGAATAGTAGCTTCCTCATGGAAGCAGAATGCCTGAGGATAGTGAACATTGCCAATATTGTGTTGCGAGCCGCAGTATGAACAGATCAACAAAGCTAAAAGCTGTGTTGTCATCGGGTCACACACCTGATACACGACAGCAACCAGTAGTGTCAGAATAGGTGAACACTACTAGCACAATAAAGGAACTATGTTTAAGCTCCTATAAAAAAATATTGCGCCACCATAGTATGATTCACTCTACTGTTGGGTTCCACATTGTGAGCCTCTATAAGGACCGCCACGCTTCGAGATATTTTTATACAATTATATCTTTCAGTGAGGTCAATGTCGCGTCATGCCTGAACTATACCGTTGCGTTCATTTCTTTGATAATTTCATGTTTAATTTTATCACTCGTTTGTAACATTGCGATCAGTGCCAATTGCAACATAACTAATGATCTACTTACAACAAGAAAGTCATATCTTCTTAAAGTCGTCAATGAAGTCCTAAAATTGTTTGTGACGAAATTTAGCTGTTGCCAATATTTCAGAAATAAGCATTCATGTTTTCTTTATTGCGACCTCGTTAAGGAGGACATTTCGCAAAACTTTCTGCGTAAAGGTGGCTCCTTTGGCAGAAACTAATCAAAGCACGGCAAATAGAGTTATTTCTAAAGAATAAAAGTCTCGACGCCCTGTGCTGGGTATTGTACCCCGGCCATCTACTTGCCTCAAAGACGGGCGAGATAGTTGCCGTAGAGGCTAGCAGTTAAGCGCATATCGGCGACAGCGTTAGTGAGTACAGTGAGCGCCTTTTGTTGCGTGCGCAATCGTAACAAATAATGCAGGGGTGCCGTAAGGTCTCGTGCTGCAATATTTAGCATCAATGGCTTAACGAAAGGCGCTATCACGCCACACTATTTAGGGAACTCTTACACGACCTGCATTTTTTGCTTATTTGGTTCATAGAAGACTGTTACGAGCATTTTTGCACTTTCGGCCTAAATTCTCTAATATCTCACTGGTGCATTGCCTTAACATAAATGAGCAATGTGGGACGGAACAGATAGATTTATTTTTCACATGTCGCAGGGTGATTTGATGCAAAAAAATGTCTGTTGGTAAGCAGCGATTTCTTCGTTTAAATTTCCATATAATGCTGCAAACCTGGGCAAGAAACCCAATGCGGGAGACGGTATGTTATTCTAGAATTTGCAAAAATTAAAAAAAAAGTCATAAAATAAAAATGAGCGTAAATGAAGACCATAACTTGCAGATGATACATTTCATTTGGACCTTAAAGACTTGCTCTGTGTTCTTTGGTATATATCGATGAATTCGCTTAACAATTCTGGGAAGCAAACTGTGATATTAAAGTTTCAAAAATGAATATAATACTGAAGATGTCGAGGTAGGGTATTAAGGACTTTTAGAAAATTGGCAGATGCGTCTGTATACTGATACAAGTGGAGAATATATGTAGACAACGTATTTTGAAAGTTGACTGGTGCAGGAATACCTTCCCTCAAAATATGTTGTGTAAAGGGAAAGTTTATTTAGAGGCAATCGGAAAGGCTGGACACAACTACCCCAGTATGGTAATCTCAAAGTATCCTAGATTTGAGAAAGCAATGAAGCCGATAAGGATGGCATTAGTGTACAAGCGATGAACGATACCATCGCAGAGAGAGAGAGAACAACTTTTATTTAAAATGCCTGCAGAATCGGTTAGGCTCCCTCCAAGCAGGGAGGACAAGCTTTTACCGCGACGCGGCCACTACGTCAGTCTCGTGCGTTGTGCTCCTTGAGGTCTTGTTACGTCCCTCGCTACTTCCGCGGGTTCGAGAGGGCCGCAGCCCCCTTCTTGGGGTGCTGCCCCCACTCTCCTCGGTTTCGCTCGGTCGCTGCCTCTCTAGAGCTGCCGAGACCTGCTGGACGGTCTTGAGTTGTGTCTCTTTATCACAGCTCCTCGTTGCAGCCTCTAGCTGCGGCGGGATCGTCGTCTTCTCGCTGGCTTCGCGCGGATTTACGCTACAGTCCCAAAGGATGTGAGCCGCGGTGGCTCTCTCCTTCGCGCACAGTCTACACATGTCGCTCGCGTGCACACTCGGACACATGTGCTTAGCTAGCACCGGGGTGAGCAGGGACCCCGTCTGTAACTGTCTGTATAACACTGCCTCCTTCCGGGTAAGCCCCGGGTGAGGTGGCGGCATAGTCTGTCTGTTCAGTCTGTACCATTTCACTATTTCGTTGAAGAGTGCCGCCTTATACGCCTTGCGTATGGTGGCGTCTATCTTGTTACGTTCACTCGGCCTCCAGTTGTGGAAGGCGGCCACGTACGTTATGTGGCTAACTGCGAAGGATTGAACGAGCCTAGTCAGGCTCTCCTCCTTCATCCCCGCTTTTCTGTTGGACACCCTCTTGATGAGTCTGATTGCCGCAGCCGCTTTGTCCGCGAGCTTGGTGACCGTTATACCATTATTTTGTATGGGGTAGAAGTAGCAGGCAGATAAGCGAAGATACCGATATATTATCGAAGAAGGCGATTAACTTGACTCAGAACAGGACAAAGTATGGTTGCCTCGAATCAATAATAGAGGATAGAGCTGTCAGAGATATCAAAGGTAATCAGTAGGTGCAAATGGCCCGATATCAAGAAGTAATATACGGAGGAAATCTAGCTTTCTCTAAAAAAGCGGTTGCAGCTTGGAAGTGATGAACAGATATTAAGTATAAATAAAAAAAATTAGGTAAATAAAAAAAGGTGTCAAGGCGGACAGCGCCAGTGCTAATATGGACAAATAATCAAAGTCACCGAGAGATTCTGTACTGACCTGTAGAGTAGCCGAACTAGTCAGGACAGTAATCAAATGGATTAACGAACGACGCGGTTAAGGTAGGATTGTTTGCTGTTAAAGAAGTAGATAAAGCGCGTCGTTCAGCTTAGTGTTACTGAGCAATATTTCAAAGCATTGGGATCACGAGTTTCCTGCTGCGAAATTCAGGAGGACTATTAACTAGTATATGCGACTGCCGCTGCCTCCATCGACACTTGGAGATTGAGGACAAAGTAGAGAATGTTATGCTAGAAATAGCATGCATAGCGGTTACCAGATGCGACATGCGACAACTGTCTGACAATTACCCATCCCGAGACACCGAATTTCCCTCCCTTACTCAAATCATACTTTCTCTAGCAGGCTTTGATAATCGCATCAGTGTTTATATGATTATGAAAAGGCGGCTTTCGTGTGGTGGCGAATATTGTTCCAACCTAGCAAGCAATTATAAGGTGTGGCGTAAAATTGTAAAAAAGAGTATTTATATGTGCTGTCAGATATTTTTCAGTCATATGCATATATTAGCACGTTATTCAAAGCGCTCACTCTGACACAAAAACATATCCTGTTTGTGCCTAAAATTAATTGGACAATTACTTGCGGGTAAAAAATACTTGGAAAAATGTTCGCTTGTACCTAAAATAAACTGGACACTTACTTGCGGGTGAGAAATACTTGGCCTTATAAATGGTCGGGTGTCCTTTGCTCGCAAAAAAGTCTACAGTTACATCTACGTCAGCGCTGCAAAAGATTACACTATGTTAGCACTTCTTGCCAGCAGAAACCCATAAAAAGAGGCAAAAAATAACCATCAGTATTTGGTCATGCACACAACGGTTAACTAAAAAAAATCCTTTTGTTGCTTTAACTTAATTGCGTTCGCAAACGAAAGCCCGCAAACTAATATGTGCGCAAAACGAGAGGCACAAAATAAGAGAGTATAGAATAAATCCCTAGAAAAGCGCGCATACGAGGATCAGCATGCAAGTACCATTAACGCTACAGTGTAATGCTGGTATATGCCGGCCTCAACTGTTCCTTAAATATATATATATATATATATATATATATATATATATATATATATATATATATATATATATATATATATATATATATATATATATATATATATATATATATATATATATATATATATATATATATATATACAATTGGTGGGTGTGTCTGTGGGTGCAGGTGTGTGTGTGTGTAGAAGCTATCTAAATTCAATATTGGCTTGATATGATGATCGTATCAATCAATGAAGTAGTTCGCGTGGCAAAGGACAGCATTTGGTCTTTGTTTTCCTTCTTAAGGTGTTGAAGTGTATTAGTACTATAATTTTCTCGTTTATAAGTGCAAGAAAATTACACAATGTAGAAGAAAACATCAACCTACCGCTAGTAGAATCATCCATATACTTGACATTGGGGTGAGAACATTTTGGAGTAAAAAATTATTCTGTAATATTCAGGGCTTCCTCTCTTGCAGCGCAAACAATACCGCTAGATGCAACGATATTACAGAGAGTAAATGTTTGTTCGCATCTTGAATAGGTCAGTGGTTAGGGCATTGAGAACCAAATGGGATGTTATTTACAAATAATTGAAGCAGCTAAATGCATGAATGAGGAGTTGCAAACGCGGCTAACAATATCAAAAATTCTTTTTGAGGGCACACTGCTTCTTATTGTGCGGCTATCTCCGCTTCAGAGAAAAAGCAATAGAGTAAGAGCTACCAGAGTATATTTCTTTGTAGCGAGACACATCTCCATTTGTAGCGAGACACATCTCTATTTACTCACTAAGAAGCCGAAGCGGATTCGCAATTTCTTCCACGCAGTTTGTACTCATACTGAGTTGTTTTTATTTCTTTCACCTTCTTCGCCGAAAGGCACCTGTACTGCGTTTTTGTGTGGAGCGTTCGTCTCACAACGACAAGGGCTTCATTCACCTTTGCCATCCTAAAGAATAAGCAGGCATCTGCTTTTACTAGGACAAAAAGACTTTATTTAATCAATTATTAAAGCAGCCATAATATATTCTACAAGCTGCGTATTAGCTTTCTTTCATGAATTTTCTAGATGTACTTAGAAAAAAGTCATTCTTTCAAGCGTCAGTTCTGGAACTAAAACTGTCAAGGCAAAGAGCTGCGCTGGTCCTAAAGTTTTCTTCCGTAGGTAAAAAAAGAAACCACACAAATATAATCCAAATTTCGGATGCAAATCGGCGAATAAAATGGCGTTTCCCTCGGATGTCAAAGCACGGATTACCGAGGAATACAGTGTGGCTATATTTGTTGGCCAATGATATGCTTGTTTGTTATATATATTGAAATTCAAGTGTATTATTATAAAAAGCACGTGAACTACGCGAACAAAGCTGGGACACAAGATGCATTTGCAAGAAGGAGGACAAGATTGAAACTTTGATAAAACATATTTGCTCCTTCTTGCTTTCAGTGATAAAATATTAAAATTAAGTTTTTCTTGTTCATAAATTATGTCCGTCATTCAAGCGTCAAGTATCATGCTATAATAAGAACCGGTGGCATTAAAACGCGCCCGCAATGATTGGGGACTTACTTTCGCTTCTTCAAAAAAGGAACTATTTTTCCCCTACTGTAGCCCTGTATTTGACTGGCCATTCTACGTTGAGGAAACACACACTAAACATTTATCTGACGCTGAAAGTCAAAAATGTAAATGGAGATTTTACACCACGTTTAGCTGCCAAAGTAAAGTTAGATATAATTCTCCGCCACTCTAAATTAAACAAAACAAAAAGCCGAAAAAATTGCATATTTTTAATTTAGCAGCCATATCTATAATCTCGTTTCAAGTTCTGAAGCGAGTGCGGATGTCCGCTCTCACTGCTGACACATAACAAAATGGGGTCGTAGTACATAAATACAATACAATACAATCAGGCATAACCCCGAAGTTCGGCAGTTTGCCCGATGTGGTGGATTCTCACGAGCATCCACATGAGCATCCGCATTTTGCCGACATGATTCGCCAAATTGTCCGTGATGAACTATGACGCCATCAAAATGTTGTGAACCACAGTGCAATCCCCTGTGATAGCTGCTCCCTGCAGGCTGCTCCCATCCAGTTATCTTCTTC
This sequence comes from Amblyomma maculatum, assembly GCF_055883805.1. Classification (NCBI taxonomy): domain Eukaryota; kingdom Metazoa; phylum Arthropoda; class Arachnida; order Ixodida; family Ixodidae; genus Amblyomma; species Amblyomma maculatum. The sequence continues at coordinate 50,986,293 of NC_139354.1, forward strand.
TTGGAGTTCTACCGCTCCTCTCCTTGTCCGTGATCCCCGAAACTTACTCCTACGGCCCGGCACCCCTACCTCTTTCTGACTATAGAGCGCCACCTCCACTGCAACGATCCCAGCGGCTGGACGTTGCTGATCGCTTCGATTACTTCAACTAACCAGCTGATGTGCTAGATTCATTGAATTGACTCCTGCGAACTTACCCTCATGAGCTACCTAAGTTTCTGCCAAAACTTGATAGGCTTTCCTTTATTCATAATCTAATAAATACCCTTTTCGACCATCACATAATCTCCTCACTTCATTCGCTCCCCATCTACATTTCTTCCAAAGTTCTAATGAAAAATTCATTAACCCGAGTTATACACACAAAGTACTTCATCTGTGCTTTTTAAAATATCACAGCATGACGTTCTTTATCTAGTTTGCGAACTTTGCCTGCACATATTGCGCTAAGCTTAAGTATTCATTTCCCTGCAGTGTCCAATATTAGCCTTACACTATTGCCGAAATCTGTCCTGGCAAATGCACGTGCTTATCGTTCTGGTGACTGGCTGTCAGAGTGCGGTGAAAGCAGGGACAATTCAGCAGTCTGATATTTCTTCCGGGTCGATCGAGACATTTGGCGCTTATAGCACTCTATAGCACCTGGCACTCTATCAATGACGCTTCCTTAATGTTCAAACGTGTAAAATCCCTACTTAGAGGTTTTTGATCCATTTGAAATTTAATGGCATTCGTACGCACGTGCGAGATGGCGTGCGTATCACGCATTGATAAAAAAATATTAACCTTCAAACGACTCGGTTTTTGTTTCCCTTGGGGCTGTTCCTGATCTAGGCTCATAGGTAAAAAATGTGATCGCATGAAAGATGGCAAAATATCTTACTGTACTGTAATGCACCTAATGCAAGCAGCACGCAGTGCAGATTTAAATCTTGAATCTTCAACATAAACTGCTCTTTTGACAGTAAATGTAGCAAGAATACCATTCATGCTTAACCGCTTCTCATCAATCTCGGTAGTTGCATATTTGCGCGCTTTTTTAAATAAGTAGATATTTCCGCACTTACAGGAGTCAGTATTAAAAATAACTATTTTCACTTACTTGCATTATGTCTACTAGATCCGTATCTTTAGGTGGCTCGTTTGCCTTGACCGCTGCAGTTGCGATGGCACCGAGGCATAGTGCGAAAGTGAGCATCATGCTTTTCGATCTCTTTGGTGGCTGATCTGGAGAGTGCTTCTTGAGGTCATGGTAGAGCGTTTTTATAAGAAACTTTGCGTGTGATTGATGACGTCCAGACGCACGCAAAGGTGTTAGATTTTTACTTCTTAGTGGAATAAAAGCTTTGAAAAAGTAAAATATATGCTTCGGAAAACAGCAGGTGTCAAGCACGTCAACATACATTTAAAAAAAGGCGAATAAGGAGTGGAGAAAGTTCTTATAATGATGGGTATTTTATTTTATTGTTCGTTTTAACACATCAATGACGTACGGCCTGCATGGATGAATAGGCTAGCTCAATGGGATTATCATATTTAACGCTCCTACTATCACTAACACCGTTTTAAAGCTCAATTTAAATCCTGTTCCCTCTCAGAAACTATAACACCTTTTCTTAGAGACAAAATAGAGATCATAGCATAGAATGCATGTGGTGCGGCATGACGTAATGTTTCCTTCAAAATTCATAAATTCGATTTTATTTGGTTGTATACGCAAGCGCTAAGTAGAAACTGTTCGCGCAGGTTAATCATAGAGATCAGATGCCTGCTGAACACCAAATTTCTGCTGAACGTAGAATATTTCAGAAATAGGCATGCAGAACAAGTGCTAATAATTACAACTGTTTTTATTGCGACTGCATCACACACAGCTCATTTGGTCTGTACTGCACCGTGGATGATGCTACAAAGAGCGCAAAGTGTCACAATATATTAGATGCCAGTCTGTCTGCTTCATTACAATTGAAGGGCACACTGAGAGGGTATCCATTGCCGCATAACGTGTGGTAGCTCGCAGACGTTAACATGTCACATATTATACTCAACTAGATGTATTGAATACGCACTAATTTCAGTGAATACAGAAGAGAGTGACTTATGGAGAACTATACATTAGAAAAGTAAAACGAGCTATCCTGAGGCATCGTCGTCGGCACCACTTCAAACTTGTCACGTGGACAGCATTACATTACTTTGCTATTAGGAAGCCATATCTAACAAGGTCACTTTATGTGAAACGGCCCAAGCTCTAAATACAGCCGCAGTCATTTTTCTGAATAAAATTTGGCGTATTGGCAACTGTGGTAACGCATTTTGTGAGAGTCGTTTTAGTGAGACGATAGTTTTAGTGATGCGAAGAGAGGAAAACCGATGGTCGCTTAGGGTAACAAACTGGATTCTAAGGGAAGGAAAGCGTAGCAGGGGCGGCAGAAAGGTAGGTGGGCGGATGAGGTTAGGAAGTTCGTAGGGGACAAGTGGATGCAGCTAGAACAGGACCAGGTAAATTGGGGGAATATGGGAGAAGCCTTCACTCTGCAGTGCGTATAGTAAGGCGGAGGATGCTGATGACAAGTTTGTGGCGAATAAGAGCGCTGCACCTACTACAAAGTTTTGTTGGTCCAAGTGTAGTAGGGTAGCGCCTAGGGAATGTTTTTCGATGGGTGCAACACAGGAGCGCCAGTCTAAGTACTACACTATATCTTATAACAAAGCAGAAAAAGAGGGAAAGATGAGAATGTTGCTATAGCGTTTTGCGGTTAACGCAATATCTATATCGGCCTCCAAAAGCTTTTTTTAACCTTCGCGGAAACCCTACATTTTGTCGATTGTAAATGTTCCTTCCTGACAGATTTCTTCCTCCTCATACAGTCGTCCCTATGTGTGACATTTCGCAGCAGGCGCCGATTGCATCGCCACTTTATTAGCGACATGGACGAAAAAAAATGGCTTGAATTTGAATCTGTTCGCTTGTCGAGGACCTCATGAGAAGCACGCTAGGCAGATTAAATAAACCAGGCCGGATTTCCCTCGTCATGCAAGCCTGTTCATGCGGCGAGCGTTTGTTAATGCTGACTCTTGTGTCTTCCTTCAATAGCCTGCTTCGTTCACGACACAATGGCCTGTTTGTTGTTATTGGTCCGGTATGAGTCGTATTCTTACAAAAATATGGTAATGAGATCATCTTCATCGCTCTCATTGTGATATGTCACCTACTGGCGATTTTTGTAATCTGCGGGCCGCTTTAAAGAACATTCCCTCACAGCAGGTTCTAGGCATCCTTCCCTCTTAATACAGTCATTGCATCCTGCAACATTACTGCATAAGCGACGCGAAGATTAAAAACGCAAAAAAGGCCCCTAGACATTTACAAACTAGTTTATGCCGAAATTAACCACGAGAGTTGTTCTGGGGGACACGAATTAACCGCTATTTCTGATTATTTCTGCTAATATAGAGAACAGAGATTCATTATTACATCTGTTAACTATATCCCCTAAAGTGTGATTGTTACAAAAATTATGGCTTTGATTATTGTGACAAACTTACAAACAACTAGTATCTTTTATGAGTCCTTTTGCATAGAATAAACTTCATATTCCTCTCAGCTTAGATTTATCTAAGAAATAAAATGTACAGTTTAAAGGCCTTCTAGCCGTGCATGGAAATATATTAAACTCAAATCTGAATGAAAATGACTGCTTTTTCTGCATATTATTTCATTTGATTTGTTTTTAATTAAGCCAGAACGGTCGGCTAAGTCCTACTTAAAACATTGCGACGGTGCTTATTGGCTGTAATCGGCAACAGGGCGCACGTGTTTAAGCTGTGGGTGCTACAGCCTGCTTGCCAAGCTTGTACGTAGCCGACCATTATCCGGTAGATGCCCTTGAAGCCAATGCCGAAGAAGTCTGTGTTCATTAAGGGTTGCAGTGACGGAAAATCGATATTGGAGGACTTCAGTCCAACCTAACAAGAAGGCTTCATTGGGCCGCCTAATAGCCCAGCAACCGTGCCCGATTTGTAGGCGTTCAGTCAGATGCCCCAGATTGGGCCTTGGAAAATGGCCGACGTCTGCAGAACCTGACACTTGGACATCCGTGGGTCATCATTTGACCGAACATCGATGGCCAGCCAGGTCGTCTACTTACCAGCTGCTGATGGTCGGCAGTTTTCTAATGCCATCTGTCGGATAGCCACCCTCCAGAGGCCCACGTGCATCAATAGTTCTTTTTACCCGTAAAGGTGCTTTGGAACTCAAAACAGCCTATAGCATATATTCATTGAACTAAGCTTCTTCTATCAGAGCACAGCCAGGCATGTGTGCTATGTATTAAAGACACGGACGGCGCAAGAGTATGTGCAGCAACCCTCGTACTATCTTTCAACCACTATGTGTTAGATTGTCTACATGGGCAATTGTATTTCATCAAAATGCATATTATGTGGTGCACTTTGCCGAACTTTTCAAATTTCGTTTGTGAAGTTGCGACAACTCATGACGTCATAAATCTACCTCCACCGCCGTACTCGCTCTTACACAAATGGTAAATATAGCTCTCCACTAGGATAAAATTGCTGTCATCGTATATCTCAATATAAAGAAGGCCTTCGACAAAGTTAACCACCAGATATTACAGAGAAGATTAACAACTATGGGTTCAGGGGTAAAAGTATGAACCACACACAGGGTTTAGTACTTGGGCCCCTCTCTCACTTTACATAAATAATTTCCCTGTAATCTTCAAGTATAGACAACCTTTAATGTATGCCGATGACACCGCCCTCGCGTTTACAGGAGAGAATATGAATGAAATTCAAGGTAAAATTTCTGCTGAGATAGAAAATGCTTCTTTGTGGTTCACATCTAATCAATTCCCATTAAATCTTAATAAGACGAAGTACACAACTTTTCAATTTGAGGAAAAAGAAGTTGAAATATGAAGAACTCAGTATATCATTGCCTCTAACAAAATTTCAAGAGGTCCTCTCGTACAAGTATTTAGGTGTATTGTTTTAATCGGACATGCACTGGAAAACACACATTACTCACCTTTGTTCGAAGTTGGAATACGGATGTTTTATTTTACTTAAGGGTCGTGAATGTTTCAAATACCCCATCCTATTCATTCTTTACTTTTCCTTTATTCAAAGTCACCTCAGTTATTGCATAGAGTCTTGGGGAAACACCTTTACTATTTACTAAGAACCTGTATTGCGTCTACAAAAACGCGGATTAAGAATTATTTCCTTTTAAGAGCGCTCGCCATGTAGCACGTACCTCTACAAGACTATTTGTGTTCTGCCACTAAATGCACTGTAAGAATTCAAAATTGCTCGGATTATTCCCAGAATCATAGCAACTAACAATCCACTTCCCATCACTTTGTTTAAAAGTCCGTTACTAAAGAGAACAGCTGCCACATTCCAAAATGTTAATCTTTCTCTGTGTCAAAACATGTACGGAAAAATCCTCGTAGCATTTAACGGCGATCTTACTTGGAATTCTTTGCCACTAAATATAAAAGAATCCCCAAATTTTACTCCTGCCTGAAAGAGGTTCTTTTTTCAGAAATATTGTGTATGATTTGTAACTGTATATTTATTTTGTATAAACTATGCATGGTTATAAGCTACTGTGTTTTGGATTGTATTTGTTGTTTAATTTGTTCGCGCGCTGCTTTGAATTTGTATCCTATGTTTATTATGGACACGTTACTAGCCAATGGCTATGGGTCCATCAATGTTTGTTTGTATTTTGCAAAATACGCAATAAACAAATAATCGCAATAAACAAATAATGAATGAATGAATTACTGTACGGTAAGGCCAGGCGAATAAAATATTGATTTAAAAGCTTCTCCATGGATTTAAAAACGTTTTCCACTTTCTTCCACCGTTAGCTTATTAGTTGTCGTCTCCTTCAGGAGATTCGTTTAGACGTTAGCACCTTCTATTCCGCGCTAAGCAGGACAGAGGAAAGGAGGAAATGTGTGGTGGGTAGAGGTATAATAGTGGGAGTGGCTTTAACCTGCCATTTCCACTATCATTGTAATGAACATGCAGTATTCCCTAAGAGAATGCCGGTTGCCAGGGTCATAGCCGTTCACAAAGGTGGAGACCAGAATAATCTGTCAAATTACCGTCCCATATCTATTTTATCTGCTTTCTCAAAGTGTTTTGAAAAGATCTTGTTCACACAGATATACGTTTTTGTGATAAAAACACAGAATGACGCCCAATCAGCATGGTTTTAGAAAGAAGTTTTCAGCAAAAACTGCAATACTAACACAAAAAGAGCTAATTTTAAACTTTTTTGAGCATAGACTTCTAACGCTCAGCATAATAGTTGATTTTTTAAAAGCATTTGATCGCATAACTCACAAAATATTGTTCGCTAAACTCGAACACTACGGTTTACGCGGACAGTTCCTTCATATATCACACTCCTATTTAAGTTCTCGATCACAAGTAAAAATAAACAATGACTTATCAGATGTCAAGCAGGTGGTTTCTAGTGTTCCGCAAGGTAGTATCTTGGGACCATTGCTGTTTCTTATTTACGTCAATGACGTTGTCTCTTATCAATATTCTACCAACATTAGTGATTTATGCCGACGACATCAGTTTATATTTCAGAGCTGCCCAAATGGTTGATCTTGAGAACAAGCATCAAACTGCCTACAGTCGCTTCTAGAATGGTCTCAAAAAATATTTTAAACATAAACACTGAAAAAAACGAAAGCTGTGATATTCAGGCCTCGAAACAAGTTGACAAACTTGCCACCACTCTGTTTAAAGATCGGTGCATCGCGCATCCGAACGGCCTCGGCGGTAAATAGCTTGGGCGTTATTTTCAGCGAGAATTTGAGTTGGAATGATTATGTTGATGTGGTGGTGAATAAGCTGTCAAAGGTTGCCGGTATAATGTGTCGATTGAAATATTTTATGCCGAAGCGTATTGAGGAAATTTTGTATAATGCTTTCTACTCATCTTTTGTTATGTATTACTTTTCGGTTTGGGGTACCACGGCGTTTACAAATATTAACCGCTTATATCTCTTTCAAACGAAAGCCGTTCGAAATGTTATGAATGCCCCCCGACTTAGACACACTGAACCAATTTTCAATGAACTTCGAATTATCCGCTTGCCACAATTATACGAAACTTTACTCTTGCGGCGGTGTGAAATCGGCGTTCACAATAGCAACTGCCTGGTGATAAAGCTGTGGTTAGCAAATGCTGAGCTACACCCAAATTAAATAAACAGTCTGAACAAATGTATAGATAATCAAAAATCGGTTGTTTCATGTTCGTGCTTGTTTGTCCATCACTGAAGGCTATCACTGAAGATTGGAACGGGTACTTCACGTCTGCTCTATGAATGATAGCATGGCCATGCGGCGCCGGCGTAACGAGGCTACTTATTACTTATTAAATAGGGATGGCGTTCTGATAAAAAATTGGTTTCGTAAGACGAACAATTCGCGCAGATCACAGACAAAGAACATTGCATGTTTCCTTCATATTTGGATTGTTTGGTGTTTATCAGCTGCCTCCTTCTGCGGGAAAAATGATTTCGAAGGTTTTCTACTTCAGAGAAGGCAGAAGTTGTAGACGGCAAAAACAGAATTTTGCGGTTTTTTATATTTTCAAACTTAAAAATAAATTTTTTAATATTAGTGTATTCAGAATATTTTGCAAGCGCTTAGGGAAAACTAGATATAGTATTTGTAAAAACGCTGAATGGTGTCACCATTACAGCTTTCCAGTTTCTTTCTCTTGAATTCTGTAACACCCTCCATCATGCAGACTGCAAGGATACTATAACTTAGAACAATGCTGCAAACTTCTCTTTTTGCCTCTAAATTCTATGGTGGACTAAGTGTAAGCCGATTAGAATTTATTTAATGCACAGCAGAGCTTCCTGGTAACTTACATGCTGCCGTCGATAATTGGAGTGCAATGACAGTCGACCACATCAAGACGTCAGTGATAAGGCATCGTCGTATTTTTACAATCTATAGTTTAGACATTGTATAGCGCATGGTAATCATTTGTGCTTTACGTTCACATTAAAAGGGCAAAAAAGGGCCGCAATCCTCGACAGTAATGTTCATATTATGTGAGAGCATAATTGTCAAGATGCCTTTATGTGACGCTTAATTCCAGACCTAGTTTGAAGACATTTACCAATCATTTTGGGTGCGCAAAACCTCACAGCACTTTTTTCTTGAGTCCCTCGAAAATTTCAGAGATGTAAGCAATCGAAAAAGAAAACAAGGGCCCTTATCAACTTTATTGAGGCATAGAGAGATATGGGGGGATGCTCTGAAAGTTCGAAGATCATGAATGCTCAAGTTAATTTGAGCGTTGAGCTTGTCGCCGTTGGAAGTTTTGGTTGTACATTCATCTGATAATGCAACATTAGGAATTTTTTGTAGGCATAGAAATGCCTGCTGATTGACAAACTTATAAGAATCCATGTTTTTATTAGCAAAATCTCTATGTAATACGTACAGTCATCACTCACATTTCGTTCCCTTTCAGTCCAGCTCAAACCCAATTACGACTACAACAACTACACGAAACAAGTTAACCGATAAGCATTTCTTTTAATTGCGGGTCGCTCTGTTGGGTCGCCTTTTTCTCTTCAAACCTGGCAAGAACGAAACAACTAGACTTCTTCACTGGAGTGCATGCTCTGCTGGCCGTTTCTGTGTCTAAATGGTGCCCTGTCTAACGTTTTCAATTACTTTCATGTAGTGAATAATTTTGGCTTAAGAAAGTATACCCAACGTCGCGCAAGCGCAATACACAAAACATACTACGTAAGATTATCGCAGGTTAATAGTGAACAGTGCCAGAAGCCATTGTTACTACTTTGCTGTTGAGATTATCGGAAGGTAAAGGTGAATATTGTCAGAAGGCATGTTAGTACTTTACTCATGATATTATCGCTGGAAATGGTGAATGGTGTCAAAAGGCATTGTTAGTACTTTACTCTTGAGATTATCGCAAGTTAATGGTGAATATTATCAGAAGGCATTGGTAGTACTTTGCTATTGAGATTAACGCAGATTAATGGTGAATAGTGTCAGAAGGCATTGTTAGTGCTTTGCTCTTGAGGCACTCAAAGGCATCAAATGCAGGTCACATGTATCATCATTATCATCAGCCTGACAATACACAATGGAGGGCGAAGGCCTCTCCTTACTATTCTAATTAACCCAGTTCTGTTCTAGCTGCATCCACTTGACCCCTGCGAACTTCTTAAATTCATCCGCCCACCTAACTTTCTGCCGCCCCCTGCTACGCTTTCCTTCCATTGGAATCCAGTTTGTTACCCTAAGCGACCATCGGTTTTCCTCTCTTCGCTCTACATGGCCTGCCCATGTCCATTTCTTCTTGATTACCCCTGGAATGTCAGTCACTTGAGTTATTTCTCTGACCCATTCTGCACGATTCCTATCTCTTAATGTTACCTCGACTATTTTCGTTCCATAGCCCTCTGCGTTGTCCTCAACTTATGTATAACCCTATTGGTCAGGCTCTAAGTTTAAGCCCCATACGTTAGTACAGCTAAGGTCGCATGTATATCTAGCACATTTTTGTTTTGCCGAATTGTCCTTCCTCAAAAGAGTGTGCATGATTGTTTTTTTTTTCTCTCATTATGCCAAGTTATCAGAATTCATAGCTACTGTTTTTCGGGTTAACGGAGGATGCGTTTCAACAGATGACTGCAATAAAGAAAACGTAGGTTGGTATTCATTAAAAATATTTGATAAAAGGTCCTTATTAGCAGAAATTATAGCCGCTGTATTTATTCAGCAATTGATTAGTCACCTCTTTTACGACTTGTCAGCAAAACCAGCTTAATGTAGTCCTGTTCATTAGTCTGCAGTTTATATTGTGTGGGAAGGAGACGAAGTGAAACTCAGTGAAACGTTTTTCAATGCTGCTCATATTTATTTCTACTTTCTAACACCCGGTGGCTATGTAAGAATTTACTTCCGTTCGTATATGCAGTCATCTTTGTGAAGTTCGATTCCTTCTTGACCTGTATGAAGGCACTTACTTTCGTAATAATAAGAACACTGTAACGGAATAAGTTGTCCCATTTTTGAGGCTCTGAATAGAAGTTCGCAACCTGTAAAAAAGTAAAAAAGAATAATGAGCCCGAACCACAGTTAACGATCGCGCATTTTATGCAACTTGATGGCGCAAAATGAGAAGATTCATCACTTCAACTATATTACAGTACAAAATGGTGAGATCTTCAAAAGCACTGGGTTATCTTCGAAGACGACTTTTAACGAGAGGATGTTCGCAAGTGTCGTATGAATTAATTTTGTCATACGCTAACTAATGAGGACGGAAGAAAAGATAACTGAACATATATGGTTGGTAATAAGATATATAGGGGTAAATGAAAATGAATGGCACTGCCGGGCACAAAAAAACCTGCGTAAAAACCTGAACCACCGCAGCTCTCTGCCTTATCGGTTTCCCCCATTGCTATCATTGCTGAACCGCTTCGAAAGATGGTGTTCCCGCTGACTACAGTACCGCGGGGAGGTTCATTGCTCTCGAGCTTCGCTACTCGGATATTTATATGTTTTAATTTGTTGATTGCACCGAATAGTAGCTTCCTCATGGAAGCAAAGTGCTTGAGGATAGTGAACACTGTCAATATTGTGTTGCGATGCGAAGTATAAACAGATCAACCAAGCTTAAAGTGGTGTTGTCATCGGGTCACACACCGGCTACACGACAGCAACCAGTAGCGTCAGCATAGGTGTACACGATGAACACGAATAGAGGAACTAGGTGTACACGATGAACACGAATAGAGGAACTACGTTTAAGCTCCTATAAATAAATATTGCGCCACAGAATATGATTCACTATACTGTTGGGTTCCACATTGTGAGCCTCTATAAGGACCGCCACGCTTCGAGAGATTTCTAGACAATTTTATCCTTTAGTGAGGTCAATGTCACGTCATGCCTGAAATATTCAGTTGCGTTCATTTCTTTGATAATTTCAAACGGTTAATTTTATCACTCTTTTGTAACATTGCGATCAGTGCCAATTGCAGCCTAACTAATGATCTACTTTCAACAAAAAAGTCATATCTTCTTAAAGTCGTCAATGAAGTCCTAAAATTGTTTGTGACGAAATATAGCGGTTGCCAATATTTCAGAAATAAGCATTCATGTTTTCTTTATTGCGATGGCGTTAAGGAGGACATTTCGCAAAAATTTCGGCGTAAAGGGGGTTGCTTTGGCAGAAATTAATCAAAGCATTCCAAATAGAGTTATTTCTAAAGAATAAAAGTCTCGACACCCTGGGCTGGGTATTGTACCCAGGCCGTCTACTTCCCTCAAAGACGGGCGACATAGTTGCCGTAGAGGCTAGCAGTTCAGCGCATATCGGCGACGGCGTAGTGAGTACATTGAGCGCCTTTTGTTGCTTGAGCAATGGTAGCATATAATGCAGGGGTGCCGTATGGTCTCGTGCTGCAATGTTGAGCATCAATGCCTTAACGAAAAGCGCTATCACGCGACACTCTTGAGGCCACTGTTACTGCGACCTGCATTTTTTGCTTATTTGGTTGATAGAAGACTGTTACGAGCATATTGTAAAAGAAGGCCAGGTCGAGACAGCGAGGTCGTGACGGCCAGGACAGCGAAGCCTTGTCTAGCGTTTACATCCGATCACGAACCCAGGCGCGCGCCGGAGCCGGCATGTACAAATGAGATCATGGCATGTACAAATGAAATTAGGTCCACAGAAGGCTCACAATATTTGCACTTTCGGCCTAGATTCTCTTATATCTCACTGGTGCATTGCCTAAACATAAATGAGCAATGTGGGACGGAACAGATAGATTTGTTTTCCACATGTCGCTGGGTGATTTGATGCAAAAAAATCCCTTTGTTGGTAAGCAGCGATTTCTTATAAAATTCCATATAGTGCCGCAAACATGGGCAAGAAACCCAATGCGGAGACAGTTATATTTATTCTAGAATTTGCAAATATTAAACAAAACGTCATAAAATAAAAATGAGCGTAAATGAAGACCATACCTTGCAGATGATACATTTCATTCGGACCTTTAAGACTTGCTCTGTGTTCTTTGGTAGTATATCGATGGATTCGCTTAACAATTCTGGGAAGCAGACTTTGACATTAATGTTTCAAAAAATGAATATAATACTGAAGATGTCGAGGCAGGGTATTAACTTTTAGAAAATTGGCAGGTGCTGTTGTATACTGATACAAGTGGAGAATATATGGAGAGAACAGTATTTTGAACGTTGACTGGTGCAGGAATACCTTCCCTCAAATTATGTTGTGTAAAGGGAAAGTTTATTTGGAGGCAGTCGGAAAGGCTGGACACAACTACCCCAGTATGGTCATCTCAAATTATTCTAGATTCGAGAAAGCAATGAAGCCGAGGAAGACGGCATTCGTGTACAAGCGATGGACGATACCATCGCAGATACCATTATTTTGTATGGGGTAGAAGTAGCAGGCAGGTAAGCGAAGGTACCGATATATTATCGAAGCAGGCGATGAATTTGACTAAGAACAGGACAAAGTATGGTAGCCTCGAATCAAGCATAGAGGATAGAGCTGTCAGGGATATCAAAGGTAATCAGAATGTGCAAATGGCCCGATATCAAGAAGTATTATACGGAGGAAATCTAGCTTTCTCTAAAATAGCGGTTGCATCTTGAAAATGATGAACGGATATTAGGTATAAATAAAAAATTATGTAAAAGAAAATGGTCAAGGCGGACAGCGCCAGTGCTAGTATGGACAAATAATCAAAGTCACCGAGAGATTCTGTACTAACCTGTAGAGTAGCCGAACTAGTCAAGACAGTAAAGAAATGGATTAACGAACGACGCGGCTACGGTAGGATTATATGCTATAAAGAACAGAATAAAGCGCGTCGTTCAGTTTAGTGTTAACGAGCAATATTTCCCAGCATTGGGATCACGAGTTTCCTGCTGCAAAATTCAGGAGGACTGTTAACTAGTATATGCGACTGCCGCTGCCTGCATCGACACTTGGAGATTGAGGACAAAGTAGAGAATGTTATGCTAGAAATAGCAAGCATAGCGGTTACCGGATGCGACAATTGTCTGACAATTACTCATCCCGAAAGACCGAATTTCCCTCCCTTATTCAAATCATACTTTCTCTAGCAGGCTTTGGTAATCGCATCAGTGTTTATATGATTATGAAAAGGGGGCTTTCATTTGGTGGCGAATATTGCTCCAAGCTCGATTTCACTGCTAGATTAGGCACTCTTACACAATTATAATTGTAAAAAATAAAAATAACATGTTTGGACTACATGAACCGATCATGGGAGCAATCCTCTTTAGGTGGAGTAGTATTCCAAATGCTGAGCTATGGCGGTCGCCTCTTTTCCCCACCCTTCTATACATTAAGATACGGCAACGGTTCATCAGTTATTCACCTGGAGAACAAGTTTGGGTTCCGACCTATGTGAGACTCCGAGGACTGTCGGTAAAATTGATGTGCAGATGCTTCGGTTCATACGGAATCATCCGCAGATTAATGGATCTCACGTATGAAATCTTTCCTGAAGCTATCAGTCAAACGAGCCGTCGCCAACCTCACGTCCATGATGCACACTGTGTGACAGAAGCCTTACCTTATCAGATGATTTGTTACGCCGTTGTGGGGACGTCTAACCCCGGGGTGTTAACCCGCGCATTGATTACCTCCTACTGCCGCATCTGATGCTTCTATGATTTTGTTCTTTTTTTTTAATGGGAGAAAATAATGTCACCCGGCTTACCAGCTGGCAGAGAAATAAGAAAGTGCTCGCGCAGTTGTGTGCTACAAATGCTGACGACGCACTCTAAGCTTACGTGCTTATACCTGGATATTTGTGGTAATATCAACAGCGCTGCAGTGCATGAATGCGAGGAAATGTGTCAATTAATACAGAATTGAAGAAAAATTGTGGAGTTATGTAGCGTAAATCGTAGGTGCTTGCCGCTAATAGCAGCCACAGGGTTGTAATCAATATTGCCATTTACGGCATATTTGAGCAGTCTTAAAAAAGCCACATGCCTAACTACTATTCCTTATATTGTTTAAGGCAGTTTTCAGCAGCATCCGAAAGAATGCTTGCATCTTCCTCTAGTACTTATGCTAGGTGCCGCACAGTCGCTACTTTGCTTATTTAACTTCGAAAAATACAATATCGTATAGTTGGAGTGCACTCACCATTGTCGTCGTCACTGTTTTCTGCGTAAAGTACAAAACATGACCCTTCATCGTCGGTCTTCAAAAGCATCAGGGTAGTATTCAGTTTTGCTAGAACGTTATTAGAAACAATTAGGCGCGCTAAACAACTTGTGCATCATGAAGGGGTAACAACATGCAGTTAGGGCGCGCTTTTAGCATATCTCGTTTCCAACAGCTAATCTCTATATTGATTTTGGTGTCAGCTCCACTTTCCTCATATTTTTCTTATTGTTTATTACTCTTAACGCGTATTACGTATATTATGTCATATTTAAATAACGAACTTTGTGTGATAGGGTGCGTAAAACACTGTGGATATGTTTCAATGTCCCTAATCCGAATAGCTTTGAGACGCATAAATTCGAACGTAATGAAGCTTGTGCCTCTCTCAAGTTCTTGTTTGTTTTTGAAGGTTTGCCAATATGAGCACGGTTACATGATATCTTGTTGCTCGCACGATGAATCATCAGTGGCTAAACTAGGGAGCGCTGCCCATTAATCACTCCACTTCATTGCACTCTAATATAAATTGCGGTTAACTACGAAAACAAACCAAACATGTGTTGCGCGCGTTATGAGTACGAGATCGTCTCTCTTTCCTCTGAATGTGGCTAAACATAATTATCTATAGATCTCGGCAATCCCTGCTCATTGTATGCGCGTCCCGCGCCTAAGAATACCTATCTGGCGCACCAGAATTACTGCCGTAGAACCCGTAGAATCTTGTAATCCATTTGTACTGTCATTAATATTAGCCGTACTTCCGGAAACATTTTATTAGAAGTTCACATTAATATTCGTTTTGCCTCATAGCAATACTTCCCTCACACATCACGAAATTATAAAAACAATATATATTAACGACCATGTGCGTGAGGACTGAACCTGACGCTAAATACCCGTCAGTGTTTTTACTCCCTATTTTTCTGCGATCATAAATTAGTAAAATATAACGGTTTTAAGCAAGTGAGCCGAATAGTTTCGCAATAGCATGCGCAATATTATCGATTGAACTAGCCACCCGAGCATTAGTAATTAACGTTTCGTCATTTGCCACTGCAATATTGTAAACGAAGCTAACGAAGCTTGATTTGTAAAAGTAAGGCTGTGGACAAGAATCGCCAAATCTTGATAATTTGGAATTGTAGTCCAAGTTAAGTTTTTTAAATCGGTAAGAGACGTACCGCGAAGTATGCGCGGTTTCAAAATATGTTTTTTTTTTTTAGGGCTCACTTTTGATGTATTGAGTTTGCTTGCTAAGGAGAGAAACAAATATAGGGTGTGGCGTAAAATTGTAAAAACGAGTATTTATATCTGCTCTCAGATATTTTTTCAGTCATATGCATTTTTTAGCGTGTTATTTAAAGCGCTCACTCTGCCACAAAAAATATTCTGTTTGTACCTAAAATTAATTGGAGAATTACTTGCGGGGAAAAAATACTTGGAAAAATGTTCCGCATGTACCTAAAATAAACTGGACACTTACTTGCGGGTGAGAAATACTTGGCCTTATAAATGGTCGGGTGCTCTTCGCTCGCAAAAAAGTCTACGGTTACATCTACGTCAGCGCTGCAAAAGATTACACTGCGTTAGCACTTCTTGCCAGCAGAAACCCATAAAAAGAGGCAAAAAATAACCATCAGTATTTGGTCATGCACACAACGGTTAACTAAAAAAAAATACTTTTGTTGCTTTAACTTATTTGCGTTCTCAAACGAAAGCCCGCAAACTAATATGTGTGCCAAACGACAGGCACAAAGTAAGAGAGTATAGAATAAATCTCTAGAAAAGCGCGCACACGAGGGTCAGCATGCAAGTACAATTAACGCTACTGTGTAATGCTGGTATATGCTGGCATCAACAGTTCCATATATATATATAGGGAGGGGAGCTCGAATGGGTCCGGCCTTTGCTACATTCCTTGACAAAGGCCGGACCCCGGCCGAAACGTCGGATTAAAGTGTTGTTTTTTCCACCGTGTGTCACCTACTTCAAGTTTCTAATATATATATATATATTATTTGTGTGTGTGTCTGTGGGTGTAGGTGTGTGTGTGTATAGAAGCTATCTAAATTAAAAATTGCCTTGATATGATCGTATCAATTAAAGAAGTAGTTCGCGTGGCAAAGGAGAGCATTTGGTCATTGTTTTGCTTATTGTGGTGTTGAAGTGTATCATTACTATAATTTTCTCGTTTATAAGTGCAAGAAAATTGCATAATGTAGAAGAGAACATCAACCTACCGTTAGTAGATATATGCATATACTGGACATTGGGACGAGAACATTATGGAGTAAAACATTATTCTGTAATATTCAGGGCTTCCTCTCTTGCGGCGCAAAGAATGCCGCTAGATGCAAAGATATTACAGAGAGTAAATTTTTGTTCGCATCTTGAATAGGTCAGTGGTTAGTGCATTAACCACCAGATGGGATGTTATTTACCACAAATAATTGAAGTAGCTAAATGCATGAATGAGGAGTTGCAAACGCGGCTAACAATATCAAGCATCTTTGTGAGGGCACACTGCTTTTTATTGTGTGGCCATCGCCGCTTCAGAGCAAAAGCAATAGAGTAAGAGCTACCAGAGTATATTTCTTTGTAGCGAGACACATCTCTATTTGTAGCGAGACACATCTCTATTTACTCACTAAGAAGCAGAAGCGGATTCGCCATTTCTTCCACGCAGTTTGTACTCATACTGAGTTGTTTTATTTCTTTCACCTTCTTCGCCGAAAGGCACCTGTACTGCGTTTTTGTGTGATGCGTTCGTCTCACAACGACAAGGGCTTCATTCACCTTTGCCATCTGAAAGAATAAGCAGGCATCTGCTGTTACTTGGACAAATAGACTTTATTTAATCAATAATTAAAGCAGCCATGATATATTCTACAACCTGCGTATTAGCTTTCGTGAATTTCCTAGATGTTATTAGAAAAAAGTCATTCTTTCTGGCTACAGTTCTGGAACTAAAACTGTCAAGGCAAAGAGCTGCGCTGTTCCCAAAGTTTCTGTCATTGTTATTGTAACAATATGTTTCCGTAGGTAAAAAAAGAAACCACACAAATAAAATCCAAATTTCGCATGGTAATCGGTGAATAAAACGGCATTTCCTTCGGATGCTGAAGCACGGATTACCGAGGAATACAGTGTGGCTATATGTGTTGGGCAACAATATGCGTGTTTGTTACATATCATGAAATTCAAGTGTATTATTATAAAAAGCACGTGAACTACGCGAACAATGCTGGGACACAAGATGCATTTGCAAGAAGGAGGACAAGATTGAAACTTTGATAAAACTTATTTGCTCCTTCTTGCTTTCAGTGATAAAATATTAAAATTTGGAATTTCTTGTTCATAAATTATGTCCGTCATTCAAGCGTCAAGTAACATGCTATAATAAGAACCGGTGGCATTAAAAAGTGCCCGAAATGATTGGGGAACTACTTTCGCTTCTTCAAAAAAGGAACTATCTTTGCACTACTGTAGCCCTGTATTTGACTGGCCATTCTACGTTGAGGAAACACACAGTAAACATTTATCTGAAAGTAAAAAATGTAATGTAGATTTTACACCGCATTCAACTGCCAAAGTAAACTTAGATATAATTCTCCGCCACTCTAAATTAAAGAAAAAACCGAAAAACTTGCACATTTTTAGTTTAGCAGCCATATCTATAACCTCGTTTCAAGTTCTGAACGGAGTGCGGATGTCCGCTCTCACTGTTGACACATAACAAAATGGGGTCGTAGTACATAAATACAATACAATACAATCAGGCATAACCCCGAAGTTCGGCAGTTTGCCCGATGGGACGCATTTGCAAGCGTGGATTCTCACGAGCATCCACATGAGCCTCCACATTTAGCCGACATGATTCGTCAAATTGTCCGTGATGAACTATCACGGCATCAAAATGTTGTGAACCACATTGTAATTCACTGTGATAGCTGCTCCCTGCAGGCTGCCCCCATCCAGCTCTCTTCTTCTCGGGGTTCTACCGCTTCTCTCCCTGTCCGTGACCCCCGAAACGACTCCTACGGCCCGGCACCCCTACCTCTTTCTGACTATAGAGCTCCACCTCCACTGCAACGATCCCAGCGGCTGGACTTTGCTGATCGCTTCGATCCTGATCGCTTCGATTACTCCAACTAACCAGCTGATGTGCTATCTTCATTAAATTGACTCCTGCGAACTTACCCTCATGCGCCACCTAGCTTTCTGCCAACGCTTGATAGGGTTTCTTTCATTTGTAATCTAATTTGTTACCCGTTTCGACCATCAGATATTCTCTTCACTTCATTCGCTCCCCATGTACATTTCTTCTAGAGTTCTAATGAAACAATCATTAACCCGAGTTATACACACAAAGTACTTCACCTGTGCTTTTTAAAATACCATTGTATGACGTTCTTTATCTAATTTGCGAACTTTGCTGGCAAATATTACGTTAAGCGTAAGTATTCTTTTGTCTGCAGTGTCCACTGTCAGCCTTACATTATTGCCGAAATCTTTGCTGGCAAATCCACGTGCTTATTGTTCTGGTGACTGGCTGCCTGAGTGTGGTGAATGCAGGGACAATTCAGCAGTCTGATATTTCTTCGGGGTCAATCGAGGCACTTGGCGCTTATAACGAGACTGTACTTGGCGCTCTATGTTCAAACGTGTAAAATCCCTACTTAAAGGTCTTTGATACATTTGAAATTTAATGGCATTTGTACGCACGTGCGACATGGCATGTGTATCGCGCATTGATAAAAAATATAACCCTTCAAACAACTCGGTTTTTGTCTTCCTTGGGGCTCTTCCTGATCTAGGCTCATAGGTAAAAATTGAGGTCGCATGAAAGTTTGCAAAATATCTAACTGTGCTGTAATGCACCTAATGCAAGCAGCGCACAGTGCCGATTTAAATCTTGGGTCTTCAACATAAACTGCTCTTTTGACAGTAAATGTAGCAAGAATACCATTCTTGCTTAGCCGCTTCTCATCAATCTCGGTTGTTGCATATTTGCGCTCTTTTTTAAGTAAGTAAACATTTCCGCACTTACAGAAGTCAGTATTAAAAATAACTACTTTCACATACTTGCACTATGTCTACTAGATCCGTATCTTTAGGTGGCTCGTTTGCCTTGACCGCTGCAGTTGCGATGGCGCCGAGGCATAGTGCGAAAGTGAGCATCATGCTTTTCGATCTCTTTGGTGGCTGATCTGGAGAGTGCTTCTTGAGGTCATGGTAGAGCGTTTTTATAAGAAACTTTGCGTGTGATTGATGACGTCCAGACGCACGCAGAGGTGCTAGATTTTGACTTCTTAGTGAAATAAAAACATTGAAAAAATAAAGTCCATGCCTCGGGAAACAGCAGGTGTCAAGCGCGTCAACATACATTTACAAAAGGGTGAATAAGGAGTGGACAAAGTTCTTACAATGATGGGTATTTTATTTTATTGTTCGTTTTAACACATCAATGACGTACGGCCTGCATGCATGATTAGGCTAGCTCAATGGGATTATCATATTTAACGCTCCTTCTATCGCTAACACCGTTTTAAAGCTCAATTAAAATCCTGTTTCCTCTCATAAACTATAACACCTTATCTTAGAAACAATATAGAGATCATAGCATAGGATGCAAGGGCGCGCGGCAGGACATAATGTTCCCTTCAAAAGTCATAAATTCGATTTTATTTGGTTGTATACGCCAGCGCTAAGTTGAAACTGTTCGCGCAGGTTATACATAGAGAACAGATGCCTGCTGAACACATCAAATTTCTACTGAACGTTGAATATTTCAGAAATAGGCATGTAGAACAAGTGCTAGTAATTACAATTGTTTTTCTAGCGACTGCATCACACACAGCTCTTTTGGTCTGTACTGCACCGTGGATGATGCTACCAAGGGCGTAAAGTGTCACAATATATCGGATGCCAGTCTGTCTGCTTCATTACAATTGAAGGGCACACTGAGAGGGTATCCATTGCCGCATAACGTGTGGTAGCTCGCAGACGTTAACATGTCACATATTATACTCGACTAGATGTATTGAATACGCACTAATTTCAGTGAATACAGTACAGAGTGACTTATGGAAGACTATATATGTGCTGAAGTGGGTTGTTCGAGAATAAAAAAACGAAATCCTTCATGTCGATCAGCGAACTTGGTAGTAGATGTCTAAGACAGTCGTTGAGGCTTGTTGAGCTGGGCTTGTGTTTATGGTATCGAAAACATGAATGCATTTGAGGTGGAATCTGCACAGCGGGAAATTTAGCTGTAGCTGTGAGGCCTGTAGCAGTCAGGGAGTAACTCAACATAATGCATTTAATCGTTTGCCCGTGGCTGCAAAATTTGCCCTTAATGTGAAGTATTATCATAGATTTAGTCAGAACACAATTTAGCGTCCGCAAGGTAACATTACAGCGTTGATAATGCAGTTGCAAATTATCGGAAACTTCGGACGTGCTTTACGCTGCAAGTGGATCGCTAGGTTCGTCCATAACAACCCGCAGCTGGACAGGAAGCTAGCAAGGCTGCCAGCATGAACGTGTGTTCTCTGCTCAAGAAATCATGCAGGTGTTGTCAAAGAAAGCCGGGACGGGCACGTAAAATTGAAACTTGCAATATTATAGTTAGCTTTTTACTTCATTGTGAGAGGCTCTGAAAAACAGAATATGCCAAATAGGAATAGTATAAAGCACTCCATTCATAACCAACCATCACATTTAATGGTAAGCCACTGAACCTCGCTAACAATCACCCTTTCTTAAATCCACCTATTTCTCCTGTTATTTTCATCAAGATATAGGCGTAAGCTTCTTCACTATGTACAAGATAGCCAGCCGTCGAGGTCGAGAAGCGGTTTAGCCATACCGAATTAACAAGCGTACGTGTTTTAGGAATGCAGTGCCTGTCTAGGCATTCATATCCTCGGTACAATTCTAATCGGACACAGGGAAATTAACCTCGTCCTTCAGCCATTCAAGCTACAAAATTTTATTTGAGAAACACTTTCTGACTTTAGGCCATATTCATACTAACAAGGTGTGAACTAGTGCATCATTTACCAGTATTCTACAAAAAATATCAATTCAATTTCACTGGCGCACGCAGAATAAGGTAGATGTGTCATGGTTAGGCAAAAGGGAAGGAAATAAAGGCTGAAAAGTTCGTAAATATATGCAATGCAGGCATTGGTATATCCTAGATGAAGAGATTGACCACCACACCAACAGCACAACGGCACCCTAGTCCCTTATACGTAAGAGCTAACTGAGATGCCCACAGCATGTACCATGAAAGCACTTTAACCAACAGCAGTCGGCAACTGCATGGACTCCGGCATAGTGCAAGCATAAAATGATGATTTTCTAATTTCCTGATTAGATTAGAAAGTTTGAGGGCATAAGCTGCTCCGCGCTTGGTACAACAAAAATGTGTTTGCACAGATATGGGATAAACATTTGTGTTGCGCCCCTAGCATTGATATTGGTGAAGGTATATAAAGCCCACACAAAATTTATATATATCAAGAGTGCTCGTTTTCCTGAAGGCTGTATAATATATTTCTCTCTGCTCAGGCGGATTAGCGTTCAATACTGGCAATGGCTATACATACTGCTCTTACTGTCGGTGACCACGCCATCTTTCATGTTGAAAGAAGCGCAAAAAATAAGAACTAACAAGTAGGACTCAAAACGAGCGCCTT
This sequence comes from Amblyomma maculatum, assembly GCF_055883805.1. Lineage (NCBI taxonomy): Eukaryota > Metazoa > Arthropoda > Arachnida > Ixodida > Ixodidae > Amblyomma > Amblyomma maculatum. The sequence goes on from NC_139354.1 coordinate 51,008,301, forward strand.
TCTTAACTAAATGTTTTTTTCAAAACCACGTAATAAAACCCCCATCTCATAAATATAGAAACACACACACAAAAAAACGTGATAGCATCATGATAAGCATACGGGGCACTAAATTTAATGGGGGGGGGGGAGATATTGTGGGAAAACATGGAACTTCATTGTCACAATGACGACCAACAATTATTTAAAGGAAGGAAGGATTTTACGGAAGAAATTAGTTCATATGTGGTCTAGATATGCAAGCTTCTTTTTTGGTAAAGAAATTGAGTGAAGGACTCCTCCTCGTCCTTGCTGTCGGTGAAACGTGACTGGTGGTGGACTGTGTGGATAGCCATGTACCGTGGATCACCGTCCAGGAGGGTAAGGCTGGCCACAGAGGCTCCGGCTGCCTGCAGCTGCACCGCCATCTCAAAGGCAACCGTGGCGCCGAAAGAGTAGCCCACCACATGGTATGGACCCTTGGGCTGAACTTCAACCAGTTTCTGGAGGTAAATGGAAGCCATCTCTTCAATGGAGCGCACGGGAATGCCTGGCGTTCTCTCGACACCGACAGCACGCACGGGCAAGTATGATGCCTGTTCGGACAGTCCATCCACGTGACCCTCGATCGGGTGCATGATGAACACGGGAGAGGATCCCTTGAGGCCGTTCATCTCGACCAGCACGCGGTCTGGCACCAGCTTCTCAACGAGCGTCAGCCGCGGCACCTCGGACACGTCCGCAGACTCTTCGGCCTCCTGTGATGCGGATGCAGCGGCGCCATTATCCGATGCCGCCGCGCCCCCGGCTCCACCACTGATCTCCCGCAGCCGGTTGATGGTGAGCTGCCGGATCTCTTGCATGGACAGTGCAACGTCGTAGTCTCGCTCGATGGTCTGCTTCACCTCGACACCCATCAGGGAGTCAATTATGCATGTATTCCCTTGTTTGAATTTAAAAAGTATCCTTGATTTCATGTTTAAGTCGTTCCTTAGGGTTTGGTTATACTTCAGTTCAGTTCAGTCGTTCAGTCGTGGCCGACTCTTCTTGACCCTATGGACCATGTCAAGCCACGCTTTCCGGTCTCTCACTATCTTCCTAACATCACATAACTTCATCTGCAGTGCCTCGACGATGCCATCTAACCATCGCGTTCGCTGCCTACCCCTTCTCCGGCGACCCTCAACCTTTCCCAACATCAAATCTTTCTCCAGCGACTCCTCTCTTCTCATCAGACGACCAAAGTAGCTGAGCTTTAACTTTAGAATTTGACCCTCCAATGTGCAGTCAGGGTTTAGAGTCGACAAGATTGACTGATTTGATCTTCTGGCAGTCCAAGGAACTCTAAAGAGTCTTCGCCAACACCACAATTCAAACGCGTCAATTCTTCGGCGGTCAGCCTTTTTCACAGTCCAACTCTCGCATCCATATATCACAACTGGAAAGACCATAGCACGAGTTATACGGATCTTGGTTGGCAGACTAATGTCTCTGCTCTTTACTAGGCGGTCAAGGCTAACCATTGCTCTCTTTCCCGGAAGCAGGCGTCTCCTAATTTCATGGCTGCAGTCTCCTTCCGAGGTAATCTTGGAGCCCAAGAAGAGAAAATCTGTCACAGCTTCCACTTCTTGTCCATTGATGCTACAGGACTTGAAAGGGCAAGACGCCATGATCTTTGTATTTTTAATTTTCAGTTTAAGCCCAAACTTCTCACTCTCTTCTTGTACGCGCATCAGAAGTCTCCTGAGTTCCACTTCACTTTCTGCCATTAAAGTGGTATCATCCGCATATCTGGTTATACTTACGCCTGCTCATAAAGGGGCTTACATTTTACTTGCACACCGCCCTACATTCCGGCTTACTGTTTGGATTACATTCTTCACATTTATGGCACTGGTCAACCAGAGATTAGCACTACGACACCGATACTACTTTTCGTGTTCATTTAGCCGTATATTTACGCAACGTCGCATCTGACCTATGTAGGTATTTCCACAGGAAACCGCCAGCTCGTATACAACCTCCGTTTGGCAAGCAATAAACGCTAAAATGTGACATGGTTTAGGTATTTTCTCATTTTTATTTTTACCATCCTTCTTGCTAATATTCTCATTATTTTTTTTTTTTGCTTTATCATCAGTTGCTTTTTCTTTCTCGTCACCTTTTACCCAGCGGATAAGTGTGTTGCGTACAAACTTATTGCGCTGTCCGAATAGACCGATACTTTTATACCAATTACGTGTTCATGACAGCTTTTATCAATGTCGCGGGTGCAAGAGTTAACCAGGAGTGAATGTAGACATGGAAGAACAAGTCTATTGTTTTTTGCAATTTATCTCCGGGTGGAAAATTAAAAGCGAAACATGCCTATTTCCACATTCTCAGAAGACCTTTAATATTGTCACGTCTCGATAGAACGCCAAGGAGGACCCAAAGATAGGACAGGTTTAATAATCAACCAGGGCGAGTCTTGCGCTCGAACGTCCTTCTCTTCCAGGCTCGCGCTTGTGGGGCAAGTCATCCTCTTTGGCGTCGTCTTCTATGCGGCATTTTCCCCCCTCCTCAGGAAGCGTCGTCCCGATGAGCATAAAAGGAAGTAGGAGGTCAGGGTGAGTCAGAGTTCTACGGCTTCATGCGCACAACGTAGACAACGTCGGCTTGTTGTTAGCGTCGCTTCAAGGTCGACACCCCATCTGGCTCCACCCCATAAGTGACGTCTTTTAAACGTCGCTGAACAACAAAGGGCCCGAAATATTGCCGCAATTGTTTTTTTGAGAGTCTACGGCTGCGAAAAGGCGTCCAGAACCACACCTTGTCGCCAGGTTCGTACATGATATCTCGGCGTCTTTGATTGTAGCGTCGTGCATCATGTTCTTGCAGATTTTTGATCAAAACACGCGCTAGTTGGCTAGCTTCCTCTGCACGCTCAGCGATTTCCGCGGCGTCCTGATCGAGATCATCGGTGTCGGCATTCGGGAGCAACATTGCATCCAGCATAGTTGTTACCGGTCGCCCGTGAAGGAGGCTGAGTGGTGTCACACGAGTGGTGTCTTGGCGTGCCGTATTGCAGGCGAACGTGACGTAGGGAAGAATTTCGTTCCAATTCTTTTGGTTCACGTCAACGCACATGCAAAGCATGTCTGCGATGGGTTTATTGAAGCATTTCGTCAACCCATTGGTTTGGGGGTGATAGGCTGTAGTTTCGCGGTGACTGGTACCAATGAGGCGGAGAACGGTCTCCAAAAGCTCGGCCGTAAATGCAGTTCCTCGGTCAGTTATAATGAGCGCCGGAGCATCATGCCTCAGGACAATATTCTCAATGAAGAACCGAGCTGCTTTGGCGACGGTACCAGTTGACAGAGCCTTGGTCTCCGCGTAGCGGGTTAGATAATCTGTGGCGACAATTATCAATATATTCCCGGCTTTGGAAGTCGGAAATGATCCCAGATGGTCCATGCCGATTTGCTTAAAAGGTGTTGTTGGCACTTGAAGAGGGTGGACTAATCCAGCTGGTTTTACCTGGGGTGATTTACGGCACTGGCAGTCTATGCATGTACGTACATAGTGTTTCACTGTCGCCGGCAGTTTTCGCCAGTAGTATCCGTGCTGGACTCTAGCCAACATGCGTGTGCAGCCTAGGTGACCGGCGGTTAGCTCATCGTGACACACTTGCAAAACTTCACTGCGGAGAGGGCGGAAGGTCTTGTAAAGTACGTTGTTGCGAATAAAGAATGAAGAGATCACTTGGGCGAAACTCTTAGGCACAAACGTAGTTCGTTTTTCCAAGAAATCAATAACAGGAAGTAATTCCTGGTCTTCTCGCTGCTGTTGGAAAAGCGTTGCGTCATCTATGACACCTAAAAACGCAGTGTCTTCATCGGTTATAGTGGAAGGTTCGACCGGCGCTCGCGAAATGCAGTCAGCATCCATGTGCTTTTTTTGCAGATTTGTAAATAACTGCCATGTGAAATTCTTGTAATCGAAGACTCCAACGTGCGAGTCTCCCTGAAGAGGCGTTTAGATTCGTCAGCACACAGAGCGAGTGATGGTCGCTAACGACTTGAAAGGGGCGAGCGTACATATAAGGGCGGAACTTCATAACTGCCCATACCACTGCAAGACATTCTTTTTCGTTTGCCGAGTAGTTCGCTTCTGCTTTAGATAGGGTCCTGCTGGCGTAAGAAATTACTTTTTCAACACCATCCTGGCGCTGCAAAAGCACAGCACCTAAGGCCACGTCACTGGCATCCGTATGAAGAAGTGTAGGGGCGTCGTCACCAAAGTGCGCCAGGACACGTGGTGTCTTTAAACGCTTCTGCAGCTCATTAAAAGCTTGTTGCTGTTCTTCACCCCAGCGAAAGACAGCTTTGTCACGCGTGAGCGAATTTAATCGCCAGGCAATTCGTGAGAAACCGGCAATAAACCGACGGTAATAGGCGCAAAGACCAAGGAAGCGCCGCAATGTCTTTTTGTCTGTAGGTGTTGGGAACTTGGCGACTGCGCAGAGCTTTTTAGGATCAGGCCGGACACCTTCTTGGCTAAAAATGTGACCTAAGAACTGCAGCTCCTCGTACCGAAGTGGCAATTCTCGGGTTTTAGTGTGAGGCCCGCAGTTCGTATGGCATGAAATACAGCTAGAAAATGGCCTAGATGCTCTTCAAATGTGGGCGAAAACACAATCACGTCGTAAAGAAAAGCCAGGCATGTTTGCCACTTATGTCCAGCGAACACAGTATCCATCAACCTCTGAAATGTTGCTGGTGCTGAGCATAAACTGAACGGAAGGACCTTAAACTCGTACATTTCGTCGGGAGGGACGAATTCTGTCTACTCCCGATCTTTCTCGTTCACTTCTATCTGCCAATATCCACTTTTCAAGTCCATTGATGAGAAGTAACGTGCATTTCGCAGGCGATCAAGGGAATCGTCGATGCGAGGAAGAGGGTACATGTCGTCTTCAATTACTTGGTTGAGCTTGCGGTAATCTATGTAAAATCGTAAGATGCCGTCTTTAGTTTTAACAAGTACCACGCGGGAAGCCCAGGGGCTCTGTGACGGCTGGATGACGTCGTCTCTAAGCATTTCGGCCAATTGGCACTGAATGGCTTCACGTTTTTTTGGAGACACCGGTAAGGATTTTGTCGAATAGGTGAATCGTGTCATCCGTAATGATTCGATGTTTTGTCAAAGGCGTTTGGCCGATCCGCGATTCGGAAGCAAAGCAGCCTCGAAATTGATCTGTGAGATCCAAAAGACGATTCCGTTCTGAAGAAGCCAAATTTGGACTCACATCGACAATGGTTATGGGCGTCTTGCACATTGATCCTCCCTTGTTGCAGTGAGAAGCAGTGCTGCGCATTTGGGAGGCTGTCGAAAAAGGCCACAGTGGTGCCTTTCGGAATTTGCTGACGCTCGTCGCTGAAGTTTGTCAGCAGCACTTCGGTAAGCCGATTGGTCAAGGCCCTCGAGCTATGGAAACACCTCGGCTTAGTACCAGGGCGACTGCCCTTTTGGCGATAACATCGCCGGTATGCGCCATGTCGCACTTCACTTCAAGAAGAGAGCATGATCGCGGAGGTAATGTCACCGTCTCATTGGCGAAGCGTAAGGGCATCAGTGGTACTTCCGCATAATCAAGGTCTTCTTGATTGTTGGTGAAGGCAGCGACGCTGTCACGAATGCTGATTACAGCCCCATGAAGATGCAGAAAGTCCATGCCCAAATGAGGTCTTTGCAACAGTCAGGGGGAATAACGAAGCTGCCAGCAAACACCGCGTTTCCTATTCCTATTTGGGCAGTGCACTTCCCTTTCGGTGCCATTAGCTGGCCCCCAGCACTTCTTATTTCCAGCAATTTCATACTGCCGGACGCCACTTATTCACACTGACCATTATGCACTGCTATGGCAAGAGTGCATTAATCAATTTACCTTGCAATCTTCGCCGTACTTACCCACTGTTCTCACGACGTAATCATTGACATGGATATTTTAGCAGACATGTAGAAAATATCGACTTGCAGTCCAAGTCAGTGACCTTACCGTCGGAGAACGCAATACACAGCGCTTAAGAACGACCGACAGCACTGTACATACTTCATGATCACGTCCCCATCACGCCTCATTTTAAGTGTGACGACATCTTGAGCTACGAATACACTGCAAAACGTCAAAGGTTTCGTTTAGAGCTAACAAATCCTGCTTCTAGAAACAAAACCTTGCTATTGCCAGAGGAGTCGTTTGTAGCAAGGATGGCAAAGCAGATGTACTACCCATTAACTGTGGTGGTGAGCATTACCCTTTAGGCATTGAGACTGTCGTGGCTCGCATTTGGGGCATCACATTAGTTTCCGCCGACGCGTGAGCACCCGCACAAGAAAACTAGAGCGGCGCTCTCGCGTCGCGTTTTGCGGGTTATGATATTTGTATAGTTTCGGTCGCGTACGTCCCACAAAACGCGAAGTTTTTTTACTTCGGTGATTAAGGCCTCGTTAAGGGTTGTCTTTTTCATTTTGGCCAAACACTTATCCCTGTACTCCAGCTGTGACGTCAGTGGACGCGCCGCGAAGGGCGTTTTTTTTTCTACTTCGCGCAGAACTACGCGGCAGAGCGATTTCGTGCTAGGAACGCGTAAGAATGACGAATGCGTCCCACCTTCCGCGCGGCAATCGTGCACATCACGCCATGCGGTTCCAGCTTTACGGAGAATGCTGTGCCCCCTCTTGACAGTAACCTTACCGAGTATCTCCGACTTAACGCGCCACTATCACCACCAAATAAAAGAGATGTTTCGCGACGATGTCATCCAGCCCTCACGGAGTCTCGTTTCAGCGCCTGTCGTTATGGTAAAGAAACAGGATAGTACGCCAAGGTTTCGCTTGGTGTAACACTGGCTAAAGAAAATTACAAACACACATCTATCGCCTGCCTCGAATTGACGATGTTCTGGGTCGCCGTTCTTCCGCGGCATATTTTCTTATTTTTCTTCCATGGACATGAAGTGTGGATACTGGCAACTAGAGGTAGATGAGAGGGACCTATATAAAAAGGCGTTTATTACCCCTGATGAGCTCTAAGAATTTATGGCTATGCCCTCTGGTGTTTGCAATGCGGCAGCTTTTTTTTAACGAATTATGGAGAGTCTACCTGCAGATCTGAAGTGGCATATACATCTCATTTACCTTTATGTCATCGTGGCCGTCGCCCCAATGTTCTAGAAGCACCTTCGCTGTCTTAAAATGGTTCTGGAACTATAACATCCTCTGGGCTTACCATAAAGAACGAGAAGTGTAATTTTACTTACACCGACCTCAACTTCCCGGCGCATGTCTTAAGCCAGGCTGGTGGACTGCCATTTCCTGAGGAAACGGCAGCTATTGGCATCTTTTCAGCACCCTTAAACGAAAAGACTATTCGTCTGTTTCTTTTGGCAATGTGCCTACAACCGGCACTTTGTCAAAGTTTCACTCTCTCGCTTAGCGCCCGGAGAGAATGAAAAAGACAGACAAGCGTTCATCTTGAGACAAGCCACCAGTTCAAGCATTCGAAGAGCTTCAACCTGCCCACAAGCACCTTCCATATTCACTCACTCATAAAAACGCTCAGAGAACAACGTTCATGCATAAGTGTGACGCTCCGTTTCACATCTACGCAAGCATCGTATGCCTGGGCGCAGTCCTAGTTCGAATACACGGCGGCCAGATACGTGTGGTCCCTTAAGCTAGTCGCAGTATGCCTAAAGCTGAATTTATCTATTCTGCAAAAGAGAAAGTATGCCTAGTCATTCTGTGCGCGACGTCGATATTCCGGCCTTATATTTATGGGAAGCGGTTCAATCTTGTTACTGACACACCATCACCTGTGTTGGCTCGCGAACCTAAACAACCGGTCAGGTGGCCTTGTTAGACGGAGGCCCCCACTATTGGATACAACATAACTATCACGTACAAGTCTGGTTGTCATGAGTCGGATGCCGACTGGTTCTTGAGTGCCCCTTAGGTCCCCCACCGATGATAATCCTGATGCCGAAAACCCCTGAATGTCATCAGAGCCGAGTGCCTCGCTTAACGACAATCTACATCGCGAACGTTGACGCATCATGGACTATCTAAACGGTGCGTATACAAGTTCTCTAGAAGCTTTCTGACATGTTCTACTATCACTATATCGTCGCGGCTGTGTTCTGATGAAGAACAATTTTTCACTCACCAAAAGCGTACCTGATATATGTACCTATTTGAATAAACTATAACATGTTGCAAGTTTGTCTTTATGAACCTGCTTCTGGACGTGCAAGGATTCAGTAAAAGTGCTACTGGCCTCGTTTTAACGCAGACATTTTACACTATATCAAAGCTTGTCACGGCTGTTAGCGTTGAAAGGTGTCACCGATCAAGCTCACTGGGTTCATGAAGCCAAAGACCAACCATAGAGGCCCCTCCAGCAGATTGGCATGGATGTGATGAGATTATTTCGCTTTTCACACTACGGTTACCGGTGAGTCACCGTTGCAATAGAGTAGCTTACACGATACGCAGAATAATCCGTGCTTTACAACTGTACTGCCTTAGAGGTTGGAACATTTTTCATCCATCACAATGACTGCGTCATGGCGCACGCAAGATTCCGACCACATCACTGACTGTGGTGCCGCACTCACAGCCGATTTGCTGAAGCAGATGATGCTTCACAGGTATCTCAAACACAGGAAGACAACACCAAACCATCCTCAAACCACCACCGTGAAAGAGTGATTGAAGAAAAAAAAGCCGCACATGCTGCCGACGTACGACGACGTTCAGTACAAAGCATGATATGAAATGCTACCATACGTCTCTGTAGAGCTCAATACGGTGGTCTGAGAACCGACGAACATGTCACATTTCCGTCTGCACAATAGCCGCAATGTGACCTAGATATTTGTGGCATGTTACCACACTAGATGACGAGAACCAACTTGTTGATATTCAGAACTTTCTTCACATCGCCGTAGAGACCTGTCCGCTGTTTCGGCTACGAATTCACTGGCAGACATACCCAGATGCTTAACGATACAGCCCTCGACTCCGCGATGCTCGGTACACACCTAGACACCTCGTCTGTACCTGGTTTCATATTCTTCGACGAGGCTTTAGCGAGACACTCCTCTGTCGATGCTTTGGCTCGCAAAACGTGCTAAGACCGGTTGTGGGCCTAACCAACGAGGCCATGCCTAAAGGCTTTCAACAGCTGTCTCGAAGCTACGCGCTTTCGTAGGTGGTCAACGTGTCCGGCCTGAAATCTTATTAGGGCCGATAGTGTTTAATCTTAGTGTGCGCGAGCGACTGCCCTTAATGCAATAATTTATTTTTTTCCTCCATCACTCTTCAAACATTGGAATGATGCTTCTTTTTGCTCTGGGAGCAATGACACGATGTAATCATTGTGTTTAGTCTGAGATGATCGTTTGTACGTGCTTCCTCGAGTCGAGGAAACCGAAGTTTTCTTTTTGAGATTCTCGCCCTGCCTAGTTCGCAGCCTGTCTGTGCAATGAGGTCCTCGGTGACGTAACGAAACTACACCATGACAATATTGCTACGGGGAAGATTTCTATTGGAACTTGCGCTGCGATGGGCGGAAATCAGCGCAAACTTCAGGGGCCGTCCAACATCCACTCTGTCTGTGTAATCATTTTCTAGCTCCCTTTGTTGTGCAAGCGATCCTCGGTCGTCGTCGTCTAGAAGCACGCCACTTCATCGGACACGCGTTCTCCGGCAAGATTATCGCTCTCGGGAACAGGCAACGTCCGGGTGCGTGTTAGGCAGCGGTGTGGAATAGGAATAATACGACTTGAGACAGGCCACATGTACAATTTTGGAAGTGGTTGAAGCGGACGGTGACTTTGAGCATAACGGTGTATTTCAATCGTTACGTCCGTTACTGGGCGTAATACACGATAAGGTTCTGTGTAGCGCGGAAGAAGTTTTTCACATAACCAAACATGGATGGATGGCAGTCAGATCAATACCAGAGGTCAAGGAGCGTAGGGAACATCACGGTGGTGAGCATCATAGCGGCGTTTTTGAGCTTCTTGAGAGGCAGAGAGATTGGAACGAGCAATCTGGTGGGCTGCATCGTGCTCGCGCGATCGTATCTCGGGCACAATAATGATGGGGCCAGCGTCGGGAAGCAATGTGTCTAAGGGCCGTAAGGGTTCTCTTCCAAAGAGAAGATAGAATGGAGAGTATCTTGCACTATCATGGCGCGAAGTGTTGAATGTGAAAGTCACAAATGGCAGGGTAATGTTCCAGTCGCGGTAATCGTCGGATATGTACATAGCGAACATGGCGGTAAAAGTGCGGTTTGTCTGAGCATGGTAGGTTGTGGTGAACTTGTGACTATTGGAGCACTAACAAAGTATTTCGTCAAATCGGGAAAGAACGGCGGCCATGGTCGATAAATAGTTGACGAGGAGCAATATGGTGGAGTATTACGTCGTGCCAAACGAAGTCAGCAAGGTCAGTGGCGCATCTGGTAGGAATAGAGCGAGTGATCACGTACCGCGTGGCTGATGCCCCTTGAAGTCTGCGCCGAGTGCCGTCTATCGCAGCGCAAGTTCTAATAAATACTACCCCGTAACAATATTGTTCCCCTAACATCATGAACCACTTTGTTAGTAATGAAAATATCATGCCATCGAATATAGATTAGGTAGTTGAGCGAGAACGCAGGGCAGTGATCACGTTAGAATTTAAGCAGCAAGCAGACGAGAACGTATGTCTAACGTTATAAACGCAAAGGCGAAATTTTAGCGCTGGTATGAGCATTTGTCGACTACTTAAGCAGTCCCTGACTATTATTGCAATTTGTAATTGGGTCTTGCTTGCAATATATATCAGAAAAATATATTGCAGCGAAGAAAAAATCGGCAGTCGCGCGAGAGGAGCCCTCGCTCTCGGCCTGTCATTAAGTCATCTTTCACCATGCCGCCATGTTCTGCCGTCTTCTTGTTTGTCGCCACGTAACATTTTGGTTAGAGGTGCGGTGTAAATCATCTTCATTCTCACCTTGGAGCGTCGATGGCATCCGTACGCCAGAACTATTGGCCGAGAGAGCGGGGATTTCGCCGCGCATCTTCGCCCCAGCCCTTTCTGCCCAGACCGGCCAGCCGCAAATACCGCCGCACCGATCCCAGCCCGGACCTGAGAAAAGGCGCACAGACGACCAAAATAGAGCCGAGACCAGTTTAAAGACCGAAAAGACCCCAAGGTACCGAAAGACACGAACACGGGAACCCCACCCATTTCCGACACGACCACGAGTCATCAATCACATGGATGCTAATGTGACGGATGGCTGAACTGCTCCAAGGGAGGTGTTTCACACAAGCATCATCATAGTTGTGGTCATTCTGGGGGCAAATAATTATCTTCTATATTTTGTTCAGCATCCTCACTGTCACATCTCCATCCACCCGATCGCTCGTTGGCTCCGGTAAGTAGTGCGAATATCAGCAGTGGCATGATAGGAGCCCTCGCGCTTGGCCAGCCATATATCATCTTTCACCCTGTCCCCATGTTGCGCCGTGTCACGAAAGTCACGAAAGTATCATGGAGTCACGAAAGTCGTCTGCCAATGATTGCCCAAGTATGTAACATTGCAACCGCCCCCATGTTACGTCGTGGCACCCAATATTGGGCTGCGAGTCTCCAACGGGATGTAGCTTCGGAAAAAAATAATTGGGAAAAAGAGCTTGATGCCCAAAATGACAACCCTAGAGAAAACGGTGCTAAGAGTGCTTCCTTAGGCGTCCCTTCCATTTTCGCCGAAAAACGTATTATTAAGGCTGACGTGTGAAACGAATATTTTTCTTTCATCCAATATTATTAGATGTAAAAATGAAACGAACCGTTATGGAAGGTATAGCTATTCTCGTTCACCCTACAACCTCCGCGCACCATCCGCAAACATGTGGCATGGATAAGCATATGCACCGCAGCCTGGGTGGTATGCTGGCAATGTATATTGCTTCTGACGACTCCAACTGGGACTGTGTTCTTCGATTCGGCACTAGTGCTTGTAACTCCGCAAGTCAAGCAACCACCGGATTCCCGCCATACTTCCTCCTGCTGTGCCTTGAGCCCTCTTGTAATACGGACATCATTTTCCATACCCACCTTATTCTCCTGAGTTAACTACTATAGTTGGCCGCTCCTTCACTTCTCACGCCCAGCAGCAGGAGAAAGCCACTCGCGATCAATCTGCACCTCTTCAAACTTATTTTTGGTCTGGCTATGGGCACTTAGGTCCCACTCTTTCCTCAATAATTCTCAGCAAGTGCCAGGGCCCCTACCGTATTCTATAGCAAACATCCCCGGTCAATTATCTCTTCGCAACCCTTATGCAGTCCACTGACCACCGTCGCCGCCACCATGAAATAAAATAAAGCAAACGCTAGAAACCTTATTACGATGCCGCCATCGTTCAATATCCATATGACGACAAGATGACGCTTTTTACCCGGGGAAGTGGTAGGACAGGCTTGTTGAAGAGTTCACTGCATGAAGCTCAAGGGCGACGACGACGAGAACCGTACAACGCTCGCCCCGAGGGTCGTGAGTATGCTCGCACAAGATATGACGACAAGTGATCACCGGACGTTATGTTAAACTGTTCATGGCGTAGCAACTTGTGAGCATTCATTTTTACAATATAATAATTTTTTCTTGAAATCAAAAGTTTGAAGCGGGAACTATAGATTATCTTCAATTATTAGCTGCTTGAGCTGTGTTCATAAAGCGGGTGTTTACTAAATATTGTTTGTTTGCCTTCATTGAAATCTGTCAAATTAGTGTCTCGTAGCTTAAATCACAGAAATAGCGCACGCCTTATGTTCCCTCAGGCTAGACCGGTTCAGGGATAGCAGATTTGCTTCACCAAATAAGTTTCGGAACACTGAAATGTCATCGCTGCGGTTACTTTTTTTCCTCTACGGGTAATAGTTACCGTAAAAATAAATATATTTACCACAAGTTCCAGCACAATGAAACAAAAAACGCAGCGATTCGTCTTTCGAGAGGAGGTATATTTTGTAACATTCTTGTAATGGCTTTGCTGGGCGGGGTTTTGGGGAATTCGCGTTTACGGCTTTTGTGAGACAAAATCGTACGACTGATAATGTATTCGCTGAAGGTATAGAAAAACCAGTGATGCCTTTTTTAAAGATTGCCCTGCAGAAAGCCAGGTAATTTACACAAATTGATATCTTTTAGGCTTAATATTTCGAACAGCATTGAAGATAAAAGCAATTAAACTACACCAAGGTATTCTATTGACAGCCTTAATATCGTTAATCTAATGTTGGCGTCTAAAATAAAGAAAAATTGATTATTGAATTTATTAAAAATGTCCTTATTACTAGAATTTATAGCCTACAGAGTATCCGCCTTTATATACAGCCAGCATTCAAAGACTACACAGACCTATATCTCACAAGATTTCAACTAATGATATACAAAGAGAGAGAAGACACCTGTCACCTTCGGAAAAGGTTTCCTATTAGGAAGTGATAAATTAAAAAACACGACTGATAAAAGCGTATTGCCAAGGAAATATTTATTTCATTCCCTGTAGCTATCTCAGCATCTTCTGGATTTCGCTGCCATTTAATGTTTGGTTTTCCTGTACAGTGGGGAGCGCGTAATCACGACGATGCAGGAATGACGTCATCTATACAGTCTAAAACGAGAAATGCTATTAAATGCGCATTGATTTCTTTCAGGATTGTTGCCTGATCCTTGATTCATATAGCACACATGAAGCCACCTACTATGTTTACAGAGTTTCAATAGATGCTTCACAATTATTGGGTAACTATATATTTATACATAAAATTTTGTTAGCAAATTATTCAAGATAGTACCTTAACTGACTAAATTTGTAAAACTGATCATGATTTTAAATGACCGCGGTTGTTCCCCACCTTCCACGTACATTTTTCTACTGAGCATTAGGAAAGCTTTTTATAGACCTTTGCAACGAGGGCCTCTTGGACGTCACCATTTTGCTCACTGGGCTGTTGTGTGCGCCTGACGTCAACACGGTGGAGGCGGCAGCGTAACCGGTTTGCAACAGTCCAGAGAGGAGGCCTTTCGGCAACCTCCTCGCCCGATGCAAAGGTCCATAGGTACCTCCCTTCAAAGAGCAAGCATTGAATAGGAAGTTGAAAGGAAGAAAGAAATCTAACAAGGTTAAGGAAACGGAAAGAAAAATGAAGCGGAGCTTATCTCTGCCACATAAGCAAGTACACAAAGGACGCACACAGCCGAAGTGTCAATATGGCGCTTCTCGCCTCGTTACACCTGATTATGCAAGCAACAATTTGATATTTACAGCCTAATTCCTACGTTGAGAATCGAGAACTCAGAAGTGCGCAAATCAATACTTTCTACGGCGCTTTAGACAAAAAAAGAACAACTCGTTTCCACCGAGTGTGGTTTCAAAGCAAAGCAATTAAAGGCACCTGCACATCTCGTTCTGCCTAATGAGTCAGGCTAGCCATCTTCTCACCTTCCTGTGCAGCGTTCAACAGTGGATTGATGTGGTGGTACGTTTCTGTGAGGGCTTTGAACTCAATATTATAATATGGAAATGGGAGTTTTTTGTTTTCACTACCTTTACCAAAAGATTGTGAAGCAAATTATGTGTAAAAAACTTCAGTATTCATAACAGGATAGATCATCCCTTAATTACTTGAAATAATAGATATTTTGAAATAACAATACATGAACTTTGCGACGACTTATGAACCTGCCTGGTATAAGTTGCAGTTGATGCAATAAAAGAAAATGTTGCACTAAGTGTGACAAAAAACAGGACAACGAAAGAAACACGAAAAGCTTTGATGAAATAGTTCATATCGCGTATTAATAATTAATTACTCTCGTGGATTCCTTTTCATTTTCCCCATCTGCTTTATGTATCGTATCTGCAATTTTCACGCATTGCTTCTATTTTCGTTTCTCGCCCACTGTTAACTGCGACTACTATCTCGGTCATCTGCCCACCTCTTTAGCGTCTTCCTTGTTCTCATTTTTCTAGAGTAGTTTATAAGATCCGTCCATGCAATATTTTCATCATTTAGTGATGTTTGTCTCTTTGCTAGGTTGTGATTGCTTCTATACCAATTTTGTTATTTTATCAGTTTTCGGTCCTCTCGTTCTAATCAATTTCTTTTTCAGTATATACTCATTCTCAACTCAGTGACATGGTACACTTCAGATCATCTCCAGCCGAGCTCAAATCTTCTTAACGTGATGTTCACCGTGTCTAACTCTCTAATCATGCTGCTGCCCCATGCTGCTTTACGCTTCTCAAACTGGCTCTGCATGCTTTTATATTAAAATCCTTTCCTCTTCACATACCAAACAAGCAACTCGCTAGTGCATCTTTTTTTTGAAAATCCCAGTTCAAATATCCGATTGTTGTGAACGCGTTTCCCTGACGAAGACAAATCCTCTGGTGAAAGTGCTGGACAGAGCTGGGAGTGTTCCCTCAATCTTTCTATTCTTCTTTTGTTTATTTAACTTCTTTCTCTGTTTTTCTTTTGTCAACTAAGTAGAAACGGCATTTTAGATCTAGTGATGATGACACAGACACAAAATGTGCATTTCATCTTTTTTTTTTTGCATTAGCAGCACAATGTCTTGCACTGCAGGTAGGCCTCACAACTGAAAAACTCTGAATTTGAAAAGAAGGCCATATAGTGTTATACTCGAGCAAATATCGCCTGCATTACCGGCAAAAATTTACAATGGTCTGAAGAAGTCTTGATCACAACCTCCAGTCATGATAGCACTAAAAGGTATCAGAATGTTCAGAACCAGTTCATTAAAATCAAAGACAAACATATTTCAAAAACAATTATTGCGTTCACTGACGTTCACTTCACATGTGAAGCAATGCATCAACAAAAAGCGTGTGTACTCTAAACCAAAACTAAGAGCCATGGATAATGATTGAAAGCTTTACAGGAATCACCATAAATAGGCGAGAGTAATTGAAGTGTCTACAGAGACATGCTTAGAGCGAAAAATTTTAATGGCTCATGGACATCGACAGACGCGGTCAGCAGAGGTGTCACTCCTTCGAGAGCTAGAGTTAAAAATAAATTAATCAACCTTCTCTCCACCAGGAATCGAACCTCAATCTATTCACTTCCCAGCCAGCGTGGAGCCCAGTGCTTAACCAACTGCACCTCTCCCCAATTTTTTTTTTCGTTATTGCCTGACTTTGGCACACGACATAACACGAAATGAAACTCTGATCAAAACATAAAAAATGACACGCAAGGTCTTTGCCAAGCGTACCCAGGCTGCATGGTGTCTTTTCACTTGTATTTTAAAGCCAATTTGTAATCCCAGGTGACCACAACTTGTTAAGAAGTGAAGACAGGAGCTCGCCTTTACTTTGTACGGACTGAAAGCTGCAGAAATGGTACGAATTCTCTGCTACCCCACTGAGAAGCGGAACATGCAGCCTGGTTACTTTCGGCAAAGATGGTATATGAATGAATTTTATGATTAACCACTGTTCGACTGGCCTCGTCGCTTTAAAACTCGCGCAGCGACAACAAAGGTTCTAACCTTGAGAGCGATTCGGGAGGTCCTGCAGCCACATTTTTAATTACAATGAACCACTCCGAACTGCCTCGAAAAAAACATTCGAGCAAGTCTGGCATTGCTGTAACAGTTATAGCCTGCCATTCTGGAGCGCCATATGCAGTGGAGGCCCATAAGCATAAATACGTCACGTGAAACCCCATGCTCATTCTTCATCGAATGCCGTGCGAGTCCAGTGGGATATTTTTTTCGTGATCCGCTTTAACACATCCCACAAATATGCCCTTCCTGACAATGTAAAAAACATGATCCATTGTTTCCGGCTGCTTACTGATTTAACAATGGGTTTCACGCACAAAAAAAGCCCCTTCCTTCCAAAAACATCTGTACTGGTATTGTCCCGGTATGTCACTTGAAAAAAAGTTTTAGCTCCTGCCGGAACTTGCATTTTCTTTACTCTGTTTAATACAACTGTACCAAAGTATCCACTCTATACACCCTGCACAAGGTTTCTGAGAAGACAATATCACACAGATCGTGGTAAATCTTTTTCCTCTTTACACCAAACGAAAATTCCAGATAGAAACGCATTGAAAGAAACTTAACACTCTCGTTGACCCCACTGGAGTATTGATAAATCCCACACGCTTCCGTTATGGTGGAGACAACAAAATCAGGCAACAGGTGCCGCCGACTAACTTGGCAGAGGGTGCGCCAGATTGGGTCGGGCACTTAGTGAAAATCAAACATTGATTGAAAAAACATGCCCGAGGCCCAAACATTTATCTTTAACCTGCGGGAGCAGATTCGTCCTATTGCAGCGTTCCAATTCCGATCATCAAAAGAAAACGGCAGAAATCCTGCGAAGCTCTTGTAAGTATAGCCGCGAAAAATGCAGCACTTGCAACACGCGCCACTGCTTGCTGATGAAAAACAGATTACATACTGCCGCTCTGGCGAAAATGGATATGTTAGCGCCTTCGCAGTTCTCTGCTTTCTCCCATATTTCTTGCGTCTTCCCTTTATATTGCTCTTTTTAGCGGTAACTATCCAGCTCGATACCTAAATACTTTGTCGGGGTATCTGCCCACGTCACATTGGTAAATGGTCAGGCTTCGATAGCCACTGTCCATGCCATTGCCCAAGGCAATTGGCCCAGTTCACCCTTTGTTACCCGCAGAAGGACGAGGAGGAATTGGTTTGAGGGACTGGAAGAGGTGTACGAGACCATGGAGCGCCCGTTTAGCATATTGAAAATCGTTTGGACATCGTGGGAATAAATATAGTCATAGGCGGCCTTGGAGTTCGCCCTCCTTATTTTACAATTTTGGTGTCGAAACCGGGGAGGTAGTGTGAGGTCCTTCATCGATCCTTCCTGGAGGTTACTAGAGGAACGACAACGACCATCCAGGAAGATACCAGGAATCGAACCCCACCGGACGAAGAGAAGAAGGCTGCGTTTGGATAGCATAGAGCGTATAGAAAGGAAAAGCGATATTAAACAAGCTTTTCTCTCACAGCTGTTTCTCAAGGAAAGAGAACTTTTAAATTTGAGCAGAGCAAATATTCTAGCGCTAAAATTATCTATTTCCATCGTCGGAAAATAATTTAGAGGGGACAAAAATCTTGTTAAACCACCAACGCTGACCTGGAACATAATCGAATCACATGCGCGGGGCTGGCAACCTTCGAGATACATCTAGACACATCTTGCACGAGAAAGGAAATAATGAAGCCGTGTATCACAACTACGATCATGTACAAAGTGTACATAATCTATCCGTGTGCTGAAATCAAAGCGAAAAGGAAGCATGACGGTAGCTCTTAAAAAAAAGGTAAATAGAATAGAGAGGTTCGGGGCAGTATTAATGGTTAGGTGTGGTTTAGTGTGTGGGGATTAACGTCAACAAAGCGACTCAGGCTATGAGAGATGCCGCAGTGGAGGACTCCGGAAACCTAGACCTCATGGGGTTCTTTAACGTTCACTGACACAGCACAGCACACCGGCGCCTTGCTTTTCGCCTTCATCAAAAACCGGACGACGAGGCCGGGATTCGATCCCGCTTCCTTGGGAACAGTAATCACGCCGTAATCGCAGCGCCAACAATGGCTCTGTTTCAATTGTGGAGTGAATTGATTACTCTGATCGAGGTAGTGTATAGTACGTTGTTTTTAGTACAGCTCGCTACGACCTTTCCTGCAGCTAAAGTGATGGCATAACGTTCGACTCTAAACACTGATGCAGATTCAGCCAGCCCACCTTTTGCGTTTTTTTTCTACAAAACCCCAACAAAAGAAAGCTGTCTTCGTATTCTCTGTCTAAAATGCTCAGGAAATGTATTTACCGTAAAGAAAAAAGTTCAGATTAGGTGGGCATATCGCCGAGAAAGAGGAAGAGAAAGTGATTTCGCGGAATAGCTTACTGCAAGCTAGGCCACCCCCGCTCCGGTCCTGCTCGCTACCAGTGCCCGCTACCAGTGCCTGGATCCCCGCTTAACACTACATGAAGAGTAAAGACCTCTTCTCGTATATGTGTGCAGTATGGTGGATTGTACTAAGTGTGTGGATTTCTTCGCATCTCCATTTAAAGCGGAAGATGCGTGTTCTGATTACATGGAGCTTATTAAAACGTATCCTGAATCAGCATTTTATAATAATTAAATAACAGATATGGTATAAAAGTCCTCAAATGTTTGAATATGTCAGCATGTAGCCATGGTTTTAGTGGTTGAAAACGGTGATTTGCTAAATTCTACATGCGTAATATTCTTAAGCGACGCCCTCTTTAAAGCAGTTCGAAAACGCAAACGTAAAATTTGTTCTGGATTCGATTTTTCTCATGACAGTCTCGCTGAGTATACACATTTCATCAATAGCGCTCTCCAGAATGTAATTAACACCGCTTCTTGGGAATATTGGTGCATATTTGAATTGGTGAAAAACTGCGCCGCGCAGAACACACCACAAGAAAGGATAAGGGACACTCTCGTCTTTTTTCTTGGTCTGTGTTTCGTTCGGCACGGTGTTTCACAAATTCAAAATATCCTAGAGTGTAAATTAGTAGAATGAACTATCTATCTCCCTCCCAGCACTTGAGTGGAAGGAAGTTTAGTATATTCCAATATCTGAAGCTTCATTTTCGATGCTTTGATATCAGGCAGCAAGGTCCCTTTTTTAAGGTCGGGACTAGAATGTTTAATTTCTCTTTTACCACTAACACGGTTTTGGTTTGTACAGTGTAGCATACTTTCAGGAAGTTCTTCACTTCGGAAAGGTAAAACAACTTTCAGGACAAGAAAAAAATGTTTAATGTTGTGTTGCATATGACTGGGAGAGCCAGCCAGAGAATCATGAAGTAGATTTCAAACACGATACCATCTGACATCGGGGCTTAGGAGTAATGCACCATATGTGCGTATTAAGCTTATTTCATTCGTGGCTGTGATCCAGTAGATTTTCGAATCTGGAATCAATGAATGAAGCCCACCGATCTGTAAAGTGCAACGACTGGTTCCAAAGGGATCAAAGGGATTAAAATAAACACTCAAAAGTTGTGGAACGCAGATTTACGTTGTTCCTCCAGGTGTAGCTGACGTACACGACTCAAAGCCAGTCGTCATGGTTAGCTCATTACTCACGCACGGAAAATGAACACGGGCTTAGGATCTTTCGACTATATTATTTTTAGTCAGCCCTACGGGAGTTTTGGCGTCAGGAGCAACACAATAAATTCAGATAAATTACGAAAATACATTCGAAGGCAACGACATCAGGTGCCCTTTGGTGTTCCGACCTCTCTATTTTTGTTGTGCTCGAAAAGTTATTTTTTCCACACGCCATTGAAAACGCGTGCATTGACACGGCACAGCAATCCTGATATTTTTTTTCTAATAAAAAAAAAGAAAATCACGGGAAAATATGCGTTACCTTTGCTAAACATTGAAGTATTCATTTTTTAGCTAAAATATTTTTACAAAGCGGTATATAGCTGTACTTTTTTCATACTACCTTCTTGTAATGCCAAAACATAGGTCTTTGTTGACTAAGATGAAGTGTACGGGCTGAAGTTCTGCAAAATATATGGCAAATATTTTTTTTGCATCATTACCTTAGGTTTTTTCTCCACTACTTATCTCTGATAAAAGAAACTAATTAACTCGGTTAATCTTGGAGCCTATGGGCCTGCACAAAAAAAAACAGTGATCATTATAATCGTAACACTAAAAATATTAGTCTTTAGACCTAGGTAATCTCAAAATAAAGCCATTCAGGTATGTCTTTACTCTCATCACGTCAATAATGGCCGACATTTTTAACCTGGCTTTCCAAATAGAAGCATTTCCCGACCAGATTACGACATGCTAAAATTACTGTTGTCTAGAAAAACGGTCAGAAAAGCCTGCCTATATTTCTGGTATTTTCGAAAGCACTTGAAAATATTATTGAATATCGTGCATCAAATTTCACTGACAGGATATGTGTTCTAATATATTGACAATGTGTTTTCCTAAACATATGTCGACTTAGTGCGCACTTTGATAATGTAAGAAAGTTTATACAAAACGTCGACGGCAATTTGTACTGTTTGGCATTCTTCGGTATTTTAGAAAAGCATTTGATTTTGTCTATGATAACTCATACTCCTAAGTCACCAGCATTAATATGAAATTTTTGGAGTACTATTGGTATACCTGAAATCTTAACTCGCGAATCGGGAACAATGCGTTTGTGCACACAATAAATTACCCTTTGTTCAAAAATAAAAGTGAAATATATCAAGGAAGTGTAGATATCAGGTACGCGAGGTAACTGAGGACGTTGTTTTGGCTTGAGGCAGAAAAGAAAGCGGTGCAGCGGTGGCGTAGCGGTAGAACATCCGCCTCGCATGCAAGAGGACCGGGGCTCAAATCCCGGTGCCGCGCAATTCACCACCGGATTTAAAAAAAAAGAAATCCGCCTGTCGATTTAATTACATAAACAGGTTTGGGGTGAGACCTGATGCTGGTGAACACCTCCGGCAACGCACTCCCTCACCAGAACAGGAGTTGGCCACCCTGGTGCAGTAATTGGACGCAACCTCTCATGATGAGCTCCATAAAACCTCTGCCCTCAGTCACCAGCAGCTGCGGAACAACTGACCACGGCGGCGGTCAGATCTGTGACGCAGCAAAGGGTGCTAAGAATTCCTGGCTCCGCTGGACAGGCCGCCATTGGAAATTGATCCTGGCAACGTTTAACGCAAGACCCCTAGCTAGTGAAGCTAGTTTAGCAGTGCTGCGAGAGGAACTAGAGGGTATGAAATGGGATGTCATAGGGCTTAGTGAGGTTAGGAGGCCGAAGGAGGCATATACTGCACTGAAGGATGGGCATGTACTGTGTTATCGAGGTTTACCAGAGAGGCGACAACTAGGATTCGGTTTCCTTGTCAATAAGTATATAGCGGGTAATATAGATGAATTCTATAGTATTAATGAGAGGATGGCAGGCATTGTAATTAGGCTTAATAAGCGGTATAAACTGAAGGTTCTACAGGCTTATGCACCTACATGTAGTTATGATGACCAGGCAAATGAAATCTTCTACGAAGATATAGAATCGGCAATGCGAAAAGAAAAGACGCAGTATACAGTACTAATGGGCAACTTCAACGCCAAGGTAGGGAAAAAGCAGGTAGGAGACCGGGCAGTAGGTGACTATGGCATTGGTTCTAGGAATAACAGGGGGGAGTTGCTAGTTGATTTTCCAGAGCGCAATAACTTCAGAGTCATGAACACCTTCTTCAGCAAACGGAAAAGGACCGGAAATCGACAAGGAAAAGTCCTAACGGGGAGACTAAAAATGAAATTGATTTAAAAATGTGATCAACTCCCGCATTGTGCAAGATGTAGAGGTAATCGGGAAAGCGCGATGCAGTGACCACAGGATGGTTAGTTCCCGAATTAGCCTAAATCTGAAAAAGGAACGCAACGGATTAGTAAGAAATAAACCCATCAACGAATTAGCGGTGAGGGGGAGGGCAGAAGAATTCAGGATCTCGCTATAGAATAGATATTCAGCTCTAACCGAAGATGGCGACATTACCCTAGAAGCAATGAACAATTATTTCAGAGATATCATTACTGAGTGTGCGGTAGAAGTAAGCGCTAGGATAATTAGAGAGGATACCGGTAAGCTGTCTAAGGAGACGAAAGATTTGATTAGGAAACGACAGAATATGAAAGCTTCCAATCCAACAGACCAGATCGTATTGGCCGAGATATCAAAGCTAATCAATAAGCCCAAGGTAACTGATATAAGAATGTATGACATGGAGAAAATTGAGCATGCTGTAAAGAACGGGGAAAGCCTTAAAGTGGTCAAAAAGAAATTGGGCACAGGCAAAAAACCAGATGTATGCTATAAGGGACAAGGTGGGCAACGTCATCACGAATATGGACAAGATAGTCAAAGTAGCCGAGGAGTTCTATACAGATCTCTACAGTAGCCAAAGTAGTCAGGACCGTAACGAGATTAGCGGCAGGGAAAAACAGTCCGACGTCCCACCAGTGACGAAGGAAGAGGTTAAGAAAGCATTGGAAACTATGAAAAGGGGGAAATCTGCTGGAGGGGATCAGATAACTACAGATTTGCTAAAGGACGGGGGGGGGGGGGGATATCGTGCTAGAAAAACTGGCCACCTTGTACACGCAGTGCCTGGTGTCATCGACGGCACCGGAACCATGGAAGAATGCAAACTTTATCCTCAGTCATAAGAAAGAGTACTCTAAGGACCTTAACAAATACAGACCAATCAGCCGACTGTCTGTTATGTAAAGGTATTTACTAAGGTAATCGCTAATAGAATCAGGACAACCTTAGACTGCAATCAAGCAAAGGGTCAAGCAGGTTTTCGGAAACGATAATCTACTATCGATCATATCCATACCATCAATCAGGTGAAAGAAAAATGCTCGGAATATAACCAGCCCTTATACATAGCATTCATTGATTACGAAAAAGCATTTAACTCTGTTGAAACATCGGCCGTGATGCAGGCATTGCAAAATCAAGGGGTAGACGAGCCGTACGTGAAAGTGCTGGAAGATATATACAGTGGCTGCACGGCAACCATAGTTCTGCATAAAGAAAGTAAAAAAATTCCCATAAAGAAACGTGTTAGGCAAGGAGACACAATCTCCCCAGTACTATTCACAGCTTGCTTAGAGGAAGTATTCAAAGACTTGGAATGGGAGCAGTTAGGGATAAGGGAAGATGGAGAATACCTCAGTAATCTGTGAATTGCAGATGATATTGCCTTGCTAAGCAACTCGGGGGATGAACTGCAAATTATGATTGATGACCTAGACAGAAAAAGTGAAAAGGTAGGCTTGAGAAATAATATGCAGAAGACTGAGGTAATGTTCAACAGCCTAGGGAAGGAACAGCAGTTTACATTAGGTAGCGAAATACTAGAAGTAGTAGGCGAATATGTCTACTTAGGACAGGTAGTAACCGCAGATCCTGACCATGAAAAGGAAATAACAAGAAGAATATGATTGGGATGGAGCGCATTTGGCAAGCACTCGCAGATTATGACTAGCAGCTTACCGGTATCGCTCAAGAGGAAAGTATGCAACAGTTGCATCTTACCTGTACTCACCTATTGGGCTGAAACGTGGAGGCTAGCCAAAAGAGTTCTACTTAAGTTGAGGACAACCCAGAGGGCTATGGAACGAAAAATGGTAGGGGTAACATCAAGAGATAGGAAGCGTGCAGAGTGGGTCAGAGAAATAACTCAAGTTGCCGACATTCTAATGGACATTAAGAAGAAATGGGCATGGGCAGGACATGTAGGGCGAAGAGAGGATAACCGATGGTCGCTTAAGGTAACAAACTGGATTCCAAGGGAAGGAAAGTGTAACAGGGGACGGCAGAAAGTGAGGTGGGCGGATGAGGTTAAGGAGTTCGCAGAGGTCAAGTGGATGCAACTAGCACAGAACCTGGTTAAGTGGAGAAATATGGGAGAGGCCTTCGCCCTGCAGTGGGAATAATCAGGCTGATGATGATGACAATGAGAAAAGCATATCACCAGCGAAAATAGACATATTTTCAGCAAAATATGGGAGACATTCTATTAGAGTTTAATTTCACAATTATTTGAAGAATCCGCCACCTCCAGAAATAACCGATTCAATCCGGCAGCGAAAACGGCTGCATGCACGAATCAGGCGGTCCTTACAGATTCGTCCATTGAGTCAGGAATGGCGCCTTTCAGAAAGTTTTTTGTAATATGTCTCCTTTTTGTTGGCCGTGCTCTCAACAACGCCCGAGACATAATAGTGGAGTGAATTGAAATCTGCGGAACGAAGAGGCCACAAGTTCGGAATGACGTAGGCATGGAAGGTGTCTGTCAGCTACTTATGGTTGACCCAGCTAGGTGGCGTGGGCCGGAGCCGAATCTTACTGAAAGACGTAAGGTGTTCCTTTTGAGACAGTATAAGTCCAGGGCTTCACAACGGTGACAATTACCTCCATGTTCGCGGCCGCATTAACGCGGAGTCCTTCTGCAAACGAGACTGGCAGCATGACGTCTCCCCCATAGCTGACAACTGCTAGCATTATCACATCGGACGGAAACTTTATATGCATCACTGTAGGTACCTCATTAGCGCTTGCGCAAAACCGTCTGTCGTTACAGCGATGAGCTTTTTGGTGTTGGTTAAAGTTCTTGTCATCTAAAAAAACAACCAAGGTACTCCCAGGCTCATCAGGTCTCTTCAGCTGTCGAAGCAAATGCTTGCACCGGAGTCGAGAATTCTTTCTGCCGAGTTTTATTGGACAAAAATTGCCTCCTCCTTCTGACACAGAAATGGTACATGAAGTCCTCCATCACCAACAAACCTGACAGTTGGCTCTCCGACTTGGAGCTAGTTCACTTACAGTTGACAGTAGACTCTCCTACTTGGGCACCTTACCAACTTCCCCTACTCTCCATATTCTGCAAACTTAATTCACTAGTTACAAAAGAAAAACATTGCCAGCGCTGCGCAAAGCTGCTGCCAGCAATATGCGTCAATAAGAGGTTATTTTTAGCATTTGTGTAAGGCTACTGGGCATAGCATGTATTTTGAACTACTGTTTTTTATGCGAGACAAGATCATATAAATGGCGAGGTTGCAGATTTCAGACACTTTACTTGTTTATAATATGACAGTACGCCACTGCGGTTTTTCTAGAAAATAAATATGACGTAAATAAATAACAGAGCCATATTTGTGACGAGAATAAAGTACTCGACTTTTTATTACTTCACCTCAGCTAGTGCAGATATGCCATAAGGCAATCAAGCCAACATCGAAGGTGTGCCTTTTTCACATTTTCTCATATGGATCGCCAAAACTATGCTCGTGAAATCGTGCTGACGTGGCTTTGCCCCAGCACGTATTTATAAAATACCGCCCATATCACTTTTCAAACCTAATATGCAAATACATCTGTTTATTTGATGTAGCTGAGTAGCCATTCACGCCATGGTGCTGTGCTCGCGAGCGCAGTTTTGCCAGTTCTTTGCAGAAAAGCCAACCCAGCTTTGTAATGATTATATAAGAAAGAAAAAATCAAACCGAAACTGAACTTCAATATTTCGGCTTTCTCTTTTGGGACCATAATCATTTCCCGTGCTATCATAATTATTTCTTATATTTATTTACAGTAACAAGCTTTTTTATCAGTAAACATACACTGAGAGTTCGGAGATGTCCTTGGCAGATTTAGCGCCTAAATAACATGATCTGCTGGGATAGTTGGTTTCGAGCGCGCACACAGTGAGGAAAAAATGAGATAGAGCAGAGGCGCTGTGCTATTCCCTATCTCCTTCTTTCCTAATTCCTTCTTCCTATCTCCTTTTTTTTTTCCTTATTGTGTGCGCGCTGCTGATAGAAAAGGTTTAGCAGGACAGTTTTCAATTGGCGTTTGCTCAGAGATAACCGTCAGTGACTCCAGTCAACGCGGAAGTGATGCGAAGCAGCAACTGCACCCGTTTATCTCGCGACAGCCGCAAAGCTAATCACTGTGGTTATCAGCGCATAACGCGCGCATCTGGCAGCGCTTCATCAAACATCAAAAGTGATCGTGGGACTAGTGGTGGAGTGGCAGCAGAGCGCACTGCCATATATTTTAATCCATGTCGTGTTTCGTTTTTGAAAAGTAAAACGAGCTATCCTAAGGCATCCTCGTCGGCACCACTTCGAACTTGTGACGTAGACAGCATTACATTACTTTGCTAATATGAAGCTATATCGAACATGGCCACTTATTGTGAAACGGCCCAAGCTCTAAATACAGCCACAGTCATTTTTCTGAATAAAATTTGGCGTATTGGCAATTGTGGTAAGGCATTTTGTGAGAGTCGTTTTAGTGAGACGATAGTTTTAGTGATTCGAAGAGAGGAAAACCGATTGTCGCTAAGGGTGACAAACTGGATTCCAAAGGAAGGAAAGCGTAGCAGGGGGGAAGAAAGGTAGGTGGGCGGATGAGGTTAGGAAGTTAGAGGTCAAGTGGATGCAGCTAGAACACGACCAGGTAAATTAGGGGAATATGGGAGAAGCCTTCACTCTGCACTGCGTATAGTAAGGCTGATAATGCTGATGTTAAGTTTGTGGCGACTAAGTGCGCTGCACATACTACAAAGTTTTGTTGGTCCAAGCGTAGTAGGGTAGCGCCTAGGGAGTGTGTTTCGATGGGTGCAACACAGGAGCGCCATTCTAAGTACTACACTATATCTTATAATAAAGCAGAAAAAGAGGGAAAGATGAGAATGTTGCTATAGCGTTTTGCGGTTAACACAAAATTTATATCGGCCTTCAAAAGCTTTTTTTAACCTGCGCGGAAACCCTACACTTTGTCGATTGTAAATGTTCCTTCCTGGCAGATTTCTTCTACCTCATACAGTGGTCCCTATGTGTGACATTTCGCAGCAGGCGCCGATTGCATCGCCACTTTAATAGCGTCTTGGACGAAAAAAAAATGGCTTGAATTTGAATTTGCTCGCTTGAGAAGGACCTCATGAGAAGCATGCTAGGCAGATTAAATAAACCAGGCCGGATTTCCCTCGGCATGCAAGCCTGTTCTTGCGGCGAGCGTTTGTTAATGCTGACTTGTGTGTCTTCCTTCAATAGCGTGCTTCGTTCACCCCATAAGGGCCTGTTTGTTGTTATTGGTCTGGTATGAGTCGTATTCTTACAAAAATGTGGCGATGAGATCATCTTCATTGCTCTCATTGTGATATGTCAACTATAGGCGATTTTTGTAATCTGCGGGCCGCATTAAAGAACATTCCCTTACAGCAGGTCCTAGGCATCCTTCCCTCTCAATACAGCCATTGTATCCTGCAACATTATTGCATAAGCGACGCGAAGATGAAAAACGTAAAAAAGGCCCCTAGACATTTGCAAACAAGTTTATGTCGAAATTAACCACGAGAGTTGTTCTCGGGGACACGAAATAACCGCTATTTCTGATTATTTCTGCTAATATAGAGAACAGAGATTCATTATTACATCTGTTAACTATTTCCCCCTAAAGTGTGATTGTTACAAATATTATGGCTTTGATTATTTTGACAAACTTACAAACTACTAGTATTTTTTATGAGTGCTTTGTATAGAATGAACTGCATATTTCTCTTTGCTTAGATTTATCTAAGAAATAAAATGTACTGTTTAAAGGCCTTCTAGCCATGCATAGAAATATATTAAACTCAACTCTGAATGATAATGACTTCTTTTTCTGCATTTTATTTTATTTGATTTGTTTTTAATAAGCCAGAACGGTCGGTTAAGTCCTACTTAAAGCATTGCGACAGTGCTTATTGGCTGTAATCGGCATCCAGCGCGCACGTGTTTAAGCCTTGGGTGCTACAGCCTGCTTGCCAAGCTTGTACGTAGCCGACCATTAGCCGGTAGATGCCCTAGAAGTCAATGCCGAAGAATTCTGTGTTCATTAAGGGTTGCAGTCACGGAAAATCGGCGTTAAAGGACCTCAGTCCAACAGAGGGCGGCATTCGGCCGCCTAATGGCCCAGCCACCGTGCCAAATTTGTAGGCGTTCAGTCAGATGTCCCATATTCGGCCTTGGAAAATGGCCGACGTCTGCAGAGCCTGGCACTTGGACAACCATGGGTCATCATTTGACCGCACATCGATGGCCAGCCATGTCGTCTACTTACCAGCTGCTGATGGTCGGCAGTTTTATAATGCCATCTGTCGGATAGCCACCCTCCAGAGGCGCACGTGCATCAATAGCTCTTTTAACCCATAAAGGTGCTTTGGAGCTCAAAACAGCCTATAGCATATATATATTGAAATAAACTTCTTCTGTCAGAGCACAGCCGGACATGTGTGCTATGTATTAATGAAAACGGACTGCGCAAGAGTATGTGTAGCAACACTCGTACTGTCTTTCAACCACTAAGTGTTAGATTCGCTACATGGGCAATATTATTTCATCAAAATGCATATTATGTGGCACACTTTGCTGAACTTTTCAGAATCGTTTGGGAAGTTGCGACAAAGCATGACGTCATAAATCTACCTCCACCGCCGTACTCGCTCTTACACAATTGTTAAATATAGCTCTCCACTAGAATAAAATTGCTGTCGTCGTATATCTCAATATAAAGAAGGCATTCGACAAAGTTAACCGCCAGATATTACTGAGAAGATTAGCAACTCTGGGTTCAGAGGTAAAATTATGGACCTAAGTCATAGCTATCTGAGTGACCGTCAAAAGCATATAGTAATAAAACATTTACTACTACGTCTCAAACGGTTTTAAGTTGCATCCCACAGGGGTTAGTACTTGGGCCCGTACTTCTCTCATTTTACATAAATAATTTCCCTGTAATCTTCAAATATAGACAACCTTTATTGTATGCCGATGACACCGCCCTCGCGTTTACAGGAGAGAATATGAGTGAAATTCAAGGAAGAATTTCTGCTGAGTTAGAAAATGCTTTTATGTGGTTCACATCTAATCAATTCCCCTTAAATCTTAATAAGACAATTTTTGATTTTAGGAAAAAGAAGTTGAACTATGAAGAACTCAGTATATCATTGCCTGGAACAAAATTTCAAGAGGTCCTTTCGTACAAGTATTTAGGTGTATTTTTTTAATCGGACATACACTGGAAAACACACATTACGCACCTTTGCTCGAAGTTGGAATGCGGATGTTTTATTTTACTTAGGTGTCGTGAATGTTTTGATAACCCATTCTGTTCATTCTTTGCTTTTCCTTTATTCAAAGTCAACTCAGTTATTGCATAGAATCATGGGAAAACATATTACTATTTACTAAGAACCTGTATTGCGTCTACAAAAACGCGCATTAGGAATTATTTCCTTTTCAGGGAGCTCGCCATGTAGCACGTACCTGTATAAGACTATTTCTGCTCTCCCAGTAAATTCACTGTACGAATACAAATACAAAATTGCTCGGATTATTCCCAGAATCATAGCAACTAAGGATCCACTTCCCATCAATTTCTTTAAAAGTCCGTTACTAAAGAGAACAGCTGCCACATTCCAAAATTTTAATCTTTCTCCGTGTCAAAACATGTACGGAAAAATCCTCGTAGCATTTAACGGCGATCTTACTTGGAATTCTATGCCACTAAATATAAAAGAATCCCCTAATTTTACTCTTGCCTGAAAGAGGTTCTTTTTTCAGAAATATTGTGTATGATGTGTAACTGTATATTTATTTCGTACAAACTATGCATGGTTATAAGCTATTGTGTTATGTAGTGTATTTATTGTTTCATTTGTTCGCGCGCTGCATTGATTTTTTATCCTATGTTGATTATGGACACGTTACTAGCCAATGGCTGTCGGTCCCTCAATATTTGTACTTTGCAAAATACGCAATAAACAAATAATGAATTAATGAATTACGGTAAGGTAAGGCCAGACGAATAAAATATTGATTTAAAATTGCTTCTGCGTGGATTGAAAAACGTTTTCCACTTTCTTCCACCGTTAGCTTATTAGTTGTCGTCTCCTTCAGGAGATCCGTTTAGACGTTAGCGCCTTCTATTCCGTGCTCAGCAGGACAGAGGAGAGGAGGAAATGTGTGGTGGGTAGAGGTGTATTAGTGGGAGTGGCTTTAACCTGCCATTTCCACTATCATTGTAATGAACATGCAGTATTCCCTAAGAGAATGCCGGTTGCCAGGGTCATAGCCGTTCACAAAGGTGGAGACCAGAATAATCTGTCAGATTACCGTCCCATATCTATTTTACCGGCTTTCTCAGAGTGTTTTGAAAAGATCTTGCTCCCACAGATATACGTTTTTGTGATAAAAACAACAGAATGACGCCCAATCAGCATGGTTTTAGAAAGAAGTTTTCATCAAAAACTGCAATACTAACACAAAAAGAGCTAATTTTTGACTCTTTTGAGCACAGACTTCTAACGCTTGGCATGACAGTTGATTTTTTAAAAGCATTCGATCGCATCAATCACAAACTTTTGTTCGCTAAACTCGAACACTACGGTTTACGCGGACAGTTCCTTCATATAATACAGTCCTATTCAAGTTCTCGATCACAAGTAAAAAGAAACAATGCCTTATCACATGTCAAACACGTGGTTTCTGGTGTTCCTCAAGGTAGTATCTTGTGACCATTGCTGTTTCTTATTTACGTCAATGACGTTGTCCCGTATCAATAATCTACCAAAATTAGTGATTTATGCTGACGACACCAGTTTATTTATCAGCGCTGCCCAATTGGTAGATCTTGAGAAACAAGCATCAAACTGCCTACAGTCGCTTCTAGAATGGTTTCAAAATAAGATTTTAAACATCAGTTCAGTTCAGGCGTTCAGTCGTGTCCGACTCTTCGTGACCCTATGGACCATGTCACGCCACGCTTTCCGGTCTCTCACTATCTTCTTAACATCTCATAGCTTCATCTGCAATGCCTCGAGAATGCCATCTAACCATCGCGTTCGCTTCCTACCCCTTCTCCGGCGACCCTCAACCTTTCCCAACATCAAATATTTCTCCAGCGACTCCTCTCTTCTCATCAGATGACCAAAGTAGCTGAGCTTTAACTTTAGAATTTGACCCTCCAATGAGCAGTCAGGGTTTATGGTCGACAATATCGACTGATTTGATCTTCTGGCAGTCCAAGGAACTCTTAAGAGTCTTCGCCAGCACCACAATTCAAACGCGTCAATTCTTCGGTGGTCAGCCTTTTTCACAGTCCAACTCTCGCATCCATACATCACAACTGGAAAGACCATAGCACGGGTTATACGGATCTTGGTTGGCAGACTAATGTCTCTGCTCTTTACTAGGCGGTCAAGGCTAACCATTGCTCTCTTTCCCAGAAGCAGGCGTCTCCTAATTTCATGGCTGCAGTCTCCTTCCGAGGTAATCTTGGCGCCCAAGAACAGAAAATCTGTCACAGTTTCCACTTCTTGTCCATTGATGCTCCAGGACTTGATAGGGCAAGACGCCATGATCTTCGTCTTTTTAATGTTCAGTTTAAGCCCAAACTTCTCACTCTCTTCTTGTACGCGCATCAGAAGTCTCTTGAGTTCCACTTCACTTTCTGCCATTAAAGTGGTATCATCCGCATATCTAAGGTTGTTGATACGTTTTCCAGCAATCTTCACTCCAGCTGAAGACTCGTCCAGACCGGCCTTTCTCATGATGCACTCTGCATATAGGTTAAATAGGCAGGGCGACAGTATGCAGCTTTGCCTCACCCCTTTCTCAATCGGAAACCAATCAGTAAGACCATGCCCAGTTCTGACTGTGGCCTCTTGCCCTTCATAAAGGTTCCTGAGGAGACAGATGAGGTGAATTGGAACTCCCATATCTTGGAGAGCTTGCCACAATCTGCTGTGATCTACGCAGTCAAACGCTTTCGCATAATCAATAAAGCAGAAGTAAATGGGTTTCTGGAACTCTCTTGCTTTTTCCATGATCCAGCGAAGGTTGGCAATTTGGTCTCTAGTTCCTCTGCCCTTGCGAAACCCAGCTTGCACGTCCGGAAGCTCCCGATCCACATACTGCTGCAGCCTACCTTGCAGGATTTTTAACATCACCTTGCTAGCATGCGAAATAAGCGCGATCGTGCGGTAGTTGGAACAATCTTTGGCACTGCCTTTATTTGGAATGGGGATGTAAACTGACCTCCTCCAATCCTGTGGCCACTGCAGGGTTGTCCAAATCTTTTGACATAATGTATGCAGTGTGTTAACAGCGTCGTGGTTAAGGTTTTGAAGCAACTCAGCTGGAATACCATCAATTCCGCTAGCTTTGTTCTTAGCAAGGCTGGCTAAGGCCCATTCAACTTCACTCTTCAGGATGCCCGGCTCGAGATCAGTAATCACAACCGGCTTATGTTGGGTTTGCACATCCGGGTCCTTCTTGTACAGTTCTTCTGTGTATTCCTGCCACCTCTTCTTTATCTCTGCGGCTTCAGCGAGGTCCTTGCCTTGTTTGTCCTTTTTCACGCCCAGCTTAGCACAGAAGCTTCCTTTGATATCTTTGATTGTCTTATACAGAGCTCTTGTGTTCCTTAATTGGCTGTTGTCCTCAACTGCTTGACACTGTATGTTCAGGAAGGCATTCTTATCTCTCCTTGCTATTTTCTGAAAATCCGCATTGAAAACCTTGTATCTTTATTTTAAACATAAACACTGAAAAAACGAAAGCTGTGAAATTGAGGCCTCGAAACAAGTTGACAAACATGCCACCACTTTGTTAAAGATCGGTGTGTCACGCATCCGAGTGCCCTCGACGGTAAAAAGCTTGGGCGTTATTTTCAGCGAGAATTTGAGTTGGAATAATTATGTTGATGTGGTGATGAATAAGCTGTCAAAGGTTGTCGGTATCATGTGTCGATTGAAATATTTTATGCTGAAGCGTATCAAGGAAATTTTGTATAGTGCTTTGTTTTCTTCTTTTGTTATATATTGCTTTTTGGTTCCGGGTACCACGGCGTTTACTAATATTAACCGCATATACCTCCTTCAAAAGAAAGCCGTTCGAATTGTTATGAATGCCCCCCGGATTGGACAAACTGAACCAATTTTCAATGAACTTCGAATTATCCGCTTGCCACAATTATACGAAACTTTACTCTTGCGGCGGTATGAAATCGGCATTCACAATAACAACTGCCTGCTGATAAAGCTGTCAAGATTTAAAGCAAAAAGTCAATATGCACTGCACGAACGACGCCCAAATGGCTTGTACCTAAGATCCGAACAAATTATGGTTACCAAATGCTGAGCTACTCCCATGCGCATTAATTAAATAAACAGTCTGAACAAATTTATACATAATGAAAAATCGGTTGTTTCATGTTTGTGCTTCTTTGTAAAAGGGATAATATGCTATATATCACTGCAATGCCTCTGTAGGGTGCGTCGGAATCGTCACACTTTCTACTGGCTTTTGCCGGCGCACCCAACATCATCAACATGTTAAATAAACATTATTCCTATTCTTATTCTTATGACTAATCTTCATGTGAATCTCGGTTTACATACGAGCGTTACTTTATTGCGGAAACCCTTTTTTTCTTCAAACCTGGCAAGAAAGAAACAACTTGACTTCTCCACTGGAGTGCATGCTCTGCTGGCCGTTTCTGTCTCTGAATGGTGCCCTGTCGTTAACGTCTTCAATTGCTTTCATGTAGCGAATAATTTTGGCTTCTGAAGGTATACCCGAAGTCGCGCAAGCGCAATACACCAAACATACTACGTAAGATTATCGCAGGTTAATGGTGAATTGTGTTAAGGCACGCTCACACTAGCGGGAAAACGCGCAACGCTGGACGTTCTCCGCGTGCCGCTTCCCGCAGAAGCCGGTTTTTTTCCCGCAGGCTGACTTGTTTGACGTTCCGCGGAGCGATGGGGTTGGGAGCTATTTTTCCCGTCCCGCAGAACGGAGTAGCTAATCGGAGCGGAGCGCAGACCGTGACGTCAGTCCAAGTTCATGACTCCCGGCGGCGGCTGCGCGGGCGAACAGAGCATCGCTGCGGTTGCTGTTTCAGCATGAACATGCGGCTTGAGGTATTTGAGCGTTTTTTGGAATGCATTCGACCCTACCGCGTCCTCTACGACAAGACACACGGCGACTATAAGGACACGGATCTAAAAAGCAACCGATGGGAATTAATCGGACTAGAGTTTGGCCTGACAGGTAAGTTTATTTCGTTGTGGAGTGTCTAGTATCTGTTGTCGATACAAGTGTCTGTCAGCATGAGAAAAACATTTTCTGCAGCTTCCCAGGCGTCCGCAAAATTTAGAAATGCAAGGGACCGTTGGCTGAAGATAGTCAGCGGCATTGACGCCACATGTCGGAGTGGGGCACCCGGAAACGGCGACAACGGCGCGAAAAAGTGGGCGCTTTTCCCCTTGATTGACGGCATGCTGCGAAGCACGCCGCACTACGCCAGCAGGTTAGTATACTGACACCTTTGCCGCTATGTTTTACCTTTTCAGTGTGCATATTTTTATGACTTGGTACATAGCCACAGTGCTCCAAAAGAGGTTCCGCTACCATTTGCGCAGTGGGAAGCTGTAGCAGTGATGTATGTTTCCTTCTTTGCTTGCCCTACTCGGAACTTTTTCAGCGCCATAATTCTTTCTCAACAACCCGTACCGCTTCTTTTCATGCAAACCTTTTCGTTCGCACTTTCGAAACGCGTGCTTAGCCCCAATATCATTGAAAAGCTAGTTAGATTTGGGTCCGACCAGGCTGCGCTAGTGGCAAGCCATACTTAGCAGTCTCCGGCTCCATTTGTGCTTGCGGCACTTTGCTATTGTGAGGTGCGAATTTAAAACACTCTTTGATATCTCCCGGGAAATATTGCAAATTCCATGTTCTCATTTCGCGTCGTTTGAACGTTTACGCCTCGGAGAGTTAGAAGAATTAAGCATATTGCCTCACTGACAGTGCTGTAAACATGTTTCTTTTTTTTTTTTTTGCACTTCAGGATCCCGACAAACATACGAAAGAAAACCGGGTATGTATAGTTATGACCTGCAGCTGTGATCTGCATGCATGCTTGTATGCCTGAGCACCAAAATGTTCTTGTGTGGCGTCTGTTATGCAGACAATCACAGGGGCCGAGTCAACCGAGTTGCAGCAGGTTTGCTACCCCAGAAAGGTAGGCAGTATTGTCGGCATGTTTGGCTGGCAAACGTATGCAATAATGTCAAGCTTCTGATTGTATTTTAAGCAGTGTTGAGGCAAGGTGAGAGGGCATTTCAATCTTCAGTGGGCTTATTTCATGCAGTACTGACACAAGACAGAGCTCTCCAGACATGGAGCTTCTAGGAATGTAAGTACACACTCAATAAGCAAGTGTGTACTGTGCTATACACTACACACTACAGGTTTCGACGTTTTTGTACCTTACAAGGATAAACCATACATTTGTGCTTCTCAGTATGTTTTCAAGCAGTGTTGGTACATGGAGAGTACAAGGAATGTCATATTTCAATACAATTATTTCATGCAGTGCTGATACAAGCAGCCAGAGCCCTGCAGAGGCACAACTTCTCGCATT
The DNA here is from genome assembly GCF_055883805.1 of Amblyomma maculatum. Lineage (NCBI taxonomy): Eukaryota > Metazoa > Arthropoda > Arachnida > Ixodida > Ixodidae > Amblyomma > Amblyomma maculatum. Next base: position 51,044,448 of record NC_139354.1, read on the forward strand.
GTAAGTAGACACATCCATATATAAGTCATATCATGCCATAAGTTCAGTGAACTGACATTTTATGCAATCCAGGTATGACGACACAGTTGTCAACTCGGATGACGACGACAGCAGGTAAGCATCTACCAGCCTTTTTACTGAAATTAGCAGGAACTGCCTGCAGTAATTGATATATATCAGAAAGTTTGGAAATGCATTGTTTGTCATGCAGCCCGGCACCTGCCCAAGCTAGGGTTCCAGGGTCTAGCAGCCCTACAACGGCTCAAAACTGGGGGCCGCCGCCTCTTAGCCCTGCACCAGCTGAGACTGAGCTACTTGGGCGATACACACCCCCAGCCAGGTAGACAAGCAAGCAAGCAAACTTTGTCATGTAGTCATTTATTAACTTTTTTGTGCTTTTTCTTCTCAAGGCTGTCCAAAGGAACACCTTCAGGTGGGCCATCTTCACGGTATGTACTTGCAAGTGTCATATTTCCTAAGATAAAAGATTAAAAAAATGGTGTGAAACAATGCAGTTTTCATCATTTTGCAGAAGAAAGAAAAGGACAGAGGACACTTTTGAAGACTGCGTCAAGGCGAGCCTTGACAGATGTGCTGGCAGTCTTGCTAGCATGACGAAAAAACAAAAGAATGAACAAGAATGTGACGACAGTGACGCCGCGGGCCGCTTAGTCACTGCGAAGCTTCGTGCTCTAACACCAAGGCAGCGATCGGAAGCTATATTTAAGATTTCTAAAATTTTGTACGAAGCCGAGCAAGAAAGTCTGGAATTTTGAAGGAAAATAAAGCTAACAATTGTTTGAATTCAAGAGTATCATGCCTGCATTAATTTTAAAGAATATCTTTTAGAGCAGATGCAGCATTATCCTGCTTGTTTTACCTTCCGTCCTGCACGGTTGACAATCCTTTCTTGCCATGGAACTTTGCCATCCGTGACAAAATATTGTGCAAGTCTGTCACGCACATCCATAGCAGACCTGCAACACAACATCGGAGTAGCTCAAGATACACTGCATAAAAATGTTGATTGACATAGGCTTTCCCTATTTACCTTGCAGAGTGGCAGCCTTGTCTACTTATTCCTCTAAGTCCTGGAAGGTCATTGCCGTCTGTCCTCCATAAGCCAGCAGTCTCATTTCCCTGCCAGTCCTCACTGTCGGCATAGCCAGGTGGGCTGTAGGCAGATCGTGCCAATGCGCTCTCCGACATCATGAAGTTATGCAGCACAACACATGCCTTGCAGATATTTTCCGTCGTTTCCTCTGATGCTCTAAAGGGCCTCCTTAATATTCGCCATCTTGCCGCCATAATTCCAAACGAATTTTCAATGACCCGACGAGCCCGGCTTAAACGATAATTAAAAGTAGCTCTCTGCTGGTACTCCTCACGTCCAGATGGGCTTAATCTGTGCTTCTGCAGGTCTGTAAATGAAAGCATGAGGCATATTAATTGAAAGCAACTTGCCACATTAAATCATTTTAAATCTTAGCACTACAGCATGAAGGAACAATGAAAAATAAAGTGGATAATGGCTGTATTTGACCAAATGCTTACTGCTCTAGATCATCATCAGCAGCAGCCTGACTATACCCACTGCCGGGCAAAGGCCTCTCCCATATTTCTCCACTTAACCCGGTTCTGTGCCAGCTGCATCCATTTGACCCCTGCGAACTTCTTAATTTCATCCGCCCACCTAACTTTCTGCCGCCCCCTGCTACGCTTTCCTTCCCTTGGAATCCAGTTTGTTACCCTCAGCGACCATCGGTTATCCTCTCTTCGCACTACATGTCCTGCCCATGTCCATTTCTTCTTATTAATTTCTACTAGAATGTTGGTAACTTGAGTTATTTCTCTGACCCACTCTGCACGTTTCCTATATCTTAATGTTACCCCTACCATTTTTCGTTCCATAGCCCTCTGGGTTGTCCTCAACTTAAGCAGAATTCTCTTGGTTAGCCTCCACGTCTCAGCGCCATAGGTGAGTACAGGTAAGATGCAACTGTTATATACTCTCCTCTTTAGCGATACCGGTAAGCTGCTAGTCATAATCTGCGAGTGCTTGCCAAATGCGCTCCATCCCAATCTTATTCTTCTTGTTATTTCTTTTTCATGGTCCGGATCTGCGGTTACTACCTGTCCTAAGTAGACATATTCGCCAACTACTTCCAGTACTTCGCGACCTAATGTAAACTGCTGTTCCTTCCGAGGCTGTTGAACATTACCTTAGTCTTCTGCATATTGATTTTCAAGCCTACCTTTCTAGTTTTCCTGTCTAGGTCATCAATCATTATTTGCAGTTCATCCCCCGAGTTGCTTAGCAAGGCAATGTCATCAGAAAATCGCAGATTACTGAGGATTACTGCTCTAGATGGCGCATTACAAAACGCGTCATGTCACTAAGGATGGCTTGCATTCTATATTTGACTTTAAAAAACGAGTTTGATTACTGCAAGTACCGTTGCTTTTGAGAAAAAATATGTGGCTGGTTACTGTGACAAAAAAAAATAGAGATTTTAATGTGGACTTCAAAGATCACAAACTAAACTGTCTGTTTAAATGAGCATAATGCTCTTTGGTCCCATTCGACTAGGGTACTTCACCCAGATATTTGCTCTAAAATGGAAAACAAATAACAGAATTACCTCCTGGGCAACAAGAGCAACTTTAGTGAGCATCAGGAAATTACTGGCTATAAAATGTATAATGCTATTCATAAACAGGCTCACCACGACGGGCATAGGGACGCATGAGGAATGTCTTCAAAGGGAAGGCTTCATCACCTACAATAACGTAGGGAATGTCACCTGCCGACCCGACAGTGGTGGGGGCTGGAACACCACACCAGTTGTTGGTGAGATCTTTCAGCAAATCTGAACGTAAAAATATTCCTGAGTCCCCTTCACCACCATAGTGGCAAAGATCCACATATGTGAATCTGAAACAAATGTCATAAGAGAAGGAAATCAGTAAACTAATAATGAGTGCTATACTAGCAGGTGAGAAAGACTAGGTTAAACCTCTCCAAAATAAATGACGCCACTATAGGAGAATATTTTACTCTGATATTGCTAAAAATATTAAATGCATGCTATCAGAACGTGTCTAGGACTCGTGTTTTTATAGCGCTCCGTCGTAAAATATTTCTCTGCAGATGCTCATTGTCTGCTGCTGCATTTCTTACAGCAATCAGTCAGCTTTGACATTAACGTTTACCGTTGCTACAACCAAAAGAGCAAAACACCGAGCTGTACATGGCTAGAAATAAGTTGAAACCAAGTGCAGGTAATAACTTTACCTGTAATGTGCATCACAGCAGGCCAAAAGGACAACACTGAAAGTTTTTTTGTAGTTCATGTTTCTTGACCCAGAGTTATTCGGGCATTCAATGTTTACATGCTTGCCGTCAAGGCTTCCAATGCAATTTGGAAAATTCCAATAGTTTTCCATGTCCAATGCAATCTGAAACAGACACAAATTTGGCAGCAGTAGCTGGCTTAGTAAATAATTTCATAGAAGTGGGGAGAGAGAATAGTGCATATAATGATCAACCAATTAAAATTATGCAAACATAAATGTCCTCATCTCTGCTTCCTGTTTGTTCGGCTGAAACTATTTTCTTTATGAAACATAAATAATTTCACGAGTTTCAAACATTTACACGTAGGTCTTGCAAAACAAAACAATTCATATAAAAAAATACTTAAAAACCTCTGAAGATGCGAGATTTCACTGCGTAATCACAGCACAAAAAGAATAAAGTAAAGGAGGCACTCCAGGGTGTAGCACTGACCATTCCATTCAACTTGCACTACATGTCACGGCAACATGTGCATACAATGTTTTAACAAGTTCTGCAGTTTGTTGGAGAAAAGAGATGTTTGTTTCCCAAATTTGTTTCCTTAATTTTAGATTAAGGGTTATCTGAACTGTCACTGCAAGGTGGCATAAACAGTAACGTGAAATTTATAGTCGTCCATGCAATGAGCTAGTACTGAACACCTTTGCACTGTTAGGAATGAGGTGGCAAGGTTCATATGGATAAGTAGAGTGCATATTTTTTCAACGCAAAATTAAAGACTGGACTAAAGGAGGAGACAGACAAGGAACAAACGCTGAAAAATTCATATTGGATGTTGCAACACAGCATCTATGGCCTCTATATTACGTTTTCACATTGCTATTCGTTTTCTTTTTTTTTTTTTTAGAAAAATAATTTTCTTACTTTTCTCCATTCTACCTCAGTCTGAGGAAAAGGAATGTATTCATCCCATAGATTCGTCCATATTGCAGCTGTGGTTTCTCTTATGAGGACTGAAGCTGTTGATCGGCCAATTAAAAAATTATACGATAAGCTGCGGAACGTGTCCCCATTTGCAAGAAACCTGGAAAACAATCACATATATAATAGAGATATTGAGCAGCAATAAACTGATCGGTACCTTTTGTAAGAAGACAGAACTAATTAAAAATTAAAACAACAATGTGTCTAGTTGCACTGCATTGAAAGGTACTAACAGCGCACCACATTATACGGAGCAGGTTCAGCAAATACATCTGCGGTAAGCTGTCAACCATTTTAATTGGATAAGATTCGTCATAGACACTCACCGTACTGTAATTGCCAGTCGATCGTGGGCCGAAATCGGATCTCTAAATGGAGTCACCTGACGGCTGAGGCTGTGCTTGACGAAGCCCAGCAAAGTGTCAAAGGTGCTTGGAGGCATCCGAAGGTAGCTAAAAAGGGACAGGTGATATGTCAGTTATACCCCGTACGACGAGCACCGACTTTACGAATGCATCACAAGAAACAGTACTTACTCGCGAAAGTAGGCCTCGTCTTCCGCTCGCAGCCGTGGCAACAATAGGCGTGCCTGTCCTTCTTGATCTCGACGGCGAAACATGGGTCGCACCCAAAATCGGCGCTTCCGTGCATTCCGTGCACGGCGACGGTGCACAAGCAACGAACAGACAAGTATTAGTACGTTGACCGTAGCCAAAAGTTCATCGTTAGAACCAGCCATCCTCCGGACAAAAAGGGCGACGGGAGAAAAGCTAGCAGACGATCAAGACGACGACGCGGGAAAAGTGCGCGTTTTCCCGCCTTCTCTGGTGTCACGTGACTATCACGTTCTCGCTCAACTGGTTTGGGTACTCCCTCAGCGCCTCCTCTCTCTGCATTCCACGACAACCGCAGCGGAAAAACGCGCGTAGTGTGAGCTTCATTCCGAGGAGCTGCGACGCAGCGGCGCCGTTGACGCTGCACCGCTGCGGGAAGTTTCCCGCCAGTCTGAGCGTGCCTTTAGAAGGCATTATAGTACTTTGCTCATGAGATTATCGAAGGTTAATGGTGAATAGTGTCAGAAGGCATTGTTACTACTTTGCTGTTCACATTATCGGAAGGTAAAGGTGAATATTGTCAGAAGACATGTTAGTACTTTTGTTCATGATTTTATCGCTGGTAATGGTGAATGGTGTCAAAAGGCATTGTTAGTACTTTACTCTTGAGATTATCGCAAGTTAATGGTGAATATTATCAGAAGGCATTGGTAGTACTTTGCTCTTGAGATTATCGCAGGTTAATGGTGAATAGTGTCAGAAGGCATTGTTAGTAATTTACTCTTGAGATTATTGCAGGTCAATGGTGAATAGTGTTAGAAGGCTTTGTTAGCACTTTGCTTTTGAGATTATCGCAGAATAATGGTGAATGGTGTCAGAAGGCATTGTTAGTACTCTGCTCTTGAGATTGTCGCAGATTAACTTTGAATAGTGACAGAAGACATTGTTATTACCTTGTTATTGAGATTATCGGAGGGTAATGGTGATTTGTGTCTGAAGCACTGTTAGTGCTTTGCTCTTGAGACACTCAAGGGCATCAGATGGGGGTCACATGCATCATCATCATCATCAGCCTGACAATACCCACTGCAGGGCGAAGGTCTCTCCTATACTCTTCTAATTAACCCAGTTCTGTGCTAGCTGCATCCACTTGACCCCTGCGCACTTCTTAACTTCATCCGCCCATCTAACTTTCTGCCTGCCCCTGCTACGCTTTCCTTCCCTTGGAATCCAGTTTGTTACCCTAAGCGACCATCGGTTTACCTCTCTTCGCTCTACATGTCCTGCCCATGCCCATTTGTTCTTCTTGATTTCCGCTAGAATATCAGTCACTTGAATTATTTCTCTGACCCACTCTGCACGCTTCCTATCTCTTAATGCTACCTCTACAATTTTTCGTTCCATAGCCCTCTGCGTTGCCCTCAACTTATGTAGAACTCTATTGGTCAGCCTCTACGTTTCAGGCCCATAGGTGAGTACAGGTAAGGTCACATGTATGTCTAGCACTTTTTTGTTGTGCCGAATTGTTCTTCCTCTAAAGAGTGTGCATGATTGTTTTTCTTCTCATTAAGCCCAGTTATAAGAATTCATAGGTACTGTTTTTCGGGTTAACGGAGGATAAGTTTCAACAGCTGACTGCAATTGCTGAAAAACTAGGTTGGCATTGATATAAAATATTTGTTAAAAGGCCCTAAATAGCAGAATGTATAGCCGCTGTTTTTACTCAGCAATTGATTAGTCACCTCTTTTACGACTTGTCAGCCAAACCAGCTTAATGTAGTCCTGTTCATTAGTCTGCAGTATATATTGTGTGGGAAGGAGACGAAGTGAAACTCAGTGAAACGTTTTTCAATGCTGATCATAGTTATTTCTACTTTCTAACACCCGGTGGCTATGTAAGAATTTACTTCCGTTCGTATATGCAGTCATCTTTGTGAAGTTCGATTCCTTCTTGACCTGTATGAAGGCACTTACTTTCGTAATAATAAGAACACTGTAACGGAATAAGTTGTCCCATTTTTGAGGCTCTGAATAGAAGTTCGCAACCTGTAAAAAAGTAAAAAAGAACAATGAGCTTGAACCACAGTTAACGATCCCGTTAAAATGCAATTTGATGGCGCAAAATGATATTTATCACTTCACCTATATAACAGTACAAAATGGTGAGATCTTCAAAAGCACGGGGTTATCTTCGACGACGACTTTTAACAAGAGAATATTCGCAAACTGTTGTATGAATTAATTTTGTAGTACGCTAACTAATGAGGACGGAAGAAAAGATAATTGAACATATATGGTTGGGAATAAGATATAGAGGGGTAAATGAAAATGAATGGCACTGCCAGGCACAAAAAAACCTGCGTAAAAACCTCGACCGCCGCAGCTCTCTCCCTTATCGGTTTCCTCCATTGCTATCATTGCTGAACCGCTTCGAAAGCCGGTGTTCCCACTGACTACAGTACCGCGAGGAGGTTCATTGCTCTCGAGGTTCGCTACTCGGGCATTTATATGTTTTAATTTGTTGATTGCACCAAACAGTAGCTTCCTCATAGACGCAAAATGCTTCAGGATAGTGAGAACTGCCAATATTGTGTTGCGAGCCGCAATATAAACAGATCAACAAAGCTAAGAGCGGTGTTTTCATCGGGTCACACACCTGATACACGACAGCAACCAGTAGCGTCAGCATAGGTGTACACGATGAACACGAATAGAGGAACTATGTTTAAGCTCCTATAAATAAATATTGCGCCCCATAATATGATTCACTCCACTGTTGGGTTCCACATTGTGAGCCTCTATAAAGACCGCCACGCTTCGAGAGATTTCTAGACAATTATATCCTTTAGTGAGGTCAATGTCGCGTCAAGCCTGAAACATTCAGTTGCGTTAATTTCTTTGATAATTTCAAACGGTTAATTTTTTCACTCTTTAGTAACATAGCGGTCAGTGCCAATTGCAGCATAACCAATGATCTACTTACAACAAAAAAGTCATATCTTCTTAAAGTCGTCAATGAAGTCCTAAAATTATTAGCGACGAAATTTAGCGGTTGCAAAGATTTCAGAAATGAGCATTCATGTTTTCTTTATTGCGACGGCGTTAATTAGGACATTTCGCAAAAATATCGGCGTAAATGTGGTTGCTTTGGCAGAAACTATTCAAAGCATGGCAAAAAGAGTTATTTCTAAAGAATGAAAGTCTCGACGCCCTGTGCTGGGTATTGTACCCAGGCCATCTACTTCCCTCAAAGACGGGCGAGATAGTTCCCGTAGAGGCTAGCAGTTAAGTGCATATCGGCGACGGCGTAGTGAGTACAGTGAGCGCCTTTTGTTGTGTGCGCAATGATAACATATAATGCAAGGGTGCTGTATGGTCTCTTGCTGCAATTTTTAGCATCAATGCCTTAACGAAAGCCGCTATCACGCCACACTCTTGAGGCAACTCTTACGCGACCTGCATTGTTTGCTTATTTCGTTGATAGAAGACTGTTACGAGCATATTTGCCTTTCGGCCTAGATTCTCTTATATCTCACTGGTGCTTTGCCTAAACATAAATGAGCAATGTGGGTGTCACGAAATCGGCGCACATTTTCATCAAGCCGGTACGGCGCTAGGCCCGCGCGGCGTCGCGTGGAGAGCATGGAGAGAAAAGCCCCCTTCGCCGCACGGGAGAGCGCGTAGCTTTGTACGCGTTGCCGTCACCCTCTTTCCCTTTGCCCGGGGAGGACGGTGGTTCATCGGTCTGGAATCCGCCAGAAAATTCCAGAATCTTCTATGGGACCTGGCCACTGACGACGCGCGGCTCGACGGGAGGAGAAGGGAGCGCTATAACCAGCGAAGCTAAGTGTGTGTGCGCGCTAGCTTTGTCGCGTTTTAACAGACAGACGCGGCGCGCCCTATTTAAAGAGACCGCGCCGCTTGTTAGTCAGTCAGTCAGACAGTCAGTCAGTGTTTGCGATGTGTTCGCCTGTGCTTCGGCTGGACTCCCGGGGATCACCCGCTGCTGGCAAGCCCACGGACCTACAAGGGAGCGGCGCTCGTCTCGTATGGCAGCCACATCATGACTCTTGAGGCGTCGGACTGCAACAGTGCCCGGTGAACAATTTGGTGTTTGTTTATGTAACTCTCTCGTGTTTGATCTGTTGCAAAGCCTCTGTATTTTGAAACATTCTGTAGTTGCATGCTTAGCGTTTGTATTCTGTGAACCTCTCGTCTATGTATTTCAAGTGATCTTGTGTATTCCTTTGTAACGTCTCTTGCTGTACATAAATTGTGTTCTGTTTGTTACGTCTGGCTCCGACCCTTACTCTGGCTTGAACCGGCGACCGCTGGGCACCAAACGACCACCCCCTTTTGTCACTACAAGGTAGTCGAATTCCGGCTGAGCTTGCCACGCAGGTCGAGGGCATCTCCTTTGCGACCGGAACAGCTACCCCCACTCACTCTAAGGGTGTCTGGGAGTGTGCGCACCGTTAAGGGCGCATCGTTAATAATACCCCCGTAATTATTAACGGGTGACAGTGGGACGGAACAGATAGAATTATTTTCCACACGTCGCTGGGTGATTCGATGCAAAAAAATCTCGTTGTTGGTAAGCAGCGATTTCTTCTTATAAATTTCCATAAAATGCTGCAAACATGGGCGAGAAACGAAATGTGGGAGACGGTAACATTTATTCTAGAATTTGCAAAAATGAAAAAAAAACGTCATAAAAGAAAAATGAGCGTAAATGAAGACCATACCGTGCAGATGATACATTCCATTTGGACCTTTTAGCCTTGCTCTGTGTTCTTTGGTATATACCGATGAATTCGTTTAACAATTCTGGGAAGCAGACTTTGATATTAAAGTTTCAAAAAATGAATATAAAACCGAAGATATCGAGGTAGGTTATTAAGAACTTTTAGAAAATTCGCAGATGCTGTTGTATACTGATACAAGTGGAGAATATATGGAGAGAACAGTATTTTGAACGTTGACTGGAGCAGGAATACCTTCCCTCAAATTATGTTGTGTAAAGGGAAAGTTTATTTCGAGGCAATCGGAAAGGCTGGACACAACTACCCCAGTATGGTCATCTCAAATTATTATAGATTTGAGAAAGCAATGAAGCCGAGGAAGACGGCATAAGTGTACAAGCGATGGACGATACCATCGCAGATACCAATATTTTGTATGGGGTAGAAGTAGCAGGCAGATAAGCGAAGATACCGATATATTATCGAAGAAGGCGATTAACTTGACCCAGAACAGGACAAAGTATCGTAGCCTCGAATCAAGCATAGGGGATAGAGCTGTCAGAGATATCAAAGGTAATCAGTACGTGCAAATGGCCCGATATCAAGAAGTATTATACGGAGGAAATCTAGCTTTCTCTAAAAAAGCGGTTGCAGCTTGGAAGGGATGAACAGATATTAAGTATAAATAAAAAAATTAGGTAAATGAAAAAGGTGTCAAGGCGGACAGCACCAGTGCTATATATGGACAAATAATTGATGTCACCGAGAGATTTTGTACTTGCCTGTTGAGTAGACGAACTAGTCAGGACAGTAATCAAATGGATCAACGAACGACGCCGTTAAGGTAGGATTATTTGCTGTTGAAGAAGTAGATAAAGCGCGTCGTTCAGTTTACTGTTAACGAGCAATATTTCAAAGCATTGAGATCACGAGTTTCCTGCTGCGAAATTCAGGAGGACTGTTAACTAGTATATGCGACTGCCGCTGCCTGCATCGACACTTTGAGATTGAGGACAAATTAGAGAATGTTATACTAGAAATAGCATGCATAGCGGTTACCATATGCGACAACTGTCGGCCGATTACTCTTCTCGAAACACCGAATTTCCCTCCCTTATTGAAATCATACTTTCCCTAGCAGGCTTTGGTAATCGCATCAGTGTTTATAAGATAATGAAAAGGGGGCTTTAATTTGGTGGCGAATATTGTCACAACCTAGATTTCACTGCTTAGACTAAGCACTGTTACACAATTGTAACGGTAAAAAATAAAAACAACACGTGTGGACTGCATGAACTGATCATGGGAGCAATCCTCCTAAGGTGGAGTAGTATTCCAAAAGCTGAGTTATGGCGGTCGCCTCTTTTTCACACCCTTATAAACAAAAAGATACGGCAACGGCTCATCAGTTATTCACCCTGAGAACAAGTTTGGGTTCCGGGCTATGTGAGACTCCGAGGACTGTCGGTAAATTGATGTGCGGATGCTTCGGTTCATACGGAATCATGCGCAGTTTAATGGAACTCACGTATGAAATCTTTCCCGAAGCTATCAGTCAAACGAGCCGTCGCCAACCTCACTTCCATGTTGCACATTGTGTGACAGAAACTTTACATTATCAGGTGATTTGTGATGCCGTTGTGGGGACGTGTTACCCCGGGGTGTTAACCCGCACATTGATTACCTTCTACTGCCGCATCTGATGCTTCTATGATTTTGTTCTTTTCTTTTTAATGGGAGAAAGTAACGTCACCTGGCTTACCAGCTGGCAGAGAAATAAGAAAGTGCTCGCGCAGTTGTGTGCTACAAATGCTGACGATGCACTTTAAGCTTACATGCTTATACCTGGATATTTGAGGTAATATTACCAGCGCTGCAGTGAATGAATGCGAAGAAATGAGTCAGTTAATACAGAATTGCCGGATAATTTTAGAGATATGCAGCGTAAATCGTAGGTGCTTGCCCCTAATTGCAGCCACAGCGTTGTACTCAATATTGCCATTTACAGCATATTTCAGCAGTCTCAAGAAAGCCACAAGCCTAACTGCTATCCTTTATTTTGTTTAAGGCAGTTTTCAGCAGTATCTGAAAGAATGCTTGCATCTTCCTCTAGTACTTATGCTAGGTGCCACACAGTCGCTACTTTGCTTATTTCACTTCGAAATATACAATATCGTATAGCTGGAGTGCACTCACCATTGTCGCCGTCGCTGTTTTCTGCGTAAAGTACAAAACATGACCCTTCATCGTCGGTCTTCATAAGCATCAGGGTAGTATTCAGTTTTGCTAGAACGTTATTAGAAACAATTAAGCGCGTTAAACAACTTGTGCATCATGAACAACATGCAGTTAGGGCGCGCATTTAGAATATCTCGTTTCCAACAGCTAATTGCTTTATTGATTTTGGTGTCAGCTCCACTTTCCTCATATTTTTCGTATTGTTTATTACCCTCAACGCGTATTACGTATATTATGTCATATTTAAATAACGAACTTTGTGTGGTAGGGGGCGTAAAACACCGTGGATATGTTTCAATGTCCCTAATCCGAAAAGCTTTGAAACGCATAGATTCGAACATAATGAAGCTTGTGCCTCGCTCACGTTCTTGGTTCGCCAATATGAGCACGGTTACATGATATCTTGTTGCTCGCATGATGAATCATCAGTGGCTAAACTAGGAAGCGCTGCCCATTAATCACTCTACTTCACGCACTCTATTGTAAATTGCGGTTAACTACGAAAACAAACCAAACAATTGTTGTTGCGTTATGAGTACGAGATCATCTCCCTTTACTCTGTACGTGGCTAAACATAATTATCTATAGATCTCGGCAATCCCTGCTCATTGTAATCGCGTCCTGCGCCTAAGAATACCTATCTGGTACACCAGAATTACTGCCGCAGATCCCGTAGAATCTTGTAATCCATTTGGACTGTCATTAATATTAGCCGTACTTCAGGCAACATTTTATTAGAAGTTCACATTAATATTCATTTAGCCTCATAGCAATATTTCCCTCACACATCACGAAATTATAAAAACAATATATATCAACGACCATGTGCGTGAGGGCTGAACCTGACGCTAAATACCCGTCAGTGTTTGTACTCCCTATTTTGCTGCACTCATAAATGAGTAAAATATAACAGTTTTAAGCAAGTGAGCCGAATAATTTCATAATAGCACGCACAATATTATCGACTTAACTAGCCGCCCGAGCATTAGTAATTAAGGTTTCGTCCTTTGCCACTGCAATATTGTAAACGAAGCTTGATTGGTAAAAGTAAGGCTGAGGACAAGAATCGCCAAATATTATATTTTGGAATTGTCATCCAAGTTAAGTTATTTTAAATCGGTAAGAGACGTATCGCGAAGTATGCGCGGTTTCAAAATATGGTTTTTTAGGGCTCACTTTTGTTGTATTGAGGATTCTTGCTTTGGAGAGAAGCAATTTTAAGGTGTGGCGTAAAATTGTAAAAAAAAAGTATTTATATCTGCTGTAAGATATTTTTTCATACATATGCATATATTAGGATGTTATTCAATGCGCTCACTCTGCCACAAAGAAATATTCTTTTTGTACCTAAAATTATCTGGACAATTACTTTCGGGTAAAAAATACTTGGAAAAATGTTTCGCTTGTTCTTAAAATAAACTGGACACTTGCTTGCGGGTGAGAAATACTTGGCCTTATAAATGGTCGGGTGTTCTTTGCTCGCAAAAAAGTCTACAGTTACATCTACGTCAGCGCTGCAAAAGATTACACTACGTTAGCACTTCTTGCCAGCAGAAACCCTTAAAAAGAGGCAAAAAATAGCCATCAGTAGTTGGTCATGCACACAACGGTTAACTAAAAAAAATCCTTTTGTTGCTTTAACCTAATTGCGTTCGCAAACGAATGCCCGCAAACTAATATGTGCGCAAAACGAGAGGCACAATGTAAGAGAGTATATCATAAATCCATAGAAAAGCGCGCACACGAGGATCAGCATGCAAGTACCATTAACGCTACTGTGTAATGCTGGTATATGGCGGCCTCAACTGTTTCTTAAATATATATATATATATATATATATATATTGTTTGTGGGTGTGTCTGTGGGTGTAGGTGTGTGTGTGTGTATAGAAGCTATATAAATTCAAAATTGGCTTGATATGATGATCGTCTCAATCAATGAAGTAGTTCGCGTGGCAAAGGAGAACATTTGGTCATTGTTTTCCTTATTGTGGTGTTGAAGTGTATTATTACTATAATTTTCTCGTTTATAAGTGCAAAAAAATTACACAATGTAGAAGAAAACATCAACCTACCGCTAGTAGAATTATGCATATACTGGACATTGTGGTGAGACTTTTTGGAGTAAAAAATTATTCTGTAATATTCAGGGCTTCCTTTCTTGCAGCGCGAACAATGCCGCTCGTTGCAAAGATATTACAGAGAGTAAATTTTTGTTCGCATCTTGAATAGGTCAGTGGTTAGGGAATTGAGAACCAAATGGGATGTTATTTACAACAAATAATTGAAGCAGCTAAATGCATGAATGAGGAGTTTCAAACGCAGCTGACAATATCAAAAATGCTTTTTGAGGGCACGCTGCTTCTTATTGTGCGGCTATCTCCGCTTCAGAGAAAAAGTAATAGAGTAATAGCTACCAGAGTATATTTCTTTGTAGCGAGACACATCTCTATTTGTAGCGAGACATATCTCTATTTACTCACTAAGAAGCCGAAGCGGATTCGCCATTTCTTCCACGCAGTTTGTACTCATACTGAGTTGTTTTTATTGCTTTCACCTTCTTCGCCGAAAGGCACCTGTACTGCGTTTTTGTGTGATGCGTTCGTCTCACAACGACAAGGGCTTCATTCACCTTTGCCATCTGAAAGATTAGACAGGCATCTGCTGTTACTAGGACAAAAAGGCTTTATTTATTCAGTAATTAAAGCAGCCAAGATATATTCTAAAAGCTGCGTATTAGCTTTCTTTCGTGAATTTTCTAGATGTACTTAGAAAAAAGTCATTCCTTCAGGCGACAGTTCTCGAACTAAGACTGTCAAGGCAAAGAGCTGCGCTGTTCCCAAAGTTTCTGTCATTGTTATTGTAACAATGTGTTTCCGTAGGTTAAAAAAGAAGCCACACAAAAAAAATCCAAATTTCGCATGCTAATCGGTGAATAAAACGGCATTTCCTTCGGATGTCAAAGCACGGATTACCGAGGAATACAGTGTGGCTATATGTGTTGGCCAATGATATGCTTGTTTGTTATATATCTTGAAATTCAAGTGTATTATTATGAAAAGCACGTGAACTACGCGAACAATGCTGGGACACAAGATGCATTTGCAAGAAGGAGGACAAGATTGAAACTTTGATAAAACTTACTTGCTCCTTCTCGCTTTCAGTGATAAAATATTAAAATTTGGAATTTCTTGTTCATAAATTATGTCCGTGATTCAAGCGTCAAGTAACATGCTATAATAAGAACCGGTGGCATTAAAAAGTGCCCGAAATGATTGGGGAACTACTTTCGCTTCTTTAAAAAAGGAACTATTTTTCCACTACTGTAGCCCTGTATTTGACTGGCCATTCTACGTTGAGGAAAGACACAGTAAATATTTATCTGACGCTGAAAGTCAAAATTGTAAATGGAGATTTTACACCGCATTCATCTGCCAAAGTAAACTTAGATATAATTCTCCGCCACTCTAAATTAAATAAAAAGCCGAAAAACTTGCATATTTTTAGTTTAGCAGCCATATCTATAACCTCGTTTCGAGTTCTGAAGCGAGTGCGGATGTCCGCTCTCACTGCTGACACATAAAAAAATGGGGTCGTAGTGCATAAATGCAATACAATACAATTAGGCAAAAACCCCGAAGTTCGGAAGTTTGCCTGATGTGACGCATTTGCAAGCGTGGATTCTCACGAGCATCCACATAAGCCTCCGCATTTTGAAGACATGATTCGCCAAATTGTCCGTGATGAACTATCACGGCATCAAAATGTTGTGAACCACAGTGCAATCCCCTGTGATAGCTGCTCCCTGCAGGCTGCTCCCATCCAGTTCTCTTCTTCTTGGGGTTCTACCGCTCCTCTCCTTGTCCGTGATCCCCGAAACTTACTCCTACGGCCCGGCACCCCTACCTCTTTCTGACTATAGAGCGCCACCTCCACTGCAACGATCCCAGCGGCTGGACGTTGCTGATCGCTTCGATTACTTCAACTAACCAGCTGATGTGCTAGATTCATTGAATTGACTCCTGCGAACTTACCCTCATGAGCTACCTAAGTTTCTGCCAAAACTTGATAGGCTTTCCTTTATTCATAATCTAATAAATACCCTTTTCGACCATCACATATTCTCCTCACTTCATTCGCTCCCCATCTACACTTCTTCTAGAGTTCTAATGAAAAATGATTAATCCGAGTTATACACACAAAGTACTTCAACTGTGCTTTTTCAAATATCATAGTTATGACGTTCTTTATCTAATTTGTGAACTTTGCCGGCAAATTTTACGTTAAGCGTAAGTATTCATTTGCCTGCAGTGTCCAATATTAGCCTTACACTATTGCCGAAATCTGTCCTGGCAAACTCACGTGCTTATCGTTCTGGTGACTGGCTGCCTGTGTGTGGTGAATGCAGGGACAATTCAGCAATCTGATATTTCTTCCGGGTCAATCGATACATTTGGCGCTTATAGCGAGACTGTACCTGGCACTCTATCAATGACGCTGCCTTAATGTTCAAACGTGTAAAATTCCTACTTAAAGTTTTTTGATCCATTTGAAATTTAATGGCATTCGTACGCACGTGCGACATGGCGTGTGTATCATGCATTGATAAAAAAATATTGACCTTCAAACGACTCGGTTTTTGTTTTCCTTGGGGCTGTTCCTGATCTAGGCTCATAGGTAAAAATTGTGATCGCATGAAAGATGGTAAAATATCTAACTGTCCTGTAATGCACCTAATGCAAGCAGCGAACAGTGCCGATTTAAATCTTGGATCTTCAACATAAACTGCTCTTTTGACAGTAAATGTAGCGAGAATACCATTCATGCTTAACCGCTTCTCATCAATCTCGGTTGTTGCATATTTGCGCGCTTTTTTAAATAAGTAGATATTCCAGCACTTACAGAAGTCAGTATTAAAAATGACTACTTTCACCTACTTGCATTATGTCTACTAGATCCGTATCTTTAGGTGGCTCGTTTGCCTTGACCGCTGCAGTTGCGATGGCACCGAGGCATAGTGCGAAAGTGAGCATGATGCTTTTCGATCTCTTTGGTGGCTGATCTGGAGAGTGCTTCTTGAGGTCATGTTAGAGCGTTTTTATAATAAACCTTGCGTGTGATTGATGACGTCCAGGTGCACGCAAAGGTGTTAGATTGTGACTTCTTATTCGAATAAATACATGAAAAACTAAAGTATATGCTTCAGGCAACAGCAGATGTCAAGCGCATCAACATACAGTTACAAAAGGGTGAATAAGGAGTGGAGAAAGATCTTACAATGATGGGTATTTAATTTTATTGTTCGTTTTAACACATGATTGACGTACGGTCTGCATACATGAATAGGCTAGCTCAATGGGATTATCATATTTAACGCTCCTACTATCACTAACACCGTTTAAAAGCTCAATTTCAAATCCTGTTTCCCCTCATAAACTATAACACCTTATCTTAGATACAAAATAGAGATCACAGCATAGGATGCAAGGGCGTGTGGCAGGACATAATGTTCCCTGCAAAAGTCATAAATTCGATTTTATTTGGTTGTATACGCAAGCGCTGAGTTGAAACTGTTCGCGCAGGTTAATCATAGAGAACAGATGCCCGCTGAACACACCATATTTCTGCTGAACGTAGAATATTTCTGAAATAGTAATGCAGAACAGGTGTTAGTAACTACAATTATTTTTATTGCGACTGCATCACACACACCTCTTTTGGTCTGTACTGCACCGTGGATGATGCTACCAAGAGCGTAAAGTGTCACAATATATCAGATGCCAGTCTGTCTGCTTCATTACAATTGAAGGGCACACTGAGAGGGTATCCATTGCGGTATAACGTGTGGTAGCTCGCAGACGTTAACATGTCACATATTATACTCGACTAGATGTATTGAATACGCACTAATTCAGCTAATACAGTACAGAGTGACATATGAAAGACCATATATATGCTGATGTGGGTTGTTCGAGATTTAAAAAAAAATAAACCCTTCACGTCGATCAGCGAACTTGGTAGTAGATGTCTAAGGCAATGGTTGAGGCTTGTTGAGCTGCTCGTGTGTTTATGGTATCGAAAACATGACTGCATTTAAGGTGGAATCTGCACAGCGGGAAATTTAGCTGTAGCTGTGAGGCCTGTAGCAGCCAGGGAGTAAGTCAATATAATGTATTTAACTGTCTGCCCGTGGCTGCAAACTTTGCCTTAATGTGAAGTATTATCATAGAGATTTAGTCAGAACACAATTTAGCGTCTGCAAGGTAACATTACAGCGCTGATAATGCAGTTGGAAATTATCGGAAACTTCGGACGTGCTTTTCGCTGCAAGTGGATCGCTAGGTTCGTCCATAACAACCCGCAGCTGGACAGGAAGCTAGCAAGGCTGCCAGCATGAACGTGTGTTCTCTGCTCAAGAAATCATGCTGGTGTTGTCAAAGAAAGCCGGGACGGGCACGTAACATTGAAACTTGCAAGATTATAGTTAGCTTTTTACTTCATTGTGAGAGGCTCCGAAAAACAGAATATGCCAAACAGGAATAGTATAAAGCACTCCATGCATAGCCAACGATCATACCATACGCGTTTTAGGAATGCAGTGCATGTCTAGGCATTCATATCCTCGGTACAATTCTAATCGGACACAGGGAAATTAACCTCGTCCTTCAGCCATACAAGCTACAAAATTTTATTTGAGAAACACTTTGTGACTTTAGGCCATATTCATACTATCAAGATGAGAACTACTGCATCATTTACCAGTATTCTACAAAAAATATCAATTCAATTTCACTGGCGCACGCAGAATAAGGTAGATGTGTCATGGTTAGGCAAAAGGGAAGGAAATAAAGGCTGAAAAGTTCGTAAATATATGCAATGCAGGCATTGGTATAACCTAGATGAAGAGGTTGACCACCACACCAACAGGACAACGGCACCCTAGTCATTTATGCGGAAGAGCTAACTGAGATGCCCACAGCATGTATCATCAAAGCACTTTAACCAACAGCTGTCGGTAACTGCATGGACTCCGGCATTGTGCGAGCATAAAATGATTTTCTTATTTCTTGATGAGATTAGAAATCTTATGGACATAAGCTGCTCCACGCTTAGTAAAACACAAACATTTGTGTTGCGCCCCAAGCATTTAGATTGGTGAAGGTATAGAAAGCCCACACAAAATTTATACCTATCAGGAGTGCTCGTTCTCCTGAAGTTTATATAATATAATTCTATCTGCTCAGGCCGATTAGCGTTCAAATACTGCCAATGGCTATGCATACTGCTCTTACTATCGGTGACCATGCTTTCTTTCACGTTGAAAGAAGCGCAAAAAACAAGCACTAAGAAGTGGGACACGAAACGAGCGCCTTTCTTAATTAAAATTTTATTTAAAACGACGGAATAAAACCACCATCTCATAAATATAAAAACAAAATAACGTGATAGCATCATGATAAGTGTACAGGCCACCAAATTTGGTGGGAAGGGGGGGAGATAATGTGGAAAAACTAGGAACTTCATAGTCACAATGGCGAGCAACAATTATTGAAAGGAAGGCAGGATTCGACGGAAGAGATTAGTTCGTATGTGGTCTAGATATGCAAGCTTCTTTTTTGGTAAAGAAATTTAGCGGTGCATTTATGCATGTATTTGCTTGTTTAAAAAAGTAAAAAGTATCCTTGATTTCATGTTTAAGTCGTTCCTTAGGGGTTGATTATACTTATGCCAGCTCATAAAGGGGCTTACATTTTTTTTGCACACCGCCCTACATTCCGGCTTACTGTTTGGATTACATTTTTCACATTTATGGCACTGGTCAACCAGAGATTAGCCCCTGAACACCGATACTATTTTTCATGTACATTTAGCCATATATTTACGCAACGTCGCGTCGGACCTATGTAGGTATTTCCACAGGAAACTGGTAGCTCGTATACAAGCTCCGTTTGGCAAGCAATTATCCCTTAAATATGACATGGTTTACATCTTTTCTCATTCAGCAACACATCCACCAGGTTGTCAGAGTTTGGAACAAAAAATGGGTATATATTATGTATTCAAGATAAGTACTGTAATAGATAGCTATATATGAGATGTTGCCATCTGTTCCTTTCTGTAACAATAACATGGATAGGTATATTGGCTGTTGTGTTTTTGCAGAAAAGATGATAACCAAATGCGTACCTCTCGCAGTCAATACTCTCGTTGCAAGACGGTGCAGGATTATACCTATTATATGCTTGGTAGCCTGCTTTGTAAGCTTCGACACTTTGTGACATGGTTTAGATATTTTCTCATTTTTATTTTTACCATCGTTTTTGCTAATATTCTGCTTATTTTTTTTTTGCTTTATCATCAGTTGCTTTTTCTTTTGCGTCACATTTTACCCAGCGGATAAGTGTATTGCGCTGTCCGAATAGACTGATGCTTTTATTCTATTTACGTGTTCATGACAGTATTTATCGATGTCGCGGGTGGAAGGGGTAACCAGGACTGAATGTAGACATGGAAGAACAAGTCTATTGTTCATTGCAGTTTATCTCCGGTTGGAAAATTAAACGCGAATTATGCTATTTCTATATTCTCAGAAGACCTTGAATATCTTCACGACACGACAGAACGCCAAGGAGGACCCAAAGATAGGACGGGTTTAATAACCAACTAGGACGAGTCTTGCGATCAAACTTGCTTCTCTTCCAGGCTCTCGTTTGTGGGGCCAGTCATATCTTTGGCGTCGTCTTCTATGCGGCATTTGCCCCCCTCCTTAGGAAGCATCGTCCCGATTAGCATAAAAGGAAGCAGGAGGTCAAGGTCAGTCAGAGTTGTACGGCTTCATGCGTACAAAGTGGACGACGTCGGCTTGGTGCTGGCGTCGCTTTGAGGTCAACACCCCGTCTGGCTCCACCTCACAAGTGACGTCGGTTAAATGTCGCTGAACAGAACGCCCAGAACTATTGCCGCAATAGTTTTTCAGTCCACGGCGGCGAATAGGCGTCCAGACCCACACTTTGGCGCCAGATTCGTACATGATATCTCGGTGTCTATGATTGTAGCGTCGTGCATCATGCTCTTGCTGTTTTGTGATCCACACAAGCGCTAGTTGGCGAGATTCCTCTGCACGCTGAGTTACTTCCTCGGCGTCCTGATCGAGATCATCTGTGTCGGCATTCGGGAGCAACATTGCATCCTGCATAGTTGTTACTGGTCGCCCGTGTATGAGGCTGAATGATGTATACGAGGGGTGTCTTGGCGTGCGCCGTATTGTAGGCGAACGTGACGTAGGGAAGAATTTCGTCCCAATTCTTGTGGTTCACGTCAACGTACATGCAAAGCATGTCTGCGATGGGTTTATTGAAGCGTTCCGTCAACCCATTGGTTTGGGGGTGATAGGCTGTAGTTTTACGGTTACTGGTTCCACTGAGGCGGAGAACGGTTTCCAAAAGTTCGGCCGTAAATGCAGTTCCTCGGTCAGTTATAATGAGCGCCGGAGCGCCATGCCTCAGGAAAATGTTCTGAATGAAGAAGCGAGCTGCTTTAGATAATCTGTGGCGACAATTATCCATTTATTCCCGGCTTTAGAAGTCGGAAATGATCGCAGGAGGTCCATGCCGATTTGCTTAAAAGGTGTTGTTGGCACTTGAAGAGGGCGGAGTAGGCCAGCTGGTTTTACTGGGAGTGATTTACGGCAGTGGCAGTCTATGAATGTACGTACATAGTGTTTCACAGACGCCGGCAGTTTTCGCCAGTAGTATTCGTGCTGGAATCTAGCCAACGTGCGGGTGTAGCCTAGGTGACCGGCGGTTGACTCGTCGTGACACGCTTGCAAAACTTCACTGCGGAGAGGGCTGAAGTTCTTTTAAAGCACGTTGTAGCGAATAAAGAATGAACAGATCACTGGGGCGAAAATATTAGGCGCGAACTTAGTTCGTTTTTGCAAGAAATCAATAAGAGAAAGCAATTCCTGGTCTTCTCGCTGCTGCTGGAAACGCGATGCGACATCTATGACACCTAAAAACGCAGTGTCTTCATCAGTCATAGTGGAAGGTTCGACCGGCGCTCGCGAAAGGCAGTCAGCATCCATGTGCTTTTTCCAGATTTGTACATAACTGCCATGTCGAATTCTTGTAATCGAAGTCTCCAAAGTGCGAGTCTCCCTGAAGAGTCCTTTGGATTCGTCAGCTCACAGAGCGAGTGATGGTCGCTAACGACTTGAAAGGGGCGAGCGTACAAATAAGGGCGGAACTTCATAACTGCCCATACTACTGGAAGGCGTTCTTTTTTGTTGCCGTGTAGTTCGCTTCTGCTTTAGATAGGGTCCTGCTGGCGTAAGAAATTACTTTTTCAACACCATCCTGGCGCTGCAACAGCACAGCACGTAAGGCCACGTTGCTGGCATCCGTATGAAGCAGTGTAGGGGCGTCGTCATCAAAGTGCGCCAGGACAGGTGGTGTCTGTAAACGCTTCTGCAGCTCATTAAAAGCTTGTTGCTGTTCTTCACCCCAGAGAAAGACAGCTTTGTCGTAGATGCTCGGCGTAGATGCTCTTCAAATATGGCCGAAAACACAACCACGTCTTCAAGATAAAAGAGGCATGTTTGCCACTTACGTCCCGCGAGCACATATCCATCAACCTCTGAAATGTTGCTGGTGCTGAGCATAAACCGAAAGCAAGGACCTTAAACTCGTACAATCCGTCGGGAGTGACGAATGTTGTCTTCTCTCGATCTCTCTTGTCTACTTCTATCTGCCAATATCCACTTTTCAAGTCCATTGATGAGAAGTAACGGGCATTTCGTAGGCGATCAAGGGAATCGTCGATGCGAGGAAGAAGGTACATGTCTTCTTTAGTTACTTGGTTGAGCTTGCAGTAATCTATGCAAAATCGTAAGATGCCGTCCTTCGTTTTAACAAGTACCACGCGGGAAGCCAAGGGGCTCTGTGACGGCTGGATAACGTCGTCTTTAAGCATTTAGGCCACCTGGCGCTGAATGGCTTCACGTTCTTTCGGAGACACACGGTAAGGATTTTGTCGAATCGGGCGATTTGAGTCATCCGTGATGATTCGATGTTTTGTCAAAGGCGTTTGGCCGATCCGCGAATCGGAAGCAAAGCAGTCTCGAAATTGATCTATGAGATCCAAAAGACGATTCCGTTCTGAAGAAGACAAATTTGGACTCACATCGACGATGGTTACGGGCGTCTTGCACATTCATCCTTCCTGTTGCAGTGAGAAGCAGTGCTGCGCATTTGGGAGGCTGTCCAAAAAGGCCACAGTAGTGCCTTTCGGAATTTGCTGACGCTCATCGCTGAAGTCTGTCACCAGCACTTCGGTCTGCCCATTGGTCGAGGTCCTCGAGCTATAGAAACACCTCGGCTTACTACCAGGGCGACTGCCCTTTCGGTCGCCGGTATGCGCCATGTCGCACTTCACTTAAACAAGAGAGAATGATCGCGGAGCTAATGTCACCGTCTCATTGGCGACGCGTAAGGGCATCAGTGGTACTTCCGCATAACCAAGGTCTTCATGATTGTTTGTGAAGGCAGCGACGCTGTCACGAATGGTGATCAGAGCCCCATGAAGACGCAGAACGTCCATGCCCAAGATGAGGTCTTTGCAGCACGAAGCTGCCAGCAAACACCACGTTTCCTATTCCTATCCGGGCAGTGCACTTCCCGGTCGATGCCAGTAGCTGGCCCCCAGCACTTCTTATTACTGGCCCAGTCCATTCTGTTTTTACTTTGCGCATCGTGGCAGCCAGTTCCTGGCTAATAATTGAAAAGTCCGCCCCGGTATCCACCAGAGCATATACCTCGAGCCCATCAATGGAAACAGCGAGGTCAGCGCAAACAACGTTATCTGGGTTGCTCGTCTCTTTCGGCACTTGCGGCGGAAGTGTGGCAATGTCGGCGGTGTCAGCTTCGTCGTCGGGGCTGCTCATCTGGTGCGGTATTTTCGGCGGTAATGTATGCGGCATTTTCGGTGGTAGTGCGGCAATGTCAATGCTAACGGCAGCGTCAGAAGCACGGGTTGTCGGCGATTGCGGCGGTGGTGAGGGTTTTGACACTTTTCGACTATGTGAAACCTCCCATCGCGAGGTTGCGGCTGTTAGTTTTCCCGGTGAGGGCTAGGGGACCGCCGTCCGCTAACGTCAGCATTGCCCCGACGCATCGGCGAAGAATAACGCTGTGGCGACGGAGAAGAGCGGCGGCGGAAGCCCGGGGATTCGGTTTCCCTGCTGACCGGAATGCCGTCCTCGGTTTGGGCAGTGTCAGCGTCGAAGCGGCGGCGAGCAGAAGCAGGTGGAAACGCCTGCCCCTCTTCGCGGTAGCGGCAGTACCGATATACGTGGCCAGGTTGTTTGCAGTAGAAACAGAGTGGCAGGCTGTCATAACTGCGCCACCTGTCAGTTCGGCTTGGTTGAGAGCGCCTGGAAGGCGCCCACTTAGGCATCTGGAAGAATCGCGTCTCCTGACGGCTTGGTGAGCTCGGTGGGGCGTGGTCTGGAGGCGGGCGACGTAGGACCGCTGCATAGCTCTCAGATTGCGGCACTTGATAAGGTGCAGGAGTGTTGGCCGTGTAGTTGACCGGTTGTGGAACGCGGCATGGTTCGGAAATGGCTGCCGCGTTGTCGACTGGATGAAACTCGTTGCATGGGCAGACGGTGATAAGGAGCACCGAATTTCATTCCTTACAGCTTGCATGAAGGCCTCTGACCACTGAGCTTTCGTAACGGTAATTCGCTGCAGCTCCTCAAAGAGAAATTTTCTAATCATGTCTCGAAGAGTGGTCTGGTCTGTTGTAGTCAGCGCCGCCGCAGTCGTCGGGACAAAGCTGACAGGTCGGTTGTACTGGTGGCACCGATCTTGGAGGGCTCGCTATATATCCAAAGCGTCCTTAATGAACTCACTCATGGTTTTAGGTGGGTTGCGCACTAAGCCAGCAAACACCTGCTCTTTGACACCGTGCGGTTATGGGAACAGCAAAGAAGCACTCTTCTATTTCCGATACAAGTGACCGTAAACCAGAATTCACAAGATCGCTAAGCAGTAGCTGGGATTAGACCTACAAGTTTGTGTCCTAAGGCATTTTTGCAACCTGTCGACACATTCTTCAACGGACATGAGACGAGTCCGTTCTGGCACATTCTGGGCGATGGCTCAACCAAAGGACAGTGCGTCGATTGGTGTCTAGGTCGGTCGGTGGGTGAAATATGGTCCAGCATTTAGGGTCTTAAGTTGTCGGCTCGAAAGGCACTGGTTCTCGCAAACCAGGAATTTTCTTCATGTAGAAGCGCTCGTATCGTCTTGCGCAGATGAATTTTGTGGTCCGTTGCTGTGTCGCACCTCTTCCAATACACATATGCTTGTTGATTATATGACATTTTCCGGTCACAAGCCAGACGCAGCACGTCCTTGTAACGCTTGACCTGCCCCCAAACTTCGAGCTTAGGGTACGGTCAACCCGTCGGTCAAGGCCGGTTGACTGAGGGAAGCATCCACACAGGCTGATGATTTTCGGAAGGCAGTTGCCCTATCTTGAGTATCATAAGGCAATCCTTGGTTTCATTAGATATATAGATAATAGCATGGCCAGCGAGGCCGGTCTAGAGAAGTGGAAGTTAAAACACCCAACAGAGCCACCTGGAGAAGAAATACACAGCCGTAAGATGCACATATCCTTAATATTAAAAACATTCAACTCGCCCAATTGTCAATCTTACTAATGACTGCTTTGTTCTTTGTCCTACGGCATTATTTCTTACTGACCAAGCGATGATCAACTGTGTTAAGGGAAAGGTAGAAATATAAATTTCTGCATCTGGAAATAAACGTCAGCACAAATTAATTTAGACAATAGTTCAATCCACATTCTGTACATTAGTCAAGGTCAATGGCGCAGCGTATTAAAATAGAACGCGAATATTTTATTTATTAGGCAATGCGCCTTTACCAGGGTTGGAGTCGTAGTTCCGCGAATAGGTAAATGCTTTCTAACAGTTCAGTTTTCCTAGCATGATTTTCTAAAACTAAGATGAAGTTTGTTTTAGCCCATGAAGAATCAAATATTGTAAATACAAAACAATTGTTGGCACAAACGCCAGCAGCTGATTCCTGACCATTTTGAGACTGAAATTTGTATTTCGTTATTGAGAATGACATCTGGTGTGTTTATGAGGGCGGTGGTTTATTTATTTTCGTATTAATGGACCAATCAGTGCAGTGGTGTGGATGTACGTGTAGGGGAAGAAATCAAGAACTGACTGCTTAGCCACAAGAAAATATATGTACAGCGATTCCTATTGTCAATCATTACATCGACAGATACCCGGTTATTTCTAATTATGCTGCAGAAGATTTGTTTGGCGACGTTGAGGTCTGCGGAAGCAGCGCCTCGATGTAGTTTGATGTAAGCCAAGTCGAGAAACGCTCGCCCAGAAGCGATAGCGTACAGGCTTTTTAGGGATGCAGTTCTCTGTTCAATTTGAACAGGATACCTATGTACGCATTTCTATCCCGCAGAAATTAACGCGTTGTTTGTGCATCAAAAATGAAAGTATTGCTTGACCGGTATTATTTATGGTGTAGTCAAATATGAATTTTCTATTGTTTCTGTTTGGTTTGGCTATATCGTAGAAAATAAAGAGGAGCATTAGTGATTAAATTGCGTTCTTCGATGAATTACTTCTGAAGTCGCAAAGTGATAAGCTACATAAATACAGATCGCTTTATTCCATTCATTGCCCAGGTCGCAGTTCGAAACATACATATTAGATTGCGTCTGTTTAACTTTACTTGCTTTTATGGAATGCGCTGTTTGCATACATATATTTTTTTGGTATAAAACGTTTTAACTCTATGAATGAGAACTTTTACAGAATTGCTGACTTCAACGAAGAGAAAAGTGAATGTTATATTTACCGTTGGGTACGCAGTCTAATGTAGACAATTATTTACATATGTTGTAAACAACTTAAATGTTTTCGAAAATTTTATTATTTTGCATACCCTTCTGCGTCGACCTTCTTTAGCAAATTCGTAATGGCACTAAGGTGGAGCAATGAAATGTGCATCCTGAAAACATATTTTATCTGTTTCCATCTGTAGTATCTAAAGCATACCTGGGTCAATAATGTACTTTGAATAAGGAGCTAGAAAAAATGTACATGCCCCCAAAATTCTATATCTGTTCTGCTTTTGATATCAGGTGGAAAAGACAGACTAGACGCAAACAGTAGGCGGGGAGTTACACACTGTAGATAAAGATTGAAAAATATTCAATCCAAGAAGCTCTCCGCAGTTTCCGATACAAATCGAAACATGTATCTTCTCTTTATTGCTAGGAAAATTTTGAATTGTAATTTCTAGATATGATGAAACACAGTAGCAGGTTTGGCATGTTTCGGCTATAGTTTCGTGCACTCCTGAGACGCTTGGTCGTGATGGACATTGGGTTTCAAATCAGGTTATTGTAGGAAGCCTCTTTAAAAGTGTGAAATTCATAGCCGGAGATGATCAGAATCAAAAATAAACAAAGAGGTGGTTGCTCAATCTTTGATTCAAAGTTTATGCGAAGCGCCTTTATCAACGCCTGTTATTTGCGCAAAATATTGTTACGAAGCGACAAGCCGATGAAAACAGGGGAACAAAGGACAGAAAGATGTTCGATGGCAGTGAGATGTTTTATGAAAATGTTGCTGGGCCTAGCACTCGCGCTCCTGTCCGCGCAGCTGCCCGATTCTTCTTTCTTAATCGTTCATAACATGACCCAGGGCCACCGAGCGATCGTCCCGATCGTGGAGGAGGAAGTTTACCGATGATGATGAATACATGGCATGATGATGGGCGTGTCTGGATACTTGAAGAAGAGGAAGAAGAAAGGATAAAACGGCTTGCCAGCACGGTGTCTCCCGATGAACCTTGGCCCAGGACACTCTCGGCCAACACGTTCCCACGACTCGATGGCGGAGGCCAAGGCACGCACCGCATGGTATAGGCAGGGGAGGATGTCTTGAGGTATAGATGTATCTTGGGTCGTGGGGTATTTGGTCGGTATATCTGGTTAGTGGAGTCACATATGATCGTTCGGGTCTCTTCTTCTGTCTTGTGGTCATGTGTGACGTCTCGGGTCAGTCTCTCCTTCGTCCTGTCTTGTGGTCGGGGCGGGGGGAGTGGGCGGAGGAACGCCGATGTCTTGCTATCTCCGGCAGGCTAGGGAACAGCCATGCGATGCCTCCTAACCTTCAGCAGACGGCGAAAGAATTCGCAGGGCACCAAAGCTCTGGACAAGGATGAGGAAGTGATGATGAAGTACCCAGCACCTCCAACCAAATGTTATGAAGCGGCAAGCCGATGAAAACAGGAGAACAGAGAGATGTTAGATGGCAGTGAGATGACTCTTTATGAAAATGTGCCGGGCCTAGCGCGAGCGCTCCTGACCGCGCCACTGCCCGCTTCTTCTTTCCTAATCATCCGTAGCAATATTATTTGTTTCATTTCATTGTTGTTTTTTTTTACTACTTAAGTTTTAAAAGTCACCTACAGTTGTCACAGGCGCATATATTGTCTGCAGTTTTCCTATTATAGAAGCTGCGTTAGAACATATACACACTGTCTTCCATCTTGACTACCAGATGACTGCTCAAGGAGTGGAGAAATGGTGCACTCCCCAAAAAAGAGCGCTGCATAAAACTTTTGCGTCACAATTTTTATTAGAAGTAATGCGCGCATTTTTTTTTTCGACACGATGTTTATAAGCTGGTTTTTACGGCATCGGCAGTACCTTTTCGGCCACGGAGCTCTGTACGCCTCGTCTAATACTCAAAAATACATTAAAAACGAAGCAATGATGCAAGCTATCGGTAGATATTTATCGAAGTAGATCACCTAGCTCTATGATCACCTTTTTCTAAGTAGCAATATGTCAATATAGTAAGTTGTAGGCTCTTGTTTCTGAGATAGGGATGATCCTGTTCCCATTGCTAGCAAATATGCCACCGGCAAGTGTGACGGCCTAATAGGAATGGCCGCAATGCGAGTGTGCTCCGCCCAGCATTGAAATAACTTTACAGGTAGCTCCGTATTTCTGATCTTAAGTGTGCATCCTGGGAGTGGACAGCAACTGCGAGGAATTGCTCACTCTCATCAACTCGAAGCCAGCTAATCCTCGATAAGTCGCCAGTATGCGTATACACGACTGACCATTGCTCAGAGTACTTCTAATCCCGGTACATAGCCCAACAGAAAACATCGTCATTTCTGCCTTCGCAGGCTTCATGGACCGGAAGCAGGCGCAGCCTTCTTGCGATGTCTGCAAAGCAATTTTCTCTGTTGTTTTGTTCATTTTCAAATCTCCCAAGTAAAAGCCCATAGAAAGTCATAATATGTTTATTGTGAGATGTTCAATACGCTTAGCTCATGTCATCACTGTTTGCCTATTAATGTGGTTACTGCATGCACTCCTGTATAATGCTGCCACTGTACCTATATCGCGAGACTAAATTACGGATACCTATATGAAAACACCACGCTTTTGTATTTGATGTGCAAAGCCCTGATACTGACGGTAACGTAAGAAATAGGCTTGATAATTGATTATGATGGCGGTAGCATCACACATCATTTCATAAATATTATTTCATATAAGCACTGCGCAATTTTTGTCTTCGCTCTGCGCTGTTATCGAGCGCGTGCATCCTCGATGCGAGGAAAGTGAAATTTTCCCGTCGTGGCGCTGGCCCTGCACAGTTCGCTGCCGCTCTGTGCACTGTGGTCCCCGGTGGTATTTGAAGAGACTACTCGGTGATATCTGTGCATGCGGTATCCAACGCGACGAATTCCCCGAAAGCTTCAAACCAGCCGAGACTCCAACCATCAGAGATATCTTAACTTCAAAAATGCGCCTAACCATCGGGTTTGTTGGCAGTTTCGAGGTCTTGAGCCGGGATACACACCGCTGAAACTCAGCGCACTACGAGGATGCCACTATTTTATCCGGCGCCACGTTCACCGACCACACAAGACCCCATAATGGTGCAGGTCGATACCTCCGTGCTGTCCATAATGTAGCAGACGCGGGAGATAATCTCCTTCCAAGGCTATCCTGGCGGTGGCCCAGAAAAATGGCTACATTTGAGGGTAGTAGTCTAGTAGAATTGCTGGTGCGACGAACGAAAGCTGTAGCGTCTATTTTTTTGTCGACGGTGAAGCCGGCACCTGGTATGAAACGATGAGACCACTATCACAGAATTAAGTTACTCCAAAGACCAGTTCCTACAAGCTTTCGCCATCTTTCTCTGCAAAAGAACATGCCGAGATGCTCCTACACGCGAGAGATCATCTCCCTAATGATAGCGCTCTCGTTTACATCGAAGACATGACGAGCTTGTTCCATCGGGCGGATGCAAACATATCCGAGAACAAGCTTCATTATATCATTAGGGGAATGAACAGATCTTCACTGCTTTAGCGCAATTGCCCTCGAACACAATAGGGGACTTTGTGTCCGAGGCCACTACCATCGAGAAGGAGCCAGGGATATCAACCCGAGTACTAAGAACGGGCGGCTATCTTTATGACTGCCTGCATCTTCGACACTGATCATACTGACGTGCTCAGCGAGCCCAGACGGGTCGTCGTTCGCTAGGAGCTGCAAAAACCTTTCAAAAGCAGCACCGGCTTATGCACCCTGCCTTTCGCAGATGATTCAGGATGAGGTCAACAAGGTGCCCACTAAGTATCAGCCGCTCCAAAAATACCACCTCAGGATATGACCTAGACCGATGTATCCCGTCGTGCCTGTCGACCTACGAATCTGCACCCAAGAAGCCTTCGGATGCATCCATTCGGCACCTTCAGCTCGACCTCCTCGCAGTGCGTCCAAGAGAAACCGACGTCTGGCTCACTCGCGATCATAGGCTGCAATGCTACCACTCTGGCCAGGCTGTTCATCTGTACCGCAATTGCTATTACGAAACATAAGTCGGTCAGGATTTATAGCCTACGCGCGTATATCTTAGCCTGGAGAATGGCTACTGCCACAGATCCTTACTTCCCTGCAATATTAGAAATACAATAAGAGTTTTCGCGCTCGCCTTCACCCCTCAAATATCTTGAACGGAACGAGGAAAATAGGAGCGGCAATGTTTTGCAGGAATATCGCTCATCAGTGCAGTTCTCAAGATCCTCCACCACTGTAACCGGATGGCCATACCGTTCCACTACGACACAAAGCGCTTCACCTTGATCCGCTGCCTTGGCGCTTCTGTTTTCCTACGGCACAAAACCAGTTAATGCTACACCGCCGTGGCCAGACCCCACGAAGTTCCGGCACCTCTACAGCTCTAACCGCCCTGCTGAACATTTCATTGGGCGAAAGCTATGCGACAGTGTTCGTTGTTGGCAGCGCAGATTATTGTGATACGTGGGCTAATCGCCACCACTCAGAAAAAGGTTACACAAGGGACAGGCCCGCAATTTCGTACTGCCGGAGGACACCTATTCACACTGACCATTATGCACTGCTATGGTAAGAGTGCATTAATCAATGTACCTAGCAATCTTCGTCGTACTTACACAGTGTTCTCGCGACGTAGTCATTTACATGGATATTGTAGCAGACAATGGAGTAAATATCGACTTGCAGTCCAAGTCAGTGACCTTACCGACGGAGAACGCAATACACAGCGCTTCATAACGACCGACAGCACTGTAAATAATTCATGATCACTTCCCCATTACGGCTCATTTTAAGTGTGATGACATCTTGAGCTGCGAAGGCGCTGCGAAACGTCAAAGGTTTCGTTTAGAGCTAACAGATCCTGCTTGTCGAAACAAAACCTTGCTATCACCAGGGGAATAGTTCGTAGCAAGGATGGCAAAGCAGATATCCTACTCACTAATTGTAATGGTGAGCATTACCATTTAAGCATTGAGAGTGTCGTGGCTCGCATTTGGGGTATCACATTCGTTTCCGCCGAAGCGTGAGCACCCGCACAAGAACAGTAGAGCGGCGTTCTCGCGTGGCGTTTTTCGGGTTATGTCAATTGTATAGTTTCGGTCGCGTGCGACCCAAAAAACACGAAGTTTTTCTACTTCGGTGATTAGGGCCTCGTTAAGGGTTATCTTGTCCATTTTGGCCAAACACTTATCCCTTTTGGCGGAACACTAGGCGCGAACGAACAGTGTGCGTGAATGCACGTTGCTCCTTGGACACGCGCATCAACTTTGTCGAGAAAACAACTAAGTTCCGCCAAAACGATTCTGCCGAGATACGCAGAGAGCAGAGTCCTTTGTTGGCAAACCAAAATAATCAAAATGGCGTTTGACTGGAAGCTGACTGATGTACTCCAGCTGTGACGTCAGGGGACGCGCCGCGCTGGGCGTTTTTTTTTTTCTACTTCACGTAGTACCACGCGGCAGAGTGATTTTGTGCTAGGCACGCGTAAGAATTATGAATGCGTCCCACCATCCGCGCGGCAATCGCGCACTAAATCGCGCCATGCGGTTCCAGCTTTACGGAGTATACTGTGCCCCCTCTTGACAGTAACCTTACCGAGTGTCTACGACTGAACGCGCCATATCACCTCCAAATAAAAGAGATGTTTCGCGACGATATCATCCAGCCCTCACGGTGTCTGCTTTCAGCACCTGTCGCTATGGCAAAGAAATAGGATGGCACGCCAAGGTGTCACTTGGGGTAACACTTGCTAAATAAAATTACAAATAAACATCTATTGCCTGCCTCGAATTGACGACGCTCTGGGTCAGCTATCTTCCGTGAAATATTTTTCTTATTTTTCTTCGATGAACATGAAGTCTTGATATTGGCAACTAGAGGTAAATGAGAGGGACCTATATAAAAAGGCGTTTATTACCTCTGGTGAGCTCTAAGAATTTATGGCTATGCCCTCTGGTGTTTGCACTGCGCCAGCTCCTTTTTTAACGACTTACGGAGAGTGTACCTGCAGATCTGAAGTGGCATATACGTCTTATTTACCTTTATGTCATCGCGGCCGTCGCCCCAATCTTCTAGAAGCACCTTCGGTGCCTTAAAACGCTTTTGCGAACTATCAAATCCTGTGAGCTTGCCCGTAGAACGAGAAGTGTAATTTTACTTAATCCGGCCTCAACATCCTGGCCCATGTCTTAAGCTAGGCTGATGTCCTGCCATTTCCTGAGAAACCGGCAGCCATCGGCAACTTTTCAGCACCGTTAAACGAAAAAGCTGTTTGACTGTTTCTTTTGGCAATGTGCTTACAACCGGCACTTTGTCAAAGTTTCACTCTCTCGATGAGCCCCTGAACAGTCTGACAATGACAGACATGCCTTTACCTTGGCACAAGCCACAGGGTCAAGCATTCCAAAAGCTTCAACTTGCCTGCAAGCACCTCGCATATTCACTCACTCATAAAAACGCTCATAGAACAACGTTCATGCATAAGTGTGACGTTCCGCTTCACATCTACGCAAGCATAGTATGCCTGGGCGCAGTCCTAGTTGGAATTAAAGGCAGCCAGAAATGTGTAATACTTTAAGCTAGTCGCAGTCTGGCTAAATCTGAATCTATTTAATCTGCAACACAGAAAGTATGTCTAGCCATACTGTGCGTGACGTCGAAATTTTGGCCTTATATTTATGGGAAACGATTCAATCTTGTTACTGACACACCATCGCCTGCGTTTGCAAGCGAACCTAAAAAATCCAGTCAGCCCGCCTTGTGAGATGGAGTCCCACACCATTGGAGTACGACATAACTACCAAGTACAAGTCTAGTTCTCAGGAGTCCGAAGCCGACTGGTCCTTGAGTGCCCCGTAGGTCCCCCAGCGGTGATAATCCTGATGCCGAATACCCCTGAATGTCATCAGAGCCGAGTGCCTCGCTGAACGACAATCTGCATTGCGAACGATGACGCATCATGGACCATCTAAACGGTGCGTATACAAGTTCCCTAGGAGCTTTATAGCGTGTTCTACTATCGCTATATCGTCGCGACTGTGTTCTGATGATCTGATGAAGAACAATGTTTCACTCACCAAAAGCGTACCTAATTTAATTACCTATTTGAATAAATTATGACATTTTACACGTTTGCCTTGATGAACCTGCTTCAGGACGTGCAAGTATTCAGCAATAGTGCTACTGTCCTCGTTTTAATGCAGACGTTTCACACTATATCTAAGCTTGTCACGGTTGTAGCGTTGCAAGGTGTCACCGATAAAATTCAGTGGGTTCATGAAGCCAAAGACCAACCATAGAGGCCCCTCCAACAGATTGGCATGAATATGCCGAGATCACTTCGCTTTTAACACTACGGTAACCGGTGGGTCATCGTTGCAATAGATTAGCTTACACAATACGCAGAATACTGCGCGCTTTACAACCGTACTGCCTGAGAGATTAGAAAGTTTTTCTTCCATCTGAATGACGGCGCCATGGCACACACGAGATTCTGATCACATCACTTACTACGGTGCCGCACTCACAGCCGATTTGCTGAAGCAGATATTGCTTCACAGGTATCTCGAACATAGGAAGACAACATCATACAAGCCTCAAACCACAACCGTGGGAGAGTGATTGAAGAAAAAAAAGCCGCACATGCTGTCGATGTACGACGACGTTAAATACAAAACATGATATGAAATGCTACCATACGTCTCTGTAGCATTCAATACAGTGGTCCAGGAACCAACGAACATGCCACATTTCCGTCTACACCATAGCCGCAATGTGACCTAGATCTTTGTGGCATGTTACCACGACTAGATGACGAGAACCAACTTGATATTCAGAACTTTCTGCACATCGCCGTAGAGACCTGTCTGACGTTCGGCTACGCATTCAGTGCCAGACATACCCAGATGCCTAAAGATACAACCCTCGACTCCGCGATGCTCGGTACACAACTAGAGACCTTGTCTGGACCTTGTTTCCTATTCCTCGACAAGGCTTTAGCGAGACACTCCTCGGTCGATGATTTGGCGCGCAAAACGTGCTAAGACCGGTTGTTGGCCTATCCAACAAGGCCATGCCTAATGGCTTTCAACTAGCACGACGCTACGCGCGTTCGTAGGTGGTCAACGTGTCCCGCCTGAAACCTTATTAGGGCCGATAGTTTTTAATCTCCGAATATTGAGCTGCTACTCTCCAATAGGAAGTACCGTCGGAAAAAAATATTTGGGAAAAAGAGAGCTTGAGTGTGGTCCTTTTGTTTCCCCACCGCGAACCACGATGACTACAGCGGCAATTAGACCACTCAGCTTCCCGTGAGTGCCCAGCAGCTGATCTGTCATACTCCACGTATGCCCACACCGTTTCATGGCGACAAGTTCGAAGACGTTGAGGACTGGCTGACCAGCTACGACCGGGTCGCTGTATTTAATGCGTGGGACGAGGAGCGAAAATCACAGGATGTTTATTTCGCACTAGAGGACTCCGCCAAGATGTGATTCGAAAACCATGAGGCTACCATTTCCACCTGGCAGGATTTCCGGCGGCAGCTGCTCGAAACATTCGGCAACGATGCAAGAAAAGAGATGACCGAACTCGCTCTACAGTCCCAGCACAGCGGCCTAATGAAAGCGTCGCCATGTTTGTGGAAGAAATGACCCGCCTTTTCAACCGGGCGGATCCCTCCAGGTCGGAGGTAAAGAAGGTGCGCTACCTTATGCAAGGCGTCAAGGAGCAGTTGTTCGTTGGCCTTGTACGTGACCCTCCACGTACTGTTGCTGATTTTACGAAAGTAACAAGCATCGAGCGTGCCTTGACTCAGCGATTTGTACATTTTGATCGCTCTGCGAACATCGCTGCCATAGACTTCCGCTTGCCAATGGCTGGAAATGACAGGGAAACCCTTCGCGAACTTATCCGAAGCATCGTGCGCGAAGAGCTGCAAAAGCTACCCTCTCTCGAACAACATCCACGTGTTGGGGGCATCTCGGATATGGCGCGCGAAGAGCTCCGCCAAGCAGTGCCATCAGTACCGTCACCCCAGCCGCCTGCGTCACAGATCATGACGTACAGCGACGTGTTACGTACCCCTGCGCCTGAACAATTGGCACCCTGCAACCCTGCTCCTCCCGCACGTCCTCCACCCCAATATACAGTTTCGACTGGTGTGCCTGAAGCTCGACCACCCGTTCGCAAAGCACACGCGTGGCGCACACAGAACAATCTGCCTTTGTGCTTCCACTGCGGCGAAGCCGGTCACGGTCTGCGCCACTGCCCGTACCGTCGGATGGGCTTGCGCGGATTTTCCCCGGATGCCCTTCGGCCGCGCTATGGCGAACGACCTCGGGACATGGACCAATACCTCAGCGTCCACATCCCACCTGCGTCCCTCCAGCGACGCCAGTCCAGGTCACCACCGCCGAGACAGGTTTCAACTAGCCGCCGTTCTTTCCTCAGGCTGTCCGCACCGGGAAAACTGAAGACGGCGATCCTCGGGGGTAGGGCCGCCGTCGATGGGCACTACGACCAACATCCTCCGCTCACCGATTCGATCACACATACCGACCTCCGACCCTTCGCTGCGATCAACAATCCGACCACTTTTCGATGATCGCCTAAGCTTTCCTCCGACGCCCCCAATCGACGCAGCGCAAGAACAACGAGTCCGATGACCTCCCGACGATCACAGAAGCTTACCTTCGACGCCGTAATTCGATTCAACGAACGACCCGTCAGCCCGACGATCCCTGACACGCCGCACTTTGTCGACGGTGAGCTACATTCCGCCGAGATACCGATCGTCGTTGATAACCACAACACGACTGCCCTTGTAGATACCGGCGCTGATTTTTGCGTTATGCGCCATGGCCTTGCTACCATTCTGCGAAAAGTCCTGACTTCTAGGCACGGAGCCCCGATAAGGACAGCCGGAAGGCACGTGGTAACGCCGCTCGGAGTGTGCACCGCTCGCGTCGAGATTCACCACGAAACTTTCTCGTGCTGCTTTGTTGTGTTAGCAGAGTGCTCCAAGGACCTGATTCTCGGCCTTGATTTTCTAGAGAAAATGATGCAATCATCGACCTCCGTGACTTCATGGTGACGTTTTCCACTCACCGCGCAATTTCCGACGAGTACAGACAGCACAGCGGCGACTACACAGACAGGCCAGTTTTCCGAGTGTGCGACGACCATGTCACTCTACCTCCACGCACCAGCGTGTTTGTTACAGTGCAGTGCGACAACCCCCCCGCCTTTCAAGGCCTCGCGGAAACGAACGTGAATTTATTGTTGAGCCTACAAGTCTGCGTGGCTCGGGGGGTCTTCACCTTTAAAAGTCAACGAACTGAACTGCTTTTAACGAACTTTAGTGCCGAATACCGCCATTTACCGCAAGGTACAGCTATCGCTTATTTTGACGAAGTCAGTGCGCCATCCGCCCATTGCGCCCTTTCGCTGGCCAACGAGAACCCTCCAGAGAGCACAGGACATACTTTTCAAACTGACGTGAGTCCAGCTTTGTCTCTTACCCAGAAATGCCGCCTTGAAGCAATTCTGGACACTTACCGTGACTGCTTTGCCGTCCCTTCCAAAGTGAAACAGACGTCAGTAACCAAACATCGAATTATAGTTGATCCCACCGAGCGCCCTATCCGCCAACACCCCTACCGAGTATCGCCGAATGAACGAGAGGCTATTCGGGTGCAAGTTGATGAAATGCTCCGCGACGATGTGATCCAGCCGTCCACAAGCCCATGGGCGTCACCAGTTGTGCTGGTCGCTAAAAAGGACGGAGCACTCAGATTCTTCGTCGACTATAGAAGGCTTAACAAAATTACGAAAAAGGACGTCTTCCCATTGCCTCGAATAGATGACTCGTTCGACCGACTTCGCCACGCCCGATACTTTTCATCGCTCGATCTACGCAGCGGGTACTAGCAGATCCAAGTCGACGAACGTGATCGAGAGAAGACCGCATTCATTACTCCTGACGGACTGTACGATTTTAAGGTGCTTTCATTCGGTTTGTGTTCCGCTCCCGCAACCTTTCAAAGAATGATGGACACTGTCCTAGCCGGCCTGAAATGGCAGACGTGCCTGTCTACCTTGACGACGTTGTCATTTTCTCTGTGACCTACGAAGAGCACCTGAAACGATTGACGGCCGTGCTAAATGCCATCCGAGGGGCCGGACTCTCGTTAAAACATGAAAAATGCCACTTTGCATTCCAACAGCTCAAGTTCCTGGATCACATCGTAAGTGCTGAGGGAATTAGCCCTGATCCAGAAAAGACGGCTGCCGTAGCTGCTTTCCCGACCCCCCCTGATAAAAGTTCCGTACGTCGGTTTTTGGGCCTCTGTGCACATTACAGACGATTTGTGCACGACTTCTCTCGAATAGCGGAACCATTAACTCGTCTAACAAAGGACGACCAGCCTTTGATCTGGGCCGACGAGCAGCAAAGGGCCTTCGAGGAGCTTCGCAAGCGCCTTCAAACAACGCCCACACTTGGCCACTTCGACGAGGAGGCCGACACAGAATTGCATGCCGTCGCCAGTAACGTTGGCCTCTGCGCAGTTCTCGTTCAGGGGAAAGAAGGCGTTGAACAGGTGATTGCTTACGCCAGCCGCACCCTGTCTCGTTCCGAACGGAATTATTCTACTACCGAAAAGGAGTGCCTTGCAGTTGTGTGGGCGGTAACAAATTTCGCCCGTATTTGTATGGTCGGCCATTTAGAGTTGTCAGCGACCACCACTCACTCTGCTGGTTAGCGAACCTTAAAGATCCTTCAGGCAGGCTAGCCCGCTGGAGTCTCCGCTTACAGGAGCTCGATGTCACTATTGTGTACAAGTCCGGCAAGAAACACAGTGACGCTGACTGCCTATCCCGAGACCCTATCCCGTGTCCTTCAAGTGAAACAGATGACTCCGTCTTTCTCGGCGCTCTCTCGACGTCAGATCTCGCTCAACAGCAGCGAGACGACACCGAACTGCGGCCCCTCATCGATTACCTCGAAGGAACCGCCTCATCGCCGCCTCGCCTTTTCACGCGTGGCCTGTTATCGTTCTGCTTGCGTGACGGCGTCCTCTATAAGAAAAACTACGCTTCCACAGACATTCAGTATCTGCTGGTTGTCCCAACGCCGCTCCGTACCAACGTTTTGCAGGCATGCCACGACGAGATTTCTGCCGGACATCTCGGTTTTTCGAGCACCTTGGCACGAGTACGACAAAAGTACTAATGGCCCAAGCTTGCCGCTACGGTTCAGCGCTATGTTAGGACGTGCCGTGATTGCCAACGTCGGAAGACACCACCTATCAAGCCGGCCGGCCTGCTGCAGCCTACTGTTCCTCCGCGACTACCTTTTCACCAAGTCGGTATAGACTTGCTCGGGCCATTTCCTACGTCATCATTGGGCAACAGGTACATTATAGTCGCCACAGATTATCTAACCCGCTATTGTGAGACGAAAGGTCTTCCCAGCGGCACGTCTACTGATATTGCAAACTTTTTCATCTTTAATCTAGTCCTTCGTCACGGTTCCCCTGCGATCGTTTTAACTGACAGAGGCACGGCATTTACTTCAGCTCCAACCCAGGAAGTGATGCGGCTCAGTGGCACTTGTCATGGCAGAACAACAGCTTACCACCCTCAGACGAATGGCCTTACTGAGCGACTCAATAAGACCATCGCCGATATGCTTTCTACGTACGTCGACGAAGATCATAACAACTAGGACCAGATACTGCAGTATGCAACATTTGCTTATAACACCGCAGTCCAGGAAATGACCCGCTTTACACCGTTTCGTTTAGTGTACGGTCGCGAAGCTGTCACCATGCTGGACGCAATGCTACTGCCACATGTTGCCAACCCATCGATTGCCGGTGCCGACCAATTCGTCCAGCATGCCGAGGCCGCTCGGCAGCTGGCTAGACTGAGAGTCCGGACACAGCAAGTTAAAGATGCTCGCCGGTATAACCTTCGTCACAGGGAGGTAATTTACAACCCTGGCGATCAGGTTTGGGTGTGGACACCTCTTCGCCAGCGGGGCCGCTCCGAGAAGCTTCTGCGCCGCTACTTCGGCCCGTACGAAGTACAACGCAAAGTCAGCGACGTCACCTACGAAGTGACCCCGCAAGGAACTGTTCGCTCATCCCGACGGCAAGCACAATCGGAAGTCGTACATGTCGCCAGGATGAAGCCCTTCTACTCCCGCTAGGTCAAGCTACATGTGTTTTTTTTTCTTTGCTTCCTCTAACTACTTGATGTGAACGCGCATCCTCGCCGACTACGGTTATCCTCGACCTCGCCACTCGGCATGAGGACGATGCCTTTCCCACCGGGAGGGGCAATGCCGCAATGTTATCTTACTGGCGCCGCCATGTGGCGAGCTTGGGAGACTGGCACGCGCTCGTCTGCTTCGCTCTCGGTGCTCGCCCGCCAGTAGGTTCCGTGCCTGATCTTGCCGGTACTTTTACTTAGTTGTAAGTAAACCTGCTGAACCAGTTTCACTGGCTTCTGTGACAATATCTTTTAAGCTAAACATTTCGAAGAGCATTGAAGACAAAAAATAATTAAACTGGACCAAGGTATTCTATTGACAGCCTTAATATTGTTAATCCAATGTTGGCGTTTAAAATTAAGAAAAACTGATTACTGAGTTTAATAAATAATGTCCTTATTACTGTAATTTATAGTCTACACAGTATCCGCCTTTATATAGAGCCAGCATTCACGCACTACACAGACCTATATCTCACAAGATTTAAACTAACGATATGCGAAGAGAGAAAACACCAGGTAGTAGTTCGGTCACCTTTGAAAAGGTTTCCTAGAAGGAAGTAACAAATTAAAAAACACGACTGATGAAAGCGTATTGCCAAATAAATATTTCGTTCATTGCCCGTAGCTATTTCAGCATCTTCTGGATTTGGCTGGCATTAAATGTTTGGTTTTCCTGTACAGTGGGGAGCGCGTAATCACGGCGATGTAGGAATGACGTCATCTATGCAGTCTAAAATGACAAATGTAATTAAATGCGCATTGATTTCATTCAGGATTGCTGCCTGATCCTTGATATATATAGCACACATGAAGCCACCTACTATGTTTACAGAGTTCAATAGATGCTTCATAATTAATGGGTAACTATATTTATACATAAAATTTTGTTAGCAAATGATTCAAAATAGTACCTTAACTGACTAAAATTGCAAAACTGAACATGATTTTAAATGACCGCGGTTGTTCCCCACCTTCCACATATATTTTTCTACTGTGCATTAGGAAAGCTTCTTATAGACCTTTGCAACGAGAGCCTCCTAGACGTCACCATATTGTTCGCTGGGCTTTTGTGTGCGCCTGACGTCAACACGGTGAAGGCGGCAGCGTAACCGGTTTGCAACAGTCCAGAGAGGAGGCCTTTGCGCAACCTCCTCGCCCGATGAAAAGGTCTATAGGCACCTCCCTCCAAAGAGCAAGCATTGAATAAGAATCTGGAAGGAAGTGAAAAGTCTAACATGGTTAAGGAAACGGAAAGAAAAACGAAGCGGAGCTTATCTCTGCCACATAATAAGTACACAAAGAACGCGCACAGCCGAAGTGTCAGTATGGCGCTTCTCGCCTCATTACACCTCGTTATGCAAGCTAAAATAAGGTATTTACAGTCAAATTCTTATGTTGAGAAGCGAGAATTCAGAGGTGTACAAAAAAAGTTTAAACAAATATTTAAATATATAGTGTGGTTTCAAATCAAGGCAATTAAAGGCACCTGCACATCTCGTTCTGCCTAGTCAGTCAGGCTTGCCGTCTTCTCAGCTTCCTGTGCAGTGTTCAACAGCGGCTCGATGTGGTGGTACATTTTTGTGAGGATTTTGAACTCAATATTCTAATATAGAAATGGAAGCTAATTGTTTTCACTGCCTTTACCAAAAGATTGTGAAGCAAATTATGTGTATAAAAACTTCAGTATTCATAACAAGTTCGATCATCGCTTAATTACTTGAAATAATAGACATTTGGGAATAACAATACATGAACTTTGCGATGACATATGAACCTGTCTGGTATAAGTTGCAGTTGATGCGATAAAATAGGATGTTGCAC
Organism: Amblyomma maculatum; assembly: GCF_055883805.1. Classification (NCBI taxonomy): domain Eukaryota; kingdom Metazoa; phylum Arthropoda; class Arachnida; order Ixodida; family Ixodidae; genus Amblyomma; species Amblyomma maculatum. The sequence goes on from NC_139354.1 coordinate 51,086,320, forward strand.
AAAGTGTGACAAAAAACAGGACAATGAAAGAAACACGAAAAAGCTTTGAATAAATAGTTCATATCACGTATTATTAATTACTCTCGTGGATTCCTTTTCATTTTCCTCATCTGTTTTATGTATCTTATCTGCAATTTTCACGAATTGCTTCTATTTTAGTTTCTCGCCCACTATTTACTGCGACTACTATTTATGTCATCTGCCCACCTCTTCCACTTCTTCCTTGTTCTCATTTTTCTAGAGTAGTTTATAAGACCCGTTCCCGCAATATTTTCATTATTTAGTGATGTTTGTCTCTTTGCTAGGTTGTGATTGCTTCTATACCAATTTTGTTATTTTATCAATTTTTGGTCCTCTCGTTCTAAGCAATTTTTTTTCTCAGTATATACTCATTCTCAACTCATAGACATAGTACATTTCAGAACATCTCCAGCCGAGCTCAAATCTTCTTAACATGATGTTCACCGTACCTAACTCGCTAATCATACTGCTGCCCCATGCTGCTTTGCGCTTCTCAAACTGGCTCTGCATGGTTTTATATTAAAATCCTTCCCAATTCACATATTTCACAAGCAACTCGTCGGTGTATCTTTTGGGGAAAATCCCTGTTGAAATATCCAATTGGTGTGGACGCATTTCCCTGACGCATACATATCCTCTGGTGAAAGTGCTGGACAGAGCTTTGTGTTTTCCTTCAATCTTCCTTATTTTCTTTGCTTTATTTAACTTCTTTCTCTGTTTTTCTTTTGTAAACCAAGTAGAAACGGCGTTTTAGATTTAGTGCTGATGACGCAGTCACGAAATATGCATTTGAACTTTTTATTGCATTTGCAGCAACAATTTCTTGCACTGCAGGTAGGCCTTAGAACTGAAAAACTCTGAATTGCAAAAGAAGGCCATATACGGTTATACTCCAGCAAATGTTGCCTGCATTACCGACAAACATTTATAATGGTCTGAAGAATTCTTGAGCACAATCTCGTGTCGTGATAGCACTGGAAGGTATCAGATTGTCCAGAACCAGTTCATTAAAATCAAAGACCAACATATTTCAAAAATATTTATTACGGTTACTAACGCTCACTTCACATGTGAAGCAATGCATCAATAAACAGCGTGTGTAATCTAAACCAAAACTAAGAGCCTTGTATAATGATTGGAAGCTTTACAGGGATCACCAGAAATATGCGAGAGAAATTGAAATGTCTACAGAGACATGCTTAAAGCGAAAGCCTTTAATGGCTCATTGATGTCGACAGAAGGGGTCAGCAGAGGTGTCACAACTTCGAGAGCGAGAGTTAAAAATAAATTAATCCACCTTCTCTACACCAGGAATCTAACCTCAATCTATTGACTTACCAGCCAGCGTGGAGCCCAGTGCTTAACCCACTGCACCACTCCCCGATTGTTTTTCTTTATTGCCTGGCTTTGGCACACGACATAACACGAAATGAAACTCTGATCAAAACATAAAAAATGACACGCAAGGTCTTTGCCCAACGCACCCAGGCTGCATAGTTTCTTTTCACTTCTATTTCAAAGCCAATTTGTAATCCCAGGGGATCACAACTTGTTAAGAACTGAACTCAGGAGCTCGGCTTTACTTTGTACGGAATGAAAGCTGCAGAAATGGTACGAATTCTCTGCTACCAGAAGCGGAACATGCAGCCTGGTTACTTTTGGCAAAGATGGTATATGAATGAATTTTATGATTAGCCACTGTTCGACTGACCTCGTCACTTTAAACTCGCGCAGTGACCACAAATGTTCTAACGTTGTGAGCGATTCGGGAGGTCCTGCAGCCACTTTTTAATTACAGTAAACCACTCCGCACTGTCTCGGAAATAAATTCGAACAAGTCATTGCTGTAACAGTTGTAGCCTGCCATTCTGGAGCGTCATATGCAGTGGAGGCCCATATGCATAAATATGTGACATGAAACCCCATGATCATTATTTATCGAATGCCGTGTGAGTCAATGGGAAATCTTTTTTCATGGTCCGCTGAAATACAACCCAAAAATATACCCCTTTCCGACAATGTAATAAACATGATCTATTGTTTCCTGCTGCTTACAGATTTAACAATAGGTTTCCCGCACCAAAAAAGCCCCTGCCCTCCAAAAACGTCTGTACTGGTATTGTCTCAGTATGTAACTTGAAAAAAGGTTTTAGCTCCAGCCGGAACTTGCATTTTCTTTACTCTAATACCAGGAATCGAACCCCACCGAACAAAGAAACGAAGGCTGCGTTGAGATAGCATAGAGCGTATAGAAAGGAAAAGCGATATCAAACAAGCTTTTCTGACCCAGCTGCTTCTCCAGGCAAGAGAACTTTTAAATTTGAACACAGCAAACATTTTAGCGCTAAACTTATCCATTTCCATCGTCTGCACCTAATTTAGATGGGACAAAAATCTAGTTAAATCACAAACGCTGACCTGGAACATAGTCGAATCACATGCGCGGGGCTGGCATTCTTCGAGAAACATCTAGACATATCTTGCACGAGAAAGAAAATAATGAAGCCGTGTATCACAACTACGATAGTGTACAAAGTGTACATAATCTATCCGTGTGCTAAAATCACAGCGAGAAGGAAGCATGCCGGTAGCTCTTAAAAAAAGGTAAATAGAATAGAAAGGTTCGGGGCAGTATTAATGGTTAGGTGAGGTTTAGTTTGTGGGGAGCAACGTCAACAAAGCGACTCAGGCTATGAGAGATGCCGTAGTGGAGGTCTCCGGAAATCTAGACCTCATGGGATTCTTTACCGTTCACTGACGGAGCACAGCACATGGGCGCCTTGCTTTTCGCCTTCATCAAAAACCGGACGACGAGTCCGGGATTCGATCCCGCTTCCTTGGGAACAGTAATCACGCCGTAATCGCAGCGCCAACAGTGGCTCTGTTTCAATTGTGGAGTGACTTGATTACTCTGATCGAGGTAGTGTATAGCATGTTGTTTTTAGTACAGCTCTCTACGATTTTTCCTGCAGCTAAAGTGATGGCATAACGTTCGACTGTAAACACTGATGCAGATTCAGCCAGCCCACCTTTTGCGTTTTTTTTCTACAAAACCCCAACAAAAGAAAGCTGTCTTCGTATACTCTGTCTAAAATGCTCAGGAAATGTATTTACTGTAAAGAAGAAGTTCAGATTAGGTGGGCATATCGCCGAGAAAGAGGAAGGGGAAGTGATTTTGCGGACTAGCTGACTGCATGGGTATGTGCCATAAGTTATTTGGACAACAACAACAACAACAGCTGACTGCAAGCTAGGCCACCCCCGCTCGGTCCTGCTCGCTACCAGTGTCCGCTACCAGTGCCTGGATCCCCGCTTAACACTTGGTGGAGGTTGCGGGATTTCTCCTCCATTTCCTCGCCCTGGAGTTCCGCAGCCGCCGAATTCCTACCTCAATGACTGACTCCAGCAACACCACCGGCCCCGCTACCTCGGCCCCTTTTATTCCATTTTCCGGGGCGCTTCGCCAACGGGAGCCGCCGGTCTTCAGCGGCACCGACGATCAGGACGTGGAGGACTCGCTTTAGTCGTATGAACGCGTAAGCACCCACAATAAGTGGGATGACATCTTGAAGCCTAACAACGTGATATTCCACCTCACGCAAGTCGCAAAGTTGTGGTTCACAAACCACGAGGCTTACATTCCAACTTGGGCCTCGTTTAAATCTCACTTTGTGGATGTCTTCGGTCACCCTGCGGTCCGCAAGCTTCGCGCTGAACACCGTCTGCGCGAGCGGGTGTAGCAGACAGGCGAAGCCTTCACAAGCTACATCGAAGACGTTTTAGATTTGTGCCATCGTGTAAATGCATCGATGAGTGAAGCTCAGAAGATTCCCACATCATGATGGGCATCCATGAAGGCGTATTCGATATCCTCATGTCCAAAGAGCCCCGCACTGTAAGTGATGTTGTCACGATGTGTAAAAGCTACGACGAACTTCGTCGCCAACGCATCGTCCCTCGACAACCTGAAGGCACAATCGCGGCTATGTCTGATGGCACTGTCAGCTCTGCACTTATCCAGGAAATCAGACTTCGTACGGGAAGAAGTTGCCCGGCAATTATCATTAATTTCAAACGTTCCGCAATCCAGCTCACACCTCGCTTCGAACATACGCCAGGTTATTCAGGAACAAGTTGCCGAAGCACTTCCGCCCCCTCGACAACCACCTCTTCATGCCGCTCCACTCACAGCTCCGCTCATTCATGCCGACGCTGTCCCGACGCCCGGACCCAGTCCACTGTCTTATGCTGAGGTTGCCGCAAGACCACCCCCTTCTGCGCCTTTTCCATCCTACGGTTCGCCTCAGCGGGCATTTTTCACTCAGCGTCGTGCGCCACCTATTCTACGCCCTTGGCGCACAGCTGACAATCGACCGATTTGCTTTGCATGTGGTCTCCCTAGCCATGTTGCACGCCTGTGCCGCCGTCGACCGGCACCGTACGCTTTCGATCAGAGCCCGGTCAACTACGCGCAGCCGCCGTCCCCTCTCCGTGCGCCCCTTCAGCCCTCGTCTCACTTTGGCCACTTCTCGCATGACAACCGCCCAACCTATAACAACCGCTCAACCTCTCCGCGCCATCGCTCTCCGTTGCCGATGCGCCGCCGTTCTACCTCGCCAATGCCGGAAAACCACTAGACGCAGTTCCGCAGGCAAGAACTGCGCTTTCGTCGAACAGTGAAAGTCCTGCTTCGCCACCGAACTATTTAATAGAAGTTACCATTGAAAATGTTTGTACTCTTGCGCTTGTAGATACTGGTGCTGCTGTGTCGGTTATTGACGTTAGACTGTGCCGCTTGTTACGAAAAGTTGTTCTGCCATATTCTGGGGTTTCTTTGCGCACCGCCACTGCTGAGCACATCAAACAGCTCGGTACTTGCAAGGCTCGAGTCACCATTCAGGACGTTCTCTACGTCATCAGTTTTATTGTTCTTCGTGACTGCTCTCATGGCATTATTTTAGTGTGGGACTTCTTGTGTCGCAATCGCACCGTAATTTATTGCGCTCGTGCCGAAGTAGAGCTTTCACTGCTGTGTACCGCACCGACCACTGTTGGCGTTCTTGGGGAAGCCAAATGCCACGTTGCGGATGCTACTGATATCCCGCCTTTATCTGCCGCTATTGTGCCTATAAACTGTGCCTCTCTTCATGACTGTACAGTGCTCTTCACCCCATCTTCCCTTTTCGTCGCACGACGCTGTCTTCTCCTGCCCTTCGCCGTCCTGAGTGTACGAAGCAGCCGCACCGAACTAGCCATTACTAATGATTCGTTCTACCCACTCACGTTGCAATGTGGCGAGTGCATTGGGCATGCCGACCCTGTTCGTTCAGAAAATTTTGTAACCGTCCCGCCGCTTCTCTCCGCCTGTGCCGACACAATCTCCAGCAGCATAAGTGCCATTAGCCCACCTCGTTCCTCGTCTCCTCCATCGCCTCTTGCTGCCTTTGACAAAGCCATCGACAGTGCTCTCGCTGCAGATCAACGCGCCAAACTCTTTGACTTGCTGAACCGATTCCGAACTTCCTTCGACATCCAGCAGCCATCCTTGGTTCGGACATCGACTGTTGCCCACCACATCTATACTGGTACGCACGCCCCGTTACGCCAACGTCCTTACCGTGTATCAGCATCAGAGCGCTGCATTATTGATGAACAAGTCGATGAGATGCTCCGTAGAGGTGTTATTAAGCCTTCCAGTAGCCCTTGGTCGTCCCTGGTCGTTTTAGTCAAGAAGAAAGACGGGTCTATTCGATTCTGTGTGGACTACCGCCGAATTAATGCGATCACACGAAAGGACGTCTATCCGCTGCCACGCATAGACGACGCGCTGGACACTCTGCATGGTGCGGAATTTTTCTCTTCAGTCGGTTTACGATCTGGCTACTGGCAAGTACCAATGGCTGCAGGAAGACGATCGTCCCAAGAAAGCTTTTGTCACTCCCGACGGGTTCTATGAGTTCAACGTCATGCCGTTTGGCCTGTGTGACGCGCCCGCCACCTTTGAACGCATGATGGACAATATTCTCCGCGGTTTGAAGTGGCACACATGTCTCTGCTACTTGGATGACATCGTCGTATTTTCATCCGACTTCGCGACCCACCTAACTTGCCTTGAAACTGTCTTGCAATGTCTTAGCGACGCTGGTCTGCAGCTCAATCTGAAAAAGTGCCATTTCGCCGCTCGCCAACTTACTATTTTAGGGCATTCAGTGTCCAAGGATGGCATTCTTCCTGATCCATCTAAACTCCGCGCAGTCGCTGAGTTCCCGAAGCCAACATCTATCAAGCAACGGCGCAGCTTCATAGGCTTATGATCCTATTTTAGGCGTTTCGTTCGGAACTTTGCAACCATCATTGCTCCTCTGACGCGACTTCTCAGCGCCCCCAAAGATCTTTCTGCCTGGTCGCCGGCTTGCGATACTGCTTTTACGAAATTGCGCACAATACTTACCTCACCCCCCGTATTGCGCCATTTTGATCCGGCTGCTCCTACCGAAGTGCACACCAATGCCAGCGACGCCAGCCTCGGCGCAGTTCTTGCCCTACGAAAACCCGGTGTTGATGAACACGTTGTGGCGTACGGAAGTCGAACGCTGACCAAGGCCGAGACCAAATACTCGGTGACAGAAAAGGAATGCTTGGCAATTGTTTTGGCGCTTCAGAAATTTCGGCCATACTTGTATGGGCGCGCATTTGATGTTACGGACCACCACGCTTTATGTTGGTTGTCTTCACTAAAAGACCCCACCGGCCGTCTCGCGCGCTGGTCGCTTAGACTACAAGAGTATGATATCCGAGTCATCTATCGTACAGGGCGTAAGCATTCCGACGCAGACGCTTTATCTCGCTCGCCAGTGTCGCCTGACGCTCCGTTGTCCCCTGCCTCCTGCTCCGCCTTGTCTTCCTTGTCTATCGACGACATGCCACCAGAACAGCACAAGGATTCATGGCTTACATCACTAATCGATCTTATAACGAACTCGTCACTTTCACCGGCTCCTCGCGCCCTTCGTCGTCAAGCGCTGCATTTCGCCCTTCGTGACCGTCTTCTCTATCGACGCAACTATATGCCAGATGGCCGTAAGTGGCTGCTCATCGTACCTCGCCACTTCCGAAGTGATATCTGCGCATCTTACCATAACGATCCGCAGTGTGGCCATGTGGGTGTATTTAAGACTTATGAACGGTTACGACAGCGCTTTTACTGGCGCGGTATGTATACCTTCGTTAGTAAGTATGTGCGTTCGTGCATCGATTGCCAACGTCGCAAGCCGCCTCCTCTGCATCAGCCGGCTCCACTACAGCACCTTCCGGTCCCATACCGACCTTTTGATCGTGTTGGCATCGATTTGTATGGACCTCTGCCGTGCACACCTGCAGGAAATCGTTGGATAATCGTGGCCGTCGTTCACCTCACTCGCTATGCGGAGACAGCAGCACTTCAGGATGCCACCGGACCCACTATCGCGTCCTTTCTTCTTCATAATTTCATTCTGCGGCACGGGGCCCCCCGTGAACTTCTAAGTGATCGAGGCAAATCTTTCCTATCCGAGGTTGTCGAAGCGCTCCTACGCGAATGTCAAACCATCCATCGGACAGCCAGCGCGTACCACCCTCAAACCAACGGACTGACAGAGCGCTTCAATCGCACACTAGGTGATATGATGTCCAAGTACATCGCCTCCCATCACTCCGATTGGGACAAGATTCTCCCATTTATAACCTACACCTACAACACCGCCGTTCAAGCAACCACCGGATTCTCGCCATTCTTTCTGCTGTACGGGTGTGAACCTTTGTCTCCACTCGACACCATCCATCCCTACCGTCCCGATATATGAGAGTATACATCGCTTTCAGCAGCTGCCAGGCACGCTGAAGAATGTCACAAACTGGCTCGCTCACTCACTTCGGAAGAGCAAGCCCAGAAACAAGCTCACAGCGACAGCAGCCACTCTGTCCACCAATTTTCTCCCGGTGCTCACGTGTGGCTCTGGGTCCCATCGACACCACCCGGTCTGACCAGCAAGTTTATTTCCAAGTACCACGGACCCTACCTAGTGCTCGAACAGACTTCTCCCTTCAATTACCTAGTTGAACCGCTAGCCGCTTCCACCGACCTTCGCCGCCGTGGGCGTGAGATTGTTCACGTCGACCGTTTGAAGCCTTACTACGATCCCGCATTCCTTTCGTCTCCTTGAGTCTCCAGGATGGCTCCTCTTTTCTGCGGGGGCCAGGTTGTAAAGAAGAAGTTCAGATTAGGTGGGCATATCGCCGAGAAAGAGGAAGAGGAAGCGGTTTTGCGGACTAGCTGACTGCAAGCTAGGCCACCCCCACTCCGGTCATGCTCGCAACCAGTGCCCGCTACCAGTGCCTGGATCCAAGCTTAACACCACATGAAGAGTAAAGACCTCTTCTCGTATATGTGTGCAGCATGGTGAATTGTACTAAGTATGTGGATTTCTTCGCATCTCCATTTAAAGCGGAAGATGCGTGTTCTGATTACATGGAGCTTATTAAAACGTATCCTGAATCAGCATTTTATAACAATTAAATTACAGATATGGTATAGAAGTCCTCAAATGTTTGAATATGTCAGCATGTAGCCATGGTTTTAGTGGTTGAAAACGGTGGTTCGCTAAATTCTACATGCATAATATTCTTAAGCGACACCCTCTTTAAAGCAGTTCAAATACGCAAACGTAAACTTTGTTCTGGATTCGGTTTTTCTCATGACAGTCTCGCTGAGTATACACATTTCATCAATAGCGCTCTCCAGAATGTAATTAACACCGCTTCTTGGGAATGTTGGTGCATATTTAAATTGATGAAAACCTGCGCCACGCGGAACACACCACAAGAAAGGATACGAGACACTCCCGTCTTCTTTCTTGGGCTGTGTTTTGTTCGCCACAGCCTTTCACTAATTCAAAATATCCTAGAATGTAAATTAGTAAAATGAACTATCTATCTCTCTCCCAGCACTTGAGTGGAAGGAAGTTTAGTATATTCCGATATCTGAAGCTTTATTTTCGGTGAGTTGATATCAGTCAGTAAGGTCACATTTTTAAGGTCGGGCCTGGAAAATTTAATTCCTCTTTTACCGCTAAAAAGGTTTCGGATTTACAGGGTAGCATACTTTCAGGAACTTCTTCACTGCGGAAAGGTAAAACAATTTTCAGGACTAGAAAAAAATGTTTATTGTTATATTGCATATGACGGGGAGAGCCACCGAGAGATTCATGAAGTAGATTTTAAACACGATACCATCTGATATCGAGACTTGTTAAAGGAGTAATGCACCATACGTGCGTATTAAGCTTATTTCATTCGTGTCTGTGATGCAGTACATTTTCGAATCTAGAATCAATGAATGAAGCCGCTGATCTGTAAAGTGCAACTACTGGTTCCAAAGGGATCAAAGGGATTAAAATAAATACTCAAAAGTTGTGGAACGCAAATTTACGTTGTTCCTCCAGGTGTAGCTGACGTAAACTACTCAAAGCCAGTCGTCATGTTTAGCTCATTACTTACGCCCGAAAAATGAACAAGGGCTTAGGTTCATTCGACTACATTATTTTTAGTCAGCCCTACAGGCGTTTTGGAGTCAGAAGCAACACAATAAATGCAGACAAATGACTAAAATACATTCGAAGGGAAATGATACCAGGTGCTCTTTGTTGTTTCGACCTCTAGATTTTTTTTGTGCTCGAAAAGTTATTTTTTCCACACATCATTGAAAACGCGTGCATTGACATGGCACAGCAATTCCGACTTTTTTTTCTAATGAAGAAAAAGAAAATCACGAGGAAATACACGTTGCCTTTGCTGAACGTTGAAATTTACATTTATTAGGTGCAATAACTTTAAAAAGTGGCATATGGCTGTATTGGTTTGAGACTACCTGCTTTTAATGCCAAAACATAGGTGTTTGTTGGCTGAAATGAAGTGTACAGGCTGAAGTTCTGCAAAGTACATGGTAAATACTTTTTTTTTGCATGATTGCCATTGGTTTTTTCTCCACTACTTTTCCCTGTCAACAGAAACTAATTAACTGGGTGAGTCGTGGAGCCTATAGGCCTGCACAATAAAAACAGTGATCATTATAATCGTCACACTTAAACCATTAGTCTTTATACCTAGGTAATCTCAAAATAAAGCCATTCAGGTATGTCTTTATTCTCATCACGTCAATAATGGCCGACATTTTTAACCTGGCTTTGCAAATAGGAGCTTTTCCCGACGAGATAACGACATGCTAAAATTACTGTTGTTTACAAAAACGGTGAGAAAAACCTGCCTATATTTCTGGTATTTCCGAAATCACTTGAAATTGTTATTGACTATCGTGTAACAAATTTCAATGAAAGAAAATATTGTTCTAATATATCGACAATTTGGTTTCCGAAAAATATGTCGAACTAATGCGCAGTGTGGTAATGTAAGAAAGGTTTTAGAAAACTTCGACGACAATTTGAACTCTGTGGCATTCTTCTGTATTTTAGAAAAGCATTTGATTTTGTCTATGATAACTTATACTTCTATGTCAGCAGCAATCATATGGTATTTTTGGAGTACCATTGGTATTCCTGAAATCTTAAATTACGAATCGACAATAATGCATTTGTGCACACAATAAATCTCCCTTTGTTCCTAAACAACAGTGAAGTATACCAAGGAAGTGTAGATATCAGGTGCGCGAGGTAATCGAGGACGCTATTTTGGCTTGACCCAGAAAAGAAGATCACCAGCAAAAAAAGACATATATTACGCAAAATTTGGGAAACACTTCTATTACTGTTTATTTTCACAATCATTTGAAGAATCTGCCACCTGTAGAAATAACCGATTCAATTCGGCAGCGAAAACGGTTGCATGCACGAATAAGGCAGTCCTTACAGAACCTGTCCATTTGAGTCACGAATGGCGCCCTTGAGAGAGTTTTTTGTAATGTCTCCTTTTGTTGGCCTTGCTCTCAACAACGCCCGAGACATACTAGTAGAGTGAATTGAAATCTGCGGAACAAAGAGGCCACAAGTTCGGAATGATGTAGGCATGGAAGGTGTCTGCCAGCCACTTATGAATGACGCAGCTAGGTGGCGTAGGCCGGAGCCAAATCTTGCTGAAAGACGTAAGGTGTTCATTTCGAGACAGGATAAGTCGAGGGCTTCACAACGGTGGCAATTACCTCCACGTTCGCGGCCGCATTACCGCGGAGTCCTTCTGCAAATGAGTCTGGAAGCATTACGCCTCCCCCATAGCTGACAGCTGCTAGCATTATCACATCGGACGGAAATTTTATATGTATCACTGTAGGCACCTCATGAGCTGTTGCGCAAAGACATCTGTCGTTTATGGTGTTGGTTAAAGTTCTTGTCAATTAAAAAAAAAAAGCAAAGTACTCCCAGGCTCCTAAAGTCTCTTCAGCTGTCCAAGCAAGTGCTTGCACCGGAGCAGAAAATTATTTCTGCCGAGTTTTAATGGACAAAAATTGCCTCTTCCTTCTGACATAGAAATGGTACCTGAAGTCCTCCATCACCAACAAACCTGACAGTTGGCTCTCCGACTTGAAGCTGCTGTTGACTTACAGTTGACAGTAGACTCTCCTACTTGGGCACCTTACCAACTGCCCCTACTCTCCATATTCTGCAAACTTAATTTTCTGTTACAAAACAAAAACATTGCCAGCGCTGCGCAAAGCTGCTACCTGCAATATGCGTCCCTAAAGGGCTATTTTTAGCTCTTGGGTAAGGCTACTGGGCATAGCATGCATATTGAACTACTGTTTTATATGCAAGACGAGATCATATAAATAGGAAGGTTGCAGATTTCAGACACTTTACTTGTATATAATATGACAGTACGCCACTGCGGTTTTTGTAGAAAATAAACATGACGTAAATAAATAACAGAGCCATATTCATGACAAGAATAAAGTACTCGACTTTTTACTATTTCACCTCAGAAAGTGCAGCTATGCCATAAGGCAATCAAGCCAACACCGAAGGTGTGCCTTTTTCACATTTTCTCATATGGATCGCCAAAACTATGCTCGCGAAATAGTGCTGACATTGCTTTCCCCCAGCACATAATTATAAAATACCGCCCATCGCACTTTTCAAACCTAATATGCAAATACATCTGTTTATTGGATGAAGCTGAGTAGCCATTCACGCCATGGTGCTGTGCTCGCGATAGCAGTTTTGCCAGTTCTTTGCAGAAGAGGCAACCCTGTTTTGTAATGATTATTTCAGAAAGAAAAAATCAAACCGCAGCTGAACGTGAATTTTTCGGCTTTCTCTTTTGGACCATAATTTTTTCCCGTCTTATCATAAATATTTCCGATTTTTATTTTAAATTAACAAGTTTTTTATCAGTAAACACACACTGAGAGTACGGAAATGTCCTTGGCAGCTTTAGCGCCTAAATAACACGATCTGCCGGGATAGTTGGTTGCGAGCGCGCACACAGGGAGGAAAAAATAAGATAGGACAGAGGCGCTGTGCTATCCCCTATCTCCTTCGTTCCTAATTCCTTCTTCCTATCTCCATTTTTTCCTTACTGTGTGCGCGCTGCTGATACAAAAGGTTTAGCGGGACAGTTTTCAATTGGCGCTTCCTCAGAGATAAGCGTCAGCGACTCCAGTCAACGCGGAAGTGATGCGAAGCAGCAGCTGCACCCATTTATCTCGCGACAACCGCAAAGCCATTCACTGTGGTTAGCAGCGCATAACGCGCGCATCTGGCAGCGCTTCATCAAACATCAAATGTGACCGCGGGACTCGTGGTGGAGTGGGAGCAGAGCACACTGCCATATATTTTAAACCATATCGTGTTTCGTTTTTGAAAAGTAAAACGGGCAATATCCTATGGCATCCTCGTCGGCACCACTTCGAACTTGTCACGTGGACCGCATTACATTATTTTTCTTATAGGAAGCTATATTGAGCAAGGTCACTCTATGTGAAACGGCCCATGCTCTAACTACACTAACAGTCATTTTTCTGAATAGTTAGGCGATATTTTTAGTGAGACGAAGAGAGGATAACCGATGGTCGCTTAGGGTAAAGAACTCGATTACAAGGGAAGGAAAGCTTAGCAGGGGCGGCAGAAAGGTAGGTGGGCCGTTGAGGTAAAGTAGTTCGCAGGGGGCAAGTGGATGCAGCTAGAAAAGGACCGGGATAATTGGAGGAATATGGGAGAAACCTCCACCCTGCAGTGCATATAATAAGGCTGATAATGATGATGATGAGTGTCTGGCGAATAATTGCGCTGCACATGCTACAAACGTTTGTTGGTCTTAGCGTATCAGGGTAGCGCCTAGAGAATGTGTTTCGATGGGTGCAACATAAGAGCGGCAGTATAAGAAAACAGATAACGAGGGAAAGATGGGATTGTTGTTATTGCGCTTTGCGGTTAACGCAATATTTATATCGGCCTCTAAATGCTTTTTTTATCTTGCGCGGTAATCCTACATTTTGTCGATTGTAAATGTTCCTTCCAGACAGATTCCTTCCTCCTCATACAGTCGTCCCTTTGTGTGACATTTAGCTGCAGGCGCCGATTGCATCGCCACTTTAATAGCGACGTGGACTGAAAAATATATCTTAAATTTGAATCTGTTCGCTTGACAAGGACCTCATGAGAAGCATGCTAGGCAGATTAAATAAACCAGGCCGGATTACCCTCGGCATGCAAGCCTTTCCTTGCGGCGAGCGTTTGTTAATGCTGCGTTGTGTGTCTTCCTTCAATAGCGTGATTCGTTCACGACACAAGGGCCTGTTTGTTGTTATTGGTCCGGTATGAACCGTATTCTTGCAAAAATATGGCGATGAGATGATCTTCATTGCTCTCATTGTGATACGTCATCTATAGGCGATTTTTGTAATCCGCGGGCCGCTTTAAACAACACTCCCTTAAAGCAGGTTCTAGGCAACCTTCCCTCGTAATAAAGCCATTGCGTCCTGCAACATTATTGTATAAGCGACGCGAAGATTACAAACGCAAAAAATGCCGCTGGACATTTGCAAACAAGTTTATGTCAAAATTACCCACGAGACTTGTTCTCCGGGACACGAAATAACCGCTATTTCAATAATAATTCTGCTAATATAGAGAACAGAGATTCATTATGACATCTTTTAACTATTTCCCCCTAAAGTGTGATGGTTCAATAAAATATGGCTTTTGTTATTTGGACAAACTGCACCAAATACTAGTATCTTTTATGAGTCCTTTTGGTATAGAATAAACTGCCTATTCCTCTTCGCTTAGATGTATCTAAAACACAAAATGTACATTTTAAAAGCCTTCTAGCTTGCATGGAAATATATTGAACTCAACTCTGAATAATAATGACTGCCTTTTCTGCATTTTGTGTTATTTGATTTGTTTTTAATTAGGCCAGAACAGCCGGGCAATGTGCTACCTAAAACATTGCGACGGTGCTTCATGGCTGTAATCTGCATCCAGCACGCACTTGTTTGAGCTGTGGATGCTACAGCCTGCTGGCCCAGCTTGTACGTAGCGGACCATAGGCCTGTAGATGACCTAGAAGCCATTGCCGAAGAGGTCGGTTTTCATTAGAGGTTGCAGTCGCGAAAAATCGGCGTTGGCTGACTTCAGTCCAGCCTAACTAGTTGGCCGCACTGACCCGCCTAATGGCCCAGCAACCGTGCCCAATTTGTAGGCGTTCAGTCAGATGTCCCATATTGGGCGTTGGAAAATGGCCGACGTGCGCAGAACCTGGCACTTGGACAACCATGGGTCGTCATTTGTCCGAACATCGTGGGCCAGCCAGGTCGGCTACTTACCAGCTGCTGATGTTCGGCAGTTTTCCAATGCCATCTGTCGGATAGCCACCCTCCAGACCGGCTTACGTGCATCAATAGAGCTTCTTACCCGTAAAGATGCTTTGGCGCTCAAAACAGCCTATGGCATATATTTATTGAACTAAGCTTTTTCTATCAGAGCACAGCCGGACTTGTGTGCTATGTATTAAAGAAACGGACTGCGCACGAGTATGTGCAGCAACCCGCGTACTGTCTTTAAACAACTATATGTTAGATTCTCTGCATGGGCAATTCTATTTCATCAAAATGCATATTATGTGGTGCGCTTTGCTGAACTTTTCAAAACCGTTTGTGAAGTTGCGACTACGCATTACGTCATAAATCTACCTCCACCGCCGTTCTCACTCTTACACAAATGTTAAATACAGCTCTCCACTAGAATAAAATAGCTGTCATCGTATATCTCAATATAAAAAAGTCCTTCGACAAACGTAACCACCAGATATCACTGACCAAGATTAACAACTATGGGTTCAGGGATAAAATTATGAAATTATTTCATTGCTATCAGAGTGACCGTAACATCATATAGTAATAAAACGTTTACTTCTAGGTCTCAAACTGTTTTAACTGGCGTTCCACAGGGTTCAGTACTTGGGTCCGTACTTCTCTCACTTTACATAAATATTTCCCTGTAATCTTCAAGTAGAGACAACCTTTATTGTATGCCGATGACACCGCCCTCGCGTTTACAGGAGAGAATATGAGTGAAATTCAAGGTAAAATTTCTGCTGAGTTAGAAAATGTTTTTATGTGGTTCACATCTAATCAATTCCCCTTAAATATTAATAAGACGAAGTACACAATTTTTCATTTTAGGAAAAAGAAGTTGAAATATGAAGAACTCAGTATATCATTGCCTGGAACGAAATTTCAAGTCCTCTCGTACAAGTATTTAGGCAAATTTTTTTAATCGGACATGCACTGGAAAACACACATTGCACACCTTTGTTCGAAGTTGGTATACGGATGTTTTATTTTACTTAAGTGTCTTGAATGTTTCGAATACCCCATACTATTCATTCTTTACTTTTCCTTTTATCAAAGTCACCTCTGTTATCGCATAGATTCATGGGGAAACACCTTTACGAATTACTAAGAACCGGTATTGCGTCTAAAAAAACGCGCATTTAGAATTATTTCCTTTTCAGGGAGCTCGCCATGTAGAACGTACCTGTACAAGACTATTTGTGTTCTGCCACTAAATGCACTGTACAAATTCAAATTGCTCGGATTATTCCCAGAATCATAGCAACTAATGATCCACTTCCCATCACTTTGTTTAAAAGTCCGTTACTAAACACAACAGCTGCCACATTCCAAAATTTTAATCTTTCTCCGTGTCAAAACATGTACGGAAAAATCTTCGTAGCATTTAACGGTGATCTTACTTGAAATTCTTTGCCACTAAATATAAAAGAATCCCCTAATTTTACTCCTGCCTGAAAGAGGTTCTTTTTTCAGAAATATTCTTTATGATGTGTAACTGTATATTTATTTTGTATAAACTATGTATGGTTATAAGCTATTGTGTTATGCATTGTATTTGTTGTTTCATTTGTTCGCGCGCTGCATTGATTTTTTATCCTATGTTGATTATGGACACATTACTAGCCAATGGCTGTGGGTCCCTCAATGTTTGTTTGTATTTTGCAAAATACGCAATAAACAAATAATGAATGAATGAATTACGGTAAGGTAAGGCCAGGCGAATAAAATATTGATTTAAAAGCTTCTCCATGGATTGAAAAACGTTTTCCACTTTCTTCCACCGTGAGCTTATTAGTTGCCGTCTCCTTCAGGAGATCCGTTTAGACGTTAGCACCTTCTATTCCGTGCTAAGCAGGATAGAGGAGAGGAGGAAATGTGTGGTGGGTAGAGGTATATTAGTGGGAGTGGCTTTAACCTGTCATTTCCACTATCATTGTAATGAACATGCAGTATTCCCTAAGGGAATGCCGGTTGCCAGGGTCACAGCCATTCACAAAGGTGGAGACCAGAATAATCTGTCAATATACCGCCCCATTTCTATTTTACCTGCTTTCTCAAAGTGTTTTGGAAAGATCTTATTCACACAACAGATATACGTTTTTGGGACAAATACAAAATAATATCGCCCAGTCAGCATGATTTTAGAAAGTCGTTTTCAACAAAAACTGCAATACTAACACAAAAAGAGCTAATGTTAGAGCCTTTTGAGCACAGACTTCTAACTCTTGGCATAATCGTTGATTTTTCAAAAGCATTCTATCGCGTCAATCATAAACTAAAGTTGGCTAAATTCGAACACTACGGTTTCCTCGGAGAGTTCCTTCATATATCACAGTCCTATTTAAGTTCTCGATCACAAGTAAAAATGAACAATGACTTATCAGATGTCAAGCACGTGGTTTCTGGTGTTCCGCAAGGTAGTATATTGGGACCATTGCTGTTTCTTATTTACGTCAATGACATTATCCCGTACCAATATTCTGCCAACATTAGTGATTTATGCTGACGACACCAGTTTATTTATCAGAGCTGCCCAATTGGTAGATCTTGAGAAACAAGCTTCAAACTGCCTACAGTCGCTTCTTGCTTTGCTTTTTGTATTGCTTTGTATTGCTTTATTTGTATTGCAGTATTGCTTTTGGTTTGGGGTACCACGGCGTTTAGTAATATTAACCGCTTATACCTCCTTCAAACGAAAGCCGTTCGAAATGTTATGAATGCCCCCCGACTTGGACATACTGAACCAATTTTCAATGAACTTCGAATTATCTGCTTGCCACAATTATACGAAACTTTATTCTTGAGCGGTATGAAATCGGGGTTCACAATAACAACAGCCTGGTGATAATGCTGTCAGGATAGCAAAGCAAAAAGTGAATATACACTACACGAACGACGCCCAATTGGCTTGTACCTAAGATCGGAACAAATTATGGTTACCAAAGGCTGAGCTACACTCTTCCGCAATAATTAAATAAACAGATTGAACAAATGTGTAGATAATGAAAAATCGGTTGTTTCATGTCTGTGCTTGTTTGTAAAATGCCTCTGTAGGGTGCGTCGGCGACGTCAGGCCTTTCTGCTGGCTTTTTGCCGGCGCACCCAACATCATCAACATGTTAAATAAACATTATTCCTATTCTTATTCTTATCATGTTTTGACTAGTCTTCATGTGAATATTGGTTTACATAGGAGTGTTACATCCTTGCGCAAACAGATTTGACCGCTTATATTGAGCGCATTTCTTAAGCTCTGCTTTTCAAGGAACGATGCGACCCTTGGCTAGTCCTTATGATTTACGTTCCCGTTACGCACATTGGCTTGATAATTTTTATTTTATCGGTGCCCCTACATATCACATGGAATCTCACAAGTACGTAGCTCATAGTTCGAGCGGATCTGTTAGCAAACCCAGTCATTGTTTCAACGAAATTTTTCTTTGAATCCGTTCACCAACTTCTACTACGTCAATCTTCAAGCGTCTCAGCACTACCATTCAAACAGCAGGATTTTGCTTACAATGACTGGGTAGGGTATAGCCCCACTGCACTCTGTCCCTAGTACATTTAAACTTCGGATTTTTGAATATCACTGGATAGCATTAAGGATTCTAACGAGCTCGAAGATTCAGTTCACCGGAGAATGTGAGTCGCCACTTCTACATGACCATAGCAGATTGCGGGAAGCTCAGCACATTCTGTGCCCTAGAGGTGCAAGTACCGCATGTAAAAATGTTGGCCCTGAACAACCCTTGGTCTCCTCGCCGGCGATGTAATCAAGGCTATCACTGAAGATTGGAACGGGAACCTCACGTCTGCTCTATGAATGATAGCATGACCATGCGGCGCCGGCGTATCGAGGCTACTTATTACTTATTAAATAGAGATGACGTTCTGATAAATAATTGGTTTCGTAAAAAGAACAATTCGCGCAGATCACATACAAAGAACATTGCATGGTACCTTCATATTTGGATTGTTTGGTGTTCATCAGCTGCCTCCTTCTGCGGGATAAATGCTTTCGAAGGTTTTCTACTTCAGCGAAGGCAGAAGTTGGAGAAGGCAAAAACAGATGTTGCGGTTTTATTTATTTCAAACCTTAACAAATGAATTTTCTCATATTAGTGTAATCAGAATATTTTGCAAGCGCTTCAGGGAAAACCAGATATAGTATTTGCTAAAAACGCTGAATGGTGTCACCATTGTACCTTTCCAATTTGTATCTCTTGATTTCTGTAACACCCTCCATCATGCATGCCGCAAGGATGCTATATCTTAGAAACATGCTGCAAACTTCTCTTCTTGCTTCTAAATTCCACGGTGGACTAAGTGTGAGCTGATTAGAATTCTTTTAAAGCACAGCAGAGCTTCATGGTAATTTGCATGCTGCCGTCGATAATTGGAGTGCAATTACAGCCGACCACATCAAAAAGGCAGTGATACAGCATCGTCCTATTTTTACTATTTATAGTTGAGACATTGTATAGCGCGTGGTAAACATTTGGGCTTTACGTGCACATTAAAAAAGCAAAAAAGGGCCGTAATCTTCGGCAGTAATTTTCATATTATGTGAGAGCATAATTGTCAAGATGCCTTTATGTGACGATCAATTGCAGACCTAGTTTGAAAACATTTACCAATCACTTTGGGTGCGCAAAACCGCACTGCAATTTTATCTTGAGTCCCTTGAAAATTTCAAAGATGTAAGCAATCGAAAAAGAAAACAAAGGCCCTTATCAACTTTATTCAGGCATAGAGAGACATGGAGGGGATGCTCTGAAAGTTCGAAGATCATGAATGCTGAAGTTAATTTGATGTTGAGCTTGTGTCCGTTGGAAGTTTTGGTTGAACATTCATCTGATAATGCAACATTAGGAATTTTCCTAAAGGCGTAGGAATGCCTGCTGATTGACAAACTTATAACGAATCCATGTTTTTGTTAGCAAAATCTTGACGTAATACGTACAGTCATCACTCACTTTTCGTTTCTTTTCAGTCCAGCTCAAAGCTAATTATGACTACAACAACTACACGAAACAAGTTAACCGATAAGCATTTCTTTTAATTGGGGGTCGCTCTGTTGCGTCGCCTTTTTTTCTTCAAACCTGGCAAGAACGACACAACTTGACTTCTCCACTGGAGTGCATGCTCTGCTGGCCGTTTCTGTCTCTGAATGGTGCCCTGTCAACGTTTTAAATTACTTTCATGTAGCGAATAATTTTGGCTTCTGAAGGTATACCCAAAGTCGCGCAAGCGCAATACACAAAACATACTACGTAAGATTATCGCAGGTTAATGGTGAATAGTGTCAGAAGGCATTGTTACAGATTATCGGAAGGTAAAGGTGAATATTGTCAGAAGCCATGTTAGTACTTTACTCATGATATTATCGCTGGTAATGGTGAATGGTGTAAAAAGGCATTGTTAGTACTTTGCTCTTCAGAGTATCGCAGATTAATGGTGAATAGTGTCAGAAGGCCTTGTTAGTAATTTACTCTTGAGATTATTGCAGGTAAATGGTTAATAGTGTTAGAAGGCATTGTTAGTACTTTGCTCTTGAGATTATCGCAGATTAATGGTGAATAGTGTCAGAAGGCATTGTTAGTACTTTGCTCTTGAGATTATCGCAGATTAACTTTGAATAGTGACAGAAGATGTTGTTTTTACTTTGTTCATAAGATTGTCGGAGGTGGTTAATGGTGAATTGTGTCAGAAGCACTGTTAGTGCTTTGCTCTTGAGGCAGTGCTTTGCTCAAAGGCATCAAATGCAGGTCACATGTATCATCATTATCATCAGCCTGATAATACCCACTGGAAGGCGAAGGCCTCTGCTATACTCTTCTAATTAACCGAGTTCTGTTCTAGCTGCATCCACTTGACCCCTGCGAACTTCTTAACTTCATCCGCCCACATAACTTTCTGCCGCCACCTGCTACGCTTTCCTTAACTTGGAATCCAGTTTGTTACCCTAAGCGACCATCGGTTTTCCTCTCTTCCCTCTACGTGTCCTGCCCATGCCCATTTCTTCTTGATTTCCGCTAGAATGTCAGTCACTTGAGTTATTTCTCCGACCCACTCTGCCCGATTCCTATCTCTTAATGTTACCTCGACAATTTTTCGTTCCATAGCACTCTGCGTTGTCCTCAACTTATGTAGAAACCTATTGGTCAGCCTCTACCTTTCAGCCCCATAGGGTAGTACAGGTAAGGTCACGTGTATATCTAGCACTTTTTGTTTTGCCGAATTGTTCTTCCTGTAAAGAGTGTGCATGATTGTGTTTGCTCTCATTAAGCCCAGTTATTAGTATTCATAGCTACTGTTTTTCGGGTTAACGGAGGATGCGTTTCAACAGCTGACTGCAATTGAAGAAAACGTAGGTTGGTATTCATATAAAATATTTGTTAAAAGGTCCTAATTAGCAGAAATTATAGGCGCTGTTTTTACTCAGCAATTGATTAGTTACCTCTTCTACGACTTGTCAGCAAAAGCAGCTTAATGTAGTCCTGTTCATTAGTCTGCAGTATATATTGTGTGGGAAGGAGACGAAGTGAAATTCAGTGAAACGTTTTTCAATGCTGCTCATAGTTATTTCTACTTTCTAACACCCGGTGGCTATGTAAGAATTTACTTCCGTTCGTATATGCAGTCATCTTTGTGAAGTTCGATTCCTTCTTGACCTGTATGAAGGCACTTACTTTCGTAATAATAAGAACACTGTAACGGAATAAGTTGTCCGATTTTTGAGGCTCTGAATAGAAGTTCTCAACCTGTAAAAAAGTAAAAAAGAACAATGAGCTTGAACCACAGTTAACGATCCCGTTAAAATGCAATTTGATGGCGGAAAATGATATTTATCACTTCACCTATATAACAGTACAAAATGGTGAGGTCTTCAAAAGCACGGAATTATCTTCGAAGGCGACTTTTAACTAGAGGATATTCGCAACTGTCGTATGAATTAATTTTGTCGTACGCTAATTAATGAGGACGGAAGAAAAGATAATTGAACATATATGGTTGCGAATAAGATATATAGGGGTAAATGAAAATGAATGGCACTGCCAGGCACAAAAAAAAACCTGCGTAAAAACCTCGACCACCGCAGCTATCTGCTTATCGGTTTCCGCCATTGATATCATTGCTGAACCGCTTCGAAAGCCGGTGATCCCGCTGACTACAGTACCGCGGGGAAGTTCATTGCTCTCGAGCTTGGCTACTCGGATATTTATATGTTTTAATTTGTAGATTGCACCGAATAGTAGCTTCCTCATGGAAGCAGAATGCCTGAGGATAGTGAACATTGCCAATATTGTGTTGCGAGCCGCAGTATGAACAGATCAACAAAGCTAAAAGCTGTGTTGTCATCGGGTCACACACCTGATACACGACAGCAACCAGTAGTGTCAGAATAGGTGAACACTACTAGCACAATAAAGGAACTATGTTTAAGCTCCTATAAAAAAATATTGCGCCACCATAGTATGATTCACTCTACTGTTGGGTTCCACATTGTGAGCCTCTATAAGGACCGCCACGCTTCGAGATATTTTTATACAATTATATCTTTCAGTGAGGTCAATGTCGCGTCATGCCTGAACTATACCGTTGCGTTCATTTCTTTGATAATTTCATGTTTAATTTTATCACTCGTTTGTAACATTGCGATCAGTGCCAATTGCAACATAACTAATGATCTACTTACAACAAGAAAGTCATATCTTCTTAAAGTCGTCAATGAAGTCCTAAAATTGTTTGTGACGAAATTTAGCTGTTGCCAATATTTCAGAAATAAGCATTCATGTTTTATTTATTGCGACCTCGTTAAGGAGGACATTTCGCAAAACTTTCGGCGTAAAGGTGGCTCCTTTGGCAGAAACTAATCAAAGCACGGCAAATAGAGTTATTTCTAAAGAATAAAAGTCTCGACGCCCTGTGCTGGGTATTGTACCCCGGCCATCTACTTGCCTCAAAGACGGGCGAGATAGTTGCCGTAGAGGCTAGCAGTTAAGCGCATATCGGCGACAGCGTTAGTGAGTACAGTGAGCGCCTTTTGTTGCGTGCGCAATCGTAACAAATAATGCAGGGGTGCCGTAAGGTCTCGTGCTGCAATATTTAGCATCAATGGCTTAACGAAAGGCGCTATCACGCCACACTATTTAGGGAACTCTTACACGACCTGCATTTTTTGCTTATTTGGTTCATAGAAGACTGTTACGAGCATTTTTGCACTTTCGGCCTAAATTCTCTAATATCTCACTGGTGCATTGCCTTAACATAAATGAGCAATGTGGGACGGAACAGATAGATTTATTTTTCACATGTCGCAGGGTGATTTGATGCAAAAAAATGTCTGTTGGTAAGCAGCGATTTCTTCGTTTAAATTTCCATATAATGCTGCAAACCTGGGCAAGAAACCCAATGCGGGAGACGGTATGTTATTCTAGAATTTGCAAAAATTAAAAAAAAAGTCATAAAATAAAAATGAGCGTAAATGAAGACCATAACTTGCAGATGATACATTTCATTTGGACCTTAAAGACTTGCTCTGTGTTCTTTGGTATATATCGATGAATTCGCTTAACAATTCTGGGAAGCAAACTGTGATATTAAAGTTTCAAAAATGAATATAATACTGAAGATGTCGAGGTAGGGTATTAAGGACTTTTAGAAAATTGGCAGATGCGTCTGTATACTGATACAAGTGGAGAATATATGTAGACAACGTATTTTGAAAGTTGACTGGTGCAGGAATACCTTCCCTCAAAATATGTTGTGTAAAGGGAAAGTTTATTTAGAGGCAATCGGAAAGGCTGGACACAACTACCCCAGTATGGTAATCTCAAAGTATCCTAGATTTGAGAAAGCAATGAAGCCGATAAGGATGGCATTAGTGTACAAGCGATGAACGATACCATCGCAGAGAGAGAGAGAACAACTTTTATTTAAAATGCCTGCAGAATCGGTTAGGCTCCCTCCAAGCAGGGAGGACAAGCTTTTACCGCGACGCGGCCACTACGTCAGTCTCGTGCGTTGTGCTCCTTGAGGTCTTGTTACGTCCCTCGCTACTTCCGCGGGTTCGAGAGGGCCGCAGCCCCCTTCTTGGGGTGCTGCCCCCACTCTCCTCGGTTTCGCTCGGTCGCTGCCTCTCTAGAGCTGCCGAGACCTGCTGGACGGTCTTGAGTTGTGTCTCTTTATCACAGCTCCTCGTTGCAGCCTCTAGCTGCGGCGGGATCGTCGTCTTCTCGCTGGCTTCGCGCGGATTTACGCTACAGTCCCAAAGGATGTCCAAAGGATGTGAGCCGCGGTGGCTCTCTCCTTCGCGCACAGTCTACACATGTCGCTCGCGTGCACACTCGGACACATGTGCTTAGCTAGCACCGGGGTGAGCAGGGACCCCGTCTGTAACTGTCTGTATAACACTGCCTCCTTCCGGGTAAGCCCCGGGTGAGGTGGCGGCATAGTCTGTCTGTTCAGTCTGTACCATTTCACTATTTCGTTGAAGAGTGCCGCCTTATACGCCTTGCGTATGGTGGCGTCTATCTTGTTACGTTCACTCGGCCTCCAGTTGTGGAAGGCGGCCACGTACGTTATGTGGCTAACTGCGAAGGATTGAACGAGCCTAGTCAGGCTCTCCTCCTTCATCCCCGCTTTTCTGTTGGACACCCTCTTGATGAGTCTGATTGCCGCAGCCGCTTTGTCCGCGAGCTTGGTGACCGTTATACCATTATTTTGTATGGGGTAGAAGTAGCAGGCAGATAAGCGAAGATACCGATATATTATCGAAGAAGGCGATTAACTTGACTCAGAACAGGACAAAGTATGGTTGCCTCGAATCAATAATAGAGGATAGAGCTGTCAGAGATATCAAAGGTAATCAGTAGGTGCAAATGGCCCGATATCAAGAAGTATTATACGGAGGAAATCTAGCTTTCTCTAAAAAAGCGGTTGCAGCTTGGAAGTGATGAACAGATATTAAGTATAAATAAAAAAAATTAGGTAAATAAAAAAAGGTGTCAAGGCGGACAGCGCCAGTGCTAATATGGACAAATAATCAAAGTCACCGAGAGATTCTGTACTGACCTGTAGAGTAGCCGAACTAGTCAGGACAGTAATCAAATGGATTAACGAACGACGCGGTTAAGGTAGGATTGTTTGCTGTTAAAGAAGTAGATAAAGCGCGTCGTTCAGCTTAGTGTTACTGAGCAATATTTCAAAGCATTGGGATCACGAGTTTCCTGCTGCGAAATTCAGGAGGACTATTAACTAGTATATGCGACTGCCGCTGCCTCCATCGACACTTGGAGATTGAGGACAAAGTAGAGAATGTTATGCTAGAAATAGCATGCATAGCGGTTACCAGATGCGACATGCGACAACTGTCTGACAATTACCCATCCCGAGACACCGAATTTCCCTCCCTTACTCAAATCATACTTTCTCTAGCAGGCTTTGATAATCGCATCAGTGTTTATATGATTATGAAAAGGCGGCTTTCGTGTGGTGGCGAATATTGTTCCAACCTAGCAAGCAATTACAAGGTGTGGCGTAAAATTGTAAAAAAGAGTATTTATATGTGCTGCCAGATATTTTTCAGTCATATGCATATATTAGCACGTTATTCAAAGCGCTCACTCTGACACAAAAACATATCCTGTTTGTGCCTAAAATTAATTGGACAATTACTTGCGGGTAAAAAATACTTGGAAAAATGTTCGCTTGTACCTAAAATAAACTGGACACTTACTTGCGGGTGAGAAATACTTGGCCTTATAAATGGTCGGGTGTCCTTTGCTCGCAAAAAAGTCTACAGTTACATCTACGTCAGCGCTGCAAAAGATTACACTATGTTAGCACTTCTTGCCAGCAGAAACCCATAAAAAGAGGCAAAAAATAACCATCAGTATTTGGTCATGCACACAACGGTTAACTAAAAAAAAATCCTTTTGCTGCTTTAACTTAATTGCGTTCGCAAACGAAAGCCCGCAAACTAATATGTGCGCAAAACGAGAGGCACAAAATAAGAGAGTATAGAATAAATCCCTAGAAAAGCGCGCATACGAGGATCAGCATGCAAGTACCATTAACGCTACAGTGTAATGCTGGTATATGCCGGCCTCAACTGTTCCTTAAATATATATATATATATATATATATATATATATATATATATATATATATAATTGGTGGGTGTGTCTGTGGGTGCAGGTGTGTGTGTGTGTGTAGAAGCTATCTAAATTCAATATTGGCTTGATATGATGATCGTATCAATCAATGAAGTAGTTCGCGTGGCAAAGGACAGCATTTGGTCTTTGTTTTCCTTCTTGTGGTGTTGAAGTGTATTAGTACTATAATTTTCTCGTTTATAAGTGCAAGAAAATTACACAATGTAGAAGAAAACATCAACCTACCGCTAGTAGAATCATCCATATACTTGACATTGGGGTGAGAACATTTTGGAGTAAAAAATTATTCTGTAATATTCAGGGCTTCCTCTCTTGCAGCGCAAACAATACCGCTAGATGCAACGATATTACAGAGAGTAAATGTTTGTTCGCATCTTGAATAGGTCAGTGGTTAGGGCATTGAGAACCAAATGGGATGTTATTTACAAATAATTGAAGCAGCTAAATGCATGAATGAGGAGTTGCAAACGCGGCTAACAATATCAAAAATTCTTTTTGAGGGCACACTGCTTCTTATTGTGCGGCTATCTCCGCTTCAGAGAAAAAGCAATAGAGTAAGAGCTACCAGAGTATATTTCTTTGTAGCGAGACACATCTCCATTTGTAGCGAGACACATCTCTATTTACTCACTAAGAAGCCGAAGCGGATTCGCAATTTCTTCCACGCAGTTTGTACTCATACTGAGTTGTTTTTATTTCTTTCACCTTCTTCGCCGAAAGGCACCTGTACTGCGTTTTTGTGTGGTGCGTTCGTCTCACAACGACAAGGGCTTCATTCACCTTTGCCATCCTAAAGAATAAGCAGGCATCTGCTTTTACTAGGACAAAAAGACTTTATTTAATCAATTATTAAAGCAGCCATAATATATTCTACAAGCTGCGTATTAGCTTTCTTTCATGAATTTTCTAGATGTACTTAGAAAAAAGTCATTCTTTCAAGCGTCAGTTCTGGAACTAAAACTGTCAAGGCAAAGAGCTGCGCTGGTCCTAAAGTTTTCTTCCGTAGGTAAAAAAAGAAACCACACAAATATAATCCAAATTTCGGATGCAAATCGGCGAATAAAATGGCGTTTCCCTCGGATGTCAAAGCACGGATTACCGAGGAATACAGTGTGGCTATATTTGTTGGCCAATGATATGCTTGTTTGTTATATATATTGAAATTCAAGTGTATTATTATAAAAAGCACGTGAACTACGCGAACAAAGCTGGGACACAAGATGCATTTGCAAGAAGGAGGACAAGATTGAAACTTTGATAAAACATATTTGCTCCTTCTTGCTTTCAGTGATAAAATATTAAAATTAAGTTTTTCTTGTTCATAAATTATGTCCGTCATTCAAGCGTCAAGTATCATGCTATAATAAGAACCGGTGGCATTAAAACGCGCCCGCAATGATTGGGGAACTACTTTCGCTTCTTCAAAAAAGGAACTATTTTTCCCCTACTGTAGCCCTGTATTTGACTGGCCATTCTACGTTGAGGAAACACACACTAAACATTTATCTGACGCTGAAAGTCAAAAATGTAAATGGAGATTTTACACCACGTTTAGCTGCCAAAGTAAAGTTAGATATAATTCTCCGCCACTCTAAATTAAACAAAACAAAAAGCCGAAAAAATTGCATATTTTTAATTTAGCAGCCATATCTATAATCTCGTTTCAAGTTCTGAAGCGAGTGCGGATGTCCGCTCTCACTGCTGACACATAACAAAATGGGGTCGTAGTACATAAATACAATACAATACAATCAGGCATAACCCCGAAGTTCGGCAGTTTGCCCGATGTGGTGGATTCTCACGCGCATCCACATGAGCATCCGCATTTTGCCGACATGATTCGCCAAATTGTCCGTGATGAACTATGACGCCATCAAAATGTTGTGAACCACAGTGCAATCCCCTGTGATAGCTGCTCCCTGCAGGCTGCTCCCATCCAGTTCTCTTCTTCTTGGAGTTCTACCGCTCCTCTCCTTGTCCGTGATCCCCGAAACTTACTCCTACGGCCCGGCACCCCTACCTCTTTCTGACTATAGAGCGCCACCTCCACTGCAACGATCCCAGCGGCTGGACGTTGCTGATCGCTTCGATTACTTCAACTAACCAGCTGATGTGCTAGATTCATTGAATTGACTCCTGCGAACTTACCCTCATGAGCTACCTAAGTTTCTGCCAAAACTTGATAGGCTTTCCTTTATTCATAATCTAATAAATACCCTTTTCGACCATCACATAATCTCCTCACTTCATTCGCTCCCCATCTCCATTTCTTCCAAAGTTCTAATGAAAAATTCATTAACCCGAGTTATACACACAAAGTACTTCATCTGTGCTTTTTAAAATATCACAGCATGACGTTCTTTATCTAGTTTGCGAACTTTGCCTGCACATATTGCGCTAAGCTTAAGTATTCATTTCCCTGCAGTGTCCAATATTAGCCTTACACTATTGCCGAAATCTGTCCTGGCAAATGCACGTGCTTATCGTTCTGGTGACTGGCTGTCAGAGTGCGGTGAAAGCAGGGACAATTCAGCAGTCTGATATTTCTTCCGGGTCGATCGAGACATTTGGCGCTTATAGCACTCTATAGCACCTGGCACTCTATCAATGACGCTTCCTTAATGTTCAAACGTGTAAAATCCCTACTTAGAGGTTTTTGATCCATTTGAAATTTAATGGCATTCGTACGCACGTGCGAGATGGCGTGCGTATCACGCATTGATAAAAAAATATTAACCTTCAAACGACTCGGTTTTTGTTTCCCTTGGGGCTGTTCCTGATCTAGGCTCATAGGTAAAAAATGTGATCGCATGAAAGATGGCAAAATATCTTACTGTACTGTAATGCACCTAATGCAAGCAGCACGCAGTGCAGATTTAAATCTTGAATCTTCAACATAAACTGCTCTTTTGACAGTAAATGTAGCAAGAATACCATTCATGCTTAACCGCTTCTCATCAATCTCGGTAGTTGCATATTTGCGCGCTTTTTTAAATAAGTAGATATTTCCGCACTTACAGGAGTCAGTATTAAAAATAACTATTTTCACTTACTTGCATTATGTCTACTAGATCCGTATCTTTAGGTGGCTCGTTTGCCTTGACCGCTGCAGTTGCGATGGCACCGAGGCATAGTGCGAAAGTGAGCATGATGCTTTTCGATCTCTTTGGTGGCTGATCTGGAGAGTGCTTCTTGAGGTCATGGTAGAGCGTTTTTATAAGAAACTTTGCGTGTGATTGATGACGTCCAGACGCACGCAAAGGTGTTAGATTTTTACTTCTTAGTGGAATAAAAGCTTTGAAAAAGTAAAATATATGCTTCGGGAAACAGCAGGTGTCAAGCACGTCAACATACATTTAAAAAAAGGCGAATAAGGAGTGGAGAAAGTTCTTATAATGATGGGTATTTTATTTTATTGTTCGTTTTAACACATCAATGACGTACGGCCTGCATGGATGAATAGGCTAGCTCAATGGGATTATCATATTTAACGCTCCTACTATCACTAACACCGTTTTAAAGCTCAATTTAAATCCTGTTCCCTCTCAGAAACTATAACACCTTTTCTTAGAGACAAAATAGAGATCATAGCATAGAATGCATGTGGTGCGGCATGACGTAATGTTTCCTTCAAAATTCATAAATTCGATTTTATTTGGTTGTATACGCAAGCGCTAAGTAGAAACTGTTCGCGCAGGTTAATCATAGAGATCAGATGCCTGCTGAACACCAAATTTCTGCTGAACGTAGAATATTTCAGAAATAGGCATGCAGAACAAGTGCTAATAATTACAACTGTTTTTATTGCGACTGCATCACACACAGCTCATTTGGTCTGTACTGCACCGTGGATGATGCTACAAAGAGCGCAAAGTGTCACAATATATTAGATGCCAGTCTGTCTGCTTCATTACAATTGAAGGGCACACTGAGAGGGTATCCATTGCCGCATAACGTGTGGTAGCTCGCAGACGTTAACATGTCACATATTATACTCAACTAGATGTATTGAATACGCACTAATTTCAGTGAATACAGAAGAGAGTGACTTATGGAGAACTATACATTAGAAAAGTAAAACGAGCTATCCTGAGGCATCGTCGTCGGCACCACTTCAAACTTGTCACGTGGACAGCATTACATTACTTTGCTATTAGGAAGCCATATCTAACAAGGTCACTTTATGTGAAACGGCCCAAGCTCTAAATACAGCCGCAGTCATTTTTCTGAATAAAATTTGGCGTATTGGCAACTGTGGTAACGCATTTTGTGAGAGTCGTTTTAGTGAGACGATAGTTTTAGTGATGCGAAGAGAGGAAAACCGATGGTCGCTTAGGGTAACAAACTGGATTCTAAGGGAAGGAAAGCGTAGCAGGGGCGGCAGAAAGGTAGGTGGGCGGATGAGGTTAGGAAGTTCGTAGGGGACAAGTGGATGCAGCTAGAACAGGACCAGGTAAATTGGGGGAATATGGGAGAAGCCTTCACTCTGCAGTGCGTATAGTAAGGCGGAGGATGCTGATGACAAGTTTGTGGCGAATAAGAGCGCTGCACCTACTACAAAGTTTTGTTGGTCCAAGTGTAGTAGGGTAGCGCCTAGGGAATGTTTTTCGATGGGTGCAACACAGGAGCGCCAGTCTAAGTACTACACTATATCTTATAACAAAGCAGAAAAAGAGGGAAAGATGAGAATGTTGCTATAGCGTTTTGCGGTTAACGCAATATCTATATCGGCCTCCAAAAGCTTTTTTTAACCTTCGCGGAAACCCTACATTTTGTCGATTGTAAATGTTCCTTCCTGACAGATTTCTTCCTCCTCATACAGTCGTCCCTATGTGTGACATTTCGCAGCAGGCGCCGATTGCATCGCCACTTTATTAGCGACATGGACGAAAAAAAATGGCTTGAATTTGAATCTGTTCGCTTGTCGAGGACCTCATGAGAAGCACGCTAGGCAGATTAAATAAACCAGGCCGGATTTCCCTCGTCATGCAAGCCTGTTCATGCGGCGAGCGTTTGTTAATGCTGACTCTTGTGTCTTCCTTCAATAGCCTGCTTCGTTCACGACACAATGGCCTGTTTGTTGTTATTGGTCCGGTATGAGTCGTATTCTTACAAAAATATGGTAATGAGATCATCTTCATCGCTCTCATTGTGATATGTCACCTACTGGCGATTTTTGTAATCTGCGGGCCGCTTTAAAGAACATTCCCTCACAGCAGGTTCTAGGCATCCTTCCCTCTTAATACAGCCATTGCATCCTGCAACATTACTGCATAAGCGACGCGAAGATTAAAAACGCAAAAAAGGCCCCTAGACATTTACAAACTAGTTTATGCCGAAATTAACCACGAGAGTTGTTCTGGGGGACACGAAATAACCGCTATTTCTGATTATTTCTGCTAATATAGAGAACAGAGATTCATTATTACATCTGTTAACTATATCCCCTAAAGTGTGATTGTTACAAAAATTATGGCTTTGATTATTGTGACAAACTTACAAACAACTAGTATCTTTTATGAGTCCTTTTGCATAGAATAAACTTCATATTCCTCTCAGCTTAGATTTATCTAAGAAATAAAATGTACAGTTTAAAGGCCTTCTAGCCGTGCATGGAAATATATTAAACTCAAATCTGAATGAAAATGACTGCTTTTTCTGCATATTATTTCATTTGATTTGTTTTTAATTAAGCCAGAACGGTCGGCTAAGTCCTACTTAAAACATTGCGACGGTGCTTATTGGCTGTAATCGGCAACAGGGCGCACGTGTTTAAGCTGTGGGTGCTACAGCCTGCTTGCCAAGCTTGTACGTAGCCGACCATTATCCGGTAGATGCCCTTGAAGCCAATGCCGAAGAAGTCTGTGTTCATTAAGGGTTGCAGTGACGGAAAATCGATATTGGAGGACTTGAGTCCAACCTAACAAGAAGGCTTCATTGGGCCGCCTAATAGCCCAGCAACCGTGCCCGATTTGTAGGCGTTCAGTCAGATGCCCCAGATTGGGCCTTGGAAAATGGCCGACGTCTGCAGAACCTGACACTTGGACATCCGTGGGTCATCATTTGACCGAACATCGATGGCCAGCCAGGTCGTCTACTTACAAGCTGCTGATGGTCGGCAGTTTTCTAATGCCATCTGTCGGATAGCCACCCTCCAGAGGCCCACGTGCATCAATAGTTCTTTTTACCCGTAAAGGTGCTTTGGAACTCAAAACAGCCTATAGCATATATTCATTGAACTAAGCTTCTTCTATCAGAGCACAGCCAGGCATGTGTGCTATGTATTAAAGACACGGACGGCGCAAGAGTATGTGCAGCAACCCTCGTACTATCTTTCAACCACTATGTGTTAGATTGTCTACATGGGCAATTGTATTTCATCAAAATGCATATTATGTGGTGCACTTTGCCGAACTTTTCAAATTTCGTTTGTGAAGTTGCGACAACTCATGACGTCATAAATCTACCTCCACCGCCGTACTCGCTCTTACACAAATGGTAAATATAGCTCTCCACTAGGATAAAATTGCTGTCATCGTATATCTCAATATAAAGAAGGCCTTCGACAAAGTTAACCACCAGATATTACAGAGAAGATTAACAACTATGGGTTCAGGGGTAAAATTATGAACCACACACAGGGTTTAGTACTTGGGCCCCTCTCTCACTTTACATAAATAATTTCCCTGTAATCTTCAAGTATAGACAACCTTTAATGTATGCCGATGACACCGCCCTCGCGTTTACAGGAGAGAATATGAATGAAATTCAAGGTAAAATTTCTGCTGAGATAGAAAATGCTTCTTTGTGGTTCACATCTAATCAATTCCCATTAAATCTTAATAAGACGAAGTACACAACTTTTCAATTTGAGGAAAAAGAAGTTGAAATATGAAGAACTCAGTATATCATTGCCTCTAACAAAATTTCAAGAGGTCCTCTCGTACAAGTATTTAGGTGTATTGTTTTAATCGGACATGCACTGGAAAACACACATTACTCACCTTTGTTCGAAGTTGGAATACGGATGTTTTATTTTACTTAAGTGTCGTGAATGTTTCAAATACCCCATCCTATTCATTCTTTACTTTTCCTTTATTCAAAGTCACCTCAGTTATTGCATAGAGTCTTGGGGAAACACCTTTACTATTTACTAAGAACCTGTATTGCGTCTACAAAAACGCGGATTAAGAATTATTTCCTTTTAAGAGCGCTCGCCATGTAGCACGTACCTCTACAAGACTATTTGTGTTCTGCCACTAAATGCACTGTAAGAATTCAAAATTGCTCGGATTATTCCCAGAATCATAGCAACTAACAATCCACTTCCCATCACTTTGTTTAAAAGTCCGTTACTAAAGAGAACAGCTGCCACATTCCAAAATGTTAATCTTTCTCTGTGTCAAAACATGTACGGAAAAATCCTCGTAGCATTTAACGGCGATCTTACTTGGAATTCTTTGCCACTAAATATAAAAGAATCCCTAAATTTTACTCCTGCCTGAAAGAGGTTCTTTTTTCAGAAATATTGTGTATGATTTGTAACTGTATATTTATTTTGTATAAACTATGCATGGTTATAAGCTACTGTGTTTTGGATTGTATTTGTTGTTTAATTTGTTCGCGCGCTGCTTTGAATTTGTATCCTATGTTTATTATGGACACGTTACTAGCCAATGGCTATGGGTCCATCAATGTTTGTTTGTATTTTGCAAAATACGCAATAAACAAATAATCGCAATAAACAAATAATGAATGAATGAATTACTGTACGGTAAGGCCAGGCGAATAAAATATTGATTTAAAAGCTTCTCCATGGATTTAAAAACGTTTTCCACTTTCTTCCACCGTTAGCTTATTAGTTGTCGTCTCCTTCAGGAGATTCGTTTAGACGTTAGCACCTTCTATTCCGCGCTAAGCAGGACAGAGGAAAGGAGGAAATGTGTGGTGGGTAGAGGTATAATAGTGGGAGTGGCTTTAACCTGCCATTTCCACTATCATTGTAATGAACATGCAGTATTCCCTAAGAGAATGCCGGTTGCCAGGGTCATAGCCGTTCACAAAGGTGGAGACCAGAATAATCTGTCAAATTACCGTCCCATATCTATTTTATCTGCTTTCTCAAAGTGTTTTGAAAAGATCTTGTTCACACAGATATACGTTTTTGTGATAAAAACACAGAATGACGCCCAATCAGCATGGTTTTAGAAAGAAGTTTTCAGCAAAAACTGCAATACTAACACAAAAAGAGCTAATTTTAAACTTTTTTGAGCATAGACTTCTAACGCTCAGCATAATAGTTGATTTTTTAAAAGCATTTGATCGCATAACTCACAAAATATTGTTCGCTAAACTCGAACACTACGGTTTACGCGGACAGTTCCTTCATATATCACACTCCTATTTAAGTTCTCGATCACAAGTAAAAATAAACAATGACTTATCAGATGTCAAGCAGGTGGTTTCTAGTGTTCCGCAAGGTAGTATCTTGGGACCATTGCTGTTTCTTATTTACGTCAATGACGTTGTCTCTTATCAATATTCTACCAACATTAGTGATTTATGCCGACGACATCAGTTTATATTTCAGAGCTGCCCAAATGGTTGATCTTGAGAACAAGCATCAAACTGCCTACAGTCGCTTCTAGAATGGTCTCAAAAAATATTTTAAACATAAACACTGAAAAAAACGAAAGCTGTGATATTCAGGCCTCGAAACAAGTTGACAAACTTGCCACCACTCTGTTTAAAGATCGGTGCATCGCGCATCCGAACGGCCTCGGCGGTAAATAGCTTGGGCGTTATTTTCAGCGAGAATTTGAGTTGGAATGATTATGTTGATGTGGTGGTGAATAAGCTGTCAAAGGTTGCCGGTATAATGTGTCGATTGAAATATTTTATGCCGAAGCGTATTGAGGAAATTTTGTATAATGCTTTCTACTCATCTTTTGTTATGTATTACTTTTCGGTTTGGGGTACCACGGCGTTTACAAATATTAACCGCTTATATCTCTTTCAAACGAAAGCCGTTCGAAATGTTATGAATGCCCCCCGACTTAGACACACTGAACCAATTTTCAATGAACTTCGAATTATCCGCTTGCCACAATTATACGAAACTTTACTCTTGCGGCGGTGTGAAATCGGCGTTCACAATAGCAACTGCCTGGTGATAAAGCTGTGGTTAGCAAATGCTGAGCTACACCCAAATTAAATAAACAGTCTGAACAAATGTATAGATAATCAAAAATCGGTTGTTTCATGTTCGTGCTTGTTTGTCCATCACTGAAGGCTATCACTGAAGATTGGAACGGGAACCTCACGTCTGCTCTATGAATGATAGCATGGCCATGCGGCGCCTGCGTATCGAGGCTACTTATTACTTATTAAATTGAGGTGACGTTCTGAAAAATGGTTGGTTGCGTAAAAAGTACAATTCGCGCAGATCACAGACAAAAAACTTTGCATGTTTCCTTCATATTTGGATTGTTTGGTGTTCATCAGCTGCCTCCTTCTGCGGAATAAATGCTTTCAAAGGTTTTCTACTTCAGCGAAGGCAGAAGTTGTAGACTGCAAAAAAAGAATGTTGCGGTTTTTTATATTTTAAACCTTAATAAATGAATTTTATAATATTAGTGTAATCAGAATATTTTGCAAGCGCATGGGGAAAACCAGATATAGTATTTGTAAAAACGCTGAATGGTGTCACTGTTGCCCCTTTCCAGTTTGTATGTCTTGACTTCTGTAACACCCTCCATCATGCAGACTGCAAGGATACTATAACTTAGAACAATGCTGCAAACATCTCTTTTTGCCTCTACATTTAATGGTGGACTAAGTGTAATCTGATTAGAATTCGTTTAATGCACAGCAGAGCTCCCTGTTAATTTACATGCTGCCGTCGATAATTGGAGTGCAATGACAGTTGACCACATCAAAAGGTCAGTGATACGGTATCGTTGTATTTTTACTATTTATAGTT
Source organism: Amblyomma maculatum (assembly GCF_055883805.1). Classification (NCBI taxonomy): domain Eukaryota; kingdom Metazoa; phylum Arthropoda; class Arachnida; order Ixodida; family Ixodidae; genus Amblyomma; species Amblyomma maculatum. The sequence continues at coordinate 51,122,348 of NC_139354.1, forward strand.
TAGACATTGTATAGCGCATGGTAAACATTTGTGCTTTACGTTCACATTAAAAAAGCAAAAAAGGTCCGCAATTTTCGGCAGTATTTTCATATTATGTGAGAGCATAATTGTCAAGATGCCTTTATGTGACGCTCAATTGCAGACCTAGTTTGAAAACATTTGCCAATAATTTTTGTGCTCAAAACCGCACTGCAATTTTATCTTGAGTCCCTTGAAAACTTCAAAGATGTAAGCAATCGAAAAAGAGAACAAAGGCCCTTATCAACTTTATTCAGGCATAGAAAGATATGGAGGGGATGCTCTGAAAGTTCGAAGATTATGAATGCTGAAGTTAATTTGAGCGTTGAGCTTGTCTCCTTTGGAAGTTTTGGTTGTACATTCATCTGATAATGCAACATTAGGAATTTTCTTTTAGGCATAGGAATGCCTGTTGATTGACAAACTTATAACGAATCCATGTTTTTATTAGCAAAACCTCTATGGAATACGTACAGTCATCACTCATATTTCGTTCCCTTTCAGTCCAGCTCAAACCCAATTACGACTACAACAACTACACGAAACAAGTTAACCGATAAGCCTTTCTTTTGATTGGGGGTCGCTCTGTTGGGTCGCCTTTTTCTCTTCAAAACAAGGCAAGAACGAAACAACTAGTCTTCTCCACTGGAGTGCATGCTCTGCTGGCCGTTTCTGTCTCTGAATGGTGCCCTGTCAACGTTTTCAATTACTTTCATGTAGTGAATAATTTTGGCTTTAGAAAGTATACCCAACGTCGCGCAAGCGCAATACAGAGAACATACTACGTAAGATTATCGCAGGTTAATGGCGAACAGTGTCAGAAGCCATTGTTACTACTTTGCTATTCATATTATCGGAAGGTAAAGGTGAATATTGTCAGAAGGCATGTTAGTACTTTACTCATGATATTATAGCTGGTAATGGTGAATGGTGTCAAAAGGCATTGTTAGTACCTTACTCTTGAGATTATCGCAAGTTAATGGTGAATATTATCAGAAGGCATTGGTAGTACTTTGCTCTTGAGATTATCGCAGGTTAATGGTGAATAGTGTCAGAAGGAATTGTTAGTAATTTCCTCTTGAGATTATTGCAGGTCAATGGTGAATAGTGTTAGAAGGCATTGGTAGTACTTTGCTCTTGAGATTATCGCAGAATAATAGTGAATAGTGTCAGAAGGCATTGTTAGTGCTTTGCTCTTGAGGCACTCAAAGGCATCAAATGCAGGTCACATGTATCATCATTATCATCAGCCTGACAATACCCACTGGAGGGCGAAGGCCTCTCCTATACTCTTCTAATTAACCCAGTTCTGTTCTAACTGCATCCACTTGACCCCTGCGAACTTCTTAACTTCATCCGCCCACCCAACTTTCCGCCGCCCCCTGCTACGCTTTCCTTCCCTTGGAATCGAGTTTGTTACCCTAAGCGACCATCGGTTTTCATCTCTTCGCTCTACGTGGCCTGCCCATGCCCATTTCTTCTTGATTTCCGCTAGAATTTCAGTAACCTGAGTTATTTCTCTGACCCATTCTGCACGATTCCTATCTCTTAATGTTACCTCGGCAATTTTCGTTCCATAGCCCTCTGCGTTGTCCTCAACTTACGTAGAACCCTTTTGGTCAGCCTCTACGTTTCAGCCCCACAGGTTAGTAAAGGATAAGGTCACATGTATATCTAGCACTTCTTTGTTTTGCCGAATTGTTCTTCCTCTAAAGTGTGTGCATGATTGTTTTTTCTCTCATTAAGCCAAGTTATCAGAATTCATAGCTACTGTTTTTCGGGTTAACGGAGGATGCGTTTCAACAGATGACTGCAATTAAAGAAAACGTAGTTTAGTATTCATATAAAATATTGGTTAAAAGGCCCTAATTAGCAGAAATTATAGCCGCTGTTTTTACTCAGCAATATTAGTCACCCCTTCTACGACTTGTCAGCCGAACCTGCTTAATGTGGTCCGGTTCATTAGTCTGCAGTTTATATTGTGTGGGAAGGAGCCGAAGTGAAACTCAGTGAAAAGTTTTTCAATGCTGCTCATATTTATTTCTACTTTCTAACACCCGGTGGCTATGTAAGAATTTACTTCCGTTCGTATATGCAGTCATCTTTGTGAAGTTCGATTCCTTCTTGACCTGTATGAAGGCACTTACTTTCGTAATAATAAGAACACTGTAACGGAATAAGTTGTCCCATTTTTGAGGCTCTGAATAGAAGTTCGCAACCTGTAAAAAAGTAAAAAAGAATAATGAGCCCGAACCACAGTTAACGATCGCGCATTTTATGCAATTTGATGGCGCAAAATGAGAAGATTCATCACTTCACCTATATTACAGTACAAAATGGTCAGATCTTCAAAAGCACGGAGTTATCTTCGAAGACGACTTTTAACGAGAGGATATTCGCAAGTGTCGTATGAATTAATTTGGTCATACGCTAACTAATGAGGACGGAAGAAAAGATAACTGAACATATATGGTTGGTAATAAGATATATAGGGGTAAATGAAAATGAATGGCACTGCCGGGCACAAAAAAACCTGCGTAAAAACCTGAACCGCCGCAGCTCTCTGCCTTACCGGTTTCCCCCATTGCTATCATTGCTGAACCGCTTCGGAAGCCGGTGTTCCCACTGACTACAGTACCGCGGGGAGGTTCATTGCTCTCCAGCTTCGCTACTCGGATATTTATATGTTTTAATTTGTTCATTGCACCGAATAGTAGCTCACTCATGGAAGCAAAATGCTTGAGGATAGTGAACACTGCCAATATTGTGTTGCGATCCGCAGTATAAAAAGATCAACCAAGCTTAAAGTGGTGTTGTCATCGGGTTACACACCTGCTACACGACAGCAACCAGTAGCGTCAGCACAGGTGTACACGATGAACACGAACCGAGGAACTATGTTTGAGCTCAAATAAATAAATATTGCGCCACACAATATGATTCACTATACTGTTGGGTTCCACATTGTGAGCCTTTATAATTATCGCCACGCTTCGAGAGATTTCTAGACAATTTTATCCTTTAGTGAGGTGAATGTCACGTCATGCCTGAAATATTCAGTTGCGTTCATTTCTTTGATAATTTCAAACGCTTAATTTTTTCACTCTTTTGTAACATTGCGATCATTGCCAATTGCAGCATAACCAATGATCTACTTACAACAAAAAATAGTCATATCTTATTAAAGTCGTCAATGAAGTCCTAAAATTGTTTGTGACGAAATATAGCGGTTGCCAAGATTACAGAAATAAGCATTCATGTTTTCTTTATTGCGACGGCGTTAAGGAGGACATTTCGCAAAAATTTCGGCTTAAAGGTGGTTGCTTTGGCAGAAACTAATCAAAGCATTGCAAATACATTTATTTCTAAAGAATAAAGGTCTCGACGCCTGAGCTGGGTATTGTACCCAGGCCATCTACTTCCCTCACAGACGGGCGAGATAGTTCCCGTAGAGGCTAGCAGTAGAGGCTAGCAGTTAAGCGCATATCGGCGATGGCGTAGTGAGTACAGTGAGCGCATTTTGTTGCGTGCGCAATGGTAACATATAATGCAGGGGTGCCGTATGGTCTCGTGCTGCAATGTTTAGCATCAATGCCTTAACGAAAAGCGCTATCACGCCACACTCTTGAGGCCACTCTTACTGCGACCTGCATTTTTTGCTTATTTGGTTGATCGAAGACTGTTACGAGCATATTGTAAAAGAAGGCAATGTCGAGACGGCGAGGTGGTGACGGCAAGGACAGCGAAGCCTTGTCTAGCGTTTACATCCGATCACGAACCCAGGCGCGCGCCGGAGCCGGCATGTACAAATGAGATCATGGCATGTAAAAATGAAAGAAGGTCCACAGAAGGCTCACAATATTTGCACTTTCGTCCTAGATTCTCTTATATCTCACTGGTGCATTGCCTAAACATAAATGAGCAATGTGGGACGGAACAGATAGATTTGTTTGCCACATGTCGCTGGGTGATTTGATGCAAAAAAATCCCTTTGTTGCTAAGCAGCGATTTCTTATAAAATTCCATATAGTGCTGCAAACATGGGCAAGAAACCCAATGCGGAGAAGGTTATATTTATTCTAGAATTTGCAAATATTAAACAAAACGTCATAAAATAAAAATGAGCGTAAATGAAGACCATACCTTGCAGATGATACATTTCATTTGGACCTTTAAGACTTGCTCTGTGTTCTTTGGTAGTATATCGATGGATTCGCTTAACAATTCTGGGAAGCAGACTTTGATATTAAAGTTTCAAAAAATGAATATAATACTGAAGATGTCGAGGCAGGGTATTAAAAACTTTTAGAAAATTGGCAGATGCTGTTGTATACTGATACAAGTGGTGAATACATGGAGAGAACAGTATTTTGAACGTTGACTGGTGTAGGAATACCTTCCCTCAAATTATGTTGTGTAAAGGGAAAGTTTATTTGGAGGCAGTCGGAAAGGCTGGACACAACTACCCCAGTATGGTCATCTCAAATTATTCTAGATTCGAGAAAGCAATGAAGCCGAGGAAGACGGCATTAGTGTACAAGCGATGGACGATACCATCGCAGATACCATTATTTTGTATGGGGTAGAAGTAGCAGGCAGGTAAGCGAAGATACCGATATATTATCGAAGCAGGCGATGAATTTGACTAAGAACAGGACAAAGTATGGTAGCCTCGAATCAAGCATAGGATAGAGCTGTCAGAAATATCAAAGGTAATCAGAAGGTGCAAATGGCCTAATATCAAGAAGTATTATACGGAGGAAATCTAGCTTTCTCTAAAATAGCGGTTGCAGCTTGGAAGTGATGAACGGATATAAGGTATAAATAAAAAAATAAGTAAATAAAAAGGGGCAAGGCGGACAGCGCTAGTGCTAATACGGACAAATAATCAGTCACCGAGAGATTCTGTACTAACCTGTAGAGTAGCCGAACTAGTCAAGACAGTAATGAAATGGATTTACGAACGACGCGGCTACGGTAGGATTATATGCTATTAAAGAAGAGAATAAAGCGCGTCGTTCAGTTTAGTGTTAACGAGCAATATTTCCCAGCATTGGGATCACGAGTTTCCTGCTGCGAAATTCAGGAGGAGTGTAAACTAGTATATGCGACTGCCGCTGCCTGCATCGACTCTTGGAGATCGAGGACAAAGTAGAGAATGTTATGCTAGAAATAGCATGCATAGCGGTTACCGGATGCGACAATTGTCTGACAATTACTCATCCCGAAAGACCGAATTTCCCTCCCTTATTCAAATCATACTTTCTCTAGCAGGCTTTGGTAATCGCATCAGTGTTTATATGATTATGAAAAGGGGGCTTTCATTTGGTGGCGAATATTGTTCAAACCTAGATTTCACTGCGTAGATTAGGCACCCTTACACAATTATAATTGTAAAAAATTAAAATAACATTTGGACTGCATGAACCGATCATGGGAGCAATCCTCTTTAGGTGGAGTAGTATTCCAAATGCTGAGCTATGGCGGTCGCCTCTTTTCCCCACCCTTCTATATATTAAGATACGGCAACGGTTCATCAGTTATTCACCTGGAGAACAAGTTTGGGTTCCGACCTATGTGAGACACCGAGGACTGTCGATAAAATTGATGTACAGATGCTTCGGTTCATACGGAATCATGCGCAGTTTAATCGACCTCACGTATGAAGTCTTCCCCGAAGCTATCAGTCAAACGAGCCGTAGCCAACCTCACCTTCCATGTTGCACACTGTGTGACAGAAACCTTACCTTATCAGATGTTTGTGATGCCGTTGTGGGGACGTGTAACGCTGGGGTGTTAACCCGCGCATTGATTACCTTGTACTGCCGCATCTGATGCTTCTATGATCTTGTTCTTTTTTTTAATGGGAGAAAATAATGTCACCCGGCTTACCAGCTGGCAGAGAAATAAGAAAGTGCTCGCGCAGTTGTGTGCTACAAATGCTGACGACGCACTCTAAGCTTACGTGCCTATAACTTTATATTTGTGGTAATATTAGCAGCGCTGCAGTGCACGAATGCGTAGAAATGTGTGAATTAATACAGAATTGCCGGATAATTTTAGAGTTATGCAGCGTAAATCGTAAGTGCTTGCCTCTGATAGCAGCCACAGGGTTGTACTCAATATTCCCATTTACGGCATATTTGAACAGTCTTAAGAAAGCCACATGCCTAACTACTATCCTTTATTTTGTTTAAGGCAGTTTTCAGCAGCATCCGAAAGAATGCTCGCATCTTCTTCTAGTACTTATGCTAGGTGCCACACAGTCGCTACTTTGCTTATTTCACTTCGAAAAATACAATATCGTATAGTTGGAGTGCACTCACCATTGTCGTCGTCACTGTTTTCTGCGTAAAGTACAAAACATGACCCTTCATCGTCGGTCTTCATAAGCATCAGGGTAGTATTCAGTCTTGCTAGAACGTTATTAGAAACAATTAGGCGCGATAAACAACTTGTGCATCATGAACGTGCAACAACATGCAGTTAGGGCGCGCATTTAGCATATCTCGTTTCCAACAGCTAATGGCTTTATTGAATTTGGTGTCAGCTCCACTTTCGTCATATATTTCGTATTGTTTATTACTCTTAACGCGTATTACGTATATTATGTCATATTTAAAAAACGAACTTTGTGTGGTAGGGTGCGTAAAACACCGTGGATATGTTTCAATGTCCCTAATCCGAAAAGCTTTGAGACGCATAAATTCGAACGTAATGAAGCTTGTGCCTCTCTCACGTTCTTGTTTGTTTTTCAAGGTTTGCCAATATGAGCACGGTTACATGATATCTCGTTGCTCGCAGGATAAATCATCAGTGGCTAAACTAGGGAGCGCTGCCCATTAATCACTGTACTTCATTGCACTCTAATATAAATTGCGGTTAACTACGAAAACAAATCAAACATTTGTTGGTGCGTTATGAGTACGAGATCATCTCCCTTTACTCTGAATGTGGCTAAACATAATTATCTATAGATCTCGGCAATCCCTGCTCATTGTATTCGCGTCTCGCGCCTAAGAATACCTATCTGGCGTAGAACCCGTAGAACCCGTAGAATCTTGCAATCCATTTGGACTGTCATTAATATTAGCCGTACTTCAGGCAACATTTTATTAGAAGTTCACATTAATATTCAAATTTCCTCATAGCAATACTTCCCTCACACATCCCGAAATTATAAAAACAATATATCAACGACCATGAGCGTAAGTGCTGACCCTGACGCTAAATACCCGTCAGTGTTTTTACTCCCTATTTTGCTGCGATCCTAAATGAGTAAAATATAACAGTTTTAAGCAAGTAGCCGAATAATTTCGCAATAGCATGCGCAATATTATCGATTCAACTAGACACCCGAGCATTAGTAATTAATGTTTCGTTCTTTGCCACTGCAATATTGTAAACGGAGCTTGATTTGTAAAAGTAAGGCTGTGGACAAGAATCGCCAAATCTTCATATTTTGGAATTGTAGTCCAAGTTAAGTTATTTTAAATCGGTAAGAGACGTATCGCGTGTTATGCGCGGTTTCAAAATATGTTTTTTTTAGGGGTCACTTTTGATGAATTCAGTTTTCTTGCTATGGAGAGAAACAATTATAAGGTGTGGCGTAAAATTGTAAAAAAAAAGAGTATTTAGTTCTGCTGTCAGATAGGTCTTCAGTCTTATGCATATGTTAGCATGTTATTCAAAGCGCTCACTCTGCCACAAAAAAAAATATTCTGTTTGTACCTGAAATAATTGGACAATTACTTGCGGGTAAAAAATACTTGAAAAAATGTTCCGATTGTAACTAAAATAAACTGGACACTTACTTGCGGGTGAGAAATACTTGGATTTATAAATGGTCGGCTGTTCTTTGCTCGCAAAAAAGTCTACAGTTACATCTACGTCAGCTCTGCAAAAGATTACACTACGTTAGCACTTCTGGCCAGCAGAAACCTTTAAAGAGAGGCATAAAATAATCATCAGTAGTTGGTCATGCACACAACGGTTAACTACAAAAAATACTTTTGTTGCTTGAATTTAATTGCGTTCGCAAACGAAAGCCCGCAAGCTAATATATGTGCAAAACGAGAGGCATGAAGTAAGAGAGTATAGAATAAATGCCTAGAAAAGCGCGAACACGAGGATCAGCATGCAAGTACCATTAACGCTACTGTGTAATGTTGGAATATGCCGGCATCAACAGTTCCATACATATATATATATATATATATATATATATATATATATATATATATATATATATATATATATATATATATATTATTTGTGGGTGTGTCTGTGGGTGTACGTGTGTGTGTGCATAGAAGCTATCTAAATTCCAAATTGCCTTAATATGATGATCGTATCAATCAAAGAAGTAGTTCGCGTGGCTAAGGAGAGCATTTGGTCATTATTTTCCTTATTGTGGTGTTGAAGCGTATTATTACTATAATTTTCTAGTTTATAAGTGCAAGAAAATTACATAATGTAGAAGAAAACATCAACCTACCGCTAGCAGAATTATGCATATATTGGACATTGGGGTGAGAACATTGTGGAGTAAAACATTATTCTGCAATATTCAGGGCTTCCTCTCTTGCGGCGCAAAGAATGCCGCTAGATGCAAAGATATTACAGAGAGTAAATGTTTGTTCGCATCTTGAATAGGTCAGTGGTTAGGGCATTAACCACCAGATGGGATGTTATTTACCACAAATGATTGAAGTAGCTAAATGCATGAATGAGGATTTGCAAACGCGGCTAACAATATCAAGCATCTTTGTGAGGGCACACTTCTTTTTATTATGCGGCCATCGCCGCTTCAGAGAAAAAGCAATAGAGTAAAAGCTACCAGAGTATATTTCTTGCCTAAACATTTGTAGCGAGACATATCTCTATTTACTCACTAAGAAGCTGAAGCGGATTCGCCATTTCTTCCACGCAGTTTGTACTCATACTCAGTTGTTTTTATTTCTTTAACCTTCTTCGCCGAAAGGCACCTGTACTGCGTTTTTGTGTGATGCGTTCGTCTCACAACTACAAGGGCTTCATTCACCTTTGCCATCTGAAAGAATAGACGGGCATCTGCTGTTACTAGGACAAAAAGGCTTCATTTATTCAATAATAAAGCAGCTACGATATATTCTACAAGCTGCGTATTAGCTTTGTTTCGTGAATTTCCTAGATGTTATTAGAAAAATGTCATTCTTTCTGGCTACAGTTCTGGAACTAAAACTGTCGAGGCAAAGAGCATGTAAATGGAGATTTTACACCGCATTCAGCTGCCAAAGTAAACTTGTATATAGAATTCTCCGCCACTCTAAATTTAAAAAAAAAAGCTGAAAAAATTGCATCTTTTTTAATTTAGCAGCCATATCTAGAATCTCGTTTCAAGTTCTCAAGCGAGTGCGGATGTCCGCTCTCACTGTTGACAAATAACAAAATGGGGTCGTAGTACATAAATACAATACAATACAATCAGGCATATCCCCGAAGTTCGGCAGTTTGCCCGATGGGACGCATTTGCAAGCGTAGATTCTCACGAGCATCCACATGAGCCTCCACATTTAGCCGACATGATTCGCCAATTGTCCGTGATGAACTATCACGGCATCAAAATGTTGTGAACCACAGTGCAATTCACTGTGATAGCTGCTCCCTGCAGGATGCTGTCATCCAGCTCTCTCCTTCTTGGGGTTCTACCGCTCCTCTCCCCTCCGTGACCCCTGAAACGACTCCTACGGCTTGGTACCCCTGCCTCTTTCTGACTATAGAGCTCCACCTCCACTGCAACGATCGCAGCGGCTGGACTTTGCTGATCGCTTCGATCCTGATCGCTTCGATTACTCCAACTAACCAGCTGATGTGCTAGCTTCATTAAATTGACTCCTGCGAACTTACCCTCATGCGCCACCTAGCTTTCTGCCAACACTTGATAGGGTTTCTTTCATTTGTAATCTAATTTGTTACCCTTTTCGACCATCAGATATTCTCTTTACTTCATTCGCTCCCTATCTACATTTCTTCTAGAGTTCTAATGAAACAATCATTAACCCGAGTTATACACACAAAGTACTTCACCTGTGCTTTTTAAAATATCATTGTATGACGTTCTTTATCTAATTTGCGAACTTTGCTGGCAAATTTTACGTTAAGCGTAAGTTTTCTTTTGCCTGCAGTGTCCAATATCAGCCTTACATTATTGCCGAAATCTGTCCTGGCAAATCCACGTGCTTATTGTTCTGGTGACTGGCTGCCTGAGTGTGGTGAATGCAGGGACAATTTAGCAGTCTGATATTTCTTCGGGGTCAATCGAGGCATTTGGCGCTTATAACGAGACTGTACTTGGCGCTCTATCAATTACGCTTCCTTAATGTTCAAACGTGTAAAATCCCTACTTAAAGGTATTTGATCCATTTGAAGTTTAATGGCATTCGTACGCACGTGCGACATGGCGTGTGTATCGCGCATTGATAAAAAATATTAACCTTCAAACGGCTCGGTTTTTTGTTTTCCTTGGGGCTGTTCCTGATCTTTGCTCATAGGTAAAAATTGTGATCGCATGAAATATGGCAAAATATCTAAATTTGCTGTAATGCACCTAATGCAAGCAGCACACAGTGCTGATTTAAATTTTGAATCTTGAACATAAACTGCTTTTTTGACAATAAAATGTAGCAAGAATACCATTCTTGCTTAACCGCTTCTCATCAATCTCGGGTGTTGCATATTTGCGCGCTTTTTTTAAATAAGTAGATATTTCCGCACTTACAGAAGTCAGTATTAAAAATTACTTTCACTTACTTGCATTATGTCTACTAGATCCGTATCTTTAGGTGGCTCGTTTGCCTTGACCGCTGCAGTTGCGATGGCACCGAGGCAGAGTGCGAAAGTGAGCGTCATGCTTTTCGATCTCTTTGGTGGCTGATCTGGAGAGTGCTTCTTGAGGTCATGGTAGAGCATTTTTATAAGAAACCTTGTGTGTGATTGATGACGTCCAGACGCACGCAAAGGTGTTAGATTTTGACTTCTTAGTGGAATAAGAACTTTGAAAAAGCAAAATATATGCTTCGGAAAACAGCAGGTGTCAAGCGCATCAACATACATTTACAAAAGGGTGAATAAAGAGTGGAGAAAGTTCTTATAATGATGGGTATTGTATTTTATTGTTCGTTTTAACACATCAATGACGTACGACCTGCATGGATGAATAGGCTAGCTCAATGGGATTATCATATTTAACGCTCCTACTATCACTAACACCGTTTTAAAGCTTAATATAAATCCTATTTCCTCTCATATATTATAACACCTTATCTTAGAGACAAAATAGAGATCATGGCATAGAATGCATGTGGTGCGGCATGACGTAATGTTCCCTTCAAAATTCAGAAATTCGATTTCATTTGGTTGTATACGCAAGCGCTAAGTTGAAACTGTTCGCGCAGGTTAATCATAGAGATCAGATGCCTGCTGAACACCAAATTTCTGCTGAACGTAGAATATTTCAGAAATAGGCATGCAGAACAAGTGTTAGTAATTACAATTGTTTTTCTAGCGACTACATCACACACAGCTCTTTTGGTCTGTACTGCACCGTGGATGATGCTACAAAGAGCTCAAAGTAGTCACAATATGTCAGATGCCAGTCTGTCTGCTTCATTACAATTGAAGGGCACACTGAGAGGGTATCCATTGCCGCATAACATGTGGTAGCTCGCAGACGTTAACATGTCACATATTATACTCGACTAGATGTATTGAATACGCACTAATTTCAGTGAATACAGTACAGAGTGACTTATGGAAGACTATATATGTGCTGAAGTGGGTTGTTCGAGAATAAAACAAATAAACCCTTCATGTCGATCAGCGAACTTGGTAGTAGATGTCTAAGACAGCGTTGAGGCTTGTTGAGCTGGGCGGGTGTTTATGGTATCGAAAACATGACTGCATTTGAGGTGGAATCTGCACAGCGGGAAATGTAGCTGTAGCTGTGAGGCCTGTAGCAGCCGGGGAGTAACTCAATATAATGTATTTAACTGTTTGCTCCGTGGCTGCAAACTTTGCCCTTAATGTGAAGTATTATCATAGAGGTTTAGTCAGAACACAATTCAGCGTCCTTAAGGTAACATTACAGCGCTGATAATGCAGTTGGAAATTATCGAAAACTTCGGACATGCTTTACGCTGAAAGTGGATCGCTAGGTTCGTCCATAACAGCCCGCAGCTGGACAGGAAGCTAGCAAGGCTGCCAGCATGAACGTGTTCTCTGCTCAAGAAGTCATGCTGGTGTTGTCAAAGAAAGCCGGGACGGGCACGTAACATTGAAACTTGCAAGATTATAGTTAGCTTTTTACTTAATTGCGAGAGGCTCCGAAAAACAGGATATGCCAAAGAGGAATAGTATAAAGCACTCCATTCATAACCAACCATCACATTGGATGGTAAGGCACTGAACCTCGCTAATAATCACCCTTTCTTAAGTTCACCTATTTCTCCTGTTATGTTCATCAAGATATAGGTGTAAGCTCCTACACTATGTACAAGATAACCAGCCGTCGAGGTCAAGAAGCGGTTTAGCCATGCCGAATTAACAAGCGTACGTGTTTTTTGGAAATGCAGTGCATGTCTACGCATTCATATCCTCGGTACAATTCTAATCGGACACAGGGAAATTAACGTCGTCCTTCATTCAAGCTACAAACTATTATTTGAGAAAGACTTTGTGACTTTAGGCCATATTCATATTATTAAGGTGTGAACCAGTGCATCATTTACCAGTATTCTACAAAAAATTTAAATTCAATTTCACTGGCGCACGCAGAATAAGGTAGATGTGTCATGGTTAGGCAAAAGTGAAAGAAATAAATGGTGAAAAATTCGTAAATATATGCAATGCCGTCATTGGTATAAGCTAGAGTAAGAGGTTGACCACCGCAGCATCAGGACAACGGCACCCTAGTCGTTTATACGTAAGAGCTGAGATGCCCAAAGCATGTATCATGAAAGCACTTCAACCAACAGCAGTCGGTAACTGCATAGGCTCCGGCATAGTGCAAGCATAAAATGATGAGTTTCTAATTTCTTGATGAGATTAGAAATCTTAAGGACATAAGCTGCTCCACGCTAAGTACAATACAAACGTGTTTGCACAGATATGGGATAAACATTTGTGTTTCGCCCCAAGCATTCAGATTGGTGAAGGTATATAAAGCCCACACTAAATTTATACCTCTCAGGAATTCTCGTTTTCCTGAAGGCTGTATAATATAATTCTATCTGCTCAGGCCGATTAGTTTTCAAATACTGCCAATGGCTATGCATACTGCTCTTACTGTCGGTGAACACGCCTTCTTTCATGTTGAAAGAAGCGCAAAAAACAAGAACTAAGAATTGGGATACGACACGAGCGCTTTTCGTAACTAAAATTTTATTCAATACCACGGAATAAAACCCTCATCTGATAAATATAAAAACAAACAAAAAACGTGATAGCATCCTAAGTGTACGGGGCACCAAATTTAGTGGGAAGGGGGAGAGATAATGTGGAAAAACTAGGAATTTCATAGTCACAATGCCGAGCAACAATTATTGAAAGGAAGGCAGGATTTGACGGAAGAGATTAGTTCATATGTGGTCTAGATATGCAAGCTTCTTTTATGGTAAAGAAATTGAGCGGTGCATTTATGCATGTATTTCCTTGTTTAAAAAAGTACAAAGTATCCTTGATTTCATGTTTAAGTCGTTCCTTATGGGTTGATTATACTTAAGCCTGCTCTTAAAGGGGCTTACATTTTTCTTGCACACCACCTTACATTCCGGCTTACTGTTTGGATTACATTTTTCACATTTATGGCACTGGTCAACAAGAGATTAGCACTTGGACACCGATACTATTTTTCATGTACATGTAGCCTTATATTTACGCAACGTCGCGTCTCACCTATGTAGGTATTTCCACAGGAAACTGGTAGCTCGTATACAAGCTCAGTTTGGCAAGCAATAAACCTTAAAATATGACATGGTTCAGATCTTTTCTCATTCAGCAACACATCCACCAGGTTGTCAGAGTTTGGAACAAAAAATGGGTAAATATTATGTATTCCAGATAAGTACTTTAATAGATAGCTATATATGAGATGTTGCCATCTGTTCCTTTCTGTAACAATAACATGGATAGGTATATCTGGCTGTTGTGTTTTTGCAGAAAAGATGATAACCAAATGCGTACTTCTCGCAGTCAGTACTCTCGTTGCAAGGCGGTGCAGGATTACACATTTTATATGCTTGGTAGCCTGCTTTGTATGCTTCGACGCTTTGTGACATGGTTTAGATCTTTTCTCATTTTTATTTTTACCATCCTTTTTGCTAATATTCTGCTTATTTTTTTTTTGCTTTATCATCAGTTGCTTTTTCTTTTGAGTCATATTTTACCCAGCGGATAAGTGTATTGCGCTGTCCGAATAGACTGATGCTTTTATTCTATTTACGTGTTCATGACAGTATTTATCGATGTCGCGGGTGCAAGAGTTAACCAGGACTAAATGTAGGCATGGAAGAACACGTCTATTGTTCTTTGCAAATTATCTCCCGTTGGAAACTTAAAAGCGAAACATGCTATTTCTATATTGTCAGAAGACCTTTAATATTGTCACGTCTCGATAGAACGCCAAGGAGGACCCAAAGATAGGACGGGTTTAATAATCAACCAGGACGAGACTTGCTTCGTGATCAAACTTGCTTCTCTTCCAGGCTCGCGCTTGTGGGGCCAGTCATCATCTTTGGCGTCGTCTTCTATGCGGCATTTGACCCCCTTCTCAGGAAGCATCGTCCCGATGAGCATAAAAGGAAGTAGGAGGACAAGGTCAGTCAGAGTTGTACGGCTTCATGCGTACAATGAGGACGACGTCGGCTTGGTGCTTGCGTCGCTTTGAGGTCGACACCCCGTCTGGCTCCACCTCATAAGTGACGTCGGTTAAACGTCGCTGAACAACATAGGCCCCGAAATATCGCCGCAATAGTTTTTCAGAGTCCACGGCGGCGAATAGGTGTCCAGACCCACACTTTGGCGCCAGGTTCGTACATGATATCTCGGCGTCTATGATTGTAGCGTCGTGCATCATGCTCTTGCTGATTTGTGATCCGCATACACGCTAGTTGGCGAGCTTCCTCTGCACGCTGAGCGACTTCCTCGGCGTCCTGATCGAGATCATCGGTGTCGGCATTCGGGAGCAACATTGCATCCAGCATAGTTGTTACTGGTGTCGCCCGTGAATGAGGCTAAATGGTGTCATACGAGTGGTGTCTTGGCATGCCGTATTGTAGGCGAACGTGAGGTAGGGAAGAATTTCGTCCCAATTCTTGTGGTTCACGTCAACGTACATGCAAAGCATATCTGCGATGGCTTTATTGAAGCGTTCCGTCAACCCATTGGTTTGGGGGTGATAGGCTGTAGTTTTACGGTTACTGGTACCACTGAGGCGAAGAACGGTCTCCAAAAGTTCGGCCGTAAATGCAGTTCCTCGGTCAGTTATAATGAGCGCCGGAGCGCCATGCCTCAGGACAATGTTCTCAATGAAGAAGCGAACTGCTTTAGATAATCTGTGGCAACAATTATTCATTTATTCCCAGCTTTAGAAGTCGGAAAAGATCACAGGAGGTCCATACCGATTTGCTTAAAAGGTGTTGTTAGCACTTGAATAGGGTCGAGCAGGCCAGCTGGTTTTACTGGGGGTGATTTACGGCACTGGGAGTCTATGCATGTACGTACATAGTGTTTCACTGTCGCCGGCAGTTTTCGCCAGTAGTATCCATGCTGGACTCTAGCCAACGTGCGGGTTTAGCCTAGGTGACCGGCGGTTGGCTCATCGTGACACAATTGCAAAACTTCACTGCGGAGAGGGCGGAAGTTCTTGTAAAGTACGTTGTTGAGAATAAAGAATGAAGAGATCACTTGGGCGAAACTCTTAGGCACAAACGTAGTTCGTTTTTCCAAGAAATCAATAAGAGGAAGCGATTCCTGGTCTTCTCGCTGCTGTTGGAAAAGCATTTCGTCAACTATGACACCTAAAAACGCAGGTCTTCATCGGTCATAGTGGAAGGTTCAACCGGCGCTCGCGATAGGCAGTCAGCATCCATCTGCTTTTTTCCAGATTTGTAAATAAGTGCCATGTCAAATTCTTGTAATCGAAGACTCCAACGTGCGAGTCTCCCTGAAGAGGCGTTTAGATTCGTCAGCACACAGAGCGAGTGATGGTCGCTAACGACTTGAAAGGGGCGAGCGTACATATAAGGGCGGAACTTCATAACTGCCCATACCACTGCAAGGCATTCTTTTTCGTTTGCCGAGTAGTTCGCTTCTGCTTTAGACAGGGTCTTGCTGGCGTAAGCAATTACTTTTTCAACACCATCCTGGCGCTGCACCAGCACAGCACCTAAGGCCAAGTCATTGGCATCCGTATGAAGCAGTATAGGGGCGTCGTCATCAATGTGCGCCAGGACTGGTGATGTCTATAAACGCTTCTGCAGCTCATTAAAAGCTTGTTGCTGGTCTTCACCCCAGCAAAAGACAGCTTTGTCACGCGTCAGCGAATTTAATCCCCAGGCATTTCATGAAAAACCGGCAATAAACTGACGATAATAGGCGCAAAGACCCAGGAAGCTCCGCAATGTCTTTTTGTCGGTAGGTGTTGGGAACGTGGCGACTGCGGAGAGCTTTTCAGGATCAGGCCGGACACCTTCTTGGCTAACAACGCGACCTAAGAACTGCAGCTCCTCGTAACCGAAGTGGCACTTCTCGGGGTTTAGTGTGAGGCCCGCAGATCGTATGGCATGAAATACAGCTAGAAAACGGCCTAGATGCTCGTCAAATGTGTCCGAAAACGCAATCACGTCGTCAAGATAAACCAGGCTTATTTGCCACTTATGTCCCGCGTACACAGTATCCATCAACCTCTGAAATGTTGCTGGTACCGAACGGAAGAACCTTAAACTCCTACATTTCGTCGGGAGTGACGAATGCTGTCTTCTCCCGATCTTTCTCGTCTACTTCTATCTGCCAATATCCACTTTTCAAGTCCATTGTTGAGAAGTAACGTGCATTTCGTAGGCGATCAAGGGAATCGTCGATGCGAGGAAGAGGGCACATGTCTTCTTTAGTTACTTGGTTAAGCTTGCGGTAATCTATGCAAAATCGTAAGATGCCGTCTTTCGTTTTAACAAGTACCACGCGGGAAGCCCAGGGATTCTGTGACGGCTGGATAACGTCGTCTCAAAGCATTTCGGCCACTTGGCGCTGAATGGCTTCACGTTCTTTCGGAGACACACGGTAAGGATTTTGTCGAATCGGGCGAATCGAGTCGTCCGTGATGATTCGATGTTTTGTCAAATGCGTTTGGCCGATCCGCGATTCGGAAGCGAAGCAGTCTCGAAATCAATCTATGAGATCCAAAAGACTATTCCGTTCTGAAGAAGCCAAATTTGGACGCACATCGACAATGGTTACGGGCGTCTTGCATATTGATCCTTACTGTTGCAGTGAGAAGCAGTGCTGCGCATTTGGGAGGCTGTCGAAAAAGGCCACAGTTGTGCCTTTCGGAATTTGCTGACGCTCGTCGCTGAAGTTTGTCAGCAGCACTTCGGTCTGCCGATTTGTCAAGGCCCTCGAGCTATAGTAACACCTCGGCTTAGTACCAAGGCGACTGCCCTTTCGGCGATACCATCGCCGGTATGCGCCATGTCGCACTTCATTTCAACAAGAGAGCATGATCGCGGAGGTAATGTCACTGTCTCATTGGATACGCGTAAGGGCATCAGTGGTACTTCCGCATAACCAAGGTCTTCATGATTGTTGGTGAAGGCAGCGACGCTGTCACGAATGCTGATTACAGCCCCATGAAGATGCAGAAAGTCCATGCCCAAGATGAGGTCTTTGCAACAGTCAGGGGAAATAACGAAGCTGCCAACAAACACCGCGTTTCCTATTCGTATTCGGGCAGTGCACTTCCCTGTCGGTGCCAGTAGCTCGCCCCCAGCACTTCTTATTTCCAGCAATTTCATACTGCCGGAGGCCGCTTATTCACACTGACCATTATACACTGCTATGGCAAGAGTGCATTAATAAATTTACCTTGCAATCTTCGGCGTACTTACCCACTGTTCTCGCGACGTTATCATTGACATGGATATTTTAGCAAACAATGTAGTAAATATCGACTTGCAGTCCAAGTCAGTGACCTTACCGACGGAGAACGTAATACACAGCGCTTAAGAACGACTGACAGCACTGTACATACTTCATGGTCACGTCCCCATCAAGCCTCATTTTAAGTGTGATGACATCTTGAGCTGCGAATACGCTGCAAAACGTCAAAGGTTTCGTTTAGAGCTAACAGATTCTGCTTGTAGAAATAAAACCTTGCTATTGCCAGAGGAGTCGTTTGTAGCAAGGATGGCAAAGCAGGTGTACTACCCATTAACTGTGGTGGTGAGCATTACCCTTTAGGCATTGAGACTGTCGTGGCTCGCATTTGGGGCATCACATTAGTTTCCGCCGACGCGTGAGCACCCGCACAAGAAAACTGGAGCGGCGCTCTCGCGTCGCGTTTTGCGGGTTATGTTATTTGTATAGTTTCGGTCGCGTACGTCCCACAAAACGCGAACGATTTTACTTCGGTGATTAAGGCCTCGTTAAGGGTTGTCTTTTCCAATTTGGCCAAACAATTATCCCTTTTGGCGGAACACTAGGTGCGAACGAACAGTGCGCGTGAATGCACATTGCTCCTTAGACGTGCGCACCAGCTTTGTCAAAGAAACAACAAAGTTCCGCCAAAACTTTTCTGCCGAGATGCGCGGAGACCAGAGCCCTTTGTTGGCAAACCAATATAATCAAAAAGACATGTGACTGGAAGCTAATTGTTGTACTCCAGCTGTGACGTCAGAGGACACGCCGCGCAGGGGAGTTTTGTTTTTATACTTCGCGCAGAACTACGCGGCAGAGCGATTTTGTGCTAGGAACGCATAAGAATGACGAATGCCTGCCACCATCCGCGCGGCAATCGTGCACATCACGCCACGCGGTTCCAGCCCCTTCTTGACAACAACGTTACCGAGTATCTCCGACTGAACGCGCCACCATCACCTCCAAATAAAAGAGATGTTTCGCGACGATGTCATCCAGCCCTCACGGAGTCTCGTTTCAGCACCTGTCGTTATGGTAAAGAAACAGGATAGTACGCCAAAGTTTCGCTTGGGGTAACACTGGCTAAAAAAAATTACAAACTCATGTCTATCGCCTGACTCGAATTGACGATGCTTTGGGCGTGGCCTCCGCGATCGGCTCCGTTGCTCCGGCCGTCCCATTCGCACGGAGAGAGCGTAATGCGGTGTGACTGCTGCTCTCGCCGCGCGTGGCGCGCGCTCCCCATGGCTCGCTTCCCCTGATGCGGACGGGCGCAGACGACGAAAACGCACTTATCGCAGGCTGTGTGCGACGCGCAAGAGAAAATTACCGCCCAGGAGTGCTGGTGAAAAACAAAGTAGCTTGCTGGTGCAATTAGGCAATTGCTTCTTGAATTCTGATGCTGACTTATAACCGGGGAAAGGCAAATCGTCATGAGAGCGTGCCTTTTGCAACATGCAGGCAATTTTCTTTGTGTAGCTGTTCAGGGTTTCAAAACACGAAATATTTTGCAGTTGAACAGAGCGGTTTATTTTAATTCTTAAATTCTTGTGCATATTAGCTTAGAACGAGAAATTACTTGCACTCGTATTCGGTTTAGACCCCTTGCATCGAACTGCTTGCGTAGAAGAAGGTCATCGGTAGTTTGCGTTGCGCAATCACTAGGCTGCTGCTTCTCATATCGTGCACCGTTAGGACTTGCTTCATCTCCTTCCAAGGATGAATGAATCAGGCTGCCTTCATGTACTAGAGAAAATGAGCAGGCAGAAGTTGATGAACGGCTTGTGCTTTCTTCGCGACCATAGGCTGACTCTGAATCTTCATCGCGGCTGCTCTATAAACTTGATGCCCTTTCTTGGTTTGGTGCGGAATTCTGCGACAATCGCTCTATCTTACGTCTTTTTTGTGGCTGTTGCGGCTGTATGTAGCTCGGGTAACCCGCGAACACGCTCGGAACAGCATCCCGTTTCAGACGGCGCACCTTTGTGGACCCCAAATTATAATCCGAGTCTAAAAAGTGATGGCTGCAGTTCGTTAAAACAGATGCTTGGGCAAGTTGGTAAATCATTTTGACCGGAACAGCGCGCACTAAGACACAGACAAGAGGAGAGACACGACACACTCGAGCGCTGTAGAACATACGTTGGAACACGTTTTTCCTTGACGAGAAAAGCCAATGATCGAGCGTTGCATACGGCGACAGCAATGTAGGTGACGAGAATACATGGATGGACGGACAGACAATTAATAGGGCCCGATGTACTAGAAATGAAATTCGTTAAAACAGATGCTTGGGCAAGTTGGTAAATCATTTTGACCGGAACAGCGCGCACTAAGACACAGACAAGAAGAGAGACACGACACACACAGCGCTCGTGTGTGTCGTGTCTCTCTTCTTGTCTGTGTCTTAGTGCGCGCTGTTCCGGTCAAAACGTCAAGATGGCTGCAGACGACACTGCTAGCAGACTTGTCATTTGGCCCAAAATCTTTTCTTGATATGGCTTTTAGCCATGCTTGCCTACGCTCATCATTTGAAGGAAATTCATGGAAACTTATTCCGTGGTTCTTTTTTCTATCGGAGCGACAGAAAGGGACACAGCAATACATTTATCTGAAAAATAAAGAAAGAGATAGGATTGCCGTGTGAAGCGGATGACAGAGAATCGATGCAGCTTTCGTCACACCGCAAATAATTTAATAGCGGGATCACATTAGCTGCGCGAAACCACTTTAACCTAGAGGGAGCACATGCAACATAGCAAAACAAAGGCCACGAAAGTATTTTCGCTGAAACTACTCTACTCAAGTACAAAAAACAGAAGTCAGAACTTGTGACTAGCGTAGTGGCGTATAGCAATGCACGAGCGCTTATCGTAATTATATGTTCGAGCCAGAGAGAGCATAAATAAACGTCGCCTGAAAGGCACAAAAAGGCATGCGTAAGTTGTGTCATATAGCGTGGGAACTTTTGCAGCACACACACATATACACAAAAAAATTCAGCACAATAGCATGCACACCGGACGACATTCTGCACGGTAAAAGCCTCGGTTGCCTCAATCACATTTTAAACGGCCACAAAAACTGCACGCAAAGGCGATCCTAAGTAGAAGTCGAAAGAAATTGACAACGCATTCACGGCTGTTCCGCGTGGAAACGTGCCAAAAAAACTGACGACGTGACTGAAATCGCAGGCAGTGCCGGCCACGCGCGCGCCGCTCGAGCCATGGGCTAAGGTCGCCACCTCGCGGCGTGTTACGGAGCTAGCGAAATTACAATTTTCCGCTGGGGCGCTCGCCGAATGGGACGGCCGGAGCAACGGCGCTGCGACGGAGCCGATCGCGGAGGCCACGCTTTGGGTCGCCTCTCTTCCGCGACATATTTTCTTATTTTTATTGCATGGACATGAAGTGTGGATACTGGCAACTAGATGTTGATGAGAGGGACCTATATAAAAAGGCGTTTATTACCCCTGATGGGCTCTAAGAATTTATGGCTATGCCCTCTGGTGTTTGCTCTGCGCCTGATTTTTTTTAACGAATTATGGAGAGTGTGCCTGCAGATGTGAAGTGGCATATACGTCTCATTTACCTTTATGTCAATCGTGGCCGTCGCCACAATGTTCCAGAAGCACCTTCGGTGCCTTAAAACGGTTCTGAAAACTATCACATCCTCCGGGCTTACCATAAAGAACGAGAAGTGTAATTTTACTTACACCGACCTCAATTTCCTGGCGCATGTCTTAAGCCAGGCTGGTGCCCTGCCATTTCCTGAGAAAACGGCAGCCATTGGCATCTTCTCAGCACCCTTAAATGAATAGGCTGTTCGTCTGTTTCTTTTGGCAATGTGCTTACAACCGGCACTTTGTCAAAGTTTCACTCTCTCGCTTAGCCCCCGAAGAGAATGAAAAAGACAGACATGCGTTTACCTTGGGACAAGCCACCGGTTCAAGCATTCGAAGAGCTTCAACCTGCCCACAAGGACCTCCCATATTCACTCAGAGAGGAGGCCTTTGCGCAACCTCCTCGCCCGAGGCAAAGGTCTATAGGCACCTAACTTCAAAGAGCAAGCATTGGATAAGAAGTTGGAGGCAGGTAAAAAATCTAACAAGGATAGGGAAACGGAAAGAAAAATGAAGCAGTGCTTATCTCTGCCACATAAGCAAGTACACAAAGGACGCACACAGCCGAAGTGTCAGTATGGCGCTTCTCGCCTCGTTACATCTCTTTATGCAAGCAACAAATAAGTATTTACAGTCTAATTTCTATGTAGAGAATCGAGAATTCAGAAGTGCACAAATAAATATTTTCTACGGCGTTTTAGACAACAAAATACCAACTCCTTTCCAGCGAGTGTGGTTTCAAAGCAAAGCAATTAAAGGCACCTGCACATCTCGTTCTGCTAATGAGTCAGATTAGCCATCTTCTCAGCTTCCTGTGCAGTGTTCAACAGCGGCCTGATGTGGTAGTACGTTTTTGTGAGCATTTTGAACTCAATATTCTAATATGGAAATGGGAGCTTATTGTTTTCAGTACCTTTACCAAAACAATGTGAAGCAAATTATGTGTATAAAAACTTAAGTATTCATAACAGGTTAGATCATCGCTAAATACTTGAAATAATAGACATTTTGGAATAACTATAGATTAACTTTGCGATGACATATGAACCTGCCTGGTATAAGTTGCAGTTGATGGAATAAAAAAGATTGTTGCGCTAAGTGCGATAAAAAACAGGACAACGAAAGAAACACGAAAAAGCTTTGATGAAATAATACGTGTCACGTATTATTCATTACTCTCGTGGATTGCTTTTCATTTTTCCCATCTGTTTTATCTAATGTATCTGCAATTTTCACGTATTGCTTCTACTTTCGTTTCTCGCCCACTATTAACTGCGACTACTATTTAGGTCATCTGCCCACCTCTTTAACGTCTTCCTTGTTCAAATTTTTTTAGAGTAGTTAATAAGACCCGTCCACGCAATATTTTCATCATTTAGTGATGTTTGTCTCTTTGCGAGTTTGTAATTGCTTCTATACTAATTTTGTTCTTTTATCAGTCTTCGGCCCCTCGTTCTAAATAATTTCTTTTCTCAGTGTATACTCATTCTCAACTCAGTGACATGGTACACTTCACAACATCTCCAGCCGAGCTCAAATCTTCTTAACGTGATGTTCACCGAATCTAACTCTCTAATCATGCTGCTGCCCCATGCTGCTTTACGCTTCTCAAACTGGCTCTGCATGCTTTTATATTAAAATCCTTCCCTCTTCACATACCTAACAAGCAACTCGCCAGTGTATCTTCTTGGGAAACCACCAGTTCAAATATCCGATTAGTGTGAACGCGTTTCTCAGACGAAGACAAACCCTCTTGTGAAAGTGTTGGACAGAGCTGTGAGTGTTCCTTCAATCTTTCTTTTTTTCTTTTGTTTATGTAACTTCTTTCTTCGTTTTTCTTTTGTCAACTAAGTGGAAACGGCGTTTTAGATCTAGTGCTTATGACACAGTCACAAAATGTGCATTTGAACATTTTTATTGCATTAGCAGCAACAATTCCTTGCACTGCAGGTAGGCCTTACAACTGAAAAACTCTGAATTGCGAAAAAAAAGCCATATACTGTTATACTCGAGCGAATATCGACTCCATTACCGACAAAAATTTACAATAGTCTGAAGATTTCTTGAGCACAATATCCTGTCATGGTAGCACTGGAAGGTATCAGACTGTTCAGAACCAGTTCAATGAAATCAAAAACAAACATATTTCAAATATAATAATTACGTTCACTAACGTTCACTTCATATCAGAAGCTATGCATCAACACTTAGTGTGTGTACTCTAAACCAAAACTAAGAGCCATGGATATTGATTGGAAGCTTTACAGGGATCACCAGAAATGGGCGAGAGTTATGGAAGTGTCTGCAGAGACATGCTTAAAGCGAAAGCCTTTAATGGCTCATTGATGTCGACTCAAGTGGTCAGCAGAGGTTTCACTCTTTCGAGAGAAAGTTAAAAATAAATAATCAACCTTCTCTCGACCAGGAATCGAACCTCAATCTCCTGAATCCCCAGCCCGCGTGGAGCCCATTGCTTAACCAACTGCACCACTTCCCGATATTTTTTTTTCCTCATTGCCTGGCTCTGGCACACGACATAACACGAAATGAAACTGTGATCAAAACTTGAAAAATGACACGCACGGTCTTTGCCAAACGTGCCCCGGCTGCATGGTTTCTTTTCACTTGTATTTTAAAGCGAATTTGTAATCCCATGGGGATCACAACTTGTTAAGTGAACACAGGAGATCGCCTTTACTTTGAACGGACTGAAAGCTGCAGAAATGGTACTAATTCTCTTCTACTCCACTGAGAAACGGAACATGCAGTCTGGTTACTTTTGGCAAAGATTGTATATGAATGAATTATATGATCAGCCAGTGTTCGACTGGCCTCGTCGCTTTAAACCTCGCGCAGCGACAACAAAGGTTCAAACCTTGAGAGCGATTCGGCAGGTCCTGCAGCCACATTTTTATTTACAATAAACTACTCCGCACTGTCTCGAAAAAAAATTCGAGCAAGTCATTGCTGTAATAGTTACAGCCTGCCATTCTGGAGCGCCATATGCAGTGGAGGCCCATATGCATAAATACGTCACATGAAACCTCATGCTCATTCTTTATCGAATGCCGTGTGAGTCTAGTGCAAAATCATTTTTCATGGTCCGCTGTAATGCATCCCAAAAATATACCCCTTTCCGACAATGTAAAAAAAATGATCTATTGTTTCCGGCTGCTTACAGATTTAACAATGGGTTTCCCGCACCAAAAAAAGCCCCTTCCCTTCAAAAACATCTGTACTAGTATTGTCACGGTATGTAACTTGAAAAAATGTTTTAGCTCCTGACGGAACTTTCATTTTCATTACTCTATTTAATACATCTGTACCAAAGTCTCCAGTGTATACATCCTGCTCAAGGTTTCTGAGAAGACAATATGTCACTGACCGTGGTAAATCTTTTTCCTCTTTACACCAAACGAAAATTCCAGATAGTAACGCATTGAAAGAAACTTAACACTCTCGATGACCTCACTGTGGTATCCATAAATCCCACACGCTACCTTTTTGGTGGAGACAAAAATTTAGGCAACAGGTGCCGCAGACTAACTTGGCTGAGGGTGCGCAAGAATTGGTCGGGAACTTCGTGAAAATCAAACATTGATTGGTCACCTCGCCTTAAAAAACATGCCCGAGGCCCAAGCACTTATCTTTAACCCGCGGGAGCACGTTCATCCTATTGCAGCGTTCCAATTCCGCCCCCCGAAAGAAAACGGCAAACGTCCTGGGAAGCTCTTGTAAGTTTAGCCGTGAATAATGGAATACTTGCAACACGTGCCATAGCTTGCTGGTGAAAAATAGATTACATACTGCAGCTCTGGCGAAAATGGATATGTTGGCCCCTTCGCATTTCTGTGCTTTCTCCCATATCTTGCGTCTTCCCTTTCTTTATATTGCTCTTTTTAGCGGTACCTATCCAGCTCGATACCTAAATACTTGGTCGGGGTATCTGCCCACGTCACATTGGCAAAGTGGTCAGGCTTCGATAGCCACTGTCCATGCCATAGCCCACGGCAATTGGCCCAGTTCACCCTTTAATACCCGCAGAAGGACGAGGAGGAATTGGTTTGAGGGACTGGAAGAGGTGTACGAGACCATGGAGCGCCAGGTTGGCAGGTTGAAAATCGTGTGGACATCGTAGGAATAAATATAGTCAGAGGCTGCCTTGGAGTTTTCCTTTCTTATTCTACAATTTTGGTGCCGAAACCGGCAATGTGAGCTCCTTCATCGAACCTTCCTGGAGGTTACTAGAGGAATGACAACGACCCTCCAGGAAGATACCAGGAATCGAACCCCACCGGACAAAGAGATGCAGGCTGCGTTGAGATAGCATAGAACGTATAGAAAGGAAAAGCGATATTAAACGAGCTTTTCTGACCCAGCTGTTTCTCCAGGCAAAAGAACTTTTAAATTTGAACGCAGCAAATATTCTAGCGCTAAACTTATCTATTTCCATTGTCTGCGCCTAATTTAGGGGGGACTAAAACCTTGTTAAACCATAAACGCTGACATGGAACATAATCGAATCAGATGCGCGGGTCTGGCACCCTTCGAGATACATCTGGAAACGCCTTGCACGAGAAAGGAAATAAAGGAAGCATGCCGGTGGCTCTTTAAAAAAAAAGCAAATAAACTAGAGAGGTTCGGGGCAGTATTGTAGTTTAAGTGTGGTTTAGTTTGTGGTGATTAACGTCAACAAAGCGACTCAGGCTATGAGAGATGCCGTAGGGGAGGACTCCGGAAGCGTCGGCCTCATGGGGTTCTTTAACGTGCACTGACACCGCACAGCACACCGGCGCTTTGCTTTTTGCCTTCATCAAACAAAGGACGACGAGGCCGGGATTCGATCCCGCCTCCTCGGGAACAGTAATCACGCCGTAATCGCAGCGCCAACAATGGCTCTGTTCCAATTGTGGAGTGACTTGATTACTCTGATCGAGGTAGTGTATAGCATTTTGTTTTTAGTGCAGCTCTCTACGACCTTTCCTGCAGCTAAAGTGATGGCATAACGTTTGACTGTAAACACTGATGCAGATTCAGCCAGGCCACCTTTTGCGTTTCTTTTGTACAAAACTCCAACAAAATAAAGCTGTCTTCGTATACTCTGTCTAAAATGCTTAGGAAATGTATTTAAATGAAGAGTTAGGACAGCTTCTCCTATATGTGTGCAGTGGATTTCTTCGCATCTGCATTTAAGCTGAAGATGCGTGTTCTGATTACACGGAACTTATTAAAAATATTCGGAATCAGAATTTTATAATAATAAATAACAGATATGGTATAGAAGTCCTCGAATATTTAAATATGTCAGCATGTGGCCATGGGTTTAGTGTTCGAAAACGGTGGTTCGCGAAATTCTACATGGATTTTATTCTTAAGCGACGACCTCTGTAAAGAAGTTCAAATACGCAAACGTAAATTTTGTTCTGGATTCGGTTCTTCTCATGACAGTCATGTTGAGTATACACATTTTATCAATGGCGCTCTCCAGAATGTAATTAACACCGCTTCTTGGGATAGTTGGTGCATATATGAATTGTTGAAAAACAGCGCCGCACGGAACACACCACAAGAAAGGATAAGAGACACTCTCGTCTTCTTTCTTGTGCTGTGTTTCTTTCGGCGCAGCGTTTCACTAATTCAAAATATCCTAGAATGTAAATTAGTAAAATGAACTATCCATCTCCCTCCCAACACTTGTATGGAAGGAAGTTTAGTATATTCCAATATCTGAAGCTTCATTTTCGATGCTTCGATATCAGGCAGCAAGGTCCCTTTTTTAAGGTCGGGCCTAGTAAGTTTAATTCCTCTTTTACCACTAACACGGTTTCGGTTTGTACAGGGTAGCATACTTTCAGGAAGTTCTTCACTGCGGAAAGGTAAAACAATTTTCAGGACTAGAAGAAAATGTTTAATGTTGTATTGCATATGACTGGGAGAGCCAGCCAGAGAATCATGAAGTAGATTTTAAACACGATACCATCTGACATCGAGGCTTAGGAGTAATGCACCATATGTGCGTATAGTGCTTGTCGATCAGTGCTTGTCGATTGTCGATCACAAGCGCAATTTTGTAGTTACGCATGGCTAGGTACGATAGTATACTGTTGTAATCAAAAATGTTGCTGCTGGATTGATCAAAATTGCTAGTTGTTATTGCATTCAATACCCGCTTTTGAAGACGATGTAAAGGCGACAAATATGTTTTATATGTTTGACCCCAAGATTCACAGCAGTAACTGATATTTGAATGGAAAAACGAGAAGTAGAGGGAACGTAGTATATCCTAAGGATAATAGTATCTCGCCTTAATGAGCGGGTGGCACCCAAAGGCTAATTTTTTGCATTCGTTGTTAAATTGTTCTTTCCAGTGTAAATGGAAATTAAATATAACCAATAAATATTTAAAAGTAGAAACTGGTTCTATTAACGAGTTACCTAGAGTAAGTGTAAATGTATTGTTAATAGTCTTGTGTCTAGAGTGAAAAATTATATACTTTGTTTTGGTAATGTTCAGCGTTTAGCGATTGTTGAGGAACCAGGAAGACAGCAGTGTCAGCTCATTCATTATGAACGGTTAAATTGCCTGAAGAGATTCCCCAGTAACTACAAGAGCAGTGTCGTCTGCGTACAATAGTACTTGAGAAAAGCGTAGCACTTGCGGGAGATCGTTTAGATAAAGTGAGAACAACACGGGACCCAACCGAACATAGTTGACATCTGATATAAAATCATTAATAAGTGCTCTTTGCTTACGGTTAGATAGATAACTGTGAAAACGTTTAGACGATTTATCGACAAAACCGTAACTTTCAAATTTCTGCAACAATGTAGGATGACATACCGTATCAAATGCCTTTTGAATATCTAAAAAAAACAACAGCTATTTTGCTCTGATGCAGGGCAGAATTATTAGCTTGTGATAAAGTTAACATTGCTGTGGAAGTGGACCTATATTCGACAATTCCATGTTGCTGAGGTGTAATGATATTATTGTTGTCAAGAAATGTTTTTACTTGTTCTGCTATTCGTTTTTCGAAACATGTATTAATCACACTTAGTGTAGATATCGGCCTGTAACTACCTGGCTGGTTACAATCTCCTGCTCTTTATATCGGAACTATTTTAGCAACTTTCAGTGTATCAGGTTAGCGATTATTTTCTAGGGAACGATTGAACAAGTGGCAAACGTAAGGGCAGAGGATATCTATGATATCTTTGACTACCCTTGATTGAATGCATTCAAGACCGGTTGCTTTGCTTACTGCCATCTTACTTACAACAGCGTTTATGTCTTCAGTGGCAATAGCGCGATAATGAAAATTATTGCATACAGTTAATGGTACAGATGAACTAGATAGTGATAGTGGGGATTGGCTAGAAATGCTATTACAAATGTTAGTGAAGTATTCGTTGAAATCATTAGCAACTTGCCAAGAAATGCTTTGGGGGTGACTTCTTTGTGTTTATTTATACTAGTTACATTTCTATCTTCCCTAGTTGTTTCGTGTCCCCTTTGTTTTGACTAACCAGTTTAGTGTAATACAGTTTTCTCGATTTTCTGATTATGGCTACTGACTTATTCCTGTAATATTTGAACTGCGCTCGGTAATAGTCATTTAGTTTGTTTTTGTTGCACTTATTGTACTGTGAATCCTTTCTGTTCAGGACGTCCAGTATATCCTGAGTTATCAATGGGCATATAGGATCTTTGTAGTTGCGTTTGAGACACTCCCGTGTTGATTGGCTGATTGCATTTTTGATGCACGAGAGAAAAATTTCAAATTCAATATTTACGTCATCTATACATATAGTACTGAAGGTAATGCTCTTAAGTATATTTCTAACTCGCGCGTAATCAATACGGAAAGATCGCTTTGGATGATTTTGACTAGACGGTGACATACAGGATCGGGGCAAGAACATAAATGTCGGACAATGATCACCAATTAGAACATCACACACACCTGCCCGAAAATTCATATCAAGGTTACACAACATATGGTCGATGAGGGATGAAGTTTGAATGGTTATCCGAGTTGCAGACTTGATGACATTTTTAAAATTGAGTGATTGAAGAAGAAAAACGTATTCACTGCAGTTGTCTGATAATAGGTCAATGTTGAAGTCGCCACAGATAACAATGGGATTTTTTATACTGGCATATGACATCAAAATGGTTTACATGTCAGAAATGAATTGTGGTATTTTAGAACTCGGAGGACGGTAAACCACGCCAATTACGGGGCCACATTTAAGTTTAATGAAAAGAGCTTCAATTGCTTCATTGCTGTGTTTCTTAATATCGGAGCTACAATAATGTAATGAAGTTTTGACAAAAAGGGCAAACACCACCGCCACGTGTACTGCCAGACCTTGATAGTGACAGCATTTCGTAGCCTGGAATAAAAACGGATTCGGCCTCTCTAAACCACGTCTCTGTGATAGCAATCACGTCATATCTGAAGGAAAACTGTCACAGGTACGCTAGAGGATTGTCACCATTTTTGCGAATGCTTCGTACGTTGCAATTTAAGATAGGTGAGTCATCGTGCGCAAGCCTGGCTTGCTCTATCTGGGAAATATTGTATGCCTTCTGTTTAGACAACTCTGCTCACATCTTCGACGCATGTCACAAGAAGTACCTTTGTTTTGTCTGCCTTTCGCATGAGGATTTTGCCGTCGGGTACCCAAGTATACTTCCAATTTTTTTCTCGTTTTGCTGCAAGAGCTTTTCCAAGGAGCAGTTTATTCGCCGGACAAAGGTGTTCATTAATGAAGATGGGGTCGGGATCATCAGAACCTAGCGCAGACGTATTTATAGCCGGCATTTCTTAGCTGCTCTCAGGACACCGTCCCGAACTTTCTGGGAAGTAAACTTCACAATGATATTTGACTTGCTTTTGTCTTTCGTTGGGACGCGATGTATAACTTCTATGTCTGTTTCTTGAATATCTGATTTCAATCAAGTGCAAATGGTTTCCATGGTCTGAAAGAGGGCTTCCTCCCGTTCTAAGGGAATGCCCTTTACCTCTAAGTTTTTCTTTCAACTGTAATGCTGGAGGTCAATAATCTCGCTTCTGAACTCCTTCAATTCTTTACCAAGACGGTTATTTTCCTGTCTGAGCCCGTGAATTTCATCCTTTACAGTAGCAAGTTCTGTTTTCAGCGTAATCGTCTCAGTCCTGAATTCTTCAAACGTTTCGTTCATGAACTGCACCAACTGTTTCACACTTTCCAGTTCTGTCTCGATTATTTCTTTCAAGGCCTCTTTCAACCTTTCTTCTTTGGCGTCAAAACGAGCTTTGAAGTCTGCGAATGCCTTGGCCAACTCGTTCGTAGTCGTAGGTGGCTTGTCACGCATTTTGTTAACAAAGTAAACACTAATGACTAGTAACACTAAAAACCAGCACAGAAATCAAACACACTTAAAACTTAAAATAAACACACTTAAACAGGTGGCGTGGGTCGGAGCCGAATCTTACTGAAAGACGTAAGGTGTTCCTTTCGAGACAGTATAAGTCCAGGACTTCACAACGGTGGCAATTACCTCCATGTTCGTGGCCGCATTAACGCGCAGTCCTTCTGCAAACGAGACTGGCAGCATGACGTCTCCCCCATAGCTGACAACTGCTAGCACTATCACATCGGACGGACATTTTATATGTATCACTGTAGGCACCTCATTAGCGCTTGCGCAAAACCATCTGTCGTTACAGCGATGAGCTTTTTGGTGTTGGTTAAAGTTCTTGTCATCTAAAAAAACAAACAAGGTACTCCCAGGCTCATCAGGTCTCTTCAGCTGTCCAAGCAAGTGCTTGCACCGGAGTAGAGAATTCTTTCTGCCGAGTTTTATCGGCCAAA
This sequence comes from Amblyomma maculatum, assembly GCF_055883805.1. NCBI lineage: Eukaryota > Metazoa > Arthropoda > Arachnida > Ixodida > Ixodidae > Amblyomma > Amblyomma maculatum. The sequence continues at coordinate 51,154,017 of NC_139354.1, forward strand.
AATTGCCTCCTCCTTCTGACATAGAAATGGTACCTGAAGTCCTCCTTCAACAACGATCTGAGTTGACAGTAGACTCTCCTACTTGGCACCTTACCAACTGCCCCTACTCGCCATATTCTGCAAACGTAATTCACTGTTACAAAACAAAAACATTGCCAGCGCTGCGCAAAGCTGCTGCCAGCAATATGCGTCAATAAGATGTTATTTTTAGCTTTTGGGTAAGGCGACTGGGCATAGCATGTATATTGAACTACTGTTTTATATGCGAGACGAGATCATATAAATGGGGAGGTTGCGGATTTCAGACACTTTACTTCTAAATAATATGACAATAGGCCCATGCGGGTTTTCTAGAAAATAAACGCGACGTAAATAAATAACAGAGCAATATTTGGGACAAGAATAAAGTACTCTACCTTTTATTACTTCACCTCAACTAGTGCAGCTATACCATAAGGCAATCAAGCCAACACCGAAGGTGTGCCTTTTTCACATTTTCTCATATGGATCGAAAAAACTATGCTCGTGAAATCGTGCTGACGTGGCTTTCCCCCAGCACGTATTTATAAAATACCGCCCATCGCACTTTTCAAACCTAATATGCAAATACATCTGTTTATTGGATGCAGCTGAGTAGCCATTCACGCCATGCTGATGTGCTCGCGAGGGCAGTTTTGCCATTTCTTTGCGCCAACCCAGCTTTGTAATGATTATTTCAGAAATAAAAAATCAAACCGCCACTTAACGTCAATATTTCGGCTAATTCTCTTTTGGGACCATAATCATTTCCCGTGCTATCATATTTATTTCTGATATTTATTTACAATAACAAGCTTTTTTATCAGTAAACATACACTGAGAGTACGGAAATGTCCTTGGCAGCTTTGGCGCCTAAATAACGTGGTCTGCCGGGATAGTTGGTTGCGAGCGCGCACACAGTGAGGAAAAAATGAGATAGGACAGAGGCGCTGTGCAATCCCCTATCCCCTTCTTTCCTAAATCTATCCAATCGCCTTTTTTTTCCTTATTGTGTGCGCGCTGCTGATACAAAAGGTTTAGCGCGACAGTCTCAATTGGCGCTTCCTCAGAGATAACCATCAGCGAATCCAGTGATGCGAAGCAGCGGCTGCACCTGTTTACTCGCGACATGCGCAAAGCCAATCACTGTGGTTAGGAGCGCATAACGCGCGCATCTGGCAGCGCTTCATCAAACATCAAATGTGGTCGCTGAATTCATGTTGGAGTGCCAGCAGAGCGCACTGCCATATATTTTAAACCATGTCGTGTGTCGTTTCTGAAAAGTAAAACGAGCTATTCTAAGGCATCCTCGTCGGCACCGCTTCGAACTTGTCACGTGGACATCATTACATTACTTTGCTAATAGGAAGCTATATCGAACAAGGTCACTTTATGTGAAACGGCCCAAGCTCTAAATACAGCCACTGTGATCTTTCTGAATAACATAATTATCGTATTGGCATTTGCGGTAATGCATTTTGTGAGAGTCTTTTTAGTGAGACGATGTTTTAGTGAGGCGAAGAGAGGATAACCGATGCTCGCTTAGGGTAACAAACTCGATTCCAAGAGAACGAAAGGGTAGCAGGGGCGGCAGAAAGGTAGGTGGGCGGATGAGGTTAGGAAGTTCGTAGGGGTCAAGTGGATGCAGCCAGAACAGGACCAGGTTAATTGAAAGAATATGAGAGAAGCCTTCACTCTGCAGTGCGTATAGTAAGGCGGAGGATGCTGATGATACGTTTGTGGCGAATAAGTGCGCTGCATAAACTACAAATTTTTGTTGGTGGAAGCGTATAGTAGGGTAGGGCCTAGGGAATGTGTGTCGATGTGTGCAACACAGGAGCGCCAGTCTAAGTACTACACAATATCTTATAATAAAGCAGAAAAAGAGGGAAAGATGAGAATGTTGCTATAGCATTTTGCGGTTAACGTAATATTTATATCGGCCTCCAAAAGCTTTTTTTTAACCTGCGCGGAAACGCTTCATTTTGTCGATTGTAAATGTTCCTTGCTGACAGATTTCTTCTACCTCATACAGTCGTTCTTATGTGTGACATTTCGCAGCAGGCGCCGATTGCATCGCCACTTTAATAGCGACTTGGACGAAAAAAGTGGCTTGAATTTGAATCTGTTCGATGACAAGGACCTCATGAGAAGCACGCTAGGCAGATTAAATACACCGGCCGGATTTCCCTCGTCATGCAAGCCAGTTCTTGCAGCGAGCGTTTGTTAATGCTGACTTGTGTGTCTTCCTTAAATAGCGTGATTCGTTCACGACACAAGGGCCTGTATGTTGTTATTGGTCCTGTATGAGTCGGTATTCTCACAAAAATATGGCGATGAGATCATCTTCATCGCTCTAATTGTGATATGTCACCTTCTGGCGATTTTTGTAATCTGCGGGCCGCTTTAAAGAACACTCCCTCACAGCAGGTTCTAGGCATCCTTCCCTCTTAATACAGCCATTGCATCCTGCAACATTATTGCATAAGCGACGCGAAGATTAAAAACGCAAGAAATGCCCCTAGACATTTGCAAACAAGTTTATGTCGAAATTAACCACGAGAGTTGTTCTCGGGGACACGAAATAACCGCTATTTCTGATTATTTCTGCTAATATAGAGAACAGATTCATTATTACATCTGTTAACTATTTCCCCCTAAAGTGTGATTGTTACAAATATTATGGCTTTGATTATTTTGACAAACTTACAAACTACTAGTATTTTTTATGAGTGCTTTGTATAGAATGAACTGCATATTTCTCTTTGCTTAGATTTATCTAAGAAATAAAATGTACTGTTTAAAGGCCTTCTAGCCATGCATAGAAATATATTAAACTCAACTCTGAATGATAATGACTTCTTTTTCTGCATTTTATTTTATTTGTTTTATGGTCGGAAAAAGTTCTACTTAAAACATTGTGACGGTGCTTAATGGCTGTAATCGGCATCCAGCACGCACTTGTTTGAGCTGTGGATGCTACAGCCTGCTAGCCAAGCTTGTAGGTAGTCGACGATAGGCCGGAAGATGCCCTAGAAGCCATTGACTAAGAAGTCGGTGTTCATTAGAGGTTGCAGTCACGGAAAATCGGCTTTGGAGGACTTCAGTCCAGCCTAACAAGAGGGCGGCAACCGTGCCCGATTTGTAGGCGTTCAGTCAGAGGCCCCAGATTAGGCCTTGGAAAATGGCCGACGTGTGCAGAACCTGGCACTCGGACAACCATGGGTCGTCATTTGATCGAAAATCGATGGCCAGCCAGGTCGGCTATTTACCAGCTGCTGATGGTCGGCAGGTTTTCAATGCCATCTGTCGGATAGCCACCCTCCAGACAGGCGCACGTGCATCAATAGCTCTTCTTACCCGTAAAGGTGATTTGGCACTCAAAACAGCCTATAGCATATATTTATTGAACTAAACGTCTTCTATCAGACCACAGCCGGACATGTGTGCTATGCATTAAAGAAACGGACTGCGCAAGAGTATGTGCAGCAGCCCGCGTACTGTCTTTCAACCCATATGTGTTAAATTGTCTACATGGGCATTTGTATTTCATCAAAATGCATATTATGTGGTGCACTTTGCTGAATTTTTCAAATTTCGATTGTGAAGATGCGAGAACGCATGACATCATAAATCTACATCCACCGCAGTTCTAGCTCTTATACAAATGTTAAATACAGCTCTCAGGCAGAATAAAATTGCTGTCGTCGTATATCTCAATATAAAAGGCCTTCGACAAAGTTAACCACCAGATATTACTGAGAAGATTAACAACTATGGGTTCAGGGGTAAAATTATGAAATTATTTCATAGCTATCTCAGTGACCGTCGACACCATATTATAATAAAACGTTTACCTCTACGTCTCAAACTGTTTTAACTGGAGTGCCAGAGGGTTCAGTTCTTGGGCCCGTACTTCTCTCAATTTAAATAAATGATTTCCCTGTAATATTAAAGTATAGTCAACCTTTATTGTATGCTGATGACACCGCCCTTGCGTTTACGGGAGAGATTATGAGTAAAATTCAAGGAAAAACTTTCTGCTGTGTTAGAAAATGTTTTTAGGTGGTTCACATCTAATCAATTGACCTTAAATCTTTATAAGATGAAATACACAATTTTTCATTTTAAGAAAAAGCAGTTGAACTATGACGAACTGAGTATATCATTGCGTGGAACAAAACTTCAACAAGTCCTCTCGTACAAGTAATTAGGTGTATTTTTTAATCGGACATGCACTAGAAAACACACCGTACATACCTTTCTTCTAAGTTGCAATACGGATGTTTAATTTTACTAAGAGTCGTGAATGTTTCAAATACCCCATCCTATTCATTCTTTACTTTTCCTTTATTCAGAGTCACCTCAGTTATGCATTAGAGTCATAAGGAAACACCTATACTATTTATCAAGAACCTGTATTGCGTCTACGAAAACGCGCATTATGAATTATTTCCTTTTCAGGGAGGTCGCCATGTAGCCCGTACCTGTACAAGACTACTTGTGCTATGCCACTAAATGCACTGTACGAATTCAAAATTGCTCACATTATTCCCAGAATCATAGCAACTAATGATCCCCATCACTTTGTTTAAAATTCCGTTACTAAACACAAGAGCTCCCACATTCCAAAATTTCAATCTTTCTCCATGCCAGAACATGTACGGTAAACTCCTCGTAGAATTTAACGGCGATCTTGCTTGGAATTCTTTGCCGCTAAATGTAAAAGAATCCCCTAATTTTACTCCTGCCTGAAAGAGGTTCTTTTTTCAGAAATATTGTGTATGATGTGTAACTGTATATTTATTTTGTATAAACTATGCATGGTTATAAGCTATTGTGTTAAGTATTGTATTTGTTGTTTCATTTGTTCGCGCGCTGCATTGATTTTGTATCCTATGTTTATTATGGACACCTTACTAGCCAATGGCTATGGGTCCATCAATGTTTGTTTGTTATTTGCAAAATACGCAATAAACAAATAATCGCAATAAACAGATAATGAATGAATGAATTACGGTAAGGTAAGGCCAGGCGAATAAAATATTGATTTAAAAGCTTCTCCATGGATTGAAAAACGTTTTCCACTTTCTTCCACCGTTAGCTTATTAGTTGTCGTCTCCTTCAGGAGATCCGTTTAGACGTTAGCACCTTCTATTCCGTGCTAAGCAGGATAGAGGAGAAGAGGAAATGTGTGGTGGGTAGAGGTATATTAGTGGGAGTGGCTTTAACCTGCCATTGCCACTATCATTGTCATGAACATGCAGTATTCCTTAAGGGAATGGCGGTTGCCAAGGGTCACAGCCATTCACAAAGGTGGAGACCGGGATAATCTGTCAAATTACCGTCCCATATCTATTTTACCTGCTTTCTCAAAGTGTCTTGAAAAGATCTTGTTCCCACAGATATACGTTTTTGTGACAAATACAACATAATGACGCCCTGTCAGCATGGTTTTAGAAATACGTTTTCAACAAAAACTGCAATTCTAACACAAAAAGAGCTAATTGTAGAGTGTTTCGAGCGCAGACTTCTATATCTTGGCATAATCGTTGATTTTTCAAAGCATTCTATCGCGTCAATCACAAAACAATGTTGGCTAAACTGGAACACTACGGCTTCCGCGAACAGTTTCTTCATATATTACAGTCCTATTTAAGTTCTCGATCACAAGTAAAAACAGACAATGACTTATCAGATGTCAAGCACGTGGTTTCTGGTGTTCCGCAAGGTAGTATCTTGGGACCATTGCTGTTTCTTATTTACGTCAACGGCGTTTTCCGGTACCAATAATCTGCCAACATGAGTGATTTATGCTGACGACACCAGTTTATTTTTCAGAGCTGCCCAATTGGTAGATCTTGAGAAACAAGCCTCAAACTGCCTACAGTCGCTTCTAGAATGGTCTCAAAATAATCTTTTAAAGATAAACAGTGAAAAAACGAAAGCTGTGCTGTTCAGGCCTCGAAACAAGTTGACAAACATGCCCTCACTCTGTTTAAAATTGGTGCGTCACGCATCCAAACGGCCTCGGCGGTAAAAAGTTTGGGCGTTATTTTCAGCGAGAATTTGAGTTAGAATGATTATGTTGATATGGTGGTGAATAAGGTGCCAAAGGTTGTCGGTATCTTGTGTCGATATATTTTATGCCGAAGCGTATTAAAGAAATTTTATATAATGCTTCGTTTTCTTCTGTTAAGTATTGCTTTTTTGTTTGGGGTACCACGACATTTACTAATATTAACCCCTTATACCTCATTCAAAAGAAAGCCGTTCGAAATGTTTTGAATGTCCCCCGAATTGGACTCATGGAACAAATTTTCAATGAACTTCGAATTATCCGCTTGCCACAATTATACGAAACTTTACTCTTGCGGCGGTATGATATCGGCGTTCACAATAACAACTGCCTGGTGATAAAGCTGTCAGGATTGCAACGCAAAAAGTCAATATACACTACACGAACGACGCCCAAATGGCTTGTACCTAAGATCCGAACAAATTATGGTTACCTAATGCTGAGCTACCCTCTTCCGCTATAATTAAATAAACAGTCTGAACAAATGTATAGATAATGTAAAATAGGTTGTTTCATGTTTGTTCTTGATTGTAAAAGTAATATTATGCTATGTACCACTGCAATGCCTCTGTAGGGTGCGTCGGCCTCGTCAGGCATTTCTACTGGCTTTTTGCCGGTGCACCCAACATCATCCACATGTTAAATAAACATTATTCTTATTCTTATTCTTATCATGTTTTCACTAGCCTTCATGTGGATCTCGGTTTACATAAGAGTGTTACTTTCATGCACAAACACATCTGACCGCTTATATTGCGCGCATTTCTTAAGCTCGGACTTTGAAGGCACGACGCGACCCTTGGCTACTGCTTACGATTTACGTTCCCGTTAAGCACATTGCGATTGGCTTGATAATTTTTATTTTATCGGTGCCCCTATATATCACATGGAACTTCACAAGTACGTAGCTCACAGTTTGAGCGGATCTGCTAGCAAAGCCGGTCATTATTTCAACGGAATTTTTCGTTTAATCCGTTTACCAACTTCTACCACTCAATCTTCAAGTGTCTCAGCACTACCATTCAAAAAGCGCCATTTGCTTACAATGACTGCGTAGGGTATGGCCCCGCTGCACTCTGTCACGATTACATTTAAAGTTCGTATTTTAGACTATCACTGGATAGCATTAAAGACTCCACGGAGATCGAAGATTCAGTTCACCACAGAATCTGAGTCACCACTTCTATATGACCATAGCAGATTGCGGGTAGCTTACCGCAATCTGTGCCCTAAAGGTGCAAGTACCGAATGTAAAAATGTTGACCCCGAACAACCCTTGGCCTGCTCGCCGGCGATGCCATCACGGCTATCGCTGAAGATTGGAACGGGAACCTCACGTTTGCTCTATGAATGATAGCATGACGATGCGGCGCCGGCGTATCGAGGCTACTTATTACTTATTAAATAGAGATGGAGTTATGATAAATAATTGGTTTCGTGAAAAGAAAACAATTGGCGCAGATCACAGACAAAGAACATTCCATGGTACCATCATATTTGGATTCTTTAGTGTTCATCAGCTGCCTCCTTCTGCGGGATAAATGCTTCTGAACGTTTTCTACTTCAACGAAAGAAGAAAGAAGTCAGAGGCGACAAAAACAGAATGATGGGGTTTTTAATATTTTAAACCTTAATAAATGAATTCCCTCATATTAGCGTAATCGAAATATTTTGCAGACGCTTAGGGAAAAAAAGATACAATATTTGCTAAAAACGCTGAATGGTGTCACCATTGTCCCTTTCCAGTTTGGATCTCTTGACTTCTGTAAACCCCCCCATCACGCAGACTGCAAGGAGACTATAACTTAGAAAAATGCTGCAAACTTCTCTTTTTGCCTCTAAATTTAATGGTGGACTAAGTGTAAGCTGATTAGAATTCGTTTAATGCACAGCAGAGCTCCCTGTTAATTTACATGCTGCCGTCGACAATCGGAGTGCAATGACAGTCGACCACATCAAAAGGTCAGTGATACGGCATCGTTGTATTTTTACTATTTATAGTTTAGACATTGTATAGCGCATCGCTGGTAATGGGGAATGGTGTCAAAAGGCATTGTTAGTACTTTACTCGTGAGGTTATCGCAACTTAATGGTGAATATTGTCAGAATCATTGGTAGTACTTTGCTCTTGAGATTATCGCAGGTTAATGGTGAATAGTGTCAGAAGGCATTATTAGTACTCTGCTCTTGAGATTATCGCATATTAATGGTGAATAGTGACATAAGGCATTGTTATTACTTTGTTCTTGAGATTATCGGAGGTTGATGGTGAATTGTGTCAAACCACTGTTAGTTCTTTGCTGTTGAGGCACTCAAAGGCATTAAATGCAGGTCACATGTATTATCATCATCAGCGGCCTGACTATCCCCAATGCAGGGCGAAGGCTTCTCCTATAGTCCTCTAATTAACCCAAATCTGTGCTAGCTGCATCCACTTGACCCCTGCGAACTTCATAACTTCATCCGCCAACCTAACTTTCTGCCGCCGCCTCCTACGCTTTCCTTCCCTTGGAATCTAGTTTATTACCCTAAGCGACCATCGGTTTTACTCTCTTCGCGCTACATGTCCTGCCCATGCTCCTGTCTTCTTGATTTCCGCTAGAATGTTAGTCACTTGAGTTATTTCTCTGACCCACGCTGCACGCTTCCTATCTCTTAATGTTACCCCTACAAATTTTCGTTTCATAGCCCTCTGCATTGTCCTCAACTTAAGTAGAACCCTTTTGGTCAGCCGCTACGTTTCAGCCCCATAGGTGAGTACAGGTAAGGTCACATGTATATCTAACGCTTTTTGTTTTGCCGAATTATTCTTCATCTAAAGAGTGTGCATGATTTTTTTTGCTCTAATTAAGCCCAGTTATCAGAATGAATAGCTACTGTTTTTCGGGTTAACAGAGGATGAGATTAAACAGCTGATTGCAATTGATGAAAAAAGTAGCTGGTATCCATATAGAATATTTGCTAAAAGGCCCTAAATTGTCGAAATTATAGCCGCTGTTTTTACTCAGCAATTGATTAGTCACCTCTTTTACGACTTGTCAGCAAGGCCAGCTTAATGTAGTCCTGTTCATTAGTCTGCGGCATACATTTTGGGGAAAGGACCCGAAGTGAGACTCAGTGAAAGGTTTTTCAAGGCTGCTCATATTTATTTCTACTTTCTAACACCCGGTGGCTATGTAGGACTTTACTTCCGTTCGTATATGCTGTCATCTTTGTGAAGTTCAATTTTTTAATGACCTGTATGAAGGCACTTTCTTTCGTAATAACAGGAACACTGTAACGGAATAAGTTGTCCCATTATTGAGGCTCTGAATAGAAGTTCGCAACCTGTAAAAAAAGTAAAAAAGAATAAGGAGCTTGACCCACAGTTACCGATCTCGTTAAATTGCAGTTTGATGGCGCAAAATGAGAATATTCATTACCTCACCTATATATCAGTACAAAATGGTGAGAACTGCAAAAGCACAGGGTTATCTACGAAGACGACCTTTAACAGGAGGATACTCGTAACTGTCGTATGAATTAATTTTGTCGTACGCTAACTATTGAGGAGGGAAGAAAAGATAATTGAACAGATATGGTTGGCAATAAGATATATAAAGGTAAATGAAAATTAATGGCACTGCCAGGCACAAAAAACGTGCGTGAAAACCTCAACCACCGCAGCTCTCTGCCTTATTGGTTTCCCCCATTGCTACCATTGCTGAAACGCTCCAAAAGCCGGTGTTCACGCTGACTACAGTACCGCGGGGAGGTTCATTGCTCTCGAGCTTCGCTACTCGGATATTTATATGTTTTAATTTGTTGATTGCACCGAATAGTAGCTTCCTCATGGAAGAAAAATGCTTGAGGATAGTGAACACTGCCAATATTGTGTTGCGAGCCGCAGTATAAACAGATCAGCCAAGCTTAAAGCGGTGTTGTCATCGGGTCACACACCTGCTACACGACAGCAACCAGTAGCGTCAGGATAGGTGTACACGATGAACATGAATAGAGGAACTATGTTTAAGCGTCTATAAATAAATATTGCGCCACAAAATATGATTCACTCCACTGTTGGATTCCACATTGTGAGCCTCTATAAGGACCGTCACGTTTCGAGAGATTTCTAGACAATTATATCCTTCAGTGAGGTCAATGTCGCGTCATGCCTTAAGTATACAGTTGTGTTAATTTGTTTCATAATTTCAAACGGTTAATTTTTCACTGTTTAGTAACATTGCGATCAGAGCCAATTTCAGCATAACCAATGATCTACTAACAAAAAAAAAACGTCATATCTTCCTAAAGTCGTCAATGAAGTTCTAAAATTGTTTGTGAAGAAATTTAGCGGTTGCCAGGATTTCAGAAATAAGCATTCATGTTTTCTTTATTGCGACGTCGTTAAGGAGGACATTCCGCAAAACTTTCGGCGTAAAGGTGGTTGCTTTGGCAGAAACTATTCAAAGCATGGCAAATAGAGTTATTTTTAAAGAATAAATGTCTCGATGCCCTGTGCTCGGTATTGTAGCCAGGCCATCTACTTCCCTCAAAGACAGGCGAGATAGTTGCCGTAGGGCTAGCAGTTAAGCGCGTATTTCCAATATCTTAATGGGTCCAGCAAGCTGGTAAACAGCCATGCGACGCCTCCTACCCTTAAGCCAACGGCGCAGGAAGTCGCCGGGCATTGAAGCTCCGGACCAGGATAAGGGGATGATGATGAAGTACCCAGCACCTCCAACCAAATATTACGAAGGGCAAGCCGATGAAATCAGGACAACAGACGACAAAGAGACGTTCGATGGTAGTGGGATGAGGTTTTATGAAAATTTCTCCGGGCCTAGCGCGAGCGGTGCTATCCGCGCCACTACCCGCTTCTTCTTAACCGTCCATAACAATATTATTTGTTTCATGTCTTTTTTTATTTGAATACCTAAGTTTTAAAAGTCACCTACAGTTGTCACATGCGCATATATTGTTTGCAGTTTTCTTGTTATAGAAACTCCGCTAAAACAAATACAGATTGTTTTCCATCTTCACTACCAGATGACTGCTCAATGAGTGGAGAAATGGTGTCCTCCCCACAAAAGAGCTCTGCACAAAACTATTGCGTCACAATTTTTATTAGAAGTAACGCGCATTTTTTTCGAAACGATATTTATAAGCTGGTTGTTACGGCATCGGCAGTACCTTTTCGGCCGCGGAGCTCTATACACTTCGCATAACTCTTGATTCTGCGTTAGGGATGGTCCTGTTTCCACTGCAAGCAAATACGCCACCGGGAAGTGTGACGGCTTAATAGGGACGGCCTCAATGCGAGTGTGCTCCGTCCAGCATTGAAATAACTTTTCAGATAGCTCCGTATTTCTGATCCTAAGTGTGCATCCTGGGAGCGGACAGCAAGTGCGAAGGATTGCTCTCTCTCACTAACTCAAAGCCAGCTAATCCTCGATAATTCGCCAATATGTGTATACACGACAGACCATACAATTGTTCAGAGTGTTTCTACACCCGATACATAGCCCAAAAGAAAACGTCGTCATTTCTGCCTTCGCAGGCTTCATAGACCGGAAGCTGATGTAGAATTCTTTCGATGGCTGCAACGCAATTGTCTCCGTTGCTTTGTTCATTTTCAAATCTCCCCAGTGAAAGCCTATAGAAAGTCATTACATCTTTATTGTGTGACTTTCAGTACGCTTAGCCCATGTCATCGCTGTTTGCCTATTAAAGTGGTTATTGCATGCACTCTTGTATAATGCTGCCACTGTACCTTTATCCCTAGACTAAATTACGGACACCTACATGGAAACACCACACTCAGTATTTAGTGTGCAAAGCCCAGAGACCGACGGTAGCATAAGAAATAAGCTTGTCAATCGATTATGATGGCGGTAGCATCACACATAATTTCATAACTATTCTTTGATATAGGCACTGTGCAATTTTTGTCTTCGCTCTGCGCTGTTCTCGAGCGCGTGCCTCCTCGAGGCGAGGAAATTGAATTTTTCCCATTCTGGCCCTCCATAGTTCACTGCCGCTCTGTGCACTACGGTCCCCGGTGATATTTGAAGAGACTACTCCGTCACATCTGTGCATGCGGTATCCAATGCGAAGAATTCTCCGAAAGCTTCAAACCAGCCGAGACTCCAGCCATCAGGGACATCATAACTTCAAAATTACGCCTAACCATCGGGTTAGTTGACAGTTTCAAGGTCTTGAGCCGGAATACACACCACTGAAACTTGAGCGCGCTATGAGGATGCCACTATTTTCTCCGGCACCACGTTCACTGACCACACAAGACCCCATAATGGTGTAGGTCGATACCTCGGTGCTGTCCATCTTGTAGCAGAGGCGGGACAAAACCTCCTTCCAAGGCTTTGCTGGAAGTGGCCCAGAAAATTGGCTACATGTGAGGGTAGTAGTCTAGTAGAATTGCTAGGTGACGACCGGAAGCTGTAGCCTCTGTTTTTTTCTGGACGGTGCAGCCAGCCCCTGGTATGAAACCATAAGACCACTATCACCGCATGAAGTTTTTCCAAACGCCTGTTCCTACGAGCTTTCGCTATCGTTCTCAGCAAAGGAACATGCCGAGCTGCTCCTATAGGCGATAGTTAAACTCCCCAATGATAGCTTCCTCCTTTATATCGAGGACAAGGTAAGATTGTTTCATCGGGCGGATACAAACATGTCTGAGGACAAAAAGCTTCATTATCTCATGAAGGGAATTAACAGATCTTCACTGCTTTAGCGCAACTGCCCTCGAAGACAATCGGGGTTTTTGTCCGCGGCCACTACCATCGAGAAGGCGCCAAGGACATCAACCCAAGTACTAAGAAAGGCCGTCTATCTCTATGACCTCCTGCATGTTCGACACTTATCGTTTATAGTTTGTAGTTCGGCTACCACTCTATTGTTTACGAAATTTAATAGATAATTTTCCTGTCAATAAAGCCATGAGCCATCTCAACTGTTTTTATTTCAAGGGCCGTGATTCCCAGTAGCTGCCAGCATAAAAAGAAAAAATTGCTCCTTGCGGTGTTTGGAGCTTGACAATTAAATTAACCTTTAACATTGAGTACAAGATGAAGTGAAAAAGCAAAAAAATATTATTTTTGGCTATAAGATTGTTCAGGTTGGTGTACGAAATTTCTTAGCGCTCCAAATTTTAGCAATTTTAGAGTCGAATATAGTGCGAAAAATCCTTGTATGTTCCATTACGAAGTCACACGACAGACCAGTGCTAGCGAAACGTAAATGATGTAAATCATCATTATCAGCAGCCTGACTGTTAACCTCACTGCAGGGCGAAGGCCTCTCCTATACTCATCCGATTAGTCCGGCCCTGTGCTGATGACTTCCACTTGAGCTCTGTAAACTTAACTTTATCCGCCCACATAACATTTTCCAGCTCACTGCTATTGTACATCATTGCATCCTATTTCGAGCATATTTTTATCGTTTATTTAAATAAGCCAAATTTTCGCCTTCACGGAAACTGCAAATACATGTATGCAAAGAAATTTAGAAAAAAATATTTCGACGAAAGGCCTTCTGCATAATTACCCCAGGCGCTCTAATTTTAGGCCTAATATGTTTTTCATGGAAGGAGCCTAACCCCACACTAAAGCTAATGTGTGTACATACATCTGACTGCTATTGATTATACACTGTCCGTTACCAGTTTTGAGAGTTGAGAAATAACTATCCCCCCTCAGGTAAACGATGACAGGAGCATCCCTGACCAGCTGCTGGCTGGCGGTGCCTCATAGGAGCCTGCAACGAGAACTATTGCTTTAAGAGAGAATCACTCCCCACTTGACTTTATTCTCAGTATTGTTAACGCAGTACACTGCCGATCCTAGATTTAAGAAATGTATGATGGCAAACTGAACAATCAAAGTAAAAACAGAAACCAAAACAAGAAGAAATAATAAAATACGAAAATACATATTCACAAAGAAACATTGGAGCGTGGAGACACCTTAGCGTTTTGAGGCGGTCGAGATTCGATCCAACTTGATTCTCGCTGTCGAAGCAAGAACCCTGTAGTGGGTTATCGCTGTCCGGGAACTGTAAAGAGCGCACAACTACATGGCTGACGCTCCATATGCGTGCACGCGTACACAATTGACTAGCACACTCTCATCCTAAATTCCTACTACAGGCTGCTGTACAGGACGGCCAAGACAAGAAGATCATCTGCGTGCTGGGCCGTTGGAGTGCACTGACAATAGTCACAGGAGGACAAAATAAAGACGCCGGACGAGAGATGTGTGTGGAAAAATAATGTTCTTTCTTCGGATGTCGCGTTAGCGGCAGCGCGAAGACGAGGTCGTTGAGCGAAAGAGCATTGGAACATGATAGACCGTTGGGTAGTGAGGAAGCCACAAGGCCCACTTCGTCATTCATGGAGCCGACCATAGCAGTCGCCCCACTCAACCAAAGCCTCGTACCTAAAGCATGGTACACCAAACAACGATCAGTCAGATAGTGGTTTGATCCGCAACGGTCAAATCTGGACAAATAACAATAAGAACGCAGGTTTCTCCGGAGCTTCTTGCCGGTGGCCACATCGCTCAATCAGAAATGGGTGCACTGGAAGGTCTGGCGATAGTAAAAATGCGCGAGAACCGGCCCGGCGCCAACACTGAATGTTATGTGATCCATTCAAACACACGCACGCCCTGGCCACCACTCTCTCTCTCTCTATCCTTGTTTTGTGCGTGTTTTCATTCCACCACGCCGCGCCGCACTAGGTACATTGTTCTCCGCTCTCTAGCAATGCCCGCTGACGCACTCTTCCTCTCGCTTTGACACCGTCAGCCACACCACGCGGAATACCCCGATGCTAGTTCGATCACATTTTTGCCTGCTGTTCGGCCTAACGGAATAATTTAATTTCACCTAATCTTTTTCAAGGCTCTGCATATCTGCATGAAAACACATAGAAAGAAGATATATATTAACACGTAAATATCAAATCTATGCCGCAGTGTCTGTTGGGCTGCGCGAAACGAATGTGTAATGTGGATGTTTTATAAGATTTCTAAATGACACGTTGTTTGAGATTGCACGATGCTGACCCTTGCTAACGGCTTGTCGCTTAAAGAATTCCTTCAGCTATCACAAATGGAGAAAATCCGATGATGTGCTATATGTTAGACACTTGTTGTTTCTGTTATGTGCTTCGATATGTTCATTTGGTGAAGGTAACGCATTCAGGCGCTCGTGACACAGAAAATTTGGCGGTGTTCGGAACACATCGGCAACAGTGATTTGAGATTGTTTTCAAAAAGCCACCAAATTACGGAAGGTACAGTTAGGAAAGAATATACTCGAAATAGCTGCACATAATTATATAATGCCATTTGGTGAAATTCCTTGAATGGGAAAATAAAAAGGTCGTGTGGTGAGTCAGTGCGCTGCATATAGCTCAAAAATTTTATTGCTTCAATCGTGGGAATGTATTTCAATGGGTGCAACACACGAGCATGTGTATGAGTGCTACACTATATCTGATAATAAGCCAGATAACGAGGGAAAAATGGGAAAGTTGCTATCGCGCTTTGCGGTTACCGTGAAGTTTAATCGGCCTTGAAATGGTTCTTTTAACCTGCGGGAAATTCCCGCGTTTTGTCGAATGCAAATTTTCCTTCCTGACAGGCTTCTACAGCGTGATACAGTCGTCCCTTTATGTGACATTTTTCAGCAGGCGCCGACTGCATCGCCACTGGATGACGACATGGACTGAAGTTTATGGATTGAATTTGAGTCTGTTCGCTTGACAAAGACCTCACGAGAAGCATGCTAGACAGTTGAAATAAACCACGCCGGATTTCCCTCTGCCTGCAGGCCTTTCTTTGCGGCGAGCGTTTGTTCAATGCAGACTTGTGTGTCTTCCTTTCCTAGCGTGCTTCGTTTGAGACAGAAAGGCCGGTTTGTTCTTTCTGGTCCACTATGAGTCATATTCTTAAAAAGACATATGGAGATGAGATATAGCGCTCATTGAGAGTTGTCAGCTGTAGGCAGTTTTTATAATCTGAGGACCGCTTTACAGAACACTCCCTTATAGCATGATCTAGGCAACCTTCTCTCATATACAGCCATTCCTTCCCTCAACATTGTGGCATAGCCGATGCAAAGATTACAAGCGCCAAAAATTCCGCTAGAGATTTGAAAACATGCTCATCTTCAAATTAAACCAAGAGTTGCTCTCAGAGACACGAAATAACCACTATTGCGGACGAATTCTGCTTATATCGAGAAGGGAGATTTATTATTACATCTGTTAACTATTTTCCCCCCAATGCGTGATTGTTCCATAAAATATGGCCTTGATTATTGAGGCAAACTTCACCATAGACTAGTAGCTATTTTAATTCCTTTTGATAGAATAATCTGCCTATTCCTCATCGCTTAGCCTTGTTTAAGGAACACAATGTACATTTTAAATT
Source organism: Amblyomma maculatum (assembly GCF_055883805.1). Taxonomy (NCBI): domain Eukaryota; kingdom Metazoa; phylum Arthropoda; class Arachnida; order Ixodida; family Ixodidae; genus Amblyomma; species Amblyomma maculatum. The sequence continues at coordinate 51,170,553 of NC_139354.1, forward strand.
CATACCAACGTACAAGTAAATATATCGAAGTCACTTCTGAATGATAATGATATGCTCTTCTGGATTTAATTTCATTTTGAGTTTTTTAAATGCGGCCAGAACGGTCAGGCTAGGTCCTGCTGAAAACATTGCGACTGCGGTTTATGGTTGTAATCGGCATCCAGCACGCGCTTGTTTGAGTTGTGGATGCCACAGCCTGCATGCCAAGCTTATACGTAGCCGCCGATGGGCCGGCAGATACCCGAGCAGCCGTTGTCGAGCAGATCGATGTTCATTAGTTGTTGCGAGCACGGATCATCGGCATTCGCAGACTTCTGTCCAGCCTAGTACGTGGCCGGCATTGGGCTGCCTAATAGCGGAGCAACCATGCCCGATTTACTAGGCGTTCAGGCGGGAGAGAGAGAGAGAGATATTTTAATGACAACAGGAGATGTCTGCCTGGTGGTAAGCCTAGCATGCTAGGCGGGTGCCCTAGCTTGGGCCTAGGTCGATGGCCGACTTCTGTGGAACCTGGAATTTGGCCAACCATGGGTCATCATGTACCGAACATCGATGGCCTGCCAGGACGGCTGCTGACCAGCTGCCGATGGTCGGCAGGTGTCCACTGCCACTTGTCTTCTGTCTCTTCTTTCCAATAAGGGTGCTTTGAGGCTCAAAATTACACACACACACACAAATATATATATATATATATATATATATATATATATATATATATATATATATATATATATATATATATATTGTAGGGGTGTGTTTATTCACTCGACGCAGATGGATTCAGCTGCTCAGGATGAGTTCGCAGCGGAGCGTCAGTCTTACCAAATCACACAGACAATGACCAACTTCTTTGTTTTCGAGAGCGCCAGCACGCGACGCATGTCAGTGGCTATAACGATGATGATTACCACACTACAGTTTCCCCCCGGGTAGAGGAGGATACATCCTGGCGACTCATAGAGCCGAAAGGACAGACGGATCATAGTAGGGCTTGATTCGGTCCACATTAACTATTTTGCGTCCACGTCGACGCAAGTCCGCAGAGGGCATAACAGGCTCAACTACATAGTTGACAGATGTTTTTTGAAGGACTCGGTATGGACCATGATACCGAGCAAGAAGCTTCTTTGAAAGGCCGGCGGTTATGGCAGGAACCCAGAGCCGCACCAGGGAGTTGGGTGCATATGAAGGCGAATCGACAGGGTCACGATGATGTTTTGTTGCCACTGGTTTTCCTTTGTAAGCGTACTAGGTGGCGTCCGAGAATGGCGTCGATTCAGAAACATCAGGGCGGTAGGGAAAAAGCGTGTCCATTTTGCAGGTTGGCTCGCACCCGTAAAGAAGAAAGAAGGGAGAGAATCCAATGGTGGTCTATCGCAACGTTGTACTCGTAGATTACGAAGGTAAGAACCTGGTCCCAGTTGGAATGAGTGTCGTTGACGTACATGACCAGTATGTCTCTCAGAGTACGGTTGAAGTGTTCTGTTAGGCCATTCGTCTGAGGGTGGTAATAAGTAGCGGTGCGATGAATGATGCGGCATTCTTTCAGTAGGGCCTCAAGAGCGTCGGACAAGAAATGGCGTCCGCGGTCACTTAATAGTTCCTTCAGAGTCCCGTAGCGAAGAATCAAGTTGTTGAGAAGAAACAAAGCAGCGTCTTTTGCGGAGGCAGAGGGTAACGGTGATGTTTCAGTGCAACGAGTAAGATGGCCTACTGCCGCAATAATCCACCGGTTTCCAGGTGCAGTAGTATACATATAGGAAGAGGGCAATAGAGATTTATGTCAATGCGGTCAAACGGACGAGCAGGACAGGGTAACGGCTGTAACGAAACAGGGGACTTCTGAGGAATTTTTTGGCGTTTATAAGATTCGCAAGAGCGCGCGAATGTCGTACAAAGCGGAACATTCCACGCCAGCAAAATCGCAGACGTAGGCGCGTGTAGGTTTTCAATACGCCACCGTGGGCACACTGTGGGTCACTACGGTACGCAGCACAAATGTCGGCGCGGAGATGACGCGGGATGACTAGAAGTCACTTCAGTCCATCAAGCAAATAATTGCGGCAATAGAGAAGACTGTCAGGAATGGAGAAGTGGTGGGCTTCCCGGACGAGCGCTTTGTATTAATGCCTGGGAGCAGGACTTGAGAGAAAATCTAAAAGTGCACTGATCAATGGGTCATTCCGCTGTTCGGTAGCCATGTCGAAAGTGGCAAGAGGCCCACGACCTCTGGCGCTACATGGTTACACATAAACAGAATACACACACAAGAGAATTAAACCAAGACGTTCACACAGATGATGCGTCGGAGTCGTATAGCCAACTCGCCCGCTCGCAAGTATTACTGGCGAGAGTCGACAAATCGTAAGCACAGACGTGGTCGGACGAGGTATCACTATGCAATGGCGAGCGGGAAAGTGCATACGCGTCCTTATGCTTCAGACCTGATCAATAAATGACATGAATGACATACGCCTGGAGACGGAGAGACCAGTGAGCAAGGCGACCGGATGGGTCTTTCAGAGAGGCCAGCCAGCACAAAGCGTGGTGACCGGTTACCACATAAAACGGTCGGCCATGCACATAGGGAAGAGGCCCAAATAATGATCAAACATTTCCTTTCTTTGACTGAATAATTACACTGCTTTCGTCAATGTTCCGCTGGCGTATGCGACAACATACTCGCTGCAACCAGGCTTACATTTGGTAGGACGGCACCAGGCCCAATACCACTGCCGTCAGTGTGGACCTCCGTAGGCGCAATCCGACCAAAGTGGCCTGAATGGTAGGCGAAACCTAAAGGCGGCATAAAGTGTCGAATGCTTTATCGCAGGCTGGAGTCCAGGTGGAAAGGTCAGAGATGTCGGCAAGGAACTGGTTCAGAGGAGCGATGATAGAGGCGAAGTTCAAGATGAAGCGTCAAAAGTAGGAGCAGAGGCCGATAAAGCTCCGGAGCTGCTTCAGGGAAGTTGGCTTTGAAACTGCAACTGGGCGAAGTTTAGTGGGGTCGAGAAGAACGTGAGTTTTTGAGCGCCAAAGTGGCACTTCTTTAAATTCAACTGAATCCCAGCGTCGGTGAGATACGTGAGGACGTGCTTTAGGCGGAGAAGGTGAGAAGAAAAGTCGTTAGAAAAACTACGATGTCATGCAGATAACGAAGACAAGTCTGCCACTTGAGTCCGTGAAGAACAGTGTCCATCAGGCGCCCAAAAGTAGCTGGGGCATTGCAAAGGCCAAAGGGCATAACGTTGAGCTCGCATAAGCCGTCCGGTGCTATAAAGGCAGTTTTCGAGCGGTCATTATCAGCCATCGCTACCTGACAGTAGCCAGAGCGAAACTCCAAAGAGGATAAATACTCCGCTCCCTATAAACAGTCCAAGGTATCATCGATTCGCGGCAGAGGATAGACATCTTTGCGCGTGATAATGGTTAGCCTACAGTAATCGACGCAAAACCAGAAGGAGCCATCTTTTTTGGTCACCAAAACAACCGGAAAAGCCCATGGACTATTACATGGCTGAATGACGCCTCGGCGAAGCATGTCATCCACGTTAGCAGCAATGACTTGGCGCTCAGAGGCCGACACGCGATAAGGACGCTATCGTAAACGTGCGTTTGTACCAGTGTCGATTGTGTGCGTAGCGACAGACGTGAGACCCAGAGAAGTGTGAGGACGGTTGAATGCAGAAGTTAAGTTCTTTTGAAGAGCAACGAATTGATCGCGATGTGCGGGTGGGAGATCTGCATCAATAGCTTGTTGAAGAATATCGGGTGGTGTAGAAGCGGTCGCTATATGATGATGATGGAGTGGTTTTTTATGGCGTAAGGGCATCTTTGGCCAAAGAGCGCCAAAACACAAGGTGAAGTGACAACTGAAGTCAATAAAATGTCCGAGGTGAGGTGTTTAATGATGTACTTAGAAACGGTGGTGTATAGGGCCTAAAATTTTTGTTGAGTGTATAGTCTAAAAGCAGTGGTGTATAGGGCCTAAAACATTGAATTGCGGTGTTTAGTGGTCTGAGTAAAACTGAAAGGGAGATTTTGGACGTGTTTAAAGGATAAGCTGCCTCAGCAATAATTTCTTTAAAAGAAAGCCATTTATTTAAAAAAAACGGGCTCACCCCCATGTTGATGAATGATCCCATATAAAAAGCCTACTTTTAATAAATATTTAAAAATTCTTTCTAAAGGGAACATTGGATGATCGCCAAGAAAGATGGATGGATGTGTGGGTATTTGTTTCATATAGAATTCGGGAAACAGACGCCTGCTATGCTGTTCATGTCTCGGACATTCAATTAAAACACGAAGCACTGTTAGCCGGTAACCGCATCTCGAATAATGTTGTGCAGGAGAGTTTGTTAAAAGGTATGAATGTGTTGTGTATACGGGACCTATTATCAGCCTGCACAGAGCTACTTCTTTGAATCTGTTTTGTTTTTCTGTAGTGTATCTGCCTATCTTTGATTTTATTGTGTGTAGTTTATTCTCAGTTGCTGTGTCCCACTCCTCTCGCCATTGTTGTCGGATCATGTTTTTAAAGTGTAGCTTGAGATCCTTATATATGTTGTCAATGTCTGTAGTGTTTCGAAGGGCAGCTGATGCAGCAAGCCTATCAGCTGCTTTGTTACCTGGTATACAGCGGTGACCTGGCACCCAACACAGTGTAATATTAAGTTCTAGTTTATGGGCAGACATAAGGGCAGACATAGAGGGTATTCAGGACTGGGTCCTTATTATGCCAGTTTCGAAAGGATCGGGACGTTAAAACACTGAGGGAGTCTGTGTAGATTACCGATGTCTGTATTTTCTTTTCTATAATGTGAACTCGCAGCTAGCAGGATTACACAGCATTCAGCGGTAAATATACTTGTATCTCTGTTCAGTGTTTTTAAAAGTGAAAATTGCGGTCCACGTGCTGCACAGGACACTTCAGCAGACTGAAGCATCGGTGTAATATTCATCACAAGTGTACTCCGCCTGAAGTGACATGAAGTGCTGCTGTATGGCAGTATAGAATGCGTGCTTCCCCACTGCAAGAAACAATAGGTCACAATTAACAGCGTGCATTTTCCAAGGAGCAATTAAGTCTTTTGATGAAGTTGTATGAAGTCTGGCAACCGAACGTCCAGGTGTTCAATATGCGTGGCAACTCTGATTGGATATGGTGGTGTTAGAGATGGTTTTCTTGAGAAAAGTACTGTGCTTGTTTTGTCAAGCAGGAGCCGGCGACGTGGATGGTCCAGTTGGCATAGTACCTTCATAGCATAAGTTACACAGGTAAATTCTCTCCTTCGTTGCAGTGACCATCGGTTCGCCTCGACAGAAAGGCTAGCAATTGGGCTAGTTCGAAAAGCGCCCGTGGCGAGGCGAAGGCCGAGGTGGTGCACGGGATCGAGCAATTTTAGTGCAGAGGATGATGCTGACCCGTAGACTATCGAACTATAGTCAATGCGCGATAGAACTACACTATTCAGAAGGCTCAGAAGGCAGTCGTGGTCTGTGCCCCATGACCAGTGGGAAAGAATTTTAAGCAGATTCATTGCTTTGAGACACTTCAGCCGCAACTGTTTTATTCCGGCAATGAAGGAAAGTTATTCGTCAACAACTACGCCAAGAAATTTATGTTCCTTTTCAAATGCAAGGCTCTGACCATTCAGTGTAATGTTGGGGTCAGGCCTGATGCCACGCTGCTAAGAGAAAAGTACACAAACACTCTTTTCAGAGTTAAATTTAAACCCATAGTCATCAGCCCACCTGGACAATTTTTTAACACCTAGCTGAATTTGTCATTCACAGATGGCCAAGTTGCAAGATTTGAAGCTTATTTGGACGTCACGAGCATATACAGAAAAAGAAATGGTTTTTGGCAGCACGCTTTTTAAAGAGTTCATTTTGACTATGAAAAGTGTGCAACTGAGGACACCACCTTGAGGGACACCATTTTTCTGTATGTACTGCTTTGAGTATGCATTGCCAACACGAAGTTTGAACGTCCGTTCAGACAAGAAACTTCATATTGTATTCAATATTATTCCCTGTGATGCCAAGAGAGAAGAGGTCGCAGATGATACCATAGCGCCAAGTGGTATCATATGCTTTTTCAAGTTCGAAAAAGGCAGATAAACAATGTTGTTTGTGTACAAAAGCATCGCTTGCATAAGACTGAAAGGCAATCAGCGCTAAAACCAGCTTGGTTTTGATGAAGAAGACCATTGTATTCAAGGAAATGGAGAAGGAGCTGAATATGTATTCAAAGTGTTGCCCTAGTGTGCCTGCTTGATGTTCAAGAGTGTCACCGCTGGTGCTGACAAGAGGTGTTGGGATTGTGCTATATCCTTTGAGTGCACTTATCCTGTTGCGAACTTTGTGTGCATCAGAATAAGAGTTCACGGAAGCAAGCAATGATGACCAGCTTTCTCGCTTGGAGATGCGTCGAACACGCCTGCCATTTGTCTTTGCACGCTTAAAGGCTAATAGGTTTTCGGCTGTGGGGTATCGGCGTAGTTTCGACCATGCCCTGTTTTGAGTTTCACGAGCAGTTTTACATTCTGTATTCCACCAGGGTCTTCGTTTATTTCGTGGCTTAATTGACGTCTGTGGAATGTGTTTTTCTGCTGCCTCTATAACGTGCAGCGTGATCAAGCGCTGAATTTCATCAACGCCCAAGTCAGTAACTGGTGAAGAAGGCAAAGATGAGTGTTTCCTGAATATCTCCCGGTTGGCTGCATATTCTTTAAACTTTCTAGGATTAGACGCATTTTAATTTTATGGCCTGCATACTTTACACAGATCGGAAAACGGTCACTTCCATATAGATTGTTTATTACAAGCCATTCTATAGCTGCCAAGAGCATTGGGGAGCCGGTAACTAAATCTATGGATGTGTATGAGTTATTTATTATGTTTTAGTATGTTGGCTCTTTTGTGTTAAGTAGGCATGATCCAGAGGAAAATAAGAATTTTTCAATTAGCACACCTCGGGAGTCCGTTATTGTACATCACCATAATGGATGGTGTGCAGTGAAGTCTCCGATCAGCAGCCATGGTTCTGCAAGTTGGTCAATCAGCTTTTCAAAATTTTTACTACGTAGCCGATCTGGAGGAATGTACAGAGAGCGTACTGTCGTTATTTTACCAAAAATTAGGCTCTCATTTCCACTGCCTCTAAGTCTGTATTAAGTGAGATGCTTCGGCATGGGGTTGATGTTTGAGTTACAATGGCAACGCCGCCAGAGGGGCGAGTGCTGCCTTGCCTATCTTTCCTGAACACAAAATACTGCTTCAGGAAACTTGTGTCTGCTGGTTTTAAGTGGGTTTGTTGCAGACAAAATATGCTTGGTTGGTGCTCGGCAAGGATTTCATATACATCATCCAGATTATTTAGTTGTCGCCGACAGTTCCAATAAGTGATGCTCTCAGTAGCCATTTTTGTAAGTGCGGAATGTGGATGAGACAGTGGTTTTAAGACTCGCCGCCTTTATCAGGTGGCTTAAATGGCGTATGTTTTTTCAATTTGGAGCGGTCCGGCAGGCCCCGCATCTCATTGGCAAATTCCCTAAGCGCCACTGACGCTGTGGAGTCCATGGTCACCTCCATCGCCTCTGGTGAGACCATGGAGGCAGGAGGTTTTTCCAGAGAAACCAAGTCCCTCTCAGATGTCTTTGGTGTTCCAGACGTCTGGGAGAAAGTGACCTCCGGGATTGCAAAGATTGGTGAGGCCGGTAACTGCTTAGTGAGGAGCCGTGGTGGGAGGACGTCAGCAGCATTGCACGTCGTGCCCACCGTTACTAGACGCGACCTGGCACCGCTGCAGGCTGCGTCAGCATAGGGAGCTGAGGAGAGAACTATGTTTATTCTGCTCTCTCTGTATGATATATTCTCGGTTACCTTTAGACCGGTTACTTCCTTTTCGGCCTTAAAGGCCACACAGGACCGTCATTACGCAGGGTATGTGCCCTCACAGTTCACACCTTTGAAGTCAGTTGCACTGCAGTTATCAGTTGCATGGTCATGTGCGCTGCATTCTGCACAGGTAAGGCGTCCTCGGCATGTCTGGTTACCATGCCTGTACCGCTGACAGGTAAAGCAACGGCGGGGGCTTGGTATGTACGGACTAATTTTGCATCGGATGAATTCCACATTGATGAATTCAGGAAGTGTGCTCCGGTTGAAAGTGAGAACAATATGTTTCCTTTTTATTTCCTCATTTTTTCGCCTGATTGTTATTCTTCGAACTCCCGTTACACCTTGGTTCTGTAGGCCCTCAAGGAGATCTGATTCTGTTTCATTTAGGAGGTCTCGCTCAGAAACCACTCCCTGGCAGCTGTTAAGACTGCGGTGGGGGGATGCTTGACCATCAAGGTGAGCAAATGTTTTTGTTGTGAGGAGTTTGTCAAACTGGATTTTGTCTGATATCTCTATTAGTAGGTCACCAGATCCTAGTTTTTTCGCTTTATAGTTTGCCCAATGATGGCCTTCAGCGAGTTGGCAATCAGAAAGACTGCCAGTTCATTTAAAGGCTTAGATGCTGTTATAGAGCGCAAGACAAGAGAGTTTAGAAAGTTCTCAGTTGGTGCCGTGGTTTTGTGCGTCATTTCAATGCGACTCCTTTCGGAGGTCGATCAGGTTTTTTTAAAGGTAGTTTTTCCATGCAGTATGGATAGTCTATGGGGTCCTAATATATGTCGCCCCTGGTTCACCCTTATACGCAGAGAAAGGTCCCGGAGTCCCTCGCCTGGTAGACAGGGGAAGAGCCCATCGGCCGAGGCTTGACCACTGCCTCGACTGCCACCGTTCAAGCTTTCTTCCCTCCACCTCTTAGCCTGTCGCCACGGTACAGATAACAGCTTCAGTATGGGGGCTCAGGGTCCGTATTGGCGCCAAGCACCAACACCTGGTTTACACAAGGTGCCCCTGCGAGGGAAGCGGCCGCTATATCGCAAGAGCTGAGAACATTAACGTCTAATGAAGTAGGCGTGGCAGGAAGAGTGTTTACAAGCGCGGGATCTAGTTCTTCAATACAACCTAGACACTAACCGCGTAGCAGGACGGACAGACACCAAAATGGATTCGAGACGTGCCAAGGCCATCTTCGAGCTTGAGAGAAGCAAATGGAAGCAGAAGCCAGGGATGGCGTGCATCGGCATTGGAAGGTGTGAAGACGACAGTCAAAGTAGTAACGCTTTCACAGGAGAGTGGAACGAGAGCAGCAAAAATTGAGCAATGTCTGTTTCATTGGCGGTCAGGAGTTTTACAGATCGGGTAGGGACATCACACAAGACGGTATCAGAAATTGTTAAAAAGAAAACTTCCGCGCGGGCGCAGTCAATAACGGCACGATGAGTGGAACGGAAATCATAGCCCAGGATGATGTCGTGTGAGCAGGGAGGCAGTACAATAAACTCGATGGTGTATAAGACGTCTTCGATGAGAACATAGACCGTCCACGCCGATGAGGGATATTAGCGCCCTGTAATGAGGCGGTGCGAAGCGAAAAGTCGGAAAGTGGGATTGTCACCTTACGAAGATGACGGATACGGCAGCTTCCCTGATGACGGATACGCAGCGCCCGTGTCGACAAGAGCGAGTATTGTGACGTCGTCGACAAACACTTGCATTACGTTAGCGGAAGAAAACGGAGGACTTGAAGAGTTCGAACCAAGCGAAGATCTTGCCCCTGGAACTGCGACTGTTAGTTTCTCTCAACAGCGCCGGTAGAACGTCGGAAAAGCGGGGACAGGGAAAGGAGACGAGGGGAGATGAGCTGGGAGATGTAGAGGTTTGATTGTCGCGAGATACAATGTCGGAACAAGACGAAGTTCTCGGCGAAGGCTGTTTGTATCGTAGGAGTAGTTCCAGAGGTCAGGTCGAGAAGGTGGAAGGCGTTGGCTGCAAAAGGCGTGCGACATGTCCCGGCAGCCCGCAAGAGTTGCAGATTGACCGGTTGTCCGAGATGCGCCAAGAGTTTGGAGGGCGTTGTTGTACCTTTGGAATAAGCACATGGAATGCAGACCCAGACAAAGGCGAAAGAAGTATGGAAGGAGCGGCCTGGTAGGAAAGAGATGATGATGGCATTAGCGGCCTGGCAGCAACTTAGGCGTAAATCAGTGGTGCCGTTACTTACGCCGGCACGGGGATGGGCGGCAGCACCGGGCTGGGCGAGAGCATGGAACTGGGCGGAAGGACATCAGCGATGGGATGTTTGCCGGCCCGCCGTATGGTAGGGGCCAAAGACGGAGCCATCTCAGTAACTAGGCGGTCAGTATTCTGTAACTGAGGGACCAGTGATAGCTTGCGGGCGACCACTTCCCGAACGAAGGCTTTGATTTTTTTATGCAATGGGCTGTCCTCTGATGGAGTAGAACCGCCCAGCGATAGTGTACAGAGGGCGTCGTCTCTAACACCGGACCGCCGGGTAGAAGCGCACTTTTTACGAAGATCGTCATAGCTCTTGCAAAGTTTGATACCGTCACTGACCGTGGCAGGACTTTCCCCCAGAGCATCTAGCACGTGTCCTCAGAGATGCATTTCAGGATGTTTTCAATCTTATCCGCTTCGGACATTAGGGTGTCGACATGCTTGCACAGGTCAACGATGTCTTCTATATAACTGGTGAACGACTGTTCAGCATGCTGAGTGGACTCGCGCAAGCGTTATTTTTCTCGAAGCTTGCGAACTGCAGGGCGGCCGAACACTTCCGCAAAATTCTTCTTAACTGCAGGCCGAGATGGTAGATCTACCTCATGGTTGCGAAACCAGAGGTTCGCCACGTCAGTCAGATAACAGATTACGTTGCTTAGTTTAATAGCGTCGTCCCATCTGTTGTAAGTACTGACACGCTTGTACGCCGTCAGCCAATCCTCGACGTCTTGATCGGCCATGCCACTGAAGAGGCACAAGTCACGCCGCCGTAGAGCTCCAGAAAACAGGACGGTAGATGGAAGGGGCGGCGATGTCGAGGCAGTATTGTACGGCATGGTGGAAGCAGATGGCAATGTGCGGCTTTTCAGATCCAGGGTGGACGGGAACGCACCCAGTAGCACCTGCACATTTGTAGGGGTGTGTTTATTCAGTCGACATAGATGGATTCAGCTGCAGAGGATAAATTCGCAGAGGAGCGACGCATGTCAGTGGCTATAACCATGAAGATTACCACACTACAATATATATATATATATATATATATATATATATATATATATATATATATATATATATATATATATATATATATATATATATATATATTGTTAAGGTTTATTTACAAAGTGTTTCTCCCCTTAGCCTGATGTTGTTGTTGTTGTTCTCCTCTAATGTGATGGCCTGATGTGCTAAGCAAGATATAGTGAGCTTTCTCTTCTTCCACTTCTATTCCGAAGAGCCTCTTTTTGCACTTCCTTGTTCTCTTCTGTTCGCATGGCTGACATTTCCCCCTTCGCAGACGAAGCCCCTGGGCTGTCAGTCAGAGTCCCGAGCGAGAGTGGAAGCGCTTCATTCTTGCTTCATGAACTACCTGTGTTTTCCGAGAGGGGCGACCTTGGGAACATTGGCGAGACACGACGTAATTCAACTCATTGATCCGTTTGAGCACAATAAATGGGCCTGTGTAGCGCGACAACAGCTCCTGGGACAAACCACGCTTGCGGAGAGGTGTCCAGAGCCACACTAAGTCGCCGGGAAGGTAGTAGACAACCTGATGCCGACGATCGTAGCGCTGCTTAGAGCTGTCCTGCGAGGCCAGAGTGCGTAATCGGGCGACCCGACAAGCCTCTTCAGCGCGACTGAGGGTGCTCGAAACAGACGGCTTGGTGTCGAGAGAGAACGGCAAAATGGTGCCAAGAGAATGTCGAGGCGGACGGGCGTAGAGAAGGAAAAATGGACTATAGGAAGTTGTCTCATGCTTCGAGGTGTTATAGGCGTAAGTAATGAAAGCAAGCACGTCCTCCCAGTTCTTGTGCCGCGAGTCAACATACATCGCAAGCATGTTCGTCAGTGTCGGGTTTGTTCGTTCGACGAGGCCATTTGTCTTGGGATGGTACGGCGTAGAGTGACGCAACTAGCAAGTACAATAGCGCAGAAGCTGCTTCACAACATCTGCCGTAAACTGGCGGCCTCGGTCACTGATAATTACACGAGGAGGCCCATGACGGAGGACCACAGCGTGGAGAAGAAAGAACGAGACGTCAGCGGCGGTGGCGGAAGGGATGGCGGCAGTTTCACAGTAACGCGTGAGATGACCAACGCACACGATGACCCAGCGATTGCCTTTGGACGAGCGGGGAAACGGGCCTATGAGGTCAACACCCAATGCTCATATGGTGTAGTCGGTGGTGTCACCGGATGTAAGTGGCCCGGCGGAGAAGTCGTGGGGATCTTGAACCGCTGGCACTGCACGCAGGAGTTCACGTAATGCTGAGTCGTTCGACGCATATTTGGCCAGTAGAAACGTTCCTTAATGTCCGTAAGAGTCCTGGCAAACCCCAAGTGCCCAGCTGTAACGTCATCGTGCATAGATTGTAGAACAGAGGAGTAGAGGCTAGCCGGAACGACTAGCAGAAAGCGTGCACCGCCAGACGAGTAATTTTTTCGATACAGGTAGGAAAACACAGGTAGTTCATATCGCAAGAATGAATCGCTGCCGCTCTCGCTCGGGACTCTGACTGACAGCCCAAGGGCTTCGTCTGCGAAGGGGGACATGTCAGCCATGCGAACAGAAGAGAACAAGGAAGTGCAAAAAGAGGCTCTTCGGAATAGAAGTGGAAGAAGAGAAACTTCACTATATCTTGGTTAGCTCATCACGCTAAGGGGCAGAACCACTTTGTAAATAAACATTAACAGTGTGGTGGAAGGTGTTGAAAGATCACCACGGATTTCTCTCTACCTCGTTCGAGCCGACGACTCGCTGGGCTCCCCCCTTTGACACCCACAATGATTCAAGACGGCGATGCACGGCAGCCAGGTCCAGCGGCACCCCCATGGCAGCATTACCGTGATCCGCGGACCTTTTCTGGCAAGGCTGGCGAAGACGTGGACGACTGGCTCACCAATTACCAGCGGGTGAGCAAGTACAATCGCTGGGATGCCACTGTAATGCTGGCAAATGTAGTTTTTTTCTTGATACTCCACAGCCCTGACATGGTTTGTGAACCATGGAGCGTCCTTAATGAGCTGGGAGCGTTTTGAAGAGGAGATTCGAAATTGTTTCGGGGATACCACGGCAAAACGGAAATGCGCTGAGCAGACTTTATTTCAGCGAGCCCAAGGGCCTGGTGAAACATGCACAATGTACATACAAGAGGACCTAAAACTCTTCAAAGCGGTGAATCCGAGCATGTCTGATGAAGACAGAGTTGGCCACCTCTTAAAGCGCATCGCGGTGGACGTATATAACTTTTTAATTACAAAAGAAAACTTAGATTCTCCCACGGCCGTGATCAAGCACTGTCGTACGTTCGAAACTTTAAAGCTGCGTCGCATAACCCCGAAATTCGGCCGTTTGCCTAACGTGACCACTGTTGCAAGCGTGGATTCTCACGAGCATTAACATGAGCCTCCGCATTTGACCGACATGATTCGCCAAATTGTCCGTGATGAGCTCTCCCGCCATCAAGATGTGAACCGCAGTGCAATCCCCTGTGATAGCTGCTCCCTGCAGGCAGCTCCCATGCAGCGCTCTTCTTGGCGTTCTACCGCTCCTCCTCCCGTCCGTGACCACCGAAACGACTCATATGGCCCTGCTCCCCCAGCTCGTACCCACTACAGGGCGCCACCTCCTCGGCAACAACCCCAGCGGCTGGACTTTGCTGATCGCTTCGATCCTGTTACCGAGGACTATTATTTGGACCGTGCTCGTGAACCACCCGTGTGTTACCGCTGTGGTATGCTTGGCTACATATCCAGATTCTGCCGCCGCCGGAACCCGCCACCACGCTACCTGCGCCAATGGTGGAATCGCCGTTCTACCGTGAGTCCGGAAGTCCGTGACCCGACCTATCCCCCTCCTACGGGCTCCTACCGCTACGTACCACCACGCAACGACTCACCAGTTTCTGATCGCAGCCTGACTTCTCCTGCCCGTGCTCCCGACAATCGCCTTCTCCCCGCCGTTCTTCTCCGCCACCGGGAAACTAGCGTGTGCGGCCGATGGAGGTGCGGTCGCCAGGCCATCGATATTGCCAATTCCTCTACCAGTCGTTATGCTGAAGAACCGCTTGGAAGTGTTAGTGGATGGTGTTTGTGTTATGGCCTTAGTGGATACGGGTGCTACAGTTTCCGTGATGAGCTTAGATTTTAAGAATCGTCTCGGCCGCAAAATTATGTTTGGCTGGGATAGAATTGTCATATTTCGAGGTGTAGGGGGAGAACCGTTGCTTCCGCTTGGTATTTGTTATGTAAATGTAGCGATGGCTGGACACGAGTTTAGAACTGAATTTACGGTGCTCCCTCGCTTTACGCACGATGTTATTCTAGGAGTTGACTTTTTACAGCTGTGTGGCGCAACTCTCGACTTCAACAGTGACGAGATATCAATAAGCCCCAGCCTTCAATCGGCCCTCATAGAAGAATCGCCGCGGGCGGTCCAAGTGTTTTCTGTCTTCGAGGATACCATCGTTCCGGCTATGCCCGCCATATTCGTCCCAGTTGTGTCTTCGGGTGCGGTTCCCAATGCACTCGACGCTCTTGTGGAACCCGCTTCCCTTTCCGGTGCCAAAAAGAGTGTGTATGTGCCCCGCAGCGTTCCTCGAGTGAACGAGTGCCGTGCCACGCTTTGACTGTCAACCATACCAATGAACCTGCCGTATTGCCGCGTGGTTTGAAACTCGCCGACTTTGACGAACGCCTTGCTATGCACATCGCCGCGTTCAGTGACGGCGTTGCTCATTCAACTAGACGTCTTGATCATGCTTAATCCCAGTTTCAGTCTATGATAAATGAATTGCTACCCACCAAAGACGGCCGAATATTGATGGAGGTTCTTATGAAACATGCGGACGTGTTCGACTTTGCTCGAGATCAGCCACCATCGATTCCGCCTTCCCACACCCATCACATGATCGACACTGGATCTGCACACCCGATTAGACAGGCACCATACCGTGTTTCGCCTTCAGAACGTAAGATAATTGACGAACAGTTCCGTGATATGATGCAAAGAGGAATCATTCAGGAATCATCTAGCCCATATGCCGCCCCTGTGTTTTCGTGAAAAAGAAAGATGGTACCTGGCGATTTTGTGTCGACTATAGCCGCCTCAATACTGTTACCAAGAAGCATGTGTACCCAGCACCTCCACCACACTGTTAAGGTTTATTTACAAAGTGGGTCTGCCCCTTAACCTGATGTGCTAACCAAGATATAGTGAGCTTTCTCTTCCACTTTTATTCCGAAGAGCCTCTTTTTGCACTTCCTTGTTCTCTTCTGATCGCATGGCTGACAATATATATATATATATATATATATATATATATATATATATATATATATATATATATATATATATATATATATATATATATATGCATATATATTTACGGAGCACAGTATATCGAGACGACGGTGACGTGCTGATGTGAAGTAGTGAAGAAGACGACGTTCTGGCCTAGCTAACTTCGTTCTGTGGTGTGCGGTGTGTGGTGTGCGTCTAACAGTGAACTAGGGTTTACCACCGTGTTCTTTCCTTAACATTTGGTGCAGAATTGCTGGAAGTACGTAAGTCGCCAAACCTGGATCTTTGTACTGGCCGCCAGATTGGTACCATCACGATGCAATCCGACGCGACACCTTCTTCAGTGGCACCATCAGCTCCCACCGTCGTCATAACGCAGCCTCGCGATCCAGGCACCTTTTGCGGCACCGACGACGTCGACGTAGAAGACTGGCTCGCCATGTACGAGCGGGTCAGTAAGCACAACCGTTGGGACGCGACCCTCATGCTCGTCAACGTAATCTTCTATCTGGCAGGTACGGCGCGCGTCTTGTTCGAGACGCATGAAGACGATATGACATCGTGGGAGATGTGCAAGGAGAAGCTTCGAGACCTATCTGGCAAGCGAATCGGACGCAAGCTTGGCGCACAAAAATACCTTGCATCCCGTGCCCAGTCTTCGACGGAATCGTACTTGTCTTATATTCAAGGCATTCTAGCCCTATGCCGAAAGGTGGACAGAGCCATGTCCGAATTAGACAAGGTGGGCCACATATTAAAGGGAAATGCAGACGATGTTTATAATCTGCTGCTTTGCAAAGATTGTCCGACGGTCGACTAAGTTATCCAAGTTTGTCGCCAGTTTGAACAAGCAAAACATTGCCATATTACCCACCGCTTCGAACGCTTGCCAAACACAGCTGCTACGTCCTCGTGCGAAGATAGTCCAACCTTACAGCAGCCACCTCATCCCTCCAACTTGACCAGGATTGCTTGTCGAGAAATAGAGGCTATGGCACCCGTTGCGTTCGCTCCTCAGCCAGCGGATGCTACTATAGCCATAATCCAATCTGTCGTTCGCCAGGAGTTCGCAAATGTGGGCCTCAACGCGAACATGGGCTTCAACTCCGGCCAACCTTCCGCACATCCCTCGCTCCAACCTAATGTTCCAGTCTTAGCTACTGCGGCTCCTGCCACGCCCTTTCAGACGCAGTACCGCTACCGCTACGGCAACCCGGACGAATGGCGAACCTCGGATGACCGACCAATCTACTTCAACTGCTCACGTGTCGGCCACATTTCTCGCCATTGCCGCAGCCGTTGGGTTCCGCCACCTCGACCTCGCTACTATTCTGACCGCAGCGCCGACTATGTGCCACACCCAACCTATGTCCGTGATACGCGCACTCGTGACTTTAACTGGCCAGCCCCGCGCATACCCAGCCGCTCGCCGTCTCCTCAGACCCTGAGGTCCCGCTCGCCCTAATCTCGTCGTTCCTCATCTCCCCACTTCTCCGGCTCTCATCCGGAAAACTAACCAATGCAGCTGCCATGGTGACGCTGCATTGATGGCCCGGCCCGAAAATCCTCTGCTGACCCTCGCTCATCGCCGCAACCTTCTAGACATCTATGTGGATGGTGCCCCTGTTACTGCCCTCATTGACACTGGTGCCCAAATTTCAGTCCTCAGCTCATCCTTCGCCGCCGTCTCAAAAAGGTTGTCACACCCGCCTTTAATCCGCCGTTCGTGTTGCCGATGGAAGCGTCGCTGCCGTCGTGGGACTGTGCACTGCGCGCGTATTTCCGGTCGCACTACCCCTGTCCTCTTCACTGTTATCGACCGCTGCCCTCACGACGTGATCCTCGGCATCGACTTTTTAACGGCCCATTCTGCCCTGATCGAATGCTGAACTGGTCTTCTTCGCTTAGACCTGCCCTACTGCTCCGAAAACACCGATGTCAAGCCCCGCCTCCGATCCGCCGAATTTGTTCGTCTACCACCCGAAGCTGCTATTTATGTCCCGCTGGCCCCGATCCTCGCAGTTCCTGACGGCACATACGTCACTTGCCCAATTACCGATGTTGTTCTCCGCCACAACGTCATACTCCCCCATACCGTCGTGACTGTCACTGCCAACGCACCTATCTTCCCGTACTGAACTTCAGCCGTTCGACTCAAGTTTTACCCCATGGTATCGCACTCGCTGATCTGTTTCCTTTGGCGGACTGCGATGTTGCGGCTCTAACCCCTCAGTATCTGTCGGAGCAGCATATATCGGCTTCTTCTCATTCGAACTTCTTTTCAGGCATGATAGCCGCGGATCTGCCAGATGACCAAGCCAGAGCTCTCTCCTACCTTTTGCTGTCGTATAGTGATATATTTGATTTCGGTGACCGACCATTGGGCCAAACATCCGTTGTGACCCATCAAGTCAATATTGGTGACGCCAACGCCATCCACAGACGGCCTTATCGTGTTTCCCTTACTGAACGGCATGTTATACAGAAAGAAGTGGACAAGATTCTGGCGCAAAATATTATTGAGCCTTCCTGCAGTCCCTGGGCGTCTCCTGTCGTATTGGTCAAAAAGAAAGATCAAAGTTGGAGATTTTGTGTCGACTATAGCCACCTTAATCAAATAAAAAAGAAGGATGTTTACCCTCTTCCGCTAATCGATGACGCGCTTGACTGCTTGCATGGTGCCAGCTATTTTTCTTCCATCGACATGCGTTCAGGCTACTGGCAAATTGCTGTCGACGAACGGGATCGCGAGAAAACCGCATTTGTCACCCACGACGGACTCTATCAATCCAAGGTGATGCCATTTGGACTCTGTAACGCTCCTGCGACATTCGAGCGCATGACGGACTCACTCCTCCGTGGCTTTAAATGGACAACATGTTTATCCTACCTGGATGATGTCGTCGTTTTCTCTTCCACGTTCGCAACCCACCTTGATCGATTTTCTACGGTCCTGGACGTTTTCCGCCGCGCCGGTCTGAACGCCAAAAAATACAGCTTCGGCCGGCGCCAAATCAAAGCCTTGGGTCATTTGGTTGACGTAAATGGTGTGCAGCCCGACCCTGACAAAGTTCGAGCCGTGCGCGACTACCCTGCCCCACGCAGCTCAAATGACGTGCGAAGTTTCCTTGGCCTTTGTTCCTACTTCCGCCGCTTCATTCGGAACTTTGCAGACATCGCTCGGCCACTTACCTCTCTTCTGCAAAAAAAGTGCCTTTCACATGGGGTTGTGACCAAGCCTATGCCTTCACGACACTTATTTCCGCCCTCACCACCCCACCTGTTCTGGCGCACTTCGATGCTTCTGCACGTACCGAACTGCGCACCGACGCTAGCGGCCATGGTATTGGTGCTATCCTTGTCCAGTCGCAGCATGGTTCCTCCCGCGTCATTGCTTATGCTAGCCGCCTGCTTTCGTCCTCTGAGCGCAATTATTCAATCACAGAGCGGGAATGCCTTGCACTTGTTTGAGCGCTGACCAAATTCCGCCCTTATTTGTTTGGGTGGTCCTTCTGTGTAGTGACTGATCATCATGCTTTGTGTTGGCTGTCCTCACTTAAGGACCCCACTGGCCGCTTAGGTCGCTGGGCCTTACGAATACAAGAGCATGAATTTACTGTGGTGTACAAGTCCGGCCACTTACACCAAGACGCTGACTGCTTGTCCCGCCATCCCGTAGATCCTCCCGATTTGTCCGACCATACTGCTGACGACTATGTTTTGTCCATCTCGGACTTTTTAAATATTGGCTCCGAACAGCATTGTGATCCCGCCCTGCAACCAATTATTGGCCAGCTGCGCAACATTCCCGATTCTTCCGCCAGCTAGTTTGTACTTCATAACGAGACAATATACAGACGCAATATACGTCCAGATGACGCGGACGTTTTACTGGTCGTTCCGGCTCATCTGCACTCTAGTGTCCTCGCCCAACTTCACGCGTTCCTACAGCAGGACACTTGGGAGTCACACGCACGTATGACAGTGTGCGAAGCAGATATTTCTGGCCTGGTCTCTACCGCTCTGTCCGTCGCTACGTCGCCGCTTGTGAGCTGTGCCAGCGCCGTAAGACACCCTCGCTTCAACCTAGTGGGCCCCTGCAACCAGTTCCAGTGCCGACAGAGCCGTTTTCTTGTGTGGGCCTCGATCTTCTTGGGCCTTTTCCGACATCGACCTTTGGAAACAAGTGGATTGCTGTGGCGACTGATTATACCTACCGATATGCTGTAACCAGGTCTATCCCTACCAGCTGCGCCTCCGACGTTGCCGAATTTCTTCTACATGATGTCATCTTGATTCATGGCGCTCCACGTCAACTGCTCACAGATCGTGGCCGCTGTTTCCTCGCTATCAAGTGGTTCATGAAATTCTCTGCTCATGCGCTACTCGTCACCAGTTCACCACGGCCTACCATCCACAAACGAATGGTCTTACTGAGCGCCTAAATCGCAGTCTGACCAACAGGCTCTCTATGTATGCGTCCGATCACCATCGTGACTGGGATTTCACCTTACCTTTTGTGACGTTCGTCAATAACTCCTCACGCCATGACACCGCCGGATACTCTCCCTTTTATCTACTCTTCGGCCGTGACCCTTTACTCCCATTCGACACCTTGCTGCCTCTTGACGACTCTCCCTGCAGCTACGCTTCGGATGCCATCGCCCGCGCTGATGCTGCCCGCCACATTGCTCGAGAGCGTCTTGGAGCGCATTAGCGCTCTCAGAAACGTCGTTACGACCTTCATCACCGAGACGTCCACTACCCTCCTGGTTCCCTCGTACTTCTTTGGCACCCGGCTCGCCGTGTAGGTATGTGTGAGAAACTTTTGCCTCGTTACGCGGGCCCCTACTCCGTCTTGCGGCAAGTCACCGATGTGACCTATGAGATCGCCCCTTCCCAGTCGGAAAAACTACAGAAAATTTTCTGATGTTACGACAGAATTTCTGTGCGGTTTTTGACGGGAAACCTGTTGTGACAACAGAAAAATCTGTAGTAACATCAGACATTTCTGTAGTCACAACAGGAATGTGCTACAGAACTACAGACAACAAAAATATATTACAGACAAACTACAGAACTACAGAAAAGTACTACCGAACTACAGAAAAATCTGATGGTTACGACAGAACTACAGGAGACTTTGTCGTATTTTTGACGCAGTTCTGTAGTTTTTTTCGTCTGGGTTTACAGCCCAAGAATCCTTCCACAACCCCTCATCCAGAACTCGTGCATGTCGCCCGTCTAAAACCATATCATTTGAGTACTCCTGTGTAGGACGCACCGGTAGGTGCTTCTTCGGCCCGGGGAAAACTGTTACGGAGCACAGTATATCGAGACGACGACGACGTGTTGATGGGAAGTACTGAAGAAGAGGACGCTCAGGCCTAGCTAACTGCGTTCTGTGGTGTGCGTCTAACAGTGAACTAGCGTTTACCACTGTGTTCTTTCCTTAACAATATATATATATATATATATATTACTAATCTGCTTCTATGTGAACACAGTGGAACAAGTGTGATGTCGGTTAAAGAAACAGGGGCTTCAGAAGAATATGTGCACGCACCGGCGTACTGTCTTTCTACCACTCAGTATTAGAGATTCTCTACATGAGCAGCGGTCATCAACATCAGCATCACTAGCCAGACTATACCCACAGCAGGGCGAAGACATCTCTCATATTTCTCCAATTAACCCGGTGCTGTGCTAGTTGCATCTACTTGACACCGCGAAACTTCTTAACCTCTTCCGCCCTCCTAACTTTCTGCCGCCTCCTGCTGCATTCTCCTTCCCTTTGAATCCAGTTTGTTACCCTATGCGACCATCGGTTATCCTTTCTTCGCACTATATGACCTGCCCACGGCCATTTCTTTTCTTTATTTCCACTATAATGTCGGTAACTTGAGTTATTTCTATTACACACTCTGCACGACTCTCGGCAACTGCATTGCACCAAAATGCACATTGTGTGTGCACTGTGCTGTCCTTTTCAAATTTTGTTTGTTAAATTGCGACAACGCATGATTACGTAAGATAAGGCCGAGAGATTAAAATGTTGCGTCAAAGGTTCTCGGTCGATTGAAATACTTTTTCCACGTTCTTCCTCTGATAGCTCGTTATCCGTCATCTTCATTGGGAGATCCGTCATAGACGTCACCACCTTCTATGCCGCGTGGAGCGAGAAAGGAACAGAGTAAAGGTATGGTTGGTAGTGGTATATTAGTGGGAGTGGTTTTAACCTTCCATTGCCCTTACCACATTTTTACTGCCCTCAAATGGCGCGCAGTTTACATTAGCGTGTTACTTTCTTGCGCAAACACATTTGACCGCGCATATTTCGCGCATTTCTTAAGCTCCGCCTTTCAAGGCACGATGCGAGCCTTGGCTGCTGCTTTAGAATTTTAGCTCCGTCGTTCAGTCCTGTCCGACTCTTCGTGACCCTATGGACCATATCACGCCATGCTTTCCGATCTCTCACTATCATCCTAACATCACATAACTTCATCTACAGCACCTCGAGGATACCATCTAAGCATCGCATTCGCTGCCTACCCCTTCTCCGGCGACCCTCAACCTTTCCCAACATCAAATCTTTCTCCAGAGACTCCTCTCTTCTCATCAGATGACCAAAGTAGCTGAGCTTTAACTTTAGAAGTTGACCCTCCAATGAGCAGTAAGGGTTTATGGTCGACAACATCGACTGATTTGATCCTCAGCAGTCCAAGGAACTCTCAAGAGTCTCCGCCAGCACCTAAATTCAAACGCGTCAATTCGTCGGCGGTCAGCCTTCTTCACAGTCCAACTCTAACATCCATACATCACAAGCGGAAAGACCATAGGCCGAGTTATACGGATCTTGGTTGGCAGACTAATGTCTCTGCTCTTCACTAGGTGGTCAAGGCTATCAATGGCTCTCTTTCCCTAAAGCAGGTGTCTCCTAATTTTATGGCTGCAGTCTCCTTCCGGGGTAATCTTGGAGCACAAGAAGAGAAACTCTGTCACAGCTTGCACTTCTTGTCCTTTGATGCTCCAGGACTTGATAGACCAAGGCGCCATAATTAATGTTCAGTTTAAGCAGTTTAAGATTGTGGCAAGCTCTCCAAGAGATGGGAGTTCCAATTCACCTCATCTGTCTCCTCAGGAACCTTTATGAAGGGCAAGAGGCCACAGTCAGAACTGGGCATGGTCTTACTGATTGGTTTCCGATTGAGAAAGGGGTGAGGCAAGGCTGCATACTGTCGCCCTGCCTATTTAACCTATATGCAGAGTGCATCATGAGGAAGGCCTGTCTGGACGAGTCATCAGCTGGAGTGAAGATTGCTGGAAAACGTATCAACAACCTTAGATATGCGGATGATACCACTTTAATGGCAGAAAGTGAAGTGGAACTCAAGAGACTACTGATGCGCGTACAAGAAGAGAGTGAGAAGTTTGGGCTTAAACTGAACATTAAAAAGACGAAGATCATGGCGTCTTGCCCTATCAAGTCCTGGAGCATCAATGGACAAGAAGTGGAAGCTGTGACAGATTTTCTGTTCTTGGGCGCCAAGATTACCTCGGAAGGAGACTGCAGCCATGAAATTAGGAGACGCCTGCTTCTGGGAAAGAGAGCAATGGTTAGCCTTGACCGCCTAGTAAAGAGCAGAGACATTAGTCTGCCAACCAAGATCCTTATAACCCGTGCTATGGTCTTTCCAGTTGTGATGTATGGATGCGAGAGTTGGACTGTGAAAAAGGCTGACCGCCGAAGAATTGACGCGTTTGAATTGTGGTGCTGGCGAAGACTCTTAAGAGTTCCTTGGACTGCCAGAAGATCAAATCAGTCGATATTGTCGACCATAAACCCTGACTGCTCATTGGAGGGTCAAATTCTAAAGTTAAAGCTCAGCTACTTTGGTCATCTGATGAGAAGAGAGGAGTCGCTGGAGAAAGATTTGATGTTGGGAAAGGTTGAGGGTCGCCGGAGAAGGGGTAGGCAGCGAACACGATGGTTAGATGGCATTCTCGAGGCATTGCAGATGAAGCTATGTGATGTTAAGAAGATAGTGAGAGACCGGAAAGCGTGGCGTGACATGGTCCATAGGGTCACGAAGAGTCGGACACGACTGAACGCCTGAACTGAACTGAACTGACTAAGCACAAACTTCTCACTCTCTTCTTGTACGCGCATCAGAAGTCTCTTGAGTTCCACTTCCCTTTTTGCCATCACAGTGGTATCATCCGCTTATCTACGGTTGTTGATACGTTTCCCAGCAATCTTCACTCCAGCTGAAGACTCGTCCAGACCGGCCTTCCTCATGATGCACTCATCATGTCGGTTAACTAGGCAGGGCGACAGTATCCAGCCTTTTCTCACTCCTTTCTCAATCGAAAACCAATCAGTAAGGCCATGCCCAGTTCTGGCTGTGGCCTCTTGTCCTTCATACAGGTTCCTGAGGAGACACATGAGGTGAATTGGAACTCCCATCTTTGGAGAGCTTGCCACAATCTGCTGCGTGCTGAGGCAGTCAAACGCTTAGCATAATCAATAAAGCAGAAGTAGATGGGTTTCTGGACCTCTCTTGCTTTTTCCATGATCCAGCGAAGGTTGGAAATCTGGTTTCTAATTCCTCTGCCCTTGCGAAAACCAGCTTTCATGTCCGGAAGCTCCCGATCCACATACTGCTGCAGCCTACCTTGGAGGAGTTTCAACATCACCTTGCTAGCATGCGAAATAAGCGCAGTCATGCTGTAGTTGGAACAATCTTTGGCACTGCCTTTCTTTGGACTGGGTATGTAAACTGACGTCCTCCAATCCTGTGAACACTGTAAGGATGTCCAAATTTGCTGACATAATGTATACACAAAGTTAACAACGTCGTCATATGGCTGAGATTTCGAAGCAACTCAGCTGGAATGCCATCAATTCCGCTATCTTTGTCCTTACTAAGGCTGGCTAAGTCCCTTTCAACTTCACTCTTCAGGATGCCTGGCTCGAGATCAGTAATCAGAACCGTCTTATGTTGGGTTTGCACGTCCGGGTCCTTCTTGTAAAGTTCTTCTGTGTATTCCAGAAATATCTTGTTTATCTCTGAGGCTTCAGTGAGATCCCTGCCTCGTTTGTCCTTTATCACGCCCAGCTTAACACAGAAGCTTCCTTTGATATCTTTGATTGCCTTATATACAGAGCTCTTCCGTTCCTCAATTGGCGGTTGTCCTCAACTGTTTGGTACTGTATGTTCAGGAAGGGATTCCTATCTCTTCTTTCTATTTTCTGAAAATCCGCATTGAGAACCTTGTATCTTTCTTTTTCCTCCATAGCTTTTGCCATCCTCCTTTCCTCAACTATTTGAAAAGCCTCTTCAAATAATCAGTTTGCTTTCTTGCATTCCTTTTGCTTTGGAACTACCTTAGTAGCAACTTCTTTTTATTATATCACGAACATCAGTCTACATCTCTTCAGGCTCTCTGTCTTCTAGATCAAATTCCTGACATCGAATGCTCACTTCCACAGCATATTCTGATGGAATTTGATCCAGATCATACCTGAAAGGCCTTCTAGTTTTCTGAGGTTTTTTCAATTGAAGCTTAAATTTGGCAACAAGAAGCTGATGATCGGTGCCACAATCGGCCTCAGGCCTTGTTTTTACTGTCTGTATAGCGCTTCTTCATCTCTGCCGGCAAAGAATATACGTAATCTGATTCCTATACAGACCGTTCGGTGATGTAGATGTGTACAGGCGCCTCTTGTGCTGTTGAAAATGAGTAGTCGCTATGGCCAGGTTGTTTTCGTAACAAAACACTACTAAAATAGATTTTATGCGCACAAAAAGACAAGGGAGACAGGACGGAGGGCAACTTTCAACGGTTTTATTCCGGAAATGTACACGACATTTATACCAAAAAAATTATAATTGCATTGTCTAGCAGGTGTGGACAGATCATTGGCCGAGGCGCTTGAAAACGGTAGCACTCTAACGATTTTCAGATATGTAGACGATTTTTTCATTGTTTCGAAGAAACACTCACCTTTAACCTATCTACAGATCGTGGAGGACGTTCTTACTGATTTTAGACGATTTCCAAAGGATTGAATTTTACTTGTGAACTCGCCAATGACAGCCGTTTGCAATTTTTAGAATTGAATATAACCCTTAAGGACGGAAGCTTTTGCTGGAAGTACCAACCGCGTGCACAGAAGAAATTGTTGCCTTTTGATTCCAAGCAATCGAAAACGGTTAAACGTGCTATCGCTTTGATGTGCCTTGAGACATCCCTAAGGAAGTCTTGTTTTCACATGGCGAAGGAAAGCTTTCACGATCAGATCGCGAAGCTGAAACAGGCAGGCTTTCCCCAGATAATAGTGAGTTCAGTGGCTGAAGCTCTTCTCAAGAAGATTAAACAAGAAAGGAGTAAGAACCAGACAACGATTGCAGTTGCACAGAAGAAAGTGAAACCGGTACTCATTCCATATCAGCATAAAGTGGCTCATAACCTCAAACTCGTGGCTAACAAGTTTAAGGTACCCGTGGTTTTTTCGACCCCAAGAAAACTCTCTTCATTGTGTCGTCTGGTTTTGCAAAATGGTAGCCGTAACTCAGACTGCAAAATCAAACATGTTAAGTTTGTGAAGTGTGAAAAAGGAGTGGTGTACAGGATTTCGTTGAAGTGTGGGAAGGTGTACATTGGGCAGTCGGGCCGATGTGTTAATGACCGGTTAAGGGAGCACAGTTTGTATTTGAGGAACGGTACCGGTGTGCACCTGCCGGCGCACATCAGTGAGTGTGGAAAAGATAATGACCAAAAACAGAAAGCAAAAAAACTGTGTGATGCAACGCTACAAGGCACCGGCATCTTGTGCAGGAGCACTGATACGCTTGCGCGAGAAATGGCTGAGGTCTACCATATTAGAAAAAGCGGAAGTTCATGTATTAGCTCACCATCTGTGACAATGTATGATAAAGAATTTGTCTTTTTAGATAAATTAGATAAGAGGTGAGTGACCTGTACCTTTCCTTTGGGCTTTTCCTGAGTCTTTGGCTCCCACGTGGCACTGATGATTATGCAATGATAATTTTTTTGGTATAAATGTCGTGTACATTTCCGGAATAAAACAGTTGAAAGTTGCGCTCCGTCCTGTCTCCCTTGTCTTTTTGTGTCGTCTTTTTGTGCGCATAAAACCTATCTGAGTATGAACAAACTAGCCCCACAACGCATATTACTGAAAACACTACTAGCCTCTCTCCAGCTTCATTTGGCTCACCAAGACCGATTATACCTGTAAGTCCGGACATATCCTACACTTCCCACTTTAGCATTTCAGTCCCCTATGAGAAAAAGGACCTCTGATGATGGAGTGCGGTCTAAAAGGCATTGCAGGCCTGCATAAAATCTTTCAATATCAGCTTTTTCAGCAGTAGTGGTTGGTTTATAGACTTGGATAACTGTTATGTTGGAAGGGTGAATTTGGATCTCAAGTGAAATCATTTGGTCGGTTTTGGGATTGTACCCGGGCACTGCTTTGCCTATGCTTCTGTTTACTGTGAAAGAGACCCCATTCCTTCTCCTGGATTTGTGCCAACAATAAAAGACATAATGGTCGCCGGAATTATATTCTGCCATTCCGGTCCACTTGAGCTCTCTGATACCCAAGATATCAATGTTCAATCTGTCCATTTCTCTTTTGATGACATCCAGTTTACTTTGCGTCATTTCATGTTGTTATGTGGTATATCTCCTTGCAAGTTTCCGGTCGGTCGCTTCCCGACACATCCACAACTGAGCGTCCTTTTGCTTTAGCCCAGCCGCTTCATTCAGCCTGGAGCTACTAGGAATCGCCCTTTGTTCAACCCCAGTAACATGTGGGACGCCTTCTAATGTACAGGGCTCATCTTCCGGCGCCATATCATTAATGCTAATGTGACTGGATATAGGGTTTCTTGGCAGGAAATACTGCAGTGGGTTGTCATTACCTTCTCCAGTGAATCACATTTTGTCAAAACTCTCAGCCGTGACCTGTCTATCTCGAGTGGCCCCACACAGCAGAGCTCACGAGTTCGAGTTTCGCAAGCCAATCCGCCACAACAAGGCAGTGATCCATGACTTTAGAATTTACGTCCCGGCTATACACATGGCCAATTGCTTGATCATTTGTCTTTTACTCCGTGCATCTACATATCACATGAAATCTCACAAAGTACGTAGCACACAGCTCGAGCGGATCTCTTAGCAAGCCAGTCATAATTTCAATGCATTTTTTCGTTTATTCCGTTTTCCAACTGTCAAAACCTCATTCTCCAAGCGTCTCAGCAGCACCATTACATCTGAGCTTACAATGATTGCGTGAGGCAGAGACCCACAGTACTATGTGCCGAGTACATTTAACCTTCGGCTCCTAGACTGTCACTCGATAGCATTAAGGATTCTAAGGATCTCGAAAACTCAGTTCATCAGAGAATGTGAGCTAGCAGTTCTATAGGACCATAGTAGATTGCGGGAAGCTGATCATAATCAGCGCCGTAGGGAAGTGAGT
Organism: Amblyomma maculatum; assembly: GCF_055883805.1. Classification (NCBI taxonomy): domain Eukaryota; kingdom Metazoa; phylum Arthropoda; class Arachnida; order Ixodida; family Ixodidae; genus Amblyomma; species Amblyomma maculatum. The sequence continues at coordinate 51,198,512 of NC_139354.1, forward strand.
ACCTGATGTAAAAAGTTTCACCCTGAGCAACACTTAATCTGCCCGCCGGCGATGCCGTCAAGACTATCACTGAAGATTGGAATGGGAACCTCACGTCTGCGTTATGAATGATAGCATGACCATGCGGTGCCTTCGTAACAAGACTCATTATTCCTTAAATAGAGATGGCGTTCTGAGCAATTATAGGTTTTGTAAAAAAGAAAATAAATCGCGCAGATCACAGACAGAGAATGTTTCATGGTACCTGAAACATTCTGAAACACATGTTTTATGGTACTTGACGTGTCACCTGGAGTGCACGCTTTGCTGGCCCTTTCTGTCTATCAATGGGGCCCTGCCGTTTCATTAATCTCCATTACCCTCACGCAGCGTGTAATTTTGGCTTCACAAAGCATACCCAACGCTACGTGTCAGAAGATAGTGTCAGAAAGCATTGTTAGTGCTTTGCTCTTGAGACACTCAAAGACATCAAAGGCCGGTCACATAATACAATCGAAAGACTGTGTACTGAACAGTTTTTTTCTTTGGCGAACTGTTTTTCCTCTGAGCAGTGTGCATGATTGTAATTGCTCTCATTAGGCCAATTATCAGAATGTAGCCACTGTTTTTCAGATTCAGAGAGGATGCTTTTCTACAGCTGTCTGTTCAATTGATGAAAAAATAACCGCTGCGATCCATATATTATAATTGTTACAATACCCTAATTAACCGAAATAACAGCCACTGTTTTCACTCTGCACTTGATTAGTCACCTCTTGTACGACTTGTCAGCAAAACTACCTGAATCTAATCCTGTTCATAAATCTGCATCATGCACTGTGTGGGAAGGATCCGAAATGAAATTCAGTGAAACTTTTTTCAATGCTGCTAATATTCATTTCTACTTTCTAACACCCGGTGGTTAAGCAAGACTTTACCTCCGTTCGTATATGCAGTCATCTTCGTGAAGTTCGATTCCTTCTTGACCTGCACGAAGGCACTCCCTTTCGTAATAATAAGAACACTGTAATGGAATAAGTTGTCCAATTTTGAGGCTCTCAACAGAAGTTTGCAGCCTGTAAAAAAAAGTAAAAAAGAATGACAAGATTTGACCACAGTCACCGACTACGTTCAAATGCAATCTGATGACGCAAATTGAGAATACTCATCGCTTCACCCATATAACTATAAAATGGTGGGAAGTGCAAAAGCACGCAATTATACTTCGATCATGTCTTTTAACAGGAGGCTACTTGTAGCTGTCGTAGGCTAAGCTTGTCTTAGGCTAACCATAAAGGAGGAAAGGAGAAATAATTGAAAATATATGAGCGGGAATAAGAGATATGAGGGGTAATTAGCCCATAAAATTGAATGGCACTGCCAGACACAAAGAGCCTGTTTAAAAAAAACTCAACCGCAACAGTTCTCCGCCTTATAGTTTTCACCCATTTCTATCGTTGCTGGCCGCTCCGAAAGCCGGTGTTACAGCTGACGGGAATACCGCGAGAGGTTAATTGCTCTCGAGCTACAGTACCCATATATTTGTCTGTGTATTATTCTGTTGATAGCACCGAATAGTAGCTTCCTCATGGAAGCAAAATACATGGGGAGAGTGAGCCCGGCCAATATTGTGTTGGGAGCCGCTGTATAAACAGATCAACCAATCTAAAAGCTCGTTGTCACCGGGGCACAAACCTACTATACAACGGCAAATAATAGCGTCACCATAGGCGAACACAAAGCTCACGATGTTCTGCAATGAGCTCCAAATGGACCTCATATCACTTACACTGACAGAGAGGTCACATAATTTTTTGTAATTGTTCTGCGTTGTGGACTAGAAGAATTACAGTAAACGGACGGGAGGGGGCAGGATTCAAGTCTTCTGGCCATACAAAATGAAGGCACAAATTTGGACGAAACTCTAGGCATTGCAAATCAGAAGGCAAAAGCGGAAAGGGCACGTAAGAAATATATCGAAATTATTCATGGTGCAATCTGAACAAGGTGACAACACGCCAGCAGTTTAAGTTGCGCTAAAGAAAATAAAATTCAAATACGCACTATGTAATGCACTTTATATATTAGGGTTTGTAGTTGCTGGAATAGCAGGAGAATGAAAGTGACACAAATTAATGGAATCAAAAATCCGATCTTCTATACGTTTCGTTTGCTGCTTGTGCATAAACGAATCCTGATGCATACTATCGTGAAAATTATTTATGCATTATGGCAATCTGCTTTTTCTGCAGGAACGTTGCTTAAGCGCGTAAAACTAAATATTGCGCCAAAATATTTTTCAATCTACTGCTGGCTTCCACAGTGTGAGCCTATATATTGAGCGTAGCGTCACAAGTTAACAGGGAATTATTTCCTTAAGTTACCTCATGGTCGCATCATGCAGGAAAGATTTAGTTGCGAAAATTTTGCGCTATTTTCAAAGGGTTCATTTTCCCCCCATGTAATAACAATACAATCAGAGACAATGACAGCATAACCCATGATCAACAGACATGAGACAAATGTGAGATTTGCATAATGTCGTGAACGGAGTCCTAAAATTATTCGTGATCAAATTTAGCGGTCGCTAAATATATATTTGTTGGCCTACAGCGACTTTCAATACATGCTCATATATTTCTGCAAATATGAGGTCATAAACCGATACAGGAGGCTGCAATAATTATTCTATAATTTAGAGAACTTATAAACAACTCGTGTATTAAAAATGTGCGTTAATAGATACCGTACGCTACGGTCATACATTTCATTCGGACCCTTAAAACTCCCTTTGAGTTATTGGCTATATATCGCTTAGGTATTTTAAGAATTTGAGAAGGAGACTTTAATATGGAAGTTTGAAAAGATTAATATAATACTGAAGATAATGAGGCATGTTATAAAAAGATTTTAGAACATAAGCAAAGGTTCTTGTACACTGATACAAGCGAAGAATATATGCAGAGAACATATTTTGAAAGTTGAGCGATGCAGGAATACCTTCCCTCAAAACATGTTGGCTAAGGAGGAAAATTTATTTAGAGGTTATCGGAATGGCTAGACACAGGTACATCACTATGGTAAGGTCTCTAATTATTCTAGATTGAGGAGGGAATGAAACAATGAAAGAAGTTGTCAAATAATTAATTACCATGAGACGGAAGGTATAGCTCAGTATCTCCCTACTATTCAGCTTCTGCCGATGAAGACGGCATTAGTATACAAACGTGCTACGAGCGCTGACTACATGCTGTCAGCTCACCTGTCTATATTTGATATTTGTGACAATATTAACGGTAATAACAGCGCAGCAGTGCATCAACGTGACGGAACTTGTTAGGCAATAATTACCGATTAAATTTGGTCATGCGATGTTAAGCGTAGGCGCTTGCCCCTATTAGCAGCAACTGGGATGTCATTAATATTTCCTTTTACGAAACATTACCAGACACCTAAAATAGCCACAAGCCTATCTACTATCCCTTATTTCGTTCAAACCAGTTTCTTAACAGTGTCCGAAAGAATGCTTGCACCTTCTTGTAGTACTCATGCTAGCTGCCAGACAGTCGGAACGTTATTTATTTCACTTCGAACAATGCAATAGCGTATAGTTGAGAGCACAAACCATTACCTTTCTTTGTCGGTCTTCATGAGCATCAGTCTAACATTCAGTTTTGCTAGAAAGTTGTTCGACACAATTAAGCGTGCTAAACAACTTGTGCATCGTTCAGGGTCAACAACATTTAGTCAGGGCACGCATTCAGTATACCTCGTTTCCATAAACTAATGGCTTTAATAACTGCGGTGAAGGCTCCTGCTCACCTAATATTTTTCATGTTGTTTATTACTCTTAACGCAGATTATGAACGTTGCGTCCTATTGAAATCACGCGCTTTGTGCGGTATGATGCATCAAACAACTATGGTGGGTCAGAAATCCAAAGGGCTCTGAGATGCATAAATCGAAACATATAAGCCTGTGCCTCTCTCACGTCCCTGTCTTTCTTAGTTCAGGCTTCGCGAAGATGAGCAAAGTTACATGATATCTTGTTGCTCGCAGTAAGAGTCATCAGTGGCTAAACTAGCGAGCGCCGCCCACTAATTACTCTACTAAACGCGCTCTATTATTATTAGGTGGGGTTAACTATGAAAACGAACTAAACATTCATTGTTGCGTTAGAAATACGAGCGTTTATGCCTTCATTCTGTGTGTGGCACAACAATAACCTGTCGCTATTTTCTATCCCTGCTCAAATTGTGGGCGTGTCCAGCGCCGAAGAATACATGTGTGGTGCAGCAGAATTCCTGCCGTAGAACATTTAAAATTTGGCCTCCACTTGGACTGTTTTCAATATAAGTCCCAATTTGCGCAACGTTTTATTAGAAATTCACATAAAATTTCTATTTCCTCATAGCAATGCTACCCTCAAACATCTCAAAATCGTAACATTATAATATAATATGAATGATAGAATGCTTTAGAGCTCAATCTTAACTAAATACCCGTCAGTGTTTTAACCTCTAGGAGGAGGACGAGGAAGGTGAGGAGGAAAGGCAGGGAGGTTAACCAGTAAAAGCAACCGGTTTGCTACCCCGCACTGGGGGAAGGGGATGAGTGGATATAAAAGTTGTGAGAGAGGGATAGTCGAAGTTAGTATAGTCACATAACACACACATGTCACACACACACATCACATCACGTCACAGTCATGTCATAGCACACTCATACTTTTCGATTAGGCCTGTGCTTCTCATAAAGCGGAGCAGTGCCTGGGAGGCCTTCACCGCAGACGATCGCCGTGGCCAGGGACCTAAAATCTTAATTTCACTCAATGGGCGTCAATCTATATGCTCCAGGGTACAGCACAGACACTGCCTTTCCTCACTGTGTATTGGGCACTTACAAAGAATGTGGCCTATAGACTCGTCGCATTCACAGTTTGCACATGTAGGGCTATTTGCCATGCTTATAAAAGAATACGAGTTTGTGAATGCTACACCAACCCACAGGCGGCACAGCAAAGTTTGTTCGCGTCGGGGTAGGCCAGGTGGAAGGCGGAGCTTCAGGTCAGGGTCCAGGGATTTTAGGCGGCAGTTTGCAAACTGGCCAGAATTCCTATATTTCTCTATATTTCTAAAATCATAAATGATGAAAATATAATGTTTAAAAGCAAGCTGTTTGTTGACTTTAACAGCTTGCGCAATATTATCGATTGAATTAGCCATCCGAACAATAGTAATCTACCTTTCCATCTTCTTTCACTACAACATTGTAAACGACGCTTGATTAGTAAAAGTAAGATTGTGGATAATATCGCCCATTCCTAATGGTTTGATACTGTAGGTCATGGTGCGTTATTTGAAATCGGTAACAGAAGTTTTGCAGAGTATACGCTGTCACAAGAATGGTTTCTTTTATTGTTAAATTTTGAGATATTGAATGTTCTTCTGATGGAGAAAAACAATTATACAAGTGTTGGCGTGAAATTGTAAAACAGCATCTGTTTATCTGCTGTCAAATATTTATTTCAGCCATAGGCATATATTTGGAAGCTATTTAAAGCGCTTACTCTGGCGCATGAAAATATTTCATTTGTACCTAAAATAAACTGGACACTTGCTTGCGGGTGAGAAATACTTGGCCTTATAAATGGTCGGGTGTTCTTTGCTCGCAAAAAAGTCTACAGTTACATCTACGTCAGCGCTGCAAAAGATTACACTACGTTAGCACTTCTGGCCGGCAGAAACCCATAAAAAGAGGCAGAAAATAATCATCAGTAGTTGGTCATGCACACAACGGTTAAGCAACAAAATTCTGATGCAGCTTAAACGTAATTGCGTAATGACACTTTATGCCTAAAACCAGACATTACCGTCATCTTGAGACAACCCAAACGTGCATAGCTCCGTAAGGTGGTATTTGCAAGGTGACATGAGCATTATGAGGCCAAATAAGAAGGAATTAGCGCACAGGAGCTCGGAACTCGGCTTCTCCTTTGAGGTGGCAAGATAAGGCTAGAGTGCACCCCTCCAATCCCATGGTTTGTGAGGGATGCTGCTCGTAAAACACGCAGACACATCCTAACACCTTTAGGAAACCGATCTATGTCGGGTCGTTTTTAGATAATGTGGCAGTTCCCAAACAAAAGCGCACAAACTAATATGTGTACGAATCTAGAGGCGCAAATTAGGAGAAAATTTAAGAAATCTTTTGAAAAGCATGTGCACGAGAAAGAACATCAACGAGAAAGTATCGCTAACCCGTTAACTCTACTGTGTAATACCGTTAAAGGAGTGCCTCAACTATATATATTGTGGGTGTTTGTGAGAGAAAGACAGAGATACAGTGTGTATGTGTGTGTGTGTGTGTGTGTGTGTGTGTGTGTGTGTGTGTGCGTGTGTGTGTGTGTGTGTGTGTGTGTGTGTGTGTATGTGTGTGTGTGTGTGTAGAAGGTATAAGTAATCAATATTGGCTTAATATGATGACCGTATCAATCAAGCCAGCAGTTCCCGGAGCAATGGACAGCTTTTAGTGATTTGGTTGATTTTCGGCTGTTTAAGTATAGTATTACTATAATTTTCTCGTTTATAAGTGGCAGATAATTAAACAAAGTAGAGGGAAAATCAGTCTACCATTCGCACATTTATGAGATATATTTGTTAATGGGTGATATAATCTTGCATGGGTAATAATATTAAGAACTAAGTGGGATTTATGTAGCACGTTCCACAAAGTAGCTCAAAGCTTGAGTGAGGTGTTGCACACGCGGCCAACAATATCAAGCATCTTTGTGAGGGCACACTGCTTTTTATTATGCGGCCATCATCGCTTGAGAGAGAAAGCAATAAAGTGAGAGGTACCAAAGTACATTTCTTGCGTAAACATTTGTAGCGAGATAAAACCTCTCTGTTTACTCACTAGGAAGCCGAAGCGGATTCGCCATTTCTTGCACGCAGTTTTTACTCATACCAAGTCATTTTTATTTCTTTTATGTTCTGCGCCCAAAGACTCCTGTACTGCGTTTTACCTCTTTCGCCTTTCGCCTCTCAACTACAAGGACTTCATTCACCTGTGCCATCTGAAAGAATAAACAAGCATTTGCTTTTACAAGGACACAGAGGCTCCATTTAATCAATAATAGAGAAGCCATAATAAATACTACAAGCTGCGTATTAGATTTGCTTCGTGAGTTTCTTAGCTGTTAGAAAAAAAGTCGTTCTTTCAGGCGACAGTTCTGGAACTAAAAACTGTCAATACGAAGAGCTGTGCTGTTCACAAAATTTCTGTCACCACTAATCTAAACATACGCTTTCCGTAGTTAAACAAAGAAATCATACAACTAAAATTGAAATTTCGAGAGCAAATTGTTGAAAAAAACGGCATTTCCATCGGATGTGAAAGCCCGCACAACAGAAGAATACAGAGTTGCTCTATGTTTAAAGCCAATATTTTGTTTGTTAGTTATATATATTGAAATTCAAGTGCAATATTACGAAAACCACGTAAAATACGGGATCAATGTTGAGCACAAAAGGAATTTGCAGCAAGGATGACAAAACTGAATATTTGAAATAATATTTGCTGCTTCTTGCTTTCTAGTGATAAAATAATAAAATTAAGAACTAATTTTTTGTTCATAAAATGTGTCCGTCATTCAAGCCTCAAGTAACATGCTATAATCAGCACCTGTGGTTTTGAAAAGTGCCCGCAATGATTGGGTAACTACTTTCATTTCCCCAAAGAAATTAGCTATTCTTTCACGAGTACGGTAGCCCTATATTTGACTGAACGTTCTTCTTGAGGAAACACACACTGCAAATTCAAATGAGGCTGCAATTCCAAAAACGTCAACGGCGATTTTACACTGCATTCGTATGTCAAAGGAAACCTAAATAGGTTTCTCCGCCACTCTCAATTTAAATACGCGAAAAATTACATTTTGCGGAAGGTAACCGCAATACCTGTAATTCATTTTCCAGTTCTTAATCGATTGCGTATGTTCGCTCTCACTGCTGACACATTAAACAAATGGTATCATAGCACATATATATATATATATATATATATATATAACTTTTAAAGCCTTATCATTAATCCGGTTACGCACTAAATATACAAGGAGATTATTTTCTTTTCAATCTCAACCAACTGCTTGCATGCCTATCCCAAATAGGGACATTTCTTTTCTGTTTCTGGCCCCGTAACCACGTCTCGTCCCTTCATCAGTTCCGAGAATATGTATGAAAGTGAAGGGGCGTACATGTGAAAAATTCACATGCTGCACATCTTCTCCTGGTAAATGTTAAGCGGATTGGTACAGACTCGGGCCTGTCCGTCTTTTTCAATTGCTTGTTTGCGCAAAATACATATAAGAGACCAAATTGTCCTTAAGCATGCACTGACGTCCGAAATTCACTGATATACCTATCAAAATAGTATAGGAGAGCACCCTGTAGAGGGAATAAGCACATGGAGAATATGACTTTTTTCAAAAGCCAAATAGCAGAACAACATTTGGCAGTGTATCAAGCAAAGCTATAGTCTAAGGTTTGAAACCACTTAAGGTGCCATTTCTCTTGCGCCCATATAAACCATAAAGCGTACGAACTCAGTATGGCGTATTAAAGCTCTACGGCAATATTAGCAAAGAGTCGGATACAGGCGAACTAGTCCAAGGAAGAGCGTAAAGCAGAGGGAAATCCAGTTCTATTTTATAACCATGAAATTTCCTTGTTAGTTTTATAATGCTTTTGGGGGTCCAGCACTACGCACAGAGCAGAGCAGCGATAAAATATATTTACATAAAATGGTCCTCATCACAAGCCAGATTATAACCT